>NW_026643180.1:2280000-2930452 GCF_028828445.1 Penicillium paradoxum
AGGAGGGATTGGGGGGGGCCAGCGCGGAACGGATCTGGAGTGGTCCGATGTTGGCCAGTTTGCTGAATCGCGCTGCCAGGAAGTGCCGGGGCTCGGGCAGGGGGCAGGGGACCGCCCGGGGGATTTCCACTGGGGGGCGCCTCGGGGGAGAGTCGACGCCTGGGAGTGGCAGTTCTGGGTGCCCCAGGGGTATCCAGGCGGCCGGGCTGCAAATATATATCTTCAGTTCTTTGTACGACCACCTGGACAGGCCACCACCATCACCCATCAACTCCATGCACAGATATATATATCATATATATATCTGCACCGAACCCCTCCCGTGACCCCCGGGCGTTTTGGTTCGGGGGCACCATGCCCGGAGCCGGGGCCCGGGGAGGGCCGCCTCGGGGGCCGCCCGGGGGTGGTGCCCGGAGCACACATCACGTGACTTTAGCACTTCTCAAACGACTAAGTCCCCAAAAAGTCACCCAGAAGCCCAAGGGGGTGGCCCAGTTTGTATGGGCTTGGCTAGAACCCTCGAGGGCCTCCAAAAGAATCAGTGGGCTAGCGAAACCGGGCCCCCAAAGCCCCCCAAACCCTTTTAAAGTTTTTAATACACTCTCTTTCCTTTAATAGAAATAAATACCCTCTCAACCCACCATAGAGGGGGGGGCGCGTTTGGGGGGGGGGGCGGGGGGGGGGGGGGGGGGGTGTAAGAAAAAAAAGAGGGGGGAGGAAGAGGGGGGGGGTGGTAATGAATTTTTCTTCTCCTCCTCCTCCTCCTCATCAACACCATTTTCCCTTTCCTTCCCCACAAAAAACCCCCCCCCCCCCCCGGTGGTGTTTTTTTTTTTTTTGTGTGGGGGGCTTTTGTTGGGTGGGGAAAAAACACAGCTCTCTAAACAAAAAAAAAAAAAAAAGAAGTGGTTTCTTCCTCCCCCCCTCCTTCGCTTCTCTCCCCTCGTTTTGGAGCTTCTCCCCCTGACGGGTCAGTCGATTGATCACGTATGCTGCTGTGCGGAGCGGACTGCCTTGGTCCATAAGAGAGAGAGAGAGAGAGTTGCATTATACTCGAATATCAGCCACTTTTCAGGGCTCTTCCCGAGTCGACGATGGCCGAAGCGACGTCTTTCTAGCTAGGCTTTCCTGACAACATTAACCACCACATCGACCTATCTATCCCACCAGTTGCCATCTTTCCCTTGTATGTTTCGAGCGCCCCCTGTACATAGTGTGCCAAATCCCGCGCATCCTTCCCTTGCGCCTGGTAACTTCAGTTCCTTTTCCAACAGATTGATCTCTCCAGTATGCCCCGTTTGTAAAGCCCGTCTCCCGCCCTCGGTACCCATTCCATCGCCATCCCCACCTGTCAGGAAAGCCAGCCGGGGGTCGGTCGCCAGAGCTCGCATCGTCAGTGTTCATCGTAGTGCGGATCATTGAAGGAGTGTGGATCAAGAATGCGGTAAATTCGAGAAAGTCACGCGCTGTGATCATCCCCTGGAAGGCGCCTCCTCAGTCAGGTTTTCCCCTTTGCAGCGTGCGAGAGGAAGTGAGAGGCGGGCAAACAACGTGTTAGCCGGGCCCGAGAGGTGTGTGTGTGTGTCGTGGTCGTCAGTTGCCTGTGTTAGTATCTGATTCGTCTAGAATCGGTGGTGGGGGCAGCAGATATGGTAGTCTACCTGTGCCCAGTAGAAATCGCGCTGTCTTTTTCGCATGGTCTGGTCCCAGCGCGTGGGCCAGAGTGCGGGGTGCCAGTTGGGGACCCCAGATTTGGTCCCTCTGTCCTGAGTGTGCTGGGCAGAGGAATAGAACGTGATTGACCGTTTCGTCATGCTCTTGGCATGCCGGGCAGGTGGGAGAGTCTACCTTCCCCCACCGGAAGAGCACCGCGTTGAGCCCGATGTGGCCGGTTCGGGCCTGGATAAGGGCGGAGCGCTCCGGGGCTGTGAGACCGGTAAAGATCTCAGTGCCTCTTCTCTGCAGGAAGGGCATAACCCTGCGCAGTTCCCTGCCGGGTGCGCCGGTTGGCGGATTCGCCCAGCTGTCTTCCCACGCCTGTCTCACTTTTCGGCGGATCCAACAGTTGGCGGCGGATTGCAGGGTCACGGGGGGAGGCCTTCTAGATACTCGGCGCGGGTGCCGAGTGTGTCCCTTTCCTCGGCTCGCCAGCCGGTGGCCTTCTTGGCGAGGGCGTCTGCTTGGGTGTTCCCTTCGATCTCCTCCTCCCAGTGGGCGGGGATCCAGAAAAAGCGGGTGGCCCATCCCTTCTGACGGCGGAGGTCAATCAGGCGGACGACTTCCTTGATCAGGTACTGCCCGCTGTTCTGCCGGGGGTTACGGATGACCTGGAGGGCACTCTGGTTGTCAGAGTAGATATCGATGCCTTGCTGAAGCTGCGGGTTATCCTCTGCCATTCGCAATGCGAGGATCAGGCCGCCGATCTCGGCTGCGTGGACATTGTGGTGATGTTCGGTACCAAAGTACGCCATGCGTTCAATGGCGGGTCCTTGGGCTGGTTTGTGGTAAGCAGATCCTCCTACTTCGCCGTGGTGTCCGGAGCCATCGGTGTAGATACGTGGAGTGAGGGGGCTGATTGTGCAGTTTACCCAGTGGACGAAGGCCGCCTCTGTCTTGCTATCAGCGATGTCGACGTATGGTTGTTCCCACCAGGGGGGACTGCAAAGGGGTGTCTGATTTCCATTTGGTCCAGATTGTATTCCCCTTCCAGCAGGAGGTCTTCCTCTGCGATTTCCATTGCCGGGTGGAGAGCTCGTTTTCGGTGGTAAGTGCGGCGGGCTCTGATAGCCCGGTATGCCGGTGACGTTGCAAGGCGTGTCAGTGCCTTCAGTCGGTCCTCTTCTAGGCGAGAAGCCATTGGCTGGAGATAGAGTTGGGCGTTGAGGGCGTCCGCTGACACTGTCCGAAATGCGCCTGATATACCGTGCGCGGCACGTCTTTGGATCGCCGTGAGCCTTGTGATTTGGCGTCTGTGGGTGGTCTTCCGTCCGTGGATACGGGGGGAGCTGCCCACACGGAGGACCCGTATAGGGCCTTCGGGGCGATGCAGGTGTTGTATATCAGTCGTTTGTCGTGGATATTGAGGCCCCATTTGGATCGACCGAGGGCGGAGATCGCCTGGAGTGATTTGGTGCACTTCTTTTCGACTTGATCGAGGTGTTTATCGAAGGTCAGTTGGCTGTCGATGATAACACCGAGTAACTTCGCCGATTCGCTGGCTTCGACCACTCGTCCGTTACCGAGGTCGACTGGCGGGGGTGGGGTGGTGGTGTCGGGGTCTGCGTGTCGTCGCTCTGGCGGTTCGAAGTGGACCAATGCGAACTTCTCGGGGGCGAATACGGACGCGTGCTGCTTCGCCCAGGTGTCGCATTCCCGGAAGGAGAGGGCGAGGGCTCTGCAGTTGGCTTGGGGAGAGTTGCCTACTGCGATCATCGTGGTGTCGTCGATGTATCCGTAGTTGTTTGAATGCTGTTTTGGTCCCATCATATCTGCGTTATAGAATAGGAAGAGGATCGGGGAGAGTGGTGATCCCTGCGGGATACCAGTGTCGATCCCTTCCCTGGGGCGTGTGTATTCTGGCATTTCGAGGGTGGTGTATCGATCGCTGAGGAAGGACTCCACCCATTTGATGATGACCGGTGGCACCCGTCGTTTGCGCAGATTGTGTAACAGCCGGGGATGGGAGACGTTGTCGAAGGCGCCTGAAATATCGAGTAGTAGGGTAGAAGCTGTCAAGCCCTGTTTCCAAGCCTCTCTGATTTCCTCTGTGACTGCGTGTAGTGCTGTGTCGCATCCCTGTCCCTTACGGCCTCCGAAGTGGTTTCGGGGGAGCAGGCCGTATGTTTCCACTAAGTATGACAGCCGGAGGGCGATAACACCTTCCATTACCTTCCCCATAGTGTTGAGGAGGGCGATAGGTCGGTATGACTTTGGTTTGGAGTAGTCATCCTTGCCTGGCTTGCGTAGTGCGATGGTTCTCGCTTCTCGGAAGGTCGTTGGGCAGTAGCCGGCAGCGATACATGTGTTGTATAAATTGGCCAGTGGGGGTGCGAGGAGGTCAGACGCTGTCTGTAATACTGCGTTGATGATACCGTCTGGTCCTGCGGCCTTGAAACCTCCGGGCTGGTGGATAGCCCTCTTGACTTCCTGGGCCGTGATTTCGGGGAGCTGGACGGGTTCTGGGTAGCGGAATCTGCGCGTGTCCGAGAGGTCTGCTGCAGGGGGGGTGGGAAGAAGGAGTCGGAGAGGGCTTTGGCCTTTTCCTCGGGGCGGAACAGTAGCTGCCCGTCGGATCCCTGGATAGGGGGGGGTGTATGACTGGAAAGGTGTCCGATCCCGTGCCCATTTGGCGAGATTCCATATCTGCTTTATCTCTCCGGACTCCCCTGCTTCCGTGATACGTTTCTGATGCGTAGTGTTTCGCATACGTTGGATTCGACGTCGTGCGGTGCGTTTGAGCTTGTAGTATTGAGACCATAGTGTGTCTGGAGCGCGTTCACGCCACCGGGCTTGGTACTGAACTATTTGGCGGTGTGTCCGGCGGGCCTCCTTTTGGATTTGGCGGCACTCCGGGGTGAAGCCCGGTTGTGAGAGGGCTGTTGGCCGTAGCCAGGGAGTCGAGGCATCCACTGCGGCTTGGACTGCGTCTGTAAGGGCGGAGACTGCGGTGTCGATTGAGGGCCTTGTTGCCTGGGGGGTGGGGATTTGAGTAAGACTTCTGTGGAGTGTGTCCTTTAGCTTATCGGGGTCCATCCTCTTCCAGTTCCGGCGTTTCGGTGGTGTGGAGGGTGTGAGGCTGGTATTGAGTTCTGTTTCCAGTGGTAGGTGGTCGGAGAGGCCGGCGAGTGATTGGACCGGTCTGGTGTGCGCCACTTGGTCCCTGATATCCCATGAAGTGAGACAGAGGTCGATCGTGCTGCCTAGATTCTCGTTTTCGGAGTCCTGTTGCCGGAGGCCTTGGTCCATAACATTGCGGGTGCTCTTGAACCAGTGTTAAGATGCATATTCCTTGCTATCTGCATCAGATAATGTCCTGTGAACTCAGAGACTCCATTCTGTTCATGTGCATATGGAACTGAGGGGCTGATCATCATAGACTGCTCCCTAGCCCATTTCACGAATACTGAGAACTCCTTGCCGTTGTCCATTCTCTATTCTGTAGGATAAGATCCACTCCTAGTCTTGATCTCAGTGCACCATTTCTTCAATTCTGCAGATGCATCTCCCGTATGAACCAAGGGAATTGCTACCCTGAAACGAGAAGCATCTGTAAAGGAATACTAGATTTTCAGGCTAGCACCTGTTGGTCAGGCAAGAAAGATGGATGGAAGGGAAGACAGTATAGTATTCCTTTTGCAGAGACTAATTCTTGCCAAGATCAGGATTGGGGAGAGAAGGGGACCACCTTTTACCTCTTCGTCCCTGACCCATACCCATCATAATGAGAAGCTCACTTTCGTCATATTAAGAGCCTCACCTTGCTTTCATGACTCACTGCCGTCATAATGAGAGTTCCACCTTACTCTCGAGTCAGGGTATCACATGATATCAGGATAAAGGGTCTTATCAACAAAGGGTCAGGCACACATGTGAACTCCTTTTTCCATGATCCTTTTCTCTTACAGCATCGTCGGTGAGCACCATTATGTGTTCAATGTTGATTTTGCCGTTTTTGCCAATTTCTTTGGGCTTCGTAGGCTGGAGACCCACATGAACTAGTTGGGCAACTCTCGTAGCCCTTGCTTGTTGTGCACGAGAAACTATCCTTTTGGACTTCCCTTTTCCGCATGCTTCGCAGGCATAAGCGTCGTTTCCAACCTCTTTCCCCAATTTGTCTTTGTTGATCCTTCCTTTGTAAGATCCAGCATGACCTAGTCTTCGGTGTGCTAGCTGAGAAAGGAAACCTTAGCAAGGTTATTGATAGACAGGACCAGACTCTACGCTACGAAGAGAGAGAGAGAGAGACTGGAAATCCAGTATTCGTCTAAGGAAGAGAAGAAGGGAAGGAAACTATCTGGAAGAAAGAGCTTCTTATAGCACGGCGAGGAAGGAGGAGTCACCTGACTCCAAACAGTTATATCGCGTTGGGTGAGGCTCATCAGCCAGTTCAATGAATGGAACACTTCTAGCTACAAAATTATAGCCAATAGACTCCATATTCTCATCTTTGATCAATTTCTCGCCCACATCCCAGGTTATACCGAACTTTTCATTCAGTTTCACCAAGCTGAGGAGTCCAAATGCAATGTTTGGAGTGTCCACACAGTGTATTCTCAGTTCATATCTTGACCCGTCTGGTTTCTGAATTGGGAGTATGACTTCTTCATAACCTTCCGCTTTTCCTTTGCCTCCACTGCTGGTATCCCATCCGATTGAGTTCGTAGCACCACACTTCTTAAAGGCAACGAACAAGTCTTTCCTATTGCAAAGGTGCATAGAAGCTCCAGAGTCCATGATCCAGTCAATTCCAGGGTGGAGTCGTCGAGTGGGAGCTTGTGTCGCAGAAACTGCCAAATTATCATTTTCAACTTGTTGAGACCTATCCTCCTGAAACTGCGCTTTCTTTGATCTGACGAACCATAGACCTGGTATGGGTTTCCAGTTTGTAGGGCGGTGTTCAACTACTAAATGATAGCAGTCCTTGGCACCATGTCCCATTTTCCCGCGGAAACTGCAGTTCCCATTTGCTGTCTTCTGATTCCTGTGATTTCTCCATTCTTCAACATGTTTCTTGCATGGAGTCTATGCAGGTGGTGCATTCATCAATTTCTGATTTTGAGCACCTTTCTTTGTAGGTCCAGATCCAGATATCGAGACTCCTGATGCTCCTAAGCCTTTGTCTAGGGCTTTCAGTCTGATCTCGTCCATCACCTCACTGTAGTATATGAACAGATCATTTTGGATAAACCTATCGCTCATTCACCCATCAACAGTGTCCGATTCTTCATGCAAACGAACGTGTTCATCTCTGGAACCTCCCGCTACGTGGCCAACTTCATGCACCGAACAGGTCTCCTCCAGCAATTTCAACACGTTGGGATCGAGGAGGACGACGACGACGACGACGAACCGACAGGCCTGGCGGCAATGGAGCTAGGTGTGGAAGACGATGGGTATTAGCCAATGACGACAAATGATGCTGTGAAGCGAGAACTCAGCCAGAGTCGATAAACACGCCAAACAACTGGCCACGATAACACGACCATCAATTGAAACTGAAACAGGGGAGGGAGCAGGGAGATCAGGGAGAGAGAGAGAGGGAGAGAGAAAATGAAGTGGGAAGATGGAAGCTGGAGGGTGCACTCCAGGCAGTCATTACATGTTATTTCCTATGTATGAGTTTAGGGATCTGTGGGCTTGTACGGGTTGTGGGAAGGGGCTGATTCCGCACTCTTTACAATTAGCATCTACCTGTATACTCCGGGATAGATCCCACTCGGCGTTTGGTTTCGAGTTCTGGCTTCAGTTGGATGAAGCACCTGCGTAATCATACGCAACTAGTTAGACTGCAGCAGGTTAATTGAACTTTGATTGATTGATCTCTGGAACCTCCTGTAGCTGATCAACTAGGAGTATCACCGCGTGATATGCTTTCAGTCCACCTCCAAGGTCCACCGTCATCTTGAAACGGGCCTTAACTTCCCTCACAAATTCGGAAAGGGTGTCGAAATCAGTCGTTTTTGTCCGCCAGAGCTTCATAACAGCTCGCACAACTGTCCCATGACCTTTTCCCTTGATATACTGGCGAGATGCCTTCATAAACTCGTCTGCAAGCTTGACCCTAGCACCACTTTGTATGATATCTTTGTTCAAAGCTGGGTCAATGCTTCTAGAGAGCCAGCTGCTAACCCTGCGGCTAAGGAGAAGCCATCGTCTAGCATCTGGGTCCGATCTGTCTGGACGTTGAATCTTGTCGTTAATGAGGTTTTGCAGATTCAGTCTCTGTAACTGCTTTATCACCACTGTCTCCCAGTCGTCGAACTCTTCTCGATTGTTAACTGCGGAGTTATCTTGTACAGTGTAATTGTTGCTGGATCTGGCAAATCAAATGCCTGGCTCTCGACATCTTCCTCAGTGTCCAGCACAAGATCCCAGTTTTTGTCTGATGGTGCTCCTGCACCTACCGAGGGGACCCCTCTTCGAGGACCCTGGTTGTATCCACTTGGCCCCCCTCCAACGTCCATTTTTAGTGCTAGTGATCCTAATCTTACCTATCAGGCTTTGTGAGAAAAATGTGGGGTTGTTGCGTAGACTTCTCAGTGGTCCACGGCTTATTGCCCCGAAAATTCTGTTTTGTGGGTTGTGGGGTAAAACCCTGTCCCACGGTGCGTGTCCGGTCCGACAGCTGCGACTCTGTCTGCACACTGCGGACCCTTGTCAAGAAAATAGAGTAAAATTGCCTCCTCAATGATGGAAAAAATGAATTTTCAGAAAAGCACGGGCGTCATAACCTGTTGAGGCCTACTGTGTGGGACTTAGAGAGAGGAGGAAGAGAGTTGTATTAGGAAGGAGACTCGGCCCCCGACTATCTATCTGATGGGGTGATGCCTGACCGTCACGGGATCCATCACGAGACTCTGTCTCAACACTGAGAGTGCAGGAAAACCAACGTGAGCTTACAAAAGTCCTTGGAACGCCGTCGACGAGCGCTTCAGCAAGACCAAACTCGGGACCAGTACCTCGTTTTCACGTCTGTCCCCCCCCGGCGCAATCTTCTAGACGGAGTGAGAGTGATGACCGGTCGCGAACAAGCAAGTACAGTCGAATTTCTTTCAATGCAGAAACGGGAATCTTGGTTGCGAAAGTCATGCCAAATCCCGCACACGAACTTGCGATAAGATCATTTGATTCTCTAATCTCTCTCGAGCTGCGTGCGATGAACGTCCATCGTGATGTGAGGCCTTTCGGTGATGATGATGCATTCATTATCCCGATTGAGCTCGCTTTGAATACATGCTGCTATGCGGGATAGCGCCCCAAAGCCAGCGTTGACAGCAACTAATGGTCCCCAGTATATAAATTCATCCTGTAGATCAGTCCTCGCGGCGTACGTGAAGCTTCCATGCATCCCCGAGGATTGAAGACAACAGAGAAATGTAAAGGAAGTCGACCCAAGAAGGGTCCAGATCCCGCATCCCCGCGGGCGCAGAGTAGTCCCCTTTTCTCGCTCTCTCTGCAGTGCACCTCTCCTTTCTCTCCCTCTCCATCAACTGCTTCATTTCTTTTGCAAGCTTCCCCGTATCACCCAGTCCCTGCATTACCAGGAATCAGGATCGCCAGGCCTGCGCAACCTACACCTCGATTCTTCATCATAGAGCTGTCGCCATCGTGCCTGCATCTGCTCTTCTCTAGGACAGCTCGTTCGATACGTAGCAAGGGAGAAAAGTATGCATGATTGGACTAGCCAGAAAAGAAGAGGATGGGAGGACAAAGAGGGAGAAGGATTTACCATTTATCTACTGGATGGGTGCTGTTGGCCTGAGGCGTGGACGCCTCAACATCCTCTTCTTTTTCGAGTATCTAGAGCGACGTCCCCTCCAATTCTATATCTGGATTCTCTGCGAGGTTGGGAGCAAGTGACACATTCCAGCCGTGCTGCTGTTACAGATTTTCTTTGATATTTTATTTCATCATGTTGAGCCAAGTCTTTGCATGGATTGCTCTTGTCGAAGGAATGACACAGCGAAATCGATGGAACCTTTTCGTTTGATTCACAGAACGATGACATTCCTCATACTTTCCGTACATGGATCCATGAAGAAACTGTGAAGCAGGAACACGGTGATACGGGGTAGCCCTCGACCATGGAAGCAGTTGGTAGAGGGATGGGAGATACGAGGTGCAATTGCAGAGAAGCATGCGGGGGATGCGGGACTTGCACCCTCTTCGTGAGTTGACTTTCTTTGCATTTGGTTTTGTCTGATTTCACCTGTCAGATGGTGGCCTTACTTTCAGGCAGACAGTCCTCGAGTCTGCATGGATACTTCGTGGAAGCCTGGAGGACCCGTCGGGACCCGTCTAGAGTCTAGACTCTACAGGATGGAATGGTATGCTGGGGATGCATCACCATTTTGCCATTGTCGGAGCTGGCTCTGGGACATTGTCCTGAATAGCAGCATGTATGTGGATTGAGCTACTCGGGTCAATGAGTGTAAGAGAAAAAGGATGGAAAATGAGGATTACAATGTGTGCCTGACCCCTTGGTCGATGGAGACTTTTCTCATGATGTCATGTGATCATCAGGGAATAAGGAAACCGGGGAGAAAGGCGAACCCCTGATTATGACGAGATTGGGGCAGGGACGAAGAGAAAAACAGATCTCCCTCTCTCATATCCTGATCTTAGCAAGAATTAGGCTCTGTACAAGGAATACCATATTGTCTTCCCTTCTATCTGTCGTTCTTGCCTGACCAAAAGGTGCTAGCCTGAAAACTAGTATCTCTGTACAGAGAGATCACGACCGATTCGACATGCTCACGGCCACGGAAGTAATTCCACGGCCCGACTCGGCCTCGTTAGTCAGCATCGTCCCAGCTCTGAAAAACAGCCTTGGAACACATCCAACTTCACGCCTTTTCAGCTGCTGAATCTTGCTCGGTCGGAAAGCCGAATACGCCGCGATGTTCGGCGAGGGGTTTTCAATATCCGGGCTTGCGATACCCGCAGTCAGTGTGCTGATCGCCTTTCTCGCCTACACATCGCAGTACCTCTTCCTGCATTTTGAGTCTGCGCCTCTCACCAAGGACGAGGCTTGGAAGATCAACATCTTCGCACTATGCATCTGGATAACATATTACCGAACCTGCTTCGTAGATCCGGGCAGACTTCCCAAAGCCGAAGAGCGACCGAAACCCGAAGAAAGTGACGCGTTCACCGGTCGCCAGCGATGGTGTCGTAGATGCGAGGCTTACAAACCGCCTCGGGCTCACCACTGCAAGACTTGCAAAAGGTTCGATGGGAAGTGGTCGTCGTGGGTATATTTGCTGATTTTGTTCTAGATGCATTCCTAAGATGGATCATCATTGCCCCTGGACGTCGAACTGTGTCTCACATTTTACCATCCCACATTTCATGCGCTTTTTGTTTTATGCCACCGTTGGAATGTCCTATCTTGAGACTCTTCTCTGGCAGCGGGCTTCGTTTGTATGGAAGAACAGCCATCTGCCAAGCGTAAGCTGATCAAATACTTGGTTAATTCTATGTCACTAATGTAGAATAGTATCTGGGCCCTGCATTAGGACAGCTTATCCACTTATTTATACTCCTTGTGGTAAATAGTCTCACCACGTTCGCTCTTTTTATCTTACTGCTTAGGAGTCTATGGGCGCTCGGATCTAACACAACCACCATCGAAACCTGGGAAATCGAGAGACATGCTACCCTTGTCCGTCGCGCCCGTGTGCTGGGCGGATATCTAGAAGGTCCTGGGGGAATTCGAGTGTATATCAAGAAACAGGAATACCCTTACGATATAGGCATCTGGGCCAATATCAAGCAAGGTATGGGCGGTAGCGCGAATGTGAGTACCCTTCTCCATTATCTAAATCTCTAGGACATATGAACTCATGCCTCGCTAGTTCATAAGCTGGTTCTGGCCATTAGCCGCGGGTCCTGACCCTCAATCTGGGTGGGAGTTTGAAACAAATGGCTTCGAAGGTAAGTCGAGGGGTGACTGCTTTATTTGCCTCGATGACTGATCATTTCTACCAGACCCCGGTGTGGCATGGCCACCCCCAGATCCAGATAGAATACCGATGCCGGCAAGGCCGCCAAATGCTATTAGCATGCCTACATATGCAACGATCCAAGATGAGATTGATGCCTTCAATCTTCGTAAGCGGGAAGACATGAGGCGACTTCGGCGAAATGCAGGGCTGCAGCGTCGCAAACCATTTCGTGATCGGTATAAGAAAGATGACGATTACACACCAAGTGAGAGCGATGAGGGCGAATTTGGCTTTGATAACGAATCGGACGAGGGCGAAGAGTCTTGGCGAAATGCCGAAGGGGAACGACTACAGGACTTTGGAGTGGATGAAGAAGCAGAGTTCTATGACGAGGAAGATATCCCTCTAGGTGTTCTCATTCAACGACGCAGGGAGCAACAATCTGCCAATTGATCAGTTTTCAATAGGAATTCATCTGCATCATTGGATTTTCTTTGCAAGACCGCTGGATGTCGCTTTATGGCTGCTTCAATAACTGCATGTTGTAACTTGTTTCGGCTTCGGATCACGCTGGTTGCATCTGTCTAGGACAGCTAGTTCAATGCGGATTTAGGAAGAAACCCATGTATGATTGAGCAGCTAGAAAAGAAAAGGACAGAAGGACAAATGTAGAGAAGGATTTATCATTTATCTACTGGATGGGTGCTGTCGGCCGCAGGCATGAATGCCTCAACCACCTGTGACATCGGGGGCGATCGTCAGTGCTTCCTCTCCTTCTTTTCCGTAGTGGCCGTCAATCACCACTCAATCGATACGGCATTGCCTGTTTCCCCTTGTTAACATAAGAGCCGCAGTCCCCCACGAGCTGTTTCCCAAACACTATCTGCGCAGACCGAAGTTCGATCCATCTCGTCTTACTGAATCGTCGGTGGGACCCTACTTGGAAACATCTATTGATTCTTGCCCGTAAATATCCAACCCAGACGAGGAAAAGGGAGTAGGGCAATCGTTGACTGTGGGGAGACTCGAGCTCTCTGCAGAGAGGGCCACCTCTGATTGAACCGGGAATCACTCAGTCAAGACTCTTTCCGGATTTCCCAGCTGGTATGTCCTCCGTGATACTGCGCGGTTGCGGCTGCAGTTGCATCGCATCAGTAGCAAATGGAGGATAGATTACAGAACAGGAGCAGACTGTAGCTACCGGGTTCGACCAAAGAGTCAACAGAGAATCAGGACTCGGCGCGTCACTGCACGTATGGCCCACGCAAGAGCAAGTCTTCGATAGATCCTTGTCTCTCTTTTTCCTCCTGTCCTTTTCTTTTCTAGCTGCTCAATCATACATGGGTTTCTTTCCAACTCCGCACTGGACTAGCTGTCCTAGAACATGAGACAAGTTCAACACGGCCAGACAAGTTGGCCTCGAAGACTGTTTTGAGCTTATGAGGGTTATGGATTCTGTCAAATGACTGTGTCTTTTCGGATGCTGCTGTTGTTGGCTTCCCTGCTATTCTCACAGGAACCGGAGCGCGCAGAGCTTGGGCATCCTGGGCTTGGGAAGTGAACTCCATGCGCCAAGTTCAGTGTCAAACTAGACAATGACTTTGAGAATGGAAATTTCATACTTTATGATCACTGTGAATACTTTCTTTCATCTTGATAAGCGCTTTCGGCTCTTTATCGGATTGTTTTCGTGCTTTACTTGCTTTGTTATACACTGTCTTCCTTGTTCTCCTCGATTGTCCACACTCGCTTGTGGTTTGCTTCGGGTTCTATTTATGTCTAGAGCTTGATTGTTTCCCTTCCTGTCTGATGAATGCGAATGAACTGGCCTCATGGACAGCTCCGTGAGCCAAAGGTATTTAATCACCATTTCCCCCGCTTGGTCTGCGTCGAGTCCAAGTTATAAAGCTAAAGCACAATAGCAACTATTACAGAATTTCTTTTCCATTGCACAATATCTGAGAATATCACCATGTCTGAAAATAAATCTGACAGTGGGACTGATCGCGACTGTTCGGTGGAGGAGTATGAGGAGTATGAGGAGTATGAGATATCTCAGCCGACAGTGCCTCCACTGACAGTGCCTCAACAGAGAGCGCGCAAACGCCGACGCGAGGACGACGACGATGACGATGACGATGATGTTTCCCGGCTGCCGCCTAAAAGGCGTCGGTCGGGGGATAAATCTTCCCAATCCGAATCCCCATCTTCAGCTTCATCTTCATCTTCCGCTTCATCTTCCGCTCATGATCTCGCTCCTGTACCATATCCCAGCCTTTACGATAGCAGTTCTTCGAGTAACGGTGAATCTACCCCCCCTCCCAAAGAAGAAGCCCCTGCCAGAGAAGAAGCCCCCCCCAGAGAGGAAATCCCAGTCGCCTTTTCACTGACGCCCGATCCAATCCGCCGATTTGAACAGTATGGAGCTGCATACCAGGCATGGATGATCAATCCCCATCAAGCCGGGTGCCCAGTTCGGAAATCCACAACGACGATGTACGAGCTATTGAATCCCAGTGTGAAGAAAGATAGACTTAGGTGTCGAGAGACTCAATATACTAGTCCCCCGGACCCGATTTGGGATGACTTGGAAGAGGTAGGGTTCCCGACCACCAAAACGTACCGCTTCACCTCGCTAACTTGCTCTGGCTACGATACGCAAGGTTACAGACAGGAAAGCCAATACCGTCATTGTAGCGGTGAAGGCATTTTTATCGCGGAGGAGATTTTCAGAAACTGTGGGCCGAATTGGTCCAATATTGCACTCGCTCAGTATAAGTTTGACCATGACATCGACACCCTCAAGTATGTTTATTTCATCAATGTTGTTAACGAGGAGACCAGGCCCTTCGTACAAGATTACATCTACCCAAGATACGAGCTGGACTGGCCCATAGGCGATGAAAAACCTGTGCAGCATATGTGGGGGTATGGTTCCATTTCATATCAAGGGATTCTGGGAACAAAGATAGGAAAGGCAGCGGCATGTTTGGTTTTGGGGGCATGGGACAGAGGTACCCATTACATCTCGCAAGTGTGCACTCAGGTCGAAGACGATTTGCTGAACCTGCGGTTCGACATTGCGCCAATCTAGTCGTGAGCTGCTTGATCCCGGGAGGAGGATTATTGCGATACAATTGAACCGGCTTGTAGTCCATTTCGGAATGATGATGTGCTATTCGAGTGTCCGTATAGATAGGGAGCACATTGTATGAATGGCAGTGGAAGTGAAAAAGGCTTCGTAGATACTCAACTATAAATGTTATTGCATGTCGATTGATCAAACCCTTGACTTCCAGAATAGAGGTGGACAGAATGTAACTCAATGGCCGTGTGTCCAGAACAGTGACATGGGCGAGCAGTAGTTCAGCTAGAAAATTTACTGGATTTATTTCTCGACTGCGTCCTGGAAAGAAAGTCCAACAGCCCCGGATATGTATTGGTTGATTGTTTGCTTTTGTCTTGGTCCTGTTGGCCAAGGTGAGTCGTGTCAATTGTAGATGCGGCTAGGTTGTTCTCTGGCGAGTCATTCTTGATGGTTTATTCGGTAATTGGCTACGAGCATTCATGTCAGCGGCCAAAAGGACCTTTGAAGTTCTACTTGAACGTTGCTGAGGATTGCATGAGCGGGTTTATTATGAATTCATTATCTGACTGTTGGAAGATACATTCCTTCTGTTATCTATCTTGATCATCTGATACATCGCCCTCTCGCCCGCTGGGCAAAGGCGAAAGAGGCGACGTCGAGGAAAAAGACGACCATGATGGCGACCTGATTGGGAGATTCAGGCCCAGGCCTTGGATTCCGGCGGAACCAAATCGGGTTGTCGAACCGGGAAATGCACCTTTCGTAGAAGACCGCGAGTTCGATCGCAAACCGACCCGGGTAATCGCGCGCTGAAGCATCTCACCTGAAGCATCAAGAGCAATGAGGAAGCGGGCCAGCTCAGCACACAGCTCCCAATCGCCCTTCTGGGAGGCAAGCGCAATTAAGCGAACAACGTATTCTTCGATACGACCATCATGCCCTTGCTCCTCGTCGTCAAGGGCTTGTAGCACAAGAAGATAGCCAACTGCGGTCTTCAGCGAATCAAGTTTCAATGCTTGCTCAAACAAATCTTTCGGCGAGGGTAGGTATGCGAACAAGGTGCGCCATGATCGAAGCTCTGTTTTGCGTGTACATTGCACCACAATTTCAAGGTACTCTCTGATGGGAAGTGATGCTTGCAGGAAAGCGATGACAGTTGGAAGAAGAGCTTCTTCTCTTTCCTGTGGGTTATCACTCTTGTTCGCTAGGTTTGACTTGTCTACTTCGTCATCCAGCACATGGTGGAGCAGGATCTCCAAGCCATGGGCAAAATAAGACAGATGGGCAAAGTGGCGACAGAGGGCGAGGGCGGCGGATGTTCCAACATTGGCCAGGCCGTATTGCAGGAAATATGGTAGGAAAAGGTGGGTCTAAGGCACATGGGTCAGTAAAGAGTAGCGTTCACAGCAAAGGGGACTTACTCGGATCGCAAATTTCAGGATAGTGAATGTTACATCGCGGCGTTGCATCATTTCTGATTCGACACCAAGTATAATACCCTTGTTCAGTAAGACGGACAGTGGATAGAAGTCCAGGGGTATATGGAGTGGTGCCAGCACCGAACCTTCCCGTAGCACGTCTTGAACATCGTTCCAAGCTAGTAACTCTTGGCCACAGAACATCCAAAGCGAGTCCCTGAGCGACAAACTGCGGTGAGGTGGCTCCAGTGCCATGTCAACCGAAGGAGTGGTGGGTAGAGTTTCATCGATCTGTGGCGAAAAATTGAAGGAAAGCTGGTCTCGCATCAAAGTATAATACTCGACATCATGCGATATGACTCGCATGTCGTATTTGAGATCACCAGCATCTGATACGGCGGGCTGCAACAAAACTAAGTTACCGTCGACGAGAAGAAGCACGGATGCCACCTTCACATCTTGCGATGGATCACCGTTCCCTACTTTGCCGTCAGCTAAGTGCTTGATGGCGTTGCATAAAAGAAAAGAAAAAGGACTCACGCATTTGCTCGTCGGGCAAGACCCAGCTGATTGATCGCACACGAGTGGGCGCACGCACAATCCCATTGAAAGCGATCTGACCAACAGGGACAAGTCTGATTCGAGGCTGTGTTGAATTGATGATATAATGGTACAAAATGTTATCATATGTATAGACTAGGAGGGAATCCTCTCCGGATGGGCCAATGAAGACCACCGGCGATGGGAGATATTCGATAAACATGATCGAAGTGTTGCTAAGGGAAGACTCGCGTGAGTAAAGACGAATCTGGCGATCTAAGTAAGCCAAGCCTGAAATCAGTGTAGGTGGGAGATTAGGTATACCTACCTCGTATGACCCGTCACTCTCGACTGCTGCGATCAGTATGTGGCCGTACCAACACATGCCTCCCCGCACGGCAAATGAGTTCTCAGCTTTGGAATCTTCGAATACTTTCCATCGTCCGCTGTTCACGCTGTAATGCGCAAGACCACGCCGACCTGCGATGGCAACATACCGTCCATCTTGAGATACGACGCAAGATCTAATCGGCCACTGGGAATGGAGATATGCGGGGGGATACTGGGCATGATGCCATAAAGAGTCCTTTCCTGAAATTGTCATGAGATCTGGAAGGTCGTGACCCCGGTAGAGAATGAACTCATTGCTCGTCTGCAACAGGCCTCGGGCCAAATTTGCAGATGAAAAGCAACCAGTCAAAGCACTTCGAGCTGTCTCCAGAACCCACAGGCGACGGTCATCTTTTCCAGATAAAATGATGTCCGACCCGCCGCCAATCCAACAACCGTCCACAACGCCCGTCAGCCAATCTTCCCCGTTAGTTGTCGCTAACGAAGGATCCACCGAGAAACTGTTTCCTCCAGGCTTCCCAAAGACACTCCATGTTGCCCAGCCATGTTCAAACCCGGCAAATAGACAATATCCGTCCGGGGAATAGCTCATGAAATTCAAAGCACCAGTGGTAGTGGGCGATGCGGGCAAATGTAGTTTTTGGGAGAACGAAATGTTGCCCATGTAATCCTTAGCGGTGTAAATCAAGATCTCGCCATTGGAGCAGTTTACGGTTAATAGAGAAAATCGGGCGTTCACTGTCACTTTTACTGCCCGTTCGGTGTCATCCCTCGGATCGTGGAAGCAATGTCCATGGAAGAGTTTCTTGGCTGTCTCGGGGTCCGGCTGTGTCTCCGAATTGCGCTGCACAGCATAGGCCTGACCACTGGTTGTAATCCAGATGAGAAGATTCATAGCACGATCATAAACCATGTCCATGATAGAGACCTTAGGTATGCCTAAAATGCGATTTAAGAGCTCCGAGGTGGTTTGTGCTACTCCGGCCTCGGGTGTCCATCGAATGCATTGTATAGCTGGTGGTTTCATAGTGGCAACAACAAGTTCTTGGTCCAGGGCCAGGGCCTTGACGATTCCAGACTCGATCTTGATGGCCATTCGGAAGCGGATGCTAATGTCGCCGACCACATTGGCTTCTTCAAATGCAGCAAAACGAGCTAATTGTTGACGGCGGGAATGTACGGAATGGTCAAACCGCTGTTGATAAACCCTGGCTGTTGAATCTGATACCACCGAGTATGTGAGCAGGTATCCCTTCAGAGTCTGCACAACCAGAATTGTGGAGTCTGGGTGTATGAGGATCGAAACATTCGGACCGTATGTTTTCAAGGAGGACTGAGATCGAGTTATTGCCGTAACGACTGCAGTAGGCTGCCAAAACTGTTAGCGACCAGCTCAAACGTTTCCTTATAAAGCATGACATCACCGTCAACATACCCGAGTTTGCCACAGAGCAATTGATGACCTTGACATTGTAGTAAATATGAGGCCGGAGCGAAAGACACAAATGCCTCTGATAGCTTCATCTCCCCATTCCGATTTACTAGTTTCGGGGGGAGGGCTGGTTTGCGGTTGACGAGGTTGGGTGTCCGGGGACTCATGTTGGGCGCGGTCCCCCTTTGCTTCTTCATTGTCGTCTAGGGAGCTGCAATGAAGTGACGAAGGTGTATTTTGGATTTCGCGATTCTCGTCAGAGGAGCTGTGGGCAATATTGGGCCCATTGACCGCGTAGACCCGGGGCACTCCATGAGGCCAATACATCGCTCAAGTCGGGTTCAGGGGTTAATAGGGACACTGAACCTCGCACGAGGTCATCTCCAGAAAACCTAATTCTCTGTCAGCAGAGCAGACAGCAACCCCCAAGATTAAACACGAATTCAAACGCAGAGAGAGAAGAACCCCAGACAACTGAAATAGAAACAATTCGGGGGAACGATAAGCTACGATCACGTGCAGGAGCTATTCCCCCGCATTGCCTCATCTGGGTTTTCCTTCTTTTTTTCCAAATTACTCCTGAACGCTTTCTATCCTTCACTCAGAATCCCCTTTTGGAAGATTGTGATCATGGTAGGATGTCCGATTGTTGGGATTATTACACGAAACTGATTCTTTGGCAGGCTCCAACCGACAGCAAGAAGCGATTGGCTTTGGCCATCATTGATTTCTTGGGCTCCAGCCTGAAAGATGGCACACTCACTGCCGATGACGCCGAGTCGATCGAAATCGCCCAGTCTTGTATCGCGGATACCTTCAAGGTTGACCCAACCGATGAGGTTGCTGTGAAGGATGCGGTGGGCGGACAATCGCTGGTGGGGATTTACAGTGTCTATGAAAAGCTGCGTAACAAGTCGACATCGGAGTCAACCAGCGCCGGAGCTCAGGCTTCTCAGGATGACAAGCCGAGAGCTGGTGTGCCTACACCGGAATCCGATAAGCTGAAGTCTGAGGGCAATGCTCTTATGGCCAAGAAGGACTACGCCGCTGCCATCCAGCAATACACCAAGGCTCTTGAGATTGCCCCTGCGAACCCAATCTATCTCTCCAACCGTGCTGCCGCATTCTCCGCTTCAAACCAGCATGAGAAAGCCGCGCAAGATGCCGAGCTTGCTGCCGCCACTGACCCTAAGTATTCGAAGGCGTGGAGCCGCCTGGGTCTCGCTCGCTTCGACATGGGAGACTACCATGCCGCCAAGGAGGCATATGAAAAGGGCATTGAGGCAGAAGGCAATGGTGGGAGCGAGGCCATGAAGCGTGGCTTGGAGACTTCGACGCGGAAGCTTGAGGAGGCCACTCGCACCAGCGAGCCTCCATCTGAGGAGCTTGATACTGCTCCCGGTGCCTCTCGCGGCGGCGGTGGTGGTATGCCCGATTTGTCCTCCTTGGCCAGCATGCTTGGTGGCGGTGGCGGTGGCGGTGGCGGTATGCCTGACCTGGGCTCCATGATGAACAACCCGATGTTCGCCAGCATGGCCCAAAACCTCATGAGCAATCCAGATATGCTTGGCAATTTGATGAGCAACCCCCGTCTACGCCAGATGGCTGAGAACTTTGGCCAGGGTGGCGGCATGCCTGATATGTCGAGTCTGATGAGTGATCCCAACCTCGCCGAGATGTAAGTCGACCTGTCTGGGCTCTCAAAATAAATCAACTGACATCTGGATCACAGGGCTCGAAACATGATGGGCGGCGGTGCCGGTGCTGGGCGACCGGGCCAAAACTGAGATTCTGGAACACTGGATGATGGCATATGAAATTGAAAGACACGATCTGATCTTCCATGTACGGCGTAGCAAACCCGTACTTCCAAGCGTTCCTAAGAAAACAACTTTCCATGTTTTCTTTTTCTTTGTACTTCTTCTTTTCATTCCTATTGTACAGCAAAGATATTTTGCAGCTCAGCAAGCTGCCATGTTGACCTCGAGGGAATCTCGGTTAGACATATAGTTCAGTAACTTCTGGTTCGTACTGGGCCAGAGATCCTCTCACCAAAGAGACTTTAGTTACCTTTGTAAACTATTTCACTGCTGGATAGGCCATGTTTTTGCTCTGTGCAGTCGAAGAAGGCTCTTTTCCCCGAATGAAGCTATACAAGGTCCCCAGATAACACCTCCCCCGTCGCTCCTGCATCGGTTCCAAATGTGGAAGCTACGGTGATACTCCAGGAGTATGATCATGAGTCCCTCGATTCTACCAACCCATCGGCTTGAAACAGGCGCATTCTTTCCCGTAGTTTCATCATGGCCAATTATGTGCGAAACCCAACACAACCCTGGGACTATCAAAAGCTCGCCATCGCTGCGACAGTCATTCTCGCAATGCTGGCGCTGGGAGCATTGCTTTACCTACTGATTTGGTATGTTCGGCGAAGACTTCACTCCCGGAGACCTCGAAGCCAGCGGATTCAGGAGAACGATCTCTTTGATCATTCTGCAGTGTCCGTGGCAGAAGACACGAGCAGAACTCTCGATGACTTTCTCATGAAGGATATTCAGCCCGAGCGAACATCAGTCATGTTCAGCAGAAGCCGATCTCCATCCACCACTGTCGTTGTTGACAACTTCAGCCTCGACTGCTATAAGTCTCCGTTTCGGTCGTGTTCCACAAACTACGAGATATCGGTTGCGCCCTTGAGCCACATCGACAGTTGCGGACAGGTGACAGGGCATGAATCGGTACCATATGTCTGGCAGTCAGACGAGCCTCAGAGGAGCCCTGGGCAGCGTTCATCAAGTACCACGCCACGAGCCTCCACTTCGTCTAACGTGGTACAAACGCCGCGATCCTCCCAGGTATGGGCTACAACTTCTGCTAGTGCTGAGACGTTTTCAAACGTCACTCGAGCTTCAAGTCGCTCTCATCGCCCTCAAGTTTCCCCGAGCCCATCCATCACTCCCAGTTCTCACGCATACACGAGACACTCAAATGCTTCTCGTGGGTCAAGTCGGCCGCCTAGCACAGATCCATTACAGTCTGCATCCCGGATGTTTGACGAGACAGAGCTATCTGGAACCCGATACATAGACTCTATGAGATCAGTGTCTCCTTGTTCTCCTGTTTGCTTGGTACCGGAAGACAGTTTGGCCAATATTGATCGATTCCGATGGGCACCCGTTGCCGAAACCCCCTTCTCTTCTTCTCATTGACCCTTCTCGCCACCGTGGTGCATGGCGAATTGTTGGCTTGGCCTAGCTTCCCTGGCAATTAGTTTTAGCCCGAGGATCAAATCATGTTGAGGACGTGGACTCCATTAATAATGGAATGATCTTTGTCTTTGATTTTTCCGTCATCCATACCTTTTGGGAGGGGGCTATTCTTGTGATTATTCTGTTAAGTCACTTCATACATATCACGGCCTGGTCTCCGGTCTGGATAGTTGTGACCTTGAGCAATTAAAGCAAAGAATGTTCATCCTATCGCCAGCATGCAAATCGTGTTTAACTCTCCCGACCTAATTACAGGATATATGAAATCTGTACTACGACCAAGTCCCGAGATATTGCATTATACGCATTTTTGAGTAAGAACAAGAATACCGATGAAAACACCTACCTCATATGTGGTTTCGTGAGCTTTGTCGTATTACGCTTTTTCTTGTTCTCTCGAACTTGGAACCGAAGTCATCATTCGTTTTCTTCCGGTGTGCACCTTACTCTGCAAAACGTCCCTCCTTATGGATCCTTGAGCGTGCGCAGGGAAGTGTCCATGAACCCACTCTGGAGAACAACCATGAAGATTGGCGAGGTTAGAGGATATTTATTGAAAGCCAGTCAGTCGGCGAGAGAATGCATGTTCGCGTTCTGACCGACATGGACATTCCCCCACTGGAGCTTAACCTTCTCATTTTGTAGTTAATAGGATAGAACCTATACCTATGAAGAAAGAGGCTAATGATTCTTTAACTTGGTCTGTCGAGGAGAGGAAGGGAAGGAAACTATCTGAGAGAAGAGAGCGATTCGTAGCGTGGCGAGCGATGGAAGTCGGAGGACTTCAACAGTAGTACTCAAAGAGACTACCTCTGCCAGCTGTCTCAAGTCTATAGTATGAGCATTCAACCCGATTTGGCGGTTTGAGATTGAGCTAGCATAGGAGACTCCAGTCTTTCCGCCATTGGTTGGGTTCGGCACCTTTGCGATGGGCCACCAACTCCGAGAAACTGGGCGATTTTCAAGCTGTTTTTCCTCATACCCAGCCTGTTCCAGACCTTTCGTCCGAATTGATCTCCTCATCTCACTGAGCATTGTGCGAAGATGGATTGGGTTCCCCTAACCAAAGATAACCCGGTCGAGAGCTAACTACAGTTAAAGTACATATCGAAACAGCGGCGACCGATCCCCCATGAGCTGCAACTCCTCCGCCGTATATTTCTCATGAATCTCCTCCTTACTCATCTTCGCATTCCGCTTGTTTATATACCAGAACCTCAATTCCAAAACAACACTCGCAATGACGCCCGCCACCGCAAAGGCAAACGAACTCCCAAATCCAGTAGGATACTTGGGTGCCTCATGCTCAAGGTAGATAAACGATCCCACAATCCCACCGGAATTGCCAACGCTAATCATAAATGCAATGCCCATGGCCTGCTTCCGCGCGCCCGCGAGATTGTTGGATGTCCACGCGTTAGTCCCCGGGATAATCGGATACAGGCCGATACAGGCAAGGACGACTGCGAAATAACACACCGGGATGTTATTCTGAATATCATCGGCGAGAGAGTATAGGATGCAGAACCCAATGATCACGCAAAGCTGGCCAGTTATGATGATCGGCATGCGCCATCGCAGTTTGTCCGCAATGACACTGAAGATGTACGCAGATATCGCGCCGGCGAAGTAGGGGGGCATTGAGAGCAGCTGCGCGTTCGCAGAGGTATATCCCATGTTCTTTATAATCTGGGGCATAGAGAATTTCAGGCCATAGTTTGGTACGGTGTTGGACCAGAAGTTAAGGACCTGTAGGTAGAGATGCCAGTCGGTAAGGACTTTGAACAGCTCTTTCCGGTCAAATTTGTTGGGATTTTCGTCCACCACAATCAGCCCTCGCGTGGCCTTTTTGCGCAGCGCCAGAAACCGGATCTCTTCAGGGTCAAGCCATCCACCAGAGAGTTCAGGGGTGTCCGCTAGGCCGAAGTAGGAGAAGGCTGCGAAGAGCACAGTTACAGCTCCTTCAATGATGAAGATCCATCTCCAGCCATTGTAGCCACCGATGCCGCGCATTTTAGCTAGACCAAACGCTAACAGCCCGGAGAATGCACCGGCTAGTGCACTCGCAGTGTAGAAAATTGCTATTCTGCTTTGGACTTCATGTGGCTGATACCATTGGGTGATAACCCACACGGCGCCTGGGAAGAACCCGGATCTGCAAACAGGTCAGGTAGGAACATTTGCAATGGTTTCAGTGTCAGAATATAGTGGCAGTCTTACTCGAAAACACCAAGGAGCACGCGAACCGCACAAAGTCCGGAAAAGTTCTTGACAATCCCTGTTAGGGTCACGACGATTCCCCACAGAAGCATCAAAATCGACAAATAAACCGATGGCTTTTTGAATTTGGCCAGAAGAATGTTGCTAGGAACCTCTGATACCAAACTTGTGTCAATAGAGTAAGCTATAAAGGATACCAAGGGCGTTATCATACCGAGTAGTACATATGGGACAAAGAAAATCCCCAGAGCAATGTTATATTGAGTGCCCGACATATTCAAATCCGGGAGCATGCCTTCGATCTTGGCATTTCCTATGGGGTGTTAGAGTCCAAATCAATAATATCGCGAAAATGATGAGTAGGACTGACACCTACCAATGCTTGCCTTGTCGATATAACAAACAAGGTAGAGAAAGGCTAACATGGGGCAGAGACGCCAATCGATCTACATCCACGCATGTTATGGTCAAGTTATTTCATATCAGACACATGTTTCACTAACCTTTCGAACGCACTTGTTCCTCTTGTCCTCTGGAAAGTTGGCGAGGAAACACGCGTCGTCGCGACTCAATCCACTTTCTATATACGTCTGCTCGAGACTTGGGGCAGCCTCCAGGCTTTTCTCGGGGGAGGCATCCTCCACATGCATGATACTGGACGGCTTGGAGGTAGGCATAATGGCGATTGAGTAGATTTAACCAGATTCCATCGCATAAAGAGTCTCTACTCCGTACAGGCATTGGCCTTTATACTTGGATGCCCCTGGTGCCCAGACAGCCAAGATATCAACCCCGCGTCTATCTTCTCCAACTCCGGGGGATGCGACCCATTGCGGGGTAGCTAGCGATTGGCAATGAGCTTATAACCGAGCGCTAAGAAGCCTATATGCAGCGGAATCGGGGAGAACCAACAGAAATTAGTCTACTGCCTTAACAAGCATCCGCCTCGCCCCCTTCTCCGGGCCCCCACCCCTGCCAGACCTCATGGAATCCCTCGAGACATGATCTAGAGGGTGGATTTGTATACGAGGGATACACCGCCATTTATCATTGTTCAAGCTGGCTCTGGGACCCTATCCCGTATAGCAGCATGTATATAAACTTATAAAGCGAGTTACATCGGGCCAACGAGACCATCATCATCACTACATATGACCCCAGCTGCTATGAGGTAAGAAAGCAATCTAATCAAAATAAGCACTAGATCCAAAATATCTCATGGTAAATCCTACATAGGAGAACCGACTTACCACTACAGAGTATACGGCGGAGGACCAGGCGGAAATCAAATAAATTGACGACTGGCACTAGTAGATAGTATGTGATCTCGAGCGGGGATGGCTTAGACTAACAGGGAGGATTGAAAAAACGTTTCCCCCGGCTGCTCATATCGGCTATTTGGCTTAACCTATACCTAGTTGGAAAAGCCTGGGATTTGGACTCCAGAACAAGTACGAGTTGATCCTCTACGCTTCTGTGGCATTGAAGAGCTGCCCAGACCACATTCCTGGCTTGAGCTCTTCAGCGTGTTGTCATGAAAGACAGTGGAATTCCGAGGCAATAAACCTGCACCGCTATAGTATCCCGATTTCGTACCTTACGAGCTGTACCCGGTGATGCATTTCCAGCAAATACAAACACAATCCGAATGTAATACATACATATCGCTACACTTGGATAACAATGTAAGCACGTTCTACACAATCACTTCTTTGAAGCTATAACTCCAAGCCCGCGAACACCTCAAGGGCCGCACCTTTATATACCTTCCATGGGAGGTCAAGCATCGGCCCCGTAGCCATAAAAATGATATTTACAATTAATCTGACGGAGGAATTTTGATACGGCCCGAGAGCCCTGGAGGAGATCTTAGGGCATTGGAGCTCACGTTGGGAGAAAGGCCAAACACATGCCATATGAGCAGAGCATGTTGTGGTCACTATTATCCTCAGATACACACTCCTCCGACTGGATCTACAAAGGATCAGCAGCATGATTCGGACATTCAATGGTATCTGGGCTACAGGAGAAGAAGGGAAAACAAAACAAATAAAGGAGATTCTGCCTCCACGCGCCTTGCTATCCCGCTATTGGGCACGCTTCAGACAGAAAACCAATTCAAAGAAACACATGTCCATCATGAGATATACAGAGAGAAAAAGACAGCAAATACGAAAGTGGAGAAAAATCCTTGAGATCTATCCGGATATATCATCTTCATCTTCATACACTCGTATCGCGCACACTGCGCAGGCACCGTTCGAGGCGTTTGCCGCGCTCTTTTTCACGTACAAGGGTATCTTTGACAAAGGCTCGGATGGCGTCACGGCCAACTTTTTCCCGCCATGAAGTCCAACCAGCGAGTTCACCGACCACGACATCCTTGTTCCATGAGATCTCCTTGGCGATCCGAGTCGATTCAGACTCACCATCGCGAACCTTTTGCTCGAGATCACGGACAGACTTCTGGCGAGACTCCTCAAAGCCTGGCAGGTTGATATTGAATTTGCGGGGGAGGGAGGAGGAGAGAAGCGAGGAGCGAGAACGAGCGATATGGCGGTTTGTGGAGGAGAGAGAGGACATGAGAGCCAGTGGACGGGAGAGAGAAATGAGAATTGCGGAGGTTGTGTTGTCGATGGAAGAAAGGGCTGCTAAATACTGGAGGAGAGGAGAGGAGTCGGATCTAGAGGTGGAAAGGTAGGTGGCGTAACGAGCGAAGGCTTCAATGTGTGAGATTGGGAGCGCATTGGTAGGAGCTCGGAGGGTAGAAAGGACAGACGAGCAGATCATTACAGCGTCAGCGAGGTCAGATGCTCCATTCTGCATTGCATGCCCTCGGCGAATCAGGGAACGCGTGTTCGCGTGCACACCGCGCACCATCTCTTGAGCATGAGTAACAAACTGTTCTGTGTCGCGCATTCCCTCCAGTGAGATAGGTGCATATTCGTCTGCGATGGTCTCTGTGAGTACGGCGGCCTTGCGGTGGGATCGGTCGGCCACCATCTCAGGCTGGAGCTCTGGCACGAGGAAGAATTCCCACAGCATTTCGTGGGTAGAAAAAGTTGGATGGGTGAGAAGCGTTTTGAGGAATCGATCCAGTCTTTCCTGGAGATTATGGAGCACAGATCTGGATGGCTTCGAATGTATTTGAAATGGATTCCGGAAATCTGACAGCGATGGCATGTAAGATGCTGGATGTTCCACTGCAAGCCATTTCGCCAAATTCTCAAAATCAGAGAAATTCCGGCGACAGGTTGTGACGGTGTATGTTGTTGATCCAGGTCGTGATGATGCCACAGATTCAGAGTGAGGAAATGGTGCGCCGGATTTGAGAATGAAACGCACTGTTGCATCCTCAACGAAGAACGACCGCACGACCGTTGTGACGCGACCTGAAGGATCTCCACAAGCCGATGCGGGATGAGACAGCAATATCAAATCATCAATGCGATTTCGTACTTCATCGTCCTTCGCCAATTCCACAGCTGTCAGACCACGGGCCTCTTTGACATGAACATCCACCCTGGGGTCTAGGAAGAGAATGCGAACTTGATCGACCCGTCCATATTTGCTGGCCATCATCAATGGTGTAAATCTCTTATCATTGGTCGCATTTGGATCGCAATCGCTCTCCTGCAATATACGCCTAGTAATTTCAGGATCACCAACGATGTGTAGTAGTGTGTTTCCCTTCACATCAACATGATCATCAAGCTGAAGTGGTTTGTTGTCCCTTTGTGCCCATTGAGCTGCAGTCAAAGCAGCCTGGACCATCGGCTTGTATTCCGGATGGTCGTAAGATCGGCAGAGTGCAAAGAGTGGTGTTTGTCCATGCTTGTCTCGTTGCCGCCATGGGATAATGCCACCAAGTCTTGCTAGCAAGGAGGGTGTGCTGAAAAGATAATGGGCAACTGTCCGACCGTGAACATCGGATCTAGTCAAATAAAACGCGATCACGCTGGTATCTGTCTTTGCGAACAAGAAGTCCAGAAGAATCTTGACAATCTCATTGTGTGCAAGTTGGACCGCAGCATTCAAGAGCGTGGTTCCGTCGGCATTGGTGTCATGGATTATTTCTTCCAAGGGGTAGTATTCTTCCAGATTCAACAAATACCTCAAGGCCTCGGACTGACCACCCTCAACTGCCATCATTGGTATGGAATGACCGGCAGGATCTTGGGTTTTGGTCAGGGTCTCAATCGAACTGTCGCCCTCGATTCCACTGGCCATGGATCCGAGCGTCGTTGTTCTAGACATGAAGGAGATGGCCGAAGATTCCGATAGGCTGCGAACATCCATTGAAACCCGCTTGATTGGACGGTGAGACCGAGTTTCCTGGACATGGGGAAGACCACCCCAGGTTTGGAAAGGGAACACATGAGATAACGGCGGTGCATCAGCCACGGCTTCATCCTGGTATGTTTCCCCATTGGTGTAGCTCGTATAAAGGTTCTCAATAGGGGGCTCATCCATGTCATCAATCTCATCGGTTTGGAACAGCACCGACTTTCGCTCTGGTTCTGGGGGTGTCGTGTCATCTATTGACTCGTGATCCTCGTTCGGTTCCAGGATGGACCTCATATCTGATACTCTGCCTGCCTTTGTTGCTTGCCACAAACGTTTATTTCTAACACTGGCACGCCGCAGCCCCGCGGAGTCGGTCACGAGATACATTAAGACAGCTTCAAATGTGCTCAAAGCATATCCCATCTCGCCGCTATCGACGTCGTCGATGTAGATGAAGTGCTGCATGTACAATAATCGAGCTTGGAGATGCCGAATCTGGGACCGAATGACAACGACAAGCAACAAAGAGACCAGGACATCGGCGTTAATTGTCACAGAGGAAGATCCTTTCTCGGATACTGAACCGTCCATGTGATCATAACTTCCAGGGAAGGAAACCACCTTGACTGTCCCAAGGAGAGTGTTCAACATATCATGGGGACATCGGGCATCATTAATCTTCCGAAACTCTTCCACGCCCCGGCCAATTCGTCGAATCAATTCTCGTTTCCCGTCACGCCCGCCCTCAACAGAGATGCCGACTTGGGACACATCTATGCTTTCCATCTGGCGAATCCTAGCATCCAACTCTGTGTCCTCGGGTTGGCGGAATGAACATAGACGAGGGAAAAGTAGGGGCTCATGAACTTGTTCCGCGACATAACGTTCTATGAGGCGCTCCACTAGAGGACCGGTGAGATCTGTGGTCGCGCCAAGTAACGATAATTGCTGCTTGTCGACCAGGCGGAAGAGATCAATGGCAGCAGTCACAGCGGTTTCCAAACTCCGACGCATGAGGTCCTCATCATCCTCAAAGTATTCTTCCGAGTTGAATGGCAGTCGCCCTCTGCTGCGTGAGGACCAGCTGCGGATTGAAGAACTCTCATCCGTCAGTGATTCGGTGCGGGATAATCTGTGAACGCGTTCATTGCCGGATGCAGACGGGGATCGTGAAGGAGGTGGTGGCAGTGGTTTCCCCAATTCTTTTCCAAACTCTCGGAATAATCTTTCCAGGCCCGGATGCATCTGCCTGGCTATCATCGGGAAATTGGCAAGAAGTTCCCCAAAGGATTTGATTTCTTGTTTTGGTGGTGTCCCAATTGAACTTCCGCTGCCATACTTTTTCTCTGGACTAGCTGCCACGATCCTGGACTCGATCCCAGGGACTGCGGCTGGTATAATTCTTGCGGGGTCGTACGTTCCGATCAGCGGGCGAGAGATGTAGTAAATAAGCCATGGGCACGATTCATTGGATGGAGTAAAATAGAGCGCATCGGAAAGAAGCTGAGCTTGTGTGAGGGATTTGAAGCCTGATTTACCATTCCTCGTGTTAGCCTCTTGGGGAGCACTTGTGCCAGAGAGCTCTTACCTTTGTTGCTGTATACTGAGTTGTCCTTGATGATCACCGTCCTTCCATTGAAGGTGGTCACCTGTTTGGCTTTCCCTCGGTTATCTCGCACATTACTCTCCTCCTTCGAATTTGCAGAACCAGTATGAATCGGGATGCGGAGCACATGGCTCCCTAGAAATTCCTCTGACGCGACAAGATCGGAGTACAGCAAATTGGACTCCCGGTCGCGTGAACCGATGAGAGATTCTGTCGTGGGAACAAGCAAGACCTGAGGGGAACACATAACACCAATTAGCCACTCCGACCGATCCGACAGCGCTTTCACGGCGTTCACCTACATGATTCTCGATCGGTATGCACTGGCTTGGAACAGTGCTTCGAAAGAGGGCACGGAGGAAAGGGTTTAGAGGGTGCATCCAAACGGTTTTGGACGGCCCAGTCGAATGACTCGCGCAATCATCAAGCCGTCCGTTTCAGATCTCCGCAGCAGGGGATATATGCGCCTTGAGATTTCGCGGGGAAGAGTAGGTCGCATTCAACAGGCAGCAGGTCAGTATGAGGTCAGAACCGGTTAAATTTGGTCAACGAAAGTTCGACAAAGCTTGAAGAGTAAACACAATGCTAGATCGCGGGAAACAAGAAGCTCAAAAGATAAGAGTTGAAGCAGAAGCGCATGTGTCGGGTGAATCGAGAACGTGATCGACCGAGTTGATGGGCGCTATTCCGCATTGGGTAGTTCTTCCATCCAACACGGCGATTTATTATTTGTGTCAGAAAAGATATATCATAGATCGAGTCTCTATTGACCATTGGATTGCAAGTGAGTTTTTGGAGTCCTGTCATAATAGTTCTAATATACAGAGAATAAATGGCAACAAGCACGCCATGTAGATAAAAACACAAAAGGGTCTGCTCATGTTTCTCCGCACCAAGCAATCCAGTGCAGCAGTACCGCAAACGAGCAGCTAAGCCAAAACAAAAAGTACACACCCAAACCGGGGATCAGCCCAATCTACGCTCGTGTCTGCTGCGAGTACCACCAAACTTCAGTCGGGTGGAGTCGCTCACTCTTGCAACAAGACCCCGAACATGTCGTCCCTCGTTGCCCAAGAGCACTTTCGTAAAGGCCTCACGGCCCTTTCCAAATCCGCGGTAGATCACCTCCAGCCGCTCGATTTCCATCAGGAAGCCCTTTTCTTGAATTTGAGTCATGAAATGAGCAGACAGTTGGTATGCTGGGTCAAAGCCGGAGCGCCCAGCTTTGCGGAAACCAATCTGACCACATCCAATAGACATGAGGGGATTGCCGTTTGGTCGGGTCAAGGTGATGATTGTGTTGTGCTTGTGGCAGTAGACGTGCAGGTGATGAGGAGGGGCTCGGTCGGCGTAGGGATGCTTGATCATATCGGCCTCGAGACTTTCGGCCATTTTCGAGTAGTCGGAGCGAGCGCGTGAGGGTGATGCACCAGATCTCTCACCCTGCATCATTCGTGTAATTGCAGAAAGCGGCGACGAAGAATCGGAAGATGTTTCCGGTTCTCGATTCAACATCTGCGTCTCGATGTCACCGCCATTGTTGCGTGCAGACCATGTGCTGCGATGAGAGCTTATGACCGAGAAGGGACGTGTGATGCCCAAGGAAGAGATTCGAGGTTGAGATGGGCGGCACACTGAGGGCAATGCCTTGGTCAACGCGCTCATCGAAAAGGAACTCATGGCGGCGACCGGGGGCTGCAGGGAAAACGAGGATCGGGAAAACGAGAATCGGAAAAGCGATAGCAAGCACCGGATTTGGAATTGCTTTTAATGCACACGAATCCCAAATGCTGAGTTCGGAGCTTGACCACAGAGCGCGGGTGGTGTAAAGCCGTTGTCGGACCGAAGGGAAACGCTGGAAGTTTTTCGAAGTCTTGGCATCTGCACTTTTTCCTTTCCCCGAGATCTTTCGCCTCCCTCCATCATCTTCCTCATATCGCGTCCAGGCCGGGCTGGAATCTATCGTACCGTTATTTTCATCTTTAATTCCCTTTCTTGGTTGATTCTCCTCTCCGTCAACGCTTCAGAGCATGATTCCGGCCAAGATGTCGGCGACACGCGTCGCTTCCTTGCGGTCCCAGGTACTGACTATCAGACCATCCCGCCGGTTGTCTCCTCACGCCGGATCATACTCGACCATCTCATCTCAATCATCCATGCTCTCCGCCCAGAGCCACCGAGCCATCCTCCAATCCCGCTCTCACCCCGTCTCCCAACTTGTCTCGCCTTTCGCCGTTCTACCTCTAACCCGGTCTTTCCACGTCGCAACTTCTCTTCGGCAACAGCAGCAACAGCAAAAGCAGCAGGAAGGGAAGCAAGGTGAGGAATCTAAGTCCGAATCGCAGGGCGAGGAGTCCAAGGAAGAACCCAAGGAAAAGCAAGAAGAGAAAGCTCCACCACCACCCCATGGAGACAAATCCCCTTGGCAAGTCTTCCGTGAGACTCTGCAAACCGAGTTTAAGGCTTCCAAGGAATGGGAAGAATCTACCAAAGCGCTGGCATCCTCGGCTCACCAGTTTTCTGAGAACGAGAATGTCAGACGTGCGCGCGCTGCCTACGAGGCGGCATCTAGCGCTACTACCTCCAAAACCTCCACAGCCTTCAAGACCACCGGGCAAGCCATTGGAAAGGGAGCCGCTTGGACATGGAACACTAGCGTGGTCAAGGGTGTTCGCAAGGGTGTCAACGCAACCGGAGAGGGCCTGGAGAAGGCCACCCGACCAGTTCGGGAGACCGAAGCATACAAGAGCGTGAAGGACGCCATTGATGATGGCAGCAGCTCCCGCTACGGTGGCTGGGTCGAAAAGGAGGAGCGTCGCAAACAGCGACAGCGTCGTGAAGAGCAGGATATCAAGGATGGAAAGTCCCATCGCGTGGAGGAGCGAGTTGAGGATCCCAAGTAAGCTTTTGTGACAACATGTGCAGATTTGACATTTCTGACGGATTCATCTCCAGCGCCGGTACCAATGTCACTCTCCACAAAGACTCCGCCTGGAAAGATTCCTGGAGAGACTTCAAGGACTCCAACCCCGTGATGCAGAAGCTCTTTACAATCAAGGAAAACTACAACGAGTCGGAGAATCCCCTCATCAGCACAGCGCGCAGCATTTCCGATCGGGTTGCCGGCTTCTTCGCAGAGAATGAGACGGCTCAGGTCATCAAGAAGTTCCGAGAGATTGATCCTAACTTCCAGATGGAGCCTTTCTTGCGTGAAATGCGCGACTACATGCTACCGGAAGTCCTCGATGCTTATGTCAAGGGCGATGTCGAGACACTTAAGCTGTGGCTTTCGGATGCCCAGTTCCACGTCTATGCCGCCCTTGCGAAGCAATACACCACTGCCGGTCTGAAGTCGGACGGTCGTATTCTGGACATCCGTGGCGTGGACATCTCTCACGCCCGTATCTTGGACCCCGGCGATATTCCAGTATTTGTCGTCACCTGCCGGACACAGGAGATCCACGTTTACCGCAAAGTGAAGACCGGTGAATTGGCCGCTGGTACAGATGACAAAGTGCAGCTGGTCACCTATGCTATCGGATTGACTCGCATCCCCGACGAAGTCAACAACCCCGAAACCCGGGGCTGGAGATTGATCGAACTGCAGAAGGCTGCCCGTGACTACATCTAAGAACGCAATTCATTTGGTATCCATTCTATACTGCCGCCTTTCTCGATCTTCTCGGCATATTCCGCTCTGGATCTCGCCCCTCTCTTGCATCTTGGCCTTCCTTCCCTTTTGAACTGTACAATATGACTATTTGATATCAAGCCAGGTCGACCCTGGCGCCTGTTATGGTTATGGCTGTTCCAGTGACTGCAAATTTGTGCCTTCGCTGGTTCATCAGAGTTTCTTTTCTTCATGTATTAATGCTTCATTCGGTCTGGCCTCCAGTTGTTGGCTTCGAGTTTTTCCCTCGCAAGACTTCCGATTCAGCCTTGCTTCCTTCCGAATGTTCCATCCTTCCCATAGACTAGGACGCATTGGATTTTCTGGCATTTTTGGGGGCTGGAGGTGTTCTGTCGGCGTTGTTTTTCCTCCCACTCTCCCCTCGCCACCGTGTATGACTGCATTGGGCTGTCGGTTTTGGTTTCTGTTGGGGCCGTCATGGGTCTTCCAGCACCTAAGCATCATGTCAATACCTATTCAAATCGATGTCTTTTGACCGACATTCTGTCGTTTAAGTCCCCGTAAAAGTATCATCCGAGATGTGTCCTCACCCATTGGTTGCTTGGTCAATGATGTATCTCTACGCACCTATCTGGCTACACGGTTCTCATGTAAAGTTGGAATAAAGTTGGAATATCAAGGACATCGCGGAGAGATTGCACTCCCCTTCTCTGGTTGGTAGTCAAGGAATCGATTGCTCCCCGATGCGGCCGTCAATATCGAGCTGATTTCGCCAGATTGTACAAGCATCCGATCCCACCAGTTTAAGATCTGGAAGTCCAATGTTCTCATAGCGGTAGATCCAATTTCTTCTCTCCTATCATGCCCTTGGATCATCCCTAGCGCGATGTGGGAGCGAGTGGCAACAGTAGTGGAGTTGGGCTGTGCTTGACTCCATTCTCCCGAGATCGTTGATCTGGTGAGTGTGTCACTCGTGGCTTCAGTTTCGAAGGGTACTACTCCGTGCGTGTATATATTATAACCGGATGTGCACTCTGTTTGTATTGATTGCCGCTGGAATACTGCGACCACGCTAGAGGGATCAGTTTATGGCGGTCTGAGGGTGGGCTTTGATGCGTTGGTTTGCATGCTGGACTTGAACCCCCATTCCCAATTTTATATGGACTGTGGAGTCCTCCGTACTAGACGGAGTAGGTACTCCGTACCATGTTCGCAATATCCGACGGTCGACTCCATACCTCGGCACATAGTCTCAAGCTACGCGAATCAGAGAGGGACCAGGCCTCTCGATCGAATGAGACAACGTCCAACATACGTTAGACATCTCCGGACCCTTGGAACCTCCCATGCTGGTATGGGCTCCATACGGAGTCCTCCGTATGGAAGGGCCTGGGGATTCGGGAGGCCATGGAAAAATGGGGCTGTTCATATTTTCACGGAGCGAAGCCGATCTGATAGGCTGGTCTATTCCCCGCTTTGCATCAAGGGGGGGCTGATTTGAAACTCTGGCCTCACGAGAAAGATAGAGATATGTCCTCCGTGCGGAGTATTCCGTGTTGCGAAAGGAGTTCTTCGTATTCCCTAGGTCGACTGGGGGCATTTTAAGGGTCATGTTGCCAGGGAAGTCTGGTGCCGGGGAGCCACTTGGCCACCAGGGGAGTCCCCAAAGAGCCAAAAAAAGGGCCAAAAAAAGGAGAGTAAAACGAGAACGAATACGGAGCCAATCATAATGCTTACCGCCAACCTCCACCGGAGGAGGATTGTCTCTATACGGAGTAGGGGATTTTTGATTGGTATTCTTATGTAGGGATTATGCACCGTCAGATGTGCACGCGACTCTCTCCCTTTCCCCTTTTCGTCACCACTTTTGTTTCGCTTTTTACCCTTGGATTTTCCTTTCATAGCGGCATTGGGACTTGAAAGGAGCCTTGGTCCCAGCAGTGCTATACCTAAACATGACCGATTCTGCTCGCGAGACCCCCGATCTGGGCAAACCCCAATTAGCGTCTCATGCATGGGTTGAGCCGATTGTAAGTTCCTGACGCCTATCGCTAAGCTTTTCGATTAATTTGCTGGGCAGGTCGTGGTGGGTATCATGGTCGGGTCCCTGATCGTGAACCGTCGCAGGGATTCCAGTAAAAGCGCCAATGACTTGCATCACAGCCGATATGGTGATTATGCCCTGCTGGAGGAGGGCGACGCCCATCTCAGCAGCGAGCCGCGCTCCAAATCGGAGACGGTCTTTGGAGTCAGCATCAAGATGCGAGACTCGACGCGCTGGGCGCATCATATCCATAGCCGGATCTTGCAGAAATTCCCCTTTTTGGTCGAGATGTTCTACTGGAGTATGAACTATCTCTTTTATTCAGTGACCAAAGGGACCGCCCAGTGGCTCTCTCCCGCCCAGATAGGGGTGGTCCAGGTCGCGCGAGGCCATGCCGTTGACATCCTCAACTTCGAACATCAGACCGCTTCGTGGATCTTTCCGATCAAAGAAGTGGATTTCCAATCTTTCTTCATTCAAAATCACCCATCGTTTATGACCTTGTTCAACCGGATCTATTCATTGATTCACATTCCCGGGACAGTGCTGTGAGTACCCTGGGACTTCAACCTTCATGCGGTCATTCGTCGATCAACAACCTAATTGGCCCCATAGATTCCTCTCCTGGTATTACTACGTTGCGAAGAACCATGCGGCTTTTGCGGTGGCCCGACGCACCATGACTTTGGGAAATCTCGCCGCCTTCTTGGTGTTTTGCGTGTATCCCTGCATGCCCCCCCGACTCCTACCCGAATCGTATGGATTCTATGACACCGTGCGACAGGGCAACGCCGAAAGCATCTGGGTCGGTGGAAAATCCATCAACCAGTTCGCTGCCATGCCCAGCCTCCACTTCACTTATGCCTTTGTGATCGGTTGCACCTTTTTCCATTACTCGGGGGTATTGCAACGACTCCAGGGAAAACGCACGCAAAAGTCCCCCTAGTCGAGTTTGGCTTTTTGGCACTTGCGATCTTGTATCCGATCCTCGTCCTCAGTGTCATCATTGCTACCGCCAATCATTACTGGCTTGATGCTGTGGTGGCCATCTTCACCGTGACCCTGTCCTACCGCTGCAACAGGGTGCTGATTTTGCTACTTCCTCTCGAGCATGCCCTGTGTTGGTGTTTGCGTCTAGCGAAGCCCGTCCCTACCACGGGCGATAGAGATTCCAAGAGATGACCTCGGAAGACACTCCGATGGTTCTCGGCGCTTGTATGAATTTATATATAAAGTGGTGACTGACAAGTCGACCAATGGGGTCCGGCCGGTTTTGGGCTCATCTAAAACTAATAAAGTAAAGTTCCCTTTTCGTTCGCCCTTCTCTTTCCGAAGAGTATAGACACTGCCATATCGCCGAGTTTTGCTAAGTCTTGGTCTATGTGGATTCCGTAGCGATCTCTGAGCCAGCCGAGAAGGCCATGCTATGTCTTCTGTGGCTGCCACCTTGGTGTTTGAATCCCAGCATAAAACTCGTATCACCATAAAAGCAGACATACGAATTAGTCCGTCCCCAGAAGAATTAGAGTTGAGGATCATAATCCACTCTGCAGGGCTGGAGTGTGGAGATCGTCGCCCTCAACGATCTACATGTACGGAGTACCCGGGGAGGCTTTGGGGGGGACGCTGAGTGGCATTCGGCCCTGATGCCAGAAATTCATCCTCGAAAGATAAACCATGAGAGCTTTCCCTTCAATCTATTCTTCCTTATTGTCCACTGCGCCGGCTTTGGGGGGATCAGCTTGGTCAGTAATCAGTTCTTCACGGTCCTCGGGATAGTCTAGGCGATATTGGAGCATGATGTGAAAGTGGACGAGATATTTTCAATTATTGCAACGGCGCAATGTATCTCAACTAAGCAGGCGCTCAGTGCAATAACAATATTACTATTAAGATACTTGAAGACAGAAAAGCAAAACAAATCACAGGGAAATCGACATGCTTCACATATGCAGAAGGAATGAGTTCAAGGATGCTTCCGGCTCACCATTGGCCTGGTGACCGCTTGGCCGCTTGATGACAGAAAAGAGGTGCCTCGAGAGGGAAGCTTATGGTTTGGCGAGTTGTTCCTTGCGGAAGAATAGTAAGTACCCAGCACTACAGATAGTTGTTAGAGATTGTTCTTGTTGACTTGAGCAAAAGGAAAAACTTACCAGATCAGCAACTGACAGAACAAAGCAACCCAAAACCAGGCATTAGCCAAGGCATGGGCGCCATGCGTCATGTCAGGAGAGATAGGCCCCGGACCAAGCCTGTTGGGCCCAAAACCTCTTGCGCAGATGGTCGCAATGGAGCCAAGCACTTGAGATGCAATGAGAGCGAAACACATGTGGACTCGGGTAAGAGTTTGTAGAAGGATGATACCGAATCCAAGTCCTTGGATAGAATCCAACACGCCCAGCCAGAGCCAGAGACTGCGAGATACGAGAGCGCCAGAGGTGTATCCGCCAACCCATGGCAGGTAGTATCCGATGCCAGAAACACCCCACCATATTTGGATGAAGCGTGGTGCGCCCAGGCCACAGGCGAAGACGGGAAGAAACCAACTGTGGTGCTTAGAGAACTTGCTCACGATGAAAAGGAAAATACACCAGACAAAGCCAAAGAAGGCAATGCAGAGGAGAACGATTTGCCATGCGTGAGCATGTGTGGAACCCCAGAGGACTGGATAGGGCAAGTTAGTCTCTTTGATCGGTCCAGAATGAGGGGATTGAAACTCACAGCTCCAGTTTCGACCATATGGTGCGCTGAGGAAAAAGTTCTGTAGAATCACTGCGACAAAGTTCCAAGAAACAATCTTTCTTCGAAAGATCGACTTGTAGAACGAAGGCACCTTGCCAGGCTTTTGACGGTAATAGTTGGGAAGGCCGAGGGCCAAAAGAAGACCGATGACGCACAAAAATGCAGCAATGGGGTAACAGATAGCACTGAAACAAGGTCAGCAAATAAACAAAGAGGTCAAGAGTAGAGAGAGGCTTACGTCATTTTCCAGGTGTTAGAGATACTGTTGTCAGAAGTCAAGAGGCCCTCTGAAGAGGCCTTGGTCAGAGTGGACCCCCAGTACCACAGTGCAATTACATAGGCTTGTTGAGCACCTTGAATAACACAGGCGCGGAAAATCCAGGTCTCAACCGGTGCGCCTCCCTCATCACCAAAGTTCGACGCAAAGAAAATGGATCCACTAGAGGAGGCCGCAGCATAGAAACCGCTGCCAACATTCTGTATCCATCCACGAGTGAAGGAATCTCCTTCCCAGTGAGCAGATCCAATCAGAAGGAACGCAAGACCATACAGGAACCATGGGGTGGAAAGACACACGACGGATTTGAAGTATCGATATACAAGCCACCAACAGACAGACGAAATGGCATATGTTGTTGCGATACCATATAGCTTCTCCGCTGTCTCACCCACTTCTCCTGTGAGTAGAGTGATCTGGTATGAGTTTGCAGCGATAATTTGACCCAAAGCCAGGAAGATGGAGTAAACCGGCCAATCTCCAATCTTGACTTGCATCCATTTCTTAATTCCAGTAGGGGGGAACATAGTCCTTCCCAAGAAGGAATTCATCATCAGCCGCATGATCCTCGTGGCTGTTTATATGGTTGACCATATCATCGTCGTAGAGCATCCCATCGGGAGAATCATTGTGCCTTGAACGGCGGATCGAGGGTGTAGGAGACTTGTTGCGACCCAGTCTGGCATCGCGAAATCTGTCGAACCATTTGTGCTCACTTTTGATCAGGAATTCCTCAATACAGAGCTGCGACTCGGAGTTGGCTCCGTTCAGAGAACTAAGCTTCTTATCGAAAGCTCTATAGTATTCACCAGTGCTATCTTTGAAGAAAGGATCGACTTTCTGCAGCTTGTAATCTGTCTTCTTGCCAACAACAGAATCGAGCGAGAGGACGGACGCACTGCTGAAGCGGTTGAATTGGCTAACAGGTGGAGGGGGGAGAAGGAGATTCTCAGAGCCGGGTGGTGTCTCTGGGGCCCCTGGGCGCCCTGGGGGGATCATGAATCGAAGATGCACAGAATCATGGTCCTGATTTGAAGGCATGTTTCGAGCACGCTCCTTCTGGGCAGCCTGGGCTTGCCGCCCGGCCTCGACCTGAGCTGGGGTGAGAGTGTATTCATCATCTTCAAACAAGGCGTGAGAGGGGTCATCGTCACTGCTTTCCTCGCCGTCAGCACCAGTTCCTCCGTTTTCATCGAGTTCTGTGATGGCCTGTCCTGTTTGTTTTAGACGCCCAAGATGACCAGGGCCTGAACGGACGCCCAGGGAAAGAGAACGTGTTAGTCCCACTTTTGGCTTTTCGATATCCTCGAGGTTTTCATTTGCGCTGTAACTGATTTTCTTTTGCGAACTGATGTCTACCATTTGGTTGGAGTGACTGTTCTCCCCGGAATGCGCAAATGAGGTATTCATGCTCGGGGAAGGCAGCGGGCCCGTGGCTTGGGGCATAGATGAAATGACTCCGCTTGCTATGCTGGTGCCAGATGAAGTGTTAGGGCGAGTGTTACCACTGTGTGTCTTGGTAGCTTCTTTATTGTGAATGGTGATGGCAGTAGATTGCAGAATCTCGAGGTCTTCAACCCATTGAGCAACAGGGAAACGCTGTTTGGCAGATCTGGCCCGCATCATCGCGCGGGTGGCCGTCTTTGAATTCAGCGCAGCCTCAATGGCAAGCTTGAACTGGATAAGCAGATGGGATGTCGAGATCGATTCCACATTGTACCACCAGCCTGGCATTTGCCCGAGACCACCGACACGCGCTCCAATACCCAACGCACCCTTTCGGCCAAACTCCACAGCAACAAGACCAAACGGCTCATCGCGAGATGGTATCAGGGCAAATTCAGCACCAGAGAAAATGAATGGCGGTAGCGTAGTGAATTCAGGTTTCGAGTAAACGCGCCCAGGATAAATTTTCATCATGTGGTCGAGCTTCAAGGCGGCGAATCTACCATAAAGATCGATAACAGGGCCAATGCATATCAGCTGCACGTTAGGGCGAGATTCTATAACCGCAGGCATAGCGTCCGCAATAAGATCAACACCCTTTTGCATAGACCAGCGACCGACGAACACAAGGAGATCGGCATCGGGGTTTTGATCAAGCCCTGCCCATTCCTGGGCTTGCCTTTTGAGCTCTCCACGGCTAGCTTCGTATGTTGAATCCACAGTGATATCTTCCTCCTTAGTGGGTTCCTTGCTCCATTCCCCGACATCAGACGGATCTGGGTTGGGCAAGTTCCCGACCTTGCGAAGACCCCAAAAGACAGGATAGCGAGCGTAGGATCGTTTGCCGTATTTCCTGGAGACACCGACGGCACCGAATCCCTGCTGATGAACACGGAGATAGCTGGCGCCAGCGTGCAGCAGGTTGAAGACTTCACCGAATTGCACATGACGCCCAACGGTTTCCTCGTCCAGGTTGAATACATCACAAACCTCTTGCTTTTCCTTAAGGGTTCGCATAGGCCAAAGACCTTGGAACTCGGCATTGTGCAAAGACAAACAAGCAGGAATAGTATCTGGCAAAAGATAAAGAGGGGCGAGAGAACCGTGGTAATCGTTGATATGATAGATGTCAATGGGGAATCGCTTGATTGCTTCGGCAATACATTGGTTCCAAGCCGAATAGTAAACTGCACTATCAAGATCATCCATGCGAGCAGGGTAAGGCTCGGTCTTTGACTGTTGACGGAACACGGGGGCATCAAGTAGGACGTAGGTAATGTTATTCAGCACGTGGTACTGGACTTGAACCTGGTAGGCACTGCCGAGAACAGTTACTGTCATAGGCTCTGCTTCCTGATCCACTGGGTAGTCAACACCTCCGACGCATGGGACAACCCAGATCAGGTCTTGGTGCCCTAGAGTTTTACCCATGAGTTGAGCCATGACACCCAGCCCACCAATCTTGATTTTTATGGCCCAATCCTCAATATCGTACTCCATGGTAGCGATCAAAACCATGCGTCTCTTACTGGACGCAAGGGCACCACCCAGAGTCGTGGTGCTTTGTAGAAAGCCAGACTTATTGGCAAAACGCATCAGTGGATTTGAGGAAAGATCTTTGTTGGCACGGGAGGACTTTATCTTGTTCCAAAAAGCGAGTGGAATCATGCCATGTTTCTCACTCACACCGACCTGATTGAATTTGACTTTGTAGAAGGACTTCATGAAGATGTATACACATCCAACCGCGGTTATGAATGGGATGATCCAGAAGAGGACAAACATGACGATTTGTGTTGACTGGGGCCCAACTGGATCCAGCCAGAAATGAAGCGTTCCATCATCGAAGTAGATTTTGTGAGAAAGATAGCCTTTGGCAGGCGCATGTGTGATATTGATCAAAGTGGCACTTAAAGCAGACGGCGGACTTCGATCCAGAATTGTATCATTGTCAGTATCGCCCAATACCCAGGTTTGATCGGGCTTTCCGTCAGGATTGATGCCCCAGATGTTGATCTGCCCGACTGCAGGCCATTCAGATGTGAAGTGGTACGACCAGGTCCCGGTTTTGGTATCGAGCTTGATGTTGTTATCGAGGCCCGCGTCATATCCATATTGATTGTAAGGTCCGTTGAAGAAAGCATGAGGAAAACGTCGTGAAATTTGGTGATTCCAGTCAGCGTCACCTTGCTGCACGTAGTCACTGCTGCCAGTCAAACGACTCCAGTACTCAACACGCACATGTTCGCCATCCCATTCCTGTTTCCTGGTTCCCGACCATGGAAGCCTTTCAATGGTATCGTTTCCTCCTTTGTATCGTATCCAATTGGAGAACGTCGTGCCCCAGTTGGTAGAATAACGGTACTTATCTGCTCCAGCAGCGTGATGCTGAATGAAAAGATCGCCATTTTGTTTCTTGTGGAGCAGACTACTCGAGTAGTTGGCAGTATTGAATACCATTGGGTTGTCAATTTGGCCAACGCGGAAGAGGAAGTGGTCAACAGCGTGTGTGGCAGAGCTGTTGCCGGAGTTCGTCGCATTGTTAACTGTCAATCGATGAACCCCATTGTACACACCTGTAAGATTTGCTGCCCACTTCCAAACTCCCGGTATCTCAGCAGTCCAGTTGGTCTGCAGCAAGAAGGGAATGGTTGTGCAATTGATAGTGTTCGAATCGACAGTTGGGATTTTCCCGGTCTCTGTAGATGAATTGAAGGTGATTGCTTTGGTCACCGAGCCACAGTCCATCTTTTCCGAGAAGTAAAGCTCAATCGTCACATTTTCGGGAAGATCGGGTGCGACGGTGGAACGCAGTGGATAATCATGGCCTGGGGTGAATTTGGTGATCATAGGCCGAGGTGATTTGTGCTTAGCAACAGGGACATATGCACTGAATTCATAGGCCTTCAGCGTAAGTCTTTCCGCACAGCCATTGAACTTGGTTGACCCATTGAAGCCCAGTTTGCGTACTCCTTCCACTAGCTTGATCTCGTTATAGGGGTAAAAAAGATTTTTGACCGTGATGCCAGCCTCGAATGGAGCGGTCAGGGTCTTGTTGGGATTGTCGGAGTCGCAGTCGAAGGTGTAAGTTTTTGTATCATTGAGATTTTGGTAGATCAGCCAGACTGGTTGGTTGTCATCATTAGAGCCCAGGTTTTGAACCTCAGTGTTCACATCTCTAAAAACGGACCACATCCCAGTCTCTGTGGCTGTATCATTAGAACCAGGATAGTAAACATCATCAGTTCTTTTCGACAGATTGCCAAGCGAATAGCCATCGTTGAGAACTGGGTACTGTTCGCGCAAATGATACATCTGCTTTATGATGTTTCGAAGAGGATGGGAAGGGTCGCGGTGGTCGTAAACAACCTTTGCATCCTCACAGCCTGTTTTCGCTGATAACAGAGGCCAGTCGTAGTACTGGGAAGACTTTAAGTGGAAGCAGCCATGGGTTTTCCACGCCGTTGCAGGGGACATTGACTGTCGCCCATAGATATAGTTCTCTGCAGTGGCATCTAGAATATAAAAGTTTTGCTCTTCACCCCAAAGAAGAAGTGGGATTCCAGGAAGCATCAATGTAGTGACAAAGGAACCGAGCAACTGGCGGTGGGTACCGTTTGCAATTGCTGGCCACCGGAAGACATCTTGGTTAGTCGCACCAAACATGTGTCGAGGGTCAAATTTTCCGGTGTTGGCATTGATCAAATCATTTGTTCTCAACATGTAGTCCCACCCTAGAACCCAATCGTTGGGCGCATCAAAGCCGGCTGAAAGCTGCCCGTCCATGCCAAGGAATCGAGTGAGGGCACGATATGTTGTGTAGTGGAAGGCTGCACCGTCGATGGCTTCATGTCCCGCTTCACGCAAGAAGTACTGGGCGGAGGATTCATTCGTTAACTTCATTGTGGTAGCTGAGTCCTTAGGCCACTGGTTGCGCTGTCTACCCCTTCCAAGGTAGATGGAACCAAAGTCATTCCCACCTGTGATTTCACCAGCGATGAAGAAATTCTCCTTTCCAACCTTACGGGCACAGTCTCGGTAGGCACTGGACATGTCTCCAAGAGCATCCACGGTGGCTTGAGTGGCCTTGTCATATCGGAACCCATCGATGTCCAAAGACTCAATGATCATGCAGGAGTGTTGGATCAACCTTTGGCGCACCGCGGGGTGCCATTCGCGCAGACGATCCTGAACGGAAGCAAACTTGGCCAGCTGACGCTTCCAATCAGGCCACACTCCGAAAGCCTCGATGTCACCATACTGGTCGAAATCACTGTTGTAGCATCCCACTAAACCTGCAGTCTGTGATTCATTGACGGGGAATCCATCCTCGTACCAGAATCGGGGGTAGTCGCAGGTGGCATTGTAATCCCCGGTTCCGATGTCAAAGTCAACATAACGACGTTCGGTTTTCCATTGTGTCTTCCATTCTTTCTCGGAGAAAGGAGTCGAAATGTTGAGGTGGCCATCAAATCCGATCAAATCAGCCATTCTGAGGAGGTTCTCTTAGCTCTGCTCTCCCGACTGCGAGTGTGGAGGGAACTTACGTAGCAATGGTGTTATCAAACAACACATACATTCCTCGCTTGTGCATTTCGGTGATGGCGTCTCGCCAAACCTGAATTGTACCATAGTGTCCGTCAAGCATGGTGGTGTCCATAACTCCATAACCATCGAAAGTCCACGGCTGGTTTAGCAAGGAAGTCCCCGCAATATAGATGCCCTGCAGGTTATGAACATTTATCCCATACGATAATGGCACGGATAAAACGAACCTTGATGCCCATTCCTTGGAGGTAATCCAATGTGTCGACAAGTCCAGCCACATCGCCACCATGGCGTATGCGATGATCAAGATCATGCTCGAAGGTGGTACCGTTGATGTTGTCGTTTGTGGGGTCTCCATTCACGAAGCGATCCATGAACAACGAGTAGAATGGAAAACGCCAGTTTTCAGGTGAGGGGTGATATTTCCCCTCATGACCGGGCCATGTTCCCCAGTAATCAGCCGGGTTTGTGGCTGTCTTGTTCTGATTGAGGTTATGATCTAGATAGGCCTCGTCGTAGGGCCAACAATTCACTGTCGTCGCAAGGAGCGAGAGCGAGATTACTCCGGGGAGTAACCACTTCATGACTCGCGGTGACTCTTCCGGGTTGTCGGGAGGTGTTCACGCCCCTCAGACAGTGCGGATATCCCCACTGGGAAGAACAGGGGATGACACAATCTATGAAAGTGAGGGATATGCGAATCCCTCGGGGATCATGGGAAGATCTGGAGTGGATATCTTGTGGAGTCAGATTTCGCAGAGCCAAACGGTATCAAAGGTGGTCGGAAAGGGCCAAATGCCAGGATAACAAGAGATGAATCGAGGTAACGTTGGGACAGAGCAAGATGCAAAGGAGTAATCAGATGGAAAAAGAGAAAGAAATCATATCCCAGTGCTCAGTGCTTAGTGCTTAGTGCTTAGTGCTTAGTGGTACATGCTAGTGGGATTGAAGCTGAAGATAAAAATAAAACAAGAATTAGCTCCAGCGCAGATGAGACACAAGGCCCATGTCTGATACTAGACCGTCGATACATCCACCCATGTACATCCCTAGTAATATGGAGTATCAGAGTCTCAGCTTTGGGGCTCCAATTGGTAGGCCTCGGTTATCTTGCTTTTCTTTTTATGCATTCATGGTTTTTCTCGCCGATTTTGACTCTTTCCATGTTGATATTACTGGTTTATACCAGTTCGAGTCTCCATCACCCTTGACATCAAATCCGACTGGTTCGACCAACACCAGAATACATACAATGACTTGGAAATCGGCTTTCTTTTCCAAAAAGGAATGGCTCTCACACTTGGACCAAAATTAGGAACACAAAAAGCCCTTCCGCACGGGGGTTCCCCGATTCGGCTGTCACATTCTTTTGGACGGGGCCCATAGGGCCACGTTTTTCCGACCATGGGTTAGAGTCAGGTATCTACATGTATGGAGTAAGGATGGTATAGATACCTATCGAATTCTATAGATATGGATACATGGCATATGTGCGTGAGTACTCCGTACACCATGCATACATGTATGCAAACACCGGCTCCGGATTATGGTCTCGCGACGTCGGTGTCTATTAACTCAAGATCAAGCTTAGACGTGTGAGACATCAGATCGTCTAAACCGGTACGGAGTACGGAATACTCCGTACATGTTACATACCCTCTGCCTCTATACCCTTAGTTGTCAACCTATGGCGATGCCGATAAGCGTCGATTCGGCCCCGGTGAGATACCCCGGTCCGACCAATTGGCTGGAGCCCGTTTTGCAAAAATAATCCTGTGGATACCTCCGGTATGAAACCTGTTTTTTTCGCTTCTCATTTTAGCCGTTTTCTTATTTTCCTTTTTCTTTTCGGGTTTCCTATTTTGGACATTCGGATTCAGAATTCGAATTCTTCACGTCGGCTCTCCACCAATGGCAGACCAGGAAACATGCCAAGAGGCGATTTCCTAAAATCCATGACATCAAGCACATCCGTCATCGTCCGGCGAAGCCACATGAGCCAAAAATATCTTATTACGACCATGTGGAAGTATGAAAAATGAAAAGGAAGTTTCTTCACTCTCCACTTTGCGGAGTACCTACTTTGTACCTACGTAATAGACAAGGAATATTCATCATGGAAATCTGCATACGTAGAAATGTTACAGTGTACCTTGGTAGAATGCACTACACTGGGCGCAGGAGGAATCGAGGGCATGTACGGAGTACTCCGTATGGTGATATCTGAAAACGATGAGCCACTCGTACAGCTGGAAATTAATGGCTCTTATCTAGCAAATCTCATACACGAAGTATGCATGAACGCCACATCGTTCACCTATCACGGTCATTTTCCCGCATCCGATCTTTACTTTTTAAAAGTACGGAGTCCTTATCCGTAGATCTATCCGGATATCTTGCAACAAAAGTCATAAAAAGGATTGACTCTTGAAGAGGGGGAGCACCTGAAGCATTCCCAAGTCCCCAAATTGCCAGTGTGGTGTTGTTGCGCGAACGTGTGATGGCCAACGGACTCCCGTCTTACTTTCTCGTATTCATCATCCATCTCAGAGCCAACGTGTTGGCTGTATCAGAGCACGCTATCAACGTATGGGCACTATCTATGTATAGCCTTGCGTGTCTGTACAAAGGTGTAAAGCGCTCAGGGGTCGGTTTCAATTGAAGTCAAATTTGTTGCCTGCATATGCCTGGATTTGGGTTGGCCAAAAGCTACAATACCTGAATTACTATGGCAGAGGCCTTAATACCTGCCTAGTCAGGGTCCAGAGTACCTGGATCCAAACTTGGAAAGCAGGCAGATAAAATGAAACCTTCCATATAGTCGGTCGCGTTGGCGGGCTTGCAATGTCTTTTTAGTAGTATATTCTAAATGCGTTCTCAAAGATATCTTCTTCTCCTCTCAGGATATATAATTTATGGGGAGGTTCGACTTTGGGGATAGGTTCAACTCCGGACTACCCCCGGGGCCCTAGGTAGGTATGATTGACAATACAGTAATGAATGGTGTCAAGAGCGGTCCAAAGTCGGGCATATTCAGGCAAAAAACTCGGTTGTAATTGAAACCGACCTCGGAGCGCCATACACTTTCATGCCTGGCTGGTGGAGATCGGGAGCAAAGCTCGCTTGTCTCGGGGATTCATGGTACCTTGTCTCAGGTTGGCTCACCCGAAGTTTGCTACTCCAGCGATGGAGATGTGACGGAGTACTCCGTATGTCCTCCCAAATTACTAAAATTAGGGCAGAAAGTGCCTCGATCACATGGGGTCTTGTTTGAACAATCCCTTCGTAAAGTTGAAGAATGTCGAAGGTCCAGTGTGGACGAACAGAGTAGAAGATTATGTGCAGTAATTCGATTTGTGTTGGTATGCCAGGTATGCCAGGTCTGCTAGATACTCCCCTCTCTAGAGACATAGTGCAAACTATGAGGGATGAATGGAAACAGCCTGGTTCTCGCTCGCCTCAACCCACTGTGGTAGTACAACGTGCATGGGCTGGGCTCGTGGTGATGCTCGCTCCAGCCACCAACGCAGCATGTAATGAACAATATGTGTAGACATATGGCTCGTGAAATAAGCAGCATCTTGAGATTTTCAAATAGTGCGGCCATGGTCGTGGTTAAGGGAGGGTTCTATCGATCGTTGACAGGGCCACCTGACTGCTCCTTGGGTCTCCCCTGCCAAATTGCCCGATTTGGATTTTCACCAATATTTTTCGGGTTCGCGATCTTTCCTCGACGGCCTTCTCCTTATTCCTTCGCGTTCCTTTTCTGCTCAGGTCCCAGGTTGATCGTTCATCTTTCTTCGTTCGCCTTCTCTCTTTATATTGTGGCGTAATTGCACTACGCCCCCAAAGCCGCCGTGATATCTCTCCACACTCTGTCATCCTCGTCCAATCTGCTGCACAGATACGAGCAGTCATGATGTCATTATGCACCGTTGGCCGTTTGGAAGGCCTTATTTTGATGATAAGCCTCACCTTAGCTTCGGCTGCAGGGACAGCTGACTGGAAGGCCAGATCCATATACCAGACTATGACAGATCGGTTCGCTCGCACAGACGGCTCAACAACATCGCCATGCAACACCACGACGGGTCTTTACTGTGGAGGAACATGGCGAGGAACTATGAATCATCTGGATTACATTCAAGGAATGGGGTTTGATGCTGTGATGATATCTCCAATCATCGAGAATATCCATGGCCGTGTCGAATACGGCGAAGCTTATCATGGGTACTGGCCATTGAGTTTCGATAACCTCAACTCTCATTTCGGGACGCATCAGGACTTGCTCGACCTCAGCGAAGCTCTGCATGCCCGTGGAATGTATCTCATGATGGATACAGTGATCAACAATATGGCCTACATCACGAATCACAGCGACCCCGCTACGCACATCGACTACTCCGTCTTTAGACCCTTCAATAGTTCGGACTATTTCCATCCCTACTGCAAAATCAAAGACTGGAACAACATGACCGATGCCCAACTGTGTCAGACAGGTGATTTGATCGTCCCTCTGCCAGATCTCTTTACAGAACATGAGGATGTCCAAGATCTCCTGATCGAATGGGCGAACAATGCCATTAAGACCTATTCTATTGATGGACTGCGGATCGACGCTGCCAAACACGTCACCCCGAACTTTCTTCTCAGATTTTTCGAAAACGTCAATACTTTCATGACAGGAGAGGTTCTTGAAGGGGCAGTCAACACGATCTCCGATTACCAGCGTGATTACATTGCCAGCATGCCGAATTACCCGATCTATTTCGAGATCTTGAACGCTTTCACCCAGGGCAATCCGTCCGCGTTGGCGAAGGAAGTGGAGAACATGAGACTTTCGATGCCTGATACTAATGCTATGACATCTTTCTCTGAAAATCACGACAAGGCTCGGATCCCGAGCCATTCCCAAGACATCGCGGTATGTGCGGATTCGCTTCACATAATCAGTTCTGCTAATTAAATAGCTTACAGATGGCCAAGAACGTTCTGGTATTCACTATGCTGTTTGATGGGATCCCAATGATATACCAGGGTCAGGAGCAACATCTCGACGGAGACGGCACGCCCAATAACCGGGAAGCTATCTGGCTCACCAAATACGATACCGATGCAGAACTCTACAAGCTGATTGCAAAACTGAACGGTATCCGGAAACACGCATACTCCCTCGGTGAAGATTACCTGAGCCACCCAACTCATACAATCTTCCAAGGGGGAAGCGAGCTTGCTTTCATGAAAGGTGTTGAGGGTCGACAAGTGGTTATGGTTCTCTCCACTCAGAATTCAACAAGCAAGTCCTATTCAATGCGGTTACCATTCAGCTACAATGCTGGCACGACAGTGATAGATATTCTGAACTGCAACAATTACACTGTGGACAACGAGGGTACACTGGAGGTGGATATGGACAAGGGAGAGCCCCGGGTTTTCTTTCCCACACAACATATGGATGGCAGTGGACTTTGTGGCTATGCTGCATCAAAGGTCTCCTGGGGGTCCTTGAAAACTACCAGTGGTGCGACTTCGCTTGGCTCTGTGATCACAACTGTCCACGGTACCAGTCTGGCTGTGTTCCTACTAGCAGCAGTGGCCGGCCCATTTGTAGTGTCTTTGTGAGAGAACCATCTCAGATCCCTCTTCTTTTCCTTCTTTTCCTTCTTTTCCTTCTTTTCCTTCTTTTCCTTCTCTTCTCTTCCTTCTCTTCCTTTTATCAACTCTTCTTGTATATCTTTTTCCATTTTGCTCCATCTTTTTGTCCTTTCTTTCGTTATCGTGACAACTGTCGATGCTACGGATTCGTTCGCGGAGATATCCTTTGATGCATGATCTTTTTTGTCCTTTTTTTGTTTCACTTGAGTGATCTTGTTAGCCTTTGATTTTGCTTCGAGTGATACGTTTGGCATTCTTTATACTCCGTCCCATCATCAACAATGTATTGCATCTAATTATTTTCTCACATCACAGCTATCACGTGGCCATTGTAACCCTATGTACGGAGTATCCGTAGAGAGAGAGGTCCAATCCACAGGGTTTCCTCTGGTTCAATTGGAAATTTCCGAGACAATTGACCGATGAAAATTGAAAATCCAAAAATCCAAAAAGATGGGTTGCTGTTACGAGTCGATTACAATACGTAGACCCACATTCCGGGATTCCAAGGTTTCCGTTTGGCTCTAGTCCCAAAAAGGACGTGCCTATTCTGCTCTTGGATGGGGCTTCCATCTTGTATACTTACAACCTGCTTGGCTATGACTTCCTTTAATAGACGCTATCATTTTACTGAGCTTTACCCAAGGTCTTACAATGCCCTCTTTCCTGTGGTGTGGACCACGACCACGAAAACCCCAAAAACGGAAACAGCTCGAAGGTCAGTTCCCCTTACTTGAATACAGTATGCCAAGCTCTAACGCCTGATCCATGAATAAGAAGCAACTGCGAATCTAGAGCAACTACCGTCGTGGACTGCTCCAGATAACTCACTCGTACTACAGGCTTTTGAATGGCATATCCCAGCTGACCAGCAGCATTGGCGTCGTGTGCAATATGCCTTGCCGGACTATAAGTCTATTGGCGTCGACCTAATCTGGATCCCTCCTGGATGCAAGGGAATGGACCCTCATGGCAATGGCTATGATATCTATGACCTGTACGACCTGGGCGAATTCGACCAAAAGGGTACAGTGCCGACCAAATGGGGTACCAAACAAGAGCTCGAGGAGCTGATCTCTCAAGCCCAAAATTTGGGTATTGGAGTTATCTGGGATGCTGTACTCAATCACAAAGCGGGCGCAGATTATCCTGAGCCCTTCCAGGCGGTCAAGGTCGATCATCAACGTGAGATATATCAACGTCTTTGTTGACTGGCCGTCGATCTGTATTGGTTTGCTGAGTTCGCCTACAGGAAGAGACGTAGAGATATCTAAGCCAGCAGAAATCAACGGGTGGACAGGGTTCCATTTTGCCGGTCGCAACGATAAATACAGTTCGATGAAATACCACTGGCAACATTTCAGCGGCGTCGATTGGGACGACAAGAGCAAGCAAACCGCAATATACAAGATCGTCGCACCCGACAAGGGCTGGGCCCAAGACGTATCTACAGAGAATGGGAACTACGATTATCTGATGTTCGCTGATCTGGACCTTACACATCCAGAGGTCCGTACAGATCTTTTAGAATGGGGAACTTGGATCACCAACACATTGGGTCTCCATGGAATGCGACTCGATGCTGCTAAGCATTTCTCGGCGGAGTTCCAGCACACATTCGTGCATCATGTCCGAAAAACTGCTCGCGAGGACTTCTTCGTGATTGGAGAATACTGGACTGGTCACTTGCCATCTTTGCTGGGTTATCTTGAACAGGTGAAGTACGACCTTGCAGCATATGACGTCCCTCTCCTAGAGAGATTTTCCCGGCTCTCCTATGCGCAGGCACCAGATCTTCGTGAGATTTTCACAGACACACTGGTACAATGTCGGCCGGACCACGCCGTAGTAAGTTGTTCAAGATGACTGGGCGGCAATACTAAGCTAACTTCTCCAGACTCTGGTCGCAAATCATGATACGGCAAGTGCCATCCCTGGCTGGATTTCGACATGCTTATGTTTTTTTTTTTTTTTTTTTTTGCTTGCAACATGGATCTAACGCTCCACAGCAACCAGGACAAATGCTTGAAGTGAGTCGAGTATTTCTCTGTTGACCACCACTGAATACTTCTAAATAACTCCAGACGCCAGTAGCACCATCCTTCAAGTTATTAGCATATGCGCTGATCCTCCTTCGCAAAGAGGGTCGTCCATGCGTCTTCTATGGCGACTTATACGGGATACGAGGAAATGTGGAAAAACAAACGACACCAAGTTGTGATGGCAAGCTGCCTCTCCTGATGCAAGCACGAAAACTCTACGCTTATGGCGAACAACAAGACTACTTCAACCTACCGAATTGCATAGGTTCGCTTGACCCTTAATTGCTCGGATATTATCCCTCATTCCCGGGGACAGGGATTCATTTGGGCAGCACTGACAATAATCCTCCGTACAGGCTTCGTGCGTTACGGGAATGCCCGCCATTTGTCTGGCCTCGCGTGTGTTATCAGTAATGCGGGTGCAGGGGTGCAGCGCATGTATGTTGGTAAACGCCACGCGTACGAAGAGTGGACGGATCTGTTACATCCAGAGATAAAGCGTATTGTTATCGACAAGAAGGGCTACGGGTGTTTCAGTGTCAAGGCAATGAATGTCGGTGTCTGGATCAATTCGGCCACAGCAGACAGTGACAATCTGAAGAGAGACTTGTACGTATAACATGGTCCGCCCCAATCTTCTTTTTCGAACACTGCTTTCCGATGTTTGATTACTGACTTGCTACCCTAGCAATCCGAATATATACGGTGCCTAACCATTGATTGATTTGTGGAAGACAAGAGCCCGACTACTGCAGGTCCACCGGTGTGGAAATCATCCCTGGATGTGTACCATGTGTATCAATTGTGACCACTCTCCAGGGCTTCACCTGATGTCATCCGATCTCGTATTCAATCCCAACCCCAACGCCTCCATGAAACATAAAAATGGAAATAAAAGCCGCGGTCGTGTTGGCTACTGCTGCAAAAAGGGTTTACTCGACCTACGATGTAATATGTCATCAGTTGTATCCGTAGTGCTATGACAACCACAGGTACCGGCAGATTCTCGGTGAGACATCACTGTTTTCCCTTCGAGTGATCCCATTTATAGCTTGCTTAGTGTGCCATTGCAATGTTTCGTAAAGAGATGTCTCAATTCTGAAATTGATCTGTACCTGAGTGGGTCATGCTTGAGACAACATAGCGATGTTCGCACGCCATTCCGGGTTTGAGGCTCACCATAAATCAAAAGCTGACCGATAAGGGAGACGTTTCGAGTGATATATATAGTACTGTGCTCCAATAGAATGCAGGTGATCGGTTGCGGTGGTCTTATCTCCTAGCGATGAATACCTAGTATCTCGGTGTACCCCGTAGACGGAGACGGAGAGTTCAGGGTCCGGTGAAGGCGGAATTTGCAAACTAAAATTACCGGGAGCATGTGGCAGTAAAAGCCGAGACAAGGCAAGTGAAAATTACACGTCCAAAACCCAAATACATACAAGGTTCCAAGTTTGTGTTCCGCCTTTCGCCAAGGCCGCTAGGCACTAGCTGCATGCCAAGCCCATCTAGCGTCTTCTTTATCCGTCCTATCGGCGTGAGTAGATGCACTGAAGACATACATCCACCTCTATGTAGGTACTGTACGGAGTACGTATGTGATGACAACTACCTCTACATGCCTCCCTACATATGAAGGCACATGTAGGTACAAGATAATGCAATATTGGAATCCAATTGGTATTGTATGTTAACTGGGACTTGGTCTCTGAGACTAGCTCGTCATTGAGCCTCAGCTGCTCTCCAACGTGGGACCTCTCAGACTCTGAATCCCCACGGTTCTAGCAAGCTCTAGATATTATTAGCTACCAAAAATCTGAGACTTTCACCCTGCTATTTCCATTTTCAGGCGCTGTATTTTTGGTGTGGTGGATGTTGAAACCATTATGGATGGTTCAGCGCACCCAGGGTTGTGCAATATCAAAGGAAGTGTTTGGACCCCTACTTAACTTCGGCTTTCTCTTGAATCCCATGACTTACTCGTTTTCCATCTCCAACTTCCCTTTTGCACCTTGATTTCTTCCGTGCTCTCGTATCCATTCGTTGCTATTTCACTCTCGCTCGGATTCACCCAAGATGCGTCTCTCGCTTGTTCTCTCTGTCCTGCCTCTGGCTATCTCCGTTGGAGGTTTGTTGATCACCGTATGACCCATGCATGTTTCTGACAGCCCGTCTAGCTCTCAGAGTCACCGAGCCTGCTAAGGATGATGGTATCGATGTGACCGGCTCTCTCACTGTGAAGTGGTCGTCGGTGAAGTATGTCTGCTATATTCCATCGTCATCAAACCAATTCAATCAAGGCTGACCCAACACAGCACTGATCCCAGCACTGTCGACATCTTCCTGGTCAACAACTTCATCTACCCCAACTTTGAACAAAAGATCGCTTCCGACATTGACACCTCCAAGGGCTCCTTCACTGCCACCGATCTCAAGGGTGTTGCTCATGGGTATGACCGCATACTTTGATGGCATGTCCTCTGTCTACCTCTTAGTTCACTAACATGCAATTTGCACTAGACTCGGCTTTCAGATCAACTTGATGTCTACTTCAGCCCAGAACACCGGCATCCTCGCTCAGTCTCAACAATTCGACGTGATCGAGCCTGCCAAGAGCTCTTCCGAGGCCTCTACCACTGGTATTTCTACCCTTGTTTCTTCTACTGTCTCCTCTACCAGCTCTACTGGTACCTCTGTCACTTCTTCCACTTCGACTGGTGCCTCCACCGCCGAGACTAAGGTTATCACTACTGGTACTTTGACCCCTACTATCTCTACCACGAAGATCTCCACTGGGTTTTCTACTTCAGGCCTCCATACCTTCGAAGTTTCCACAAATAGCAGAAACAGCACTGATATTCCTATCACTCAAGCTACCGGGACCACCACGACTACCGAGACTACCGCTAGCATCACCAAGTCCTCTAACCACTCTGGTCTGACTACCAGTGCTTCTTCCGCCACTGAATCTACCCACAGCAGTACTTCTGCCTCTACCTCTGCCTCTCCAATTCACTCCAACGGTGCTGGCATTGCTCTGACTGCTTCTGGTGTCTCTGGTGTGGCTGCTGGTCTTCTAGCCGGTGCTCTGGCTCTGAATCTGTAAGCTACAAACTGGAGACTTGCTGTTGTGCTGGGCTTCACCTATGCCAGCATGAACTTCATGCTGTGAAGATCCATGGTATGGCCTACGGATTGCATACTTCTGACAATGGAAATGGATTGATGGGATTTGCTTTTTTGCAGGTGATTGGTCGGCTTTCAAGATCGTATCTAGGAAGGTAGATGGCAACCAAGCCATTGATGAACAATTATTCTGTCGCTGCTTTTGCTATTTAGTACTTGAGTATGAATCTGCTTGGACATTGCACGTAGTTTTTGTTTTATGTCTTGTTCACTTTGAAACTTCTAGGCGTTGCCTTTGACGTTTGCTAGTTATATTCCCATACACGGCGATTCCCGCCTATTTCACTATCCCATATATACTAGGCGCCTGAAGATCAGAAAACTTATTTGTCTAGGATTGCTATGACCAAATGGAAGATACATCTGCAAATTAGACTAATTTTGACCAATGGCAATGGAGTTGTGCTATATCAACATGAAGACAGTTCTAGATGTCCCAATATCAAAAACCAACGCATTATAGTGAGCCCAGAGGCAGTGATTAATTGTAGACCTCAACCAGACACAATCTCAACATCTCCAGCTTGGACCGGATACAGAAACAAGGAATGCATGCGGCGAGGTCAGGACATCGTAGCATTTACCGCTCTCCTTCTATTCTTGCGCTTCCTTTGATTCTTTTGTTGATTGGTCTTTTTTCCTCGGTAAATCTCCTGCTCCATCTCCTGTCTCTGGCCTTCGCTCGGCACCTCGCCGTTGGCTCCTGTGTTCACCTTTTTCGTAGCGGAAGCACTGGTAGTCTGAGCCTGATCGTGGTCTATATCCCTGGCCTTTCGCTTTTGAGAGGTGGCCATGTCCTTTGCTGCGTTTGTAGGTTTGCAGGTTCCGAATTCGGCCGAAACATCAGTCAGGTTGTCGTTCGACGGCAAACGTACTACAATAGGTGTCTGCTCCTCAGAAGTTTTCGCTTTTGTCTGCTTCGGCCTTTGACCGTTCTTTTTGACTTCCTTTTGGCCCGAAGGATTTTTGATGGGCGCATCGTCTGAAATCAAGCCTGTAGGTGTCTGCATCCTAGGGGTGATCGAGATCTGGTGGTTCCCTTCGATCTCCTTTTGTTGGTTCGCCTCCGAATTCTTCTTGCCCTTGTTCTTGTTTTTGCTCTTCTTGTTTCTCTTCTTCTGCTGCTGTTGAGCTGTCTGCATCTCAAGCGAGTTTTCCATTGTGGGCATTTTCATCTCCTTGGCCTTCCGCTTCCGCGAGGATTTGGTTGTGGCCTCTCCTGTCTCTGCGGGCTTTGTGGTTGATTCATTGTGCAATGTCAAGTCCACTGGAGTCTCCTCCGGAATGTCAGGAGAACACTCCTCCTCATAGTCCACCCCTGGCCCCTCCTCAGGCTCCTCTTGTCCCACTGTTTCTGCACCTAGCATCTCGTTTCCGCCTGAGTCAGGTGCTTCGATTGAGATTGGAGGTTCGTCAACCGGTTTATTGACCGCTTCTCTTGCCTTGTCTGGGGTGTTTGTCCTCTGACTTTTTGTATGTATCTCGACCCAACAACCTCGAACGTATTCCTTTGCCTTCGGTTTCCCCTTGGGCATTTGTCGGGTGGAGGTCTGGATTTGAGACATCGCCTCGTTCTCCTCGTTCTCAGGCCCGCCTTTGCTCAACAGCGTTGCCCTTTTCGTTCCTGTCTTTTTCGTCACTTCCGAGCGTCTCTCGGTAATAACCTTTGTAGGCTGGTCTTCGGCGAGAGAATCTTCTGCACTATGTTAGCTATAGCGCGCGTTGTACGTGGTCAGCCCACATACCCGTTTGTTTGTTGCTCTTCTCCTTTTCATATCGCTCCCTGGCGAGAGTGACCTCTGCGCTATGTCAGCTATAGCACGCGTGATGTATGATCGATCTATTTACCCGCTCGTGCTTTGATCCCGTCCAGCAATAGCTGGAGGTCTCCTTTGGTTTCCGAAGTGCTTAAAATGCAAGCGTCGGGTATTTCGCACACCTGTTTCCAATCAATCTGATCTGAGAGGTCTACCAACCCCTTTCGTGGCGGAACGTAGAGGAATTGTTTCAGCATCGGTTGTATGTATTGTTGACTTCCATCTGGATTTTTGGAGTAATATATGCCATCCCTAAGCAATGTAGCATCTGATATTAGCGGAAATACATAGAAGAGCCTGTAACAGAGGCCCGGGGCAAGAAAATAGGATCAAACTAACGGGTGAACCCAATGCCGGCCATTCTTCTTCTTCTTCTTCTTCTTCTTATCCCCGGGAGAATGATACTCGTGTGTGCAGCACCACCGGCCCTAGAATATAATCAGAACTATACCATGCAATTGGAAATGCTTGTAACAAGATGTCTCACCTTGGGGTCGATATAGTTTGTGATGACTCTATATGTACCAAAGATATCTTCGTGAAGCGGGCCCAACTTCGTTGTTTCGAGGAGCTCCTCACGTCTACCTTTCTATATCGCGATGTTTCAATGATCAGCATGTGCGAACTAATAGTGAGTCCATGTGGCTGGACATTCTTACATTGGAGGCATCTGCATCTGCATCCAGAACCAATATCTGGCAGGCGTACCCCTGCACCTGAACGAACTGGGCCTGCATGATCGCTCTCAATATCCAGCAAGGACAAAGTGAACATGGAGCTTTTCAGAGGGAAGTCAAAAAAAGAAAGAAGAGAAAAAAAAAGGAAATGAGATGGAGTAGAGACTGTGGGACCTTGATCTGCTTGGAACTAGCGTGCACCTATAGAATGGAGCTATTGGGCCTCAATTTAGAATCCAATTTACGCAGGGGCTTTTACTTCAGCTCGCCGGGGCGTTTGCCCGTCGACCTTCCAGTGTATTACGGGCCAGACTTCACTATCAAATCACATCTATTGCACAATGTATTAGGTAGGACTCGCGTTTCGTCCGCATCTCCGGCCTTCCATTTCCGAGCCGATGGGTCAAGGAGGACGCTCACAGTTTGATCGCTGGAGTTTTGCCCAGATCCTCTACTTCGTTTTCGGTTTTTTTCTACGATCCTTGCTGTGAGAATCTGTCTCTGCTAGCTTCTCCCCAGTGCCCTGCTCTTCTGAGTGTCGTTTTTCGGCTTTCTCTTTCTCGCTTCTCTTCCGCTTATTTTCTTCCTGCTTCCTCTGTTCCTGCTTCTTCGGTTCCTGCTTCTTTGTTTTCCTTGTAGTTCCGCTTTTGTTGGGAGGCGGGTTGGGTATGACAGTGTTGCGCCTCGCCGGTCCGATTTCAGTCGTCTCATTTGGGTTTACAACGGGTGCGGGCTGCACCACATTGTTCCCCAAGTCACTGCCGGCATGCTCCACCCTCTTTCCAAGCGTTGGATTCTGGGGTATTGCTTCCAGAAATGACTTCGTGGTTGAAGAGGCGCTTCCAGATATCTCCACCTCAGAGTTCCCCGACGACTTGGCCGTAGATCTGGATACTGTAGTCGGTACAATATCCTCAAGTTGCACATTCTCATCGTCCAATAGCTCCAAGACGGAATTATTGCTGCACTGCAAAGCATCTGGAACTTTGGCTTGTTGATCATCTACTGCTTAACATAAGCTGTGGCTCATGTTGTCGGTGATAGAGTCCGACGTACCTTTGCGCCGCCTCTGCTGCTTCCGCTGCCGCTGCTGTTGCTGCTGCTCTGGCTGCTGTGGCTGCTTCTGCTGCTCTCTCCATTCTTTTCCGATTTAGAGACATTAGCCTTGACGTGTCATTGTGGGGGTCTGAGATGTACCATTCATCCGACGGAGGTCTTCCTCGAGTTCGGCTGCTCAGATGTATGAGTTAGTTGTGTCACAGGGTCCGTGGAGAAGGCAACCTCCCATACCTTGCTCCTTCTCTGCCTCTTTGAGCTGCTTCCAAAACCACGAACCGAGACGGTTAACTCTCCGAAAACAAGGGTCGGGTATGTTAGGCAAAGCCTTCCAATTCATTCCCTCCGAACAATCTTCCAATCCCTGCTCTCCGGGTCCATGGTATTCGGCTTTCTTGTCCTTCAAATGCAGATTTTCTGTGCTTCCATCTGGATTATTCGAGGTGTAAAATCCAAATCTGAGTACAGAGCATCATGATGCCAGATGTCAGAAACAGAAAAGAGCGTACTGAAGCGATGAAGAGATACATATCCCAATGAAGCAGACAGGGAGGAACTGACCTGTCGATGGAATGGTAAGAATCGGCATCGGGGTAATCAGTGTACTGATGGCTGCAGTACCAATCACTCTAGAATGAGATCAGACTCGAGGTTTCCTGGGACATCTTATATAGTAATTTCGCACATCAGAGTTGTAATTGCAGCTCGTGATGCGGTATCCGCCAAATATATCAGCACCATGCTCTCCAGCAAGGAGCTTCTGCTTGACAGTCGACTCATCCTGATGAATCAGTCATGTATGCTTGCAATGCTTGAAACAATTGACTTACTGGCTGAGGCCACAAACGGGTTCTCCTGCCGTTAGAAGGCATCTTGAAATCGACGTGGTGACAGGAGCAAAAGTGGAAAAGGGGGAAGTGGATATTGTAGCCGAAAGTCCCCGTAAGGTCCGATTCTAAATTAAACACACAACCCTGCCCGTGACCTACTTAAAGGACTTGTGTATTTGAATGCATAGCAACTGAGGCTTGCAGACTTCGGTGTCAGCAAAGATGGCCGATAGAGATGGCATATCCAGACGGCGTTAATCAACCATCGAAGATATCTCTACTTTTCTTGAATCACCCATCCCAGGAGGTATTTCATTTCAATTTATTCAGCACATAATCATCACCATACATGCAAAGCAGTGTATAGTTTCCAAGCCCAAACATCAAAAGACCCAACCGATGCTAAATGAACCCCTTGCTTTCTGTCATCCACGTTACCCACTTAATCCAAATGCATTCTCCAGAGTCCATCGCCAAGATAATGACCCTCATCCATAACAACACCCTTGCCTTTGCTCTTAATCTCCTCAGTGCCAACCTTCAGCATGCCGACAAGGCAAATCTCCTCTTTGCCCTCAGCCTTGACACCGACGATCTGCCCGGCCTCAAGCGCATGCTCGGCATCGGGCAAACGTCCTCCCGGGGAGGTAAGACCGGGGGCCATGAGCGTCGCGCCGGAGAGCACGAAGCGGATGGCGCCGCGGTCGATCTGGATTGTCGGGATGGCGGAGGGATAGGCGTGGATGAGGCGGAGGTGAGGCACAGGAGGTCCGTCGATGGGTTGGAAGAAGAAGGGTGTGGATTCTATTGTGTAGAGAGTGACGCGCTCAGGTCTGCAGGTGTGGTCTAGGTTAGCCTGTGGCTTCGGCAATGGAGTGTGTAGCAGATTGGTGACGGAAAGTGCAGATGACGTTGCTGAGGATGGAAAACAGAAGCCGAGGGGAAAATGGAACTTTACAATTTCACGGCTTCCAATGAGGCCTTCTTGGGCATGATATCTTCAATAAATGGCTCAAGACCCGGGTATGTCTCCAGCAGCTTCTGGCGCAGACCGCGCTGCACGGAGGATTTAACCTTAGACCGGTTGCTTGGGGGAATACTACGTAGAGCAGTGGTGTTAGCTTGACATCTTGAAATATGCAAATAGAATCTAAGATCGTATAGGAACTGTCTATGCCTCATATTGGAGGATTGAACAGCTCTAGCGGTCTTTGCGGTTGCGAGCAACGGATGGAGATGCGGACTCCGATTTGACAGACAGGAGGCTCGTATTCGGCTCCTGTACTATCCTTGGGCTTTTCAATCATTGATTGAGAGATTTCACTCACTCTTTCTTAAACATGATGCTTGTTGAGGGTGTGATGCTCCGGGGACAAAGCTCTTGATGCGCAAGTGGGATGCGCGGGGGACGCGGTCACGTGAATAATCGATTCGCCCTGGGTTTTTTTCCCCTTAACAGACTGAAGCAAATCAGAATACAATAGATTCCATGGGCATTATGATCTACAATGTAGAGCGTGAATGTGAAGTATGATTACAGTTTATCCATAAAGCAAAGGGAGATATGGGAGGTATTCGGTATTCTACAATAGAGCAAACATGAAGCAGCAAGATACGTTTGCATCGGACAAGATTCACGTTGGCTCAGAGAACTGTGGGAAATTACGATTTTTTAGAAGTAAAAGGTAAAAGATTCTCGAGGTTCATCAACACTAGTGTATCATTCAGACTATTTGTTTATCACATATGCAACTAGTGCTTAGCAGCACCGGCCTTGATGAGCAGGATATCACCGTCCTCGACGACGTAATCCTTGCCCTTGGTCATGATCTTACCAGCGGCCTTGACACCGGCTTCATCACCAACCTCACGCAGAGTAGCGTAGTTGTATGCGATGGCCTGAATAAAGGTCTTCTCGAAATCGGTGTGAATCACACCAGCCGCAGCAGGAGCCTTGATACCCTTGCGGATAGTCCACTGGCGAACCTCATCCTCACCAGTGGTGAAGAAGCTGGCCAAGCTCAGGGCTGAACGCATGGTGGTGATAATCTTGGGCAGACCGGACTTGGTGCCCAAGGTCTTGCACTCGGCCTCAGCGGCCGCATCATCGTGCATAAGAGTCAGACGCTCCTCGAACTGTGCAGAGACGGGAAGAATGGGGTCACCAGTCGAGTTGGTCTTGATCCACTCAAAGACTTGGGGAAGGTACTTGTTCTTCTGGCGGATGTAATCTCTCTCGCTCAGATTGACAAGGTACACGACGGGCTTGGCAGTGAGCAGGAACAGAGGGTTGATGACTTCGACCTATAACCAAATTGGTTAGCACAAGATGTCTCAAAAAATTGAGTGAGGCAATTGTGTGAAGTGGACTCCAAAGTTCAGCATATAACTTTTTTTCTCAAAATGCCCTCGGATTGTGAGTATCCTTTTAATGAGGGCACTCAACGAGCTGGGTTAATTTCGAGCAAAGCTCTTATTCATCATGATAAGGAGTAGAAGTGGGCGGAAAGGCAGTTGGGATTAGGGGGGAAAGGTTTAGCATACCTCCTTGGGGCTCCAATCACCCTTGCGGATGTCGTTGCCATCCTTCAGGAACTGAAGGATCTTAGCTGTGGTAGCCTCCTCTTCCTTGAGCTTCTTCATCTCAAGGGACTGTCCACCACGGCGAGTCTGCTTGCCGAGGGCTTCGAGAGCCTTCTCGACAAACTCCATATCCTTAATGCGCAGCTCCTCGCTGATGATGTTCAAATCACGACAAGGGTTGACATCACCCTCGACGTGAATAATCTCAGCATCATCGAAGCAGCGGACCACCTGGAAAATGGCATCGACAGCGCGAATGTGGGACAGGAAGGAGTTACCCAAGCCTGCACCAGTAGAGGCACCGCGGGTCAGACCGGCAATATCGTACACGGTCAAGTTAGCAGGAACCTGCGACTTGGGCTTGTAGTGCTGGCAGAGCCAGTCGAACCGCTCATCGGGGACGATAACGCGGGCCTCCTCGGGGTCAATGGTGGCATAGGGGAAGTTGGCCGGGTTACCCAAGGAGGACTTGGTGATGGATTGGAAGAGTGTCGACTTGCCGACATTGGCAAGACCAACCTGAAGTCATCGTTAGGACATCATGGTTGAATGAAGAAGGAAGAAAAAAAGTGGGAGGAAAGGGGGCAAGGGGGGTTTAAATAGTTTTTCTGTGGAATTAAAAAGTGGACTGTGCTGTGTGGAAAAAGAAAAAAAAAGGTGGGGGCTTTGCTCACATACGATACCACTCTTCAGGTTGTTTCCTGGACGGCCCAAATGGACCTTTTCTTGAACTTGCTGCTTCTTGGGAGGCATTTTATTGGATTTTTTCTTCTTGCTGGAGTAGAAGCGACAGAAGAGAGGTGGGAGGTGGGGGGAAGTCGAAAGGCGGAAGCGGGAACAAGGATGGAGCGCGCCAAATGCAGGACCAGCTGCGGATCGATCGACGATACGAAGGAAGAAAAGGGAGGAAGTGGAAGACGTGATGGCGGCTGCCCACAACAACGGCGGGCAAAGTCAACAAGCAAAAAGAGATTAAATGAGGGCGTGTCTAGCTATCGTAAAGCAAGGTTGACGAGGTTCATGCCAGATGTCACCGAATTTTCTGCCTGCAGAGCTTCCACCGCCCACGTGAGAGTCAAGCCCTGAACGACGTCACTGGGGACATGTACGTAATACTATTTGTGAGAGGATTATTAGGGTCCCGGGACTCTACAACAAGAGTGCAGACAATATCTAGGTGATCAGGTGGGAAAAGGTTGCTCCAGATTGAACATGACCTCAAAAAGAACCTATAATACAAGTAAAGCATGAAGGGAAAGATGTAATCTCCATTCCCGCTTCAGCATAGATAATGCAAACCCTTTTGGCTAGCCCAGACCCAATAGATGAACGCCAGCAAAACCCGAAGAAAAGGTATAGATAGCCAGAGACAAGGAGGGAGAAAAAAGAGATCGTTAAAGGTCCATTGCATCGCCATGCTCGGATGTAGTATCCACCATATCCAACAGTTTGGCATAAGGTACTGTCACGCGTTGCAAGTCACGGTGTTTGCCTAGATGAACATTTGTTAGTGAACGATAAAGGAAGAACAGGCACAGTGAGTAAAAAAAACATACCGAGTGCTAAAATCACCTCCTTCAGCAATGTTTCCCGTGGCCAGCCACATAGATCATCAGATCCCTCGCGCCAGTTGCGGCCCTCACGCTCATTGGCCTGCAATTTCAATACTCCCTCGCTGGCATCATCCTCGTCCTCGAAAAGACCGCCAATCAGACCCTTCAAAAGTTCCTCAACCTTCAACTTCAAGCCCTCCGCGCCGATGCGCTTGGCATACATCGACAGATATAACCGGAATTCTTCCTTGGCGCCCAAAGACAGAGCAGCAGCAAGACGGTTCTCGAGATGAGCAATGGATACGCTCGATTCAAATGTCTCATACCCTTCGCGTGACAGTAAGACCTTGATGAGACGCTGGAGGAAATATGCTCTTCCGCGAAGTAAGGTCTCGTTCGTGGTGTTCCGTTCCAACCAAGGGATGATGCCAGCCGCGACAGCAGCCTTGGCATCCTTGTTATCCTGCTGAGCATCCTTGGCCTGCAAGTTGCTCACAGGTGCATCCGTGGTGTTCCAGTACTGACTGCCGACGGCCCACCAGGCTTCGGAGATCCGCTGCCATGTGAACATGGATGGGGAATAAGAATATCCCTCGCCGTTAGATAGCGATACGATGACTCGGCCTTCCGAATTAATGCGGGCATCTGTCACTGCAGGAGCGGCGGTAGGATTCGCGCCGAGCATATGGATTGCAGCGTCCAGGACCGGCTGGAGGGAGACTGGTGGGTGGGGGGAAGACAGGTGCTTCACGTTCCACACATAGCACATGCCCACAGAGGATATGCACAAAATCCACGGACCATTGCACTCCAGAATAACAGGCTGGGCCTCAAGCACAAGCGCACTGACCAGACGACGACCTGCCGGTGTCCAAAAGTAGATTGAGCCATCCTCGCAGCCAGCTGCCCACAGGCTTTGATTGCCAGTTACAAGGAGGACAGTCCGCGGCAGGAAATCCTGCCACAGCGGCTGGTCTCCGCGGAACAACGTCAGACGTACTGGCTCCCGATCCACAGCACGTCCAGTCAGACTTGCTGGTGATGGGTTTCGAGCCTCGAAAACAACATCCACACGACTCTTGGTAGAGTTTGGGTCCGTACCAGGGGTGGGTTGCTCCGTCGGTTTCCCGGTCGAATCTAAAGCGCGAACAATCTGATTGCGGATTTTAGGAACTGCCAGACGGAGCTGGCTTATTGACATGCAAGGATTTGTAACGGCAGGCCGGATGAATCCTGGAGTCGGCTGCTGGCCGGTTGTAGCAGGTTGCACTTGAGCTGGCAGAAGACCGTCAGGGGTGTTAGCCATAATCGGAGTTGCACCGTTTTGGCTGGCAAGTACCACACGTTTCTCTACGCTGGCATCTTCATCTCCCTCAATTTGAGCCAGCTTACGCTTATTTCCAAGAAGAAGAGCAGTCAGGCCTCCCTTAGGAAGACCATCGAAGGGCTTTGACAGGTCAACAATAGTAGTTGGAGCGTCAGCCTTGACCTGGTTGCTAACGGATGCCATCAGACGAGCTTGCGGAAGAGATGACTCGCCAGCTCCCGCCCCAGAGACTAGCAATGGTGCGATACGCTTTTTGCCCTCTTTTGTGTACGTTGGACGTTGCTTCAGTCTTTCCAGCTTGGCTTTATATGGGTCGGGCTTCTCTGATTCTGCAACAGCGGGTGTGGAGGAAGTTCCATTCGTCTGCGTTTTTGATGCCTCAGGAACTGGCGAAGAACCCCGAGCGGGTGTTGCCCCATCCGATGGCTGTGGTGCTTTGTCTCCATTTGCAGTAGGTTCGGCTCCATCTCCCATCAACGCACCCATTCTGCCTTCGACATGCTTGATTTCGCCAGCCTTGCTCTTTTCTTCTAGCTGCAAGCCATCGGTGGTTTCTGTTATACCGGCACCCTTGCGATTCGTGCCGAACTTGGTTAGCGATTTCTCATTCTCCTCCATTTCGGTGGCCCATCCCAGCTCGCCATCTTCAAATCTGACGGCTACAATGGTTCCATCAAGAGCGGTAGCAAAGAGACACTTTCCATCAGGACTCCATGCCAAATCCGAGATAGCCTTGGCAGCCATCTCTTGCGCAACAACCATCGGTCGAGCATTGCTTGTAATCCAGATGCTGAGGGATTTATCTCCACCGGCGCATGCGATAACAGTAATATGGTGTTGTGGTACGGGCTGCCCATCGGCTTGTTTCTTATTGGGAGGCTCCGTTGCGTATAGTCGTGGGGAGAATGCGCAGACCTCAACGGGCGCCTCGTGCCCGATCAGATTGATGTCCCCGTCCCAGGATCCACGATTGATGATAGCCACAGAGCTAACCGGACCGTTCACGGCGTTTGCAGCTGCAATATGCATGCCATCGGGGGACCAAGAGCAGCGACGGAAGTAGGCTGTCAATGGAGAATTGGCAAAGGGGGCTGTGATTGTTTGTTCGAGCACAAAGTTGTTCATCTGATCGTGGGCTGAGGAATTCGGAGCAGGAGAGGTGAATCGAAAGATACGGACAGTCCGGTCATCGCTTGCAGTCGCAAAGTATTTATTTGCTGGATCGAACGTGATACCCTTGACATGACTTTGGTGAATTGCTATTGTCTTCAGCTTTTCAAACGAGTGACCGGACCACACCACGACCTTTGAGTCCAAGCCAACGGAAACCAGTATCGAGGAGTCGAACGACCATCCAAGGTCCTGCACATCATTGTCGTGACCAATCAATCGCCGGATCGTGCGCCAGTTCTCGACGGGAGGTGCTTCGTCGGTGCCTAAATTTGATTCCCATAGCTGTCAGAGTCGGTTTCCTTTTTTTCTCCGTCCTTAGCATGTCCAAAGCGTACCGAATGTTGACGAGTGTGTTGGAGGATTGGCGTCGAGGGTATACACGCAGACAATCTTGTCATCTGCGCCTGACGCAAGGTATTTCCCATTGGGCGAGAATCGAACGGTATGAATCGTGCCGGAGTGGTTGCTCATGGAGGCCAATTGCTTTGGCTTGCCCGCAAGTTCGGCGGTTCCGGTGCCGTAAATTGCTTCCGTTGACCAGATTCGCACGTATCCATCTAAAGCGCAGCAAGACTCAGGATGTCAGCGATTGTGCTCTTGGCAGCGTGTGGCCCCTTATGTCCCTTAAGCCTTCCAACTCAACGCCATCCCCTAAGAAAAAAAAAGGATCAAGCTCACCTCCGGCAGCTGTGACTAGTCGCTTCCCATCTGGCGAGACATCGCAGCTATAAACCTCGAAGTCTTTGCGTTCACCTGTATGAGAGCAGTGCTATTAGCAAAAATGGCCTTTCCATCGAATGGGTCGACTCCGCGCTCGCAGCGAGCTTGTCTCCGTCAAGAAACCTAGGAGGGTCCAGCTCCGTACCTCCATGGGTAAGCCAGACCGGCTTGATAATATGCATCGCGCGAGTCCCGGAGCAGAAATCAGGAATGTCCTCTTATTTCCCAGTGGTCTCGATAGTTGCGTCTCGAGATCGGATCGTGCGACACGTATCAGCATCAAATTGCGCAGGCGTGGGTAAGGAGGGGCGCCGGCGTGTTGGGTGCTGGTCTGCGGGTTATATGCTTATAGCGTGTGACATGGCAGGTCCAGAGGCCGAAATAGATAAGTTCCTAGATGATGAGATATGTTTCTCTTTGGCTAAAAAAAAAAGACCGGAAAAAACCCAGAGACCCGATGAGAGGGATAAGAGGCGGAGATTAAAAGGACGCGATCCGAAAGTCGCGATCTCCAGATTGGCCTGGTCCGAGCTCCCGCGTTGATAGATCTTTAAACTCCAGGGCGACGGCCGTATACATAGTCGTTTCTCGGGGGTCAACCTGCCCCTTTGTATGCTGTTTGGCTTTGTGTGATGCACAATCTCATTCGTCTTCGTTTGCATCGAACCGTGTTACGATATAGATGGCTTATACCGGTTGGAAATAACATACGAAGCGTCCACCCTGAAGCACGCATATATTCTGCTTCCCTCAGGATCACAGACAAGGTTGAGGTCCATTCACATGAAGTAGCTTCTGCTAATCTAAGAGTCGTTGAAACACTTGAGGTCCTCGGGTTAGAGCACCTTGGCACCTGATGCACCGGCCAGTCGCTCTCAGGCCAGATTCAAGCCGCAAAGTTGTGATAGACAACGTCAACATCCTTGAAACTGGAAGGACAATCAAAGGACTGGTTAAAAAAGGGCTTATGTGGTAATTTGATGTCTCAAATTTCTATCAAGCTCAGGGAGAGCAGATCCTGCGACATACACAGGTTCTGCTGAGCATATACGATGTCAGAACTCATGCTTTGGAGGCGCTGATTTGTCCCTCGCTGATCAGGATTCTATTTACATTCATCGGATACATCCCTCTCACAAGACCCTTTCTTGATATCCTTGGCTTGGGAAAATGAGATTACAGTGGTGCAGCTCGGGCGTTCAGAGAAAAAAGCACTCAAGATAATCGACATCCCCAGAGGGGAAATACGAAGATAGGGTTGGGGAAAGTCTACAAGCTTAGTATGTCCAATTGGGTGATAGTCGAGCTATGAGTGATTTCCACATCAATCACTTTATGGGGTTTTGATGTAACCAGGTGAGAACGGTCCAGTTGATTCTACGATTAAATGCTCAAGTATGTGGCGGACGCAGCGGTGCAGAAGCTTGTATGACACCCAACGATGCGATTTAGTGTCATATCTCGAGGGGTAGACGGTAGGGGAGTGCAGGGGTCAGGGGTCAGGTTAAAAAGCAGAAGTTATCCTTATCCAGGCCATATGCCATGGGGTCTCATAGCAGAGAATAATCCTCCAAACTGTGTTTCAGACTTCTGTACGGAGGACGGAGTACCCCGTACAAAGACGATTCTATAATTACAGCCCCCAAAAGGCAGGAAGCGAGTCCTGGAAGTCACCTTGTGCGCACGAGGGATAAGCCAGCGACGCTAATGCAAGGCTCCTAGTGCAAGGCTCCTAATGCAGGGGCCAAACACAGGTTCACTTGGACTATCATTGCAAACCGGTTCCCTTGATGACGACGGCTCTAAAAGTACTACGACGTCCACTGTGTTTTTATCGACATGTAAGTTGGCCCCATGGACGGCTTACATCTAAAATGTTCATCCAGATAATACAATTGATTATTTGCAACTATCTTGAACAAATATACCCTCTGAAATCCCGTTTGATGGACCAAAAAGCCCACTAACCTCAACATAGATGCCCCAGGGTTGCCTGGCGCGTCGAAGTCATTCAACAAGCGAATTCACTACAGGCAATGTCCAACTCATACGAACGACTACTCCCGACTATTCAAGGCCATGGTCATGTCATCGTAGATTGCATCCAACTGAATAGCAACGTTATCTCTGATATCGAAAGACATATCACTGCTCGGTTGGAGACTGACCAGCAGCCGGCGCAGAGGAGGCAGAATCTGGGTTTGACAGAATTCTTGGAATTCTCCATTGAAATAGCCCTTGGGTCTAATCAAGACACTTATACACCTCGGTGACATTTTGTTCATCCTAGCGGCAAGTTGCCTAATAATCTCCAGCTCAACAATGAGATCACAAACGGTGTGATAGCTATTTGCACGGCTACCTTCCGGAGCATAAAGTAAACGAACCTCTTTTCGCACAGCTTGCTGAAAGAGTCTACATTCCTGCTGGAAATACTGCTCATGATTCAGGTCGCGAGGCTTGTCGAGAGACAGAGACATTTTTGGCGGGGAGACCTTGGTGGCGTTGTGCCAGATTTGGTACTCGGACGACATTTTGACGGATATATTGCGGATATATTGAAGTGTTATCGGGGCGGAGAGGAGCACTTTGGGCCTTTTGGTATGGAAGGAAATATGTGGAAGTGAATAGATGAATGTTCTAATGGGAGATGTGTGGTAACGCTCGAGGTGGTGGGAAATCCCGATCTATTTATCGCATTCGAGCTGGCGTTGACTTCTTCGGACAAAGATCGTTCTCAACAAAACGCCAGTGATACCTTTGACTCACAAGAGATATTGATTCTTTGTTGAACTCTACGGTCTTGTCTGTATCATGTCAGACTGGGTCTTTGTTCTCTTTCAGTCCATTGTCGTCTTTGTCGGTCATCTGGTCTCCTTTGTACCCTACCTCTATACCAGTACAACTAAATCCTCAACATTGTCAAATCCTATTTTAGACATGCTCTTTCTATCATCCTATTGCAACCTCAAGCTGATCATTCGAGCAGTAATCCACAAGACCATATCGACATATTGTAGGTGTATTCACTTGATCCCCTTACTGACTGGATCTATCAACAGGCGAGAGACTGAACTATCACCATGGCGCCTTCAGAAAAAGCCTGGATTCACCCCATTCCTCCGTTGGGGGTTCCAGCCGCCACTCCCGATGTTCCTCCAGCGAGTTCCACTCCAGCACGGCGGTATGGCGATTTGCAGGATGAGGGAGCCGTGCGACAGCAATGGATCGAAGATCCTACTGACAACACCTGCCACATCAGGCCCACCGGTTTGACCGTGCAGGACCTCCAAGACACCAATTGGTACATCCAAACCCACAAGAAGAGTATACCATTCACCGTTGCGGACGATGCCGTTGCTTTGGGATATTCCGACCAACAGATCTACCCCCAGACATTGGCACGGAAGACTGGACAGGGCGCAGTTGGAAGGCCAGGCAAGGAGAACATCTACGATGTGCTAGTTGGAAAAGGGGTGATTATTGCCGAGGCGATGTTCAGAAGAGATGGGCCACAGTTCTCCGAGATTGCTAAAGCTTTTCTCCAGGAAGTTGCGGAGCCGCAGAGTCTGCGACACTTCTATGTCTGCGATATCATCAATTACAAGACCCGAAGATTTGTGCACAGAACGCTCTATTCCTCGCGGAACAACCTTGAGTGGCCGTCGCGCTGTGGATCTCCTCTGATTTGGCAGTACAACACCCCTGAGTATCAGGGCATTTTGGGTACACCGATTGGCAAGTCTGCGGCGTATCTTGTTTTGGAGATATTCCCCCGTGGAACGCATTATATTGCGAGGATTGTGACTTGGAATTGCGCCTGCTTGCTTCAAATGAGATTTGATATTGAGCCGATACCTACGCCGCTGGTTGCTGTTTGAGTTGTTTTGATTCCAGGTCCGTCTTTGTGCTCTTGGTATTAGTTCAGACTAACTACCTAGAGCTTTTTCGCCTTTCTCTGACCTAGTTTTTCAACCTATTTATCTCTTACTGTTGCCTATTTCCACTGAACTCTAGCGTGGTGTAGTGATTCTGAACTTTTTGACTAACATAGATGGCCTCTTGAAGAAAAGGTGGGAAAGACGTAGCAGATATCAATACGGAACAGCTCCCTCATATGAAGCTCAGAGTCCATGTCGCTCTCGCTTCTCTCTCAAAACGATCATATTCAATTGTCTCACGACTTACCTACAACTGCCAAGGGAAATGAGAAGCTACTGATACACTTGTACATTGATATAATTTCCTTGCTTGCCGGCTTTCTGATCAACAACGGTGCTGTTATGTACGCAGGTAGAATTCCAAATTGGCAAATTCGATACCACATGCATAGAAAAGCATGTGTTTTGGGAACTCCTTGGGCAATGCCAAAGAACAGTGGAAGCCTAGAAGGCGGTAGAAGTGGAATAAGGAAAGAAGTAAATGGAAGGAGGGATGGGTGTAAGATGGTACACGATGGGGGGAGGGGGGACATGAAAGAGTCGAGTAGGATACAGCAAGCCCAAACGCCATTGAGACTGAGGCTGACTGCTTGGAGATGCTAGAACAGAAAAACAAATGGCGCGAAGGGAATTAAAGGCACATCAAGAGTGGAGTCGTCGTTCTCGTTTCGATTGGGTGAGGTAGAGACGCTTATTGCTTCTGTTCGTTGCCGGCAATCTCAAACCCTTCCATCGCGGTGTTCGATGCGACATTCGGCTGTGTCTTCTGCTCAGCCTGTCCCACAAAATAAGTCGGAGCCTGGCTCTGCGGCGATACCTCGTTGTGTTGGGGGGTCTCTGATGATCGAGAGGCACCCTCAACCCCAAGAGCCTTCTTCGCCAAACCCCGGGCTTGTGTCTCGCTGACCTTGCCGTAGACAGCCATAGCGTTCGCGATCATACCACCCATATCACCGACGTTACCCGGAACAACAACAGCTGTGCCCTCGCGAGCTAGGTTCGACCAAGCCGCGACATATTTCTCAGCAACACTGAGACTGACAGCGTTGTGTGCATTCTCGCCACCCTCCTCAATGGCCCGGGAAACAGCATCGATGCCGCGAGCGGTAGCCTCCGCCTTAAGCAAGATAGCATCGGCTTCACCAGAAGCGTGGTTGACCTTTTCAGCGCGCAGGGCCTCGGAAGCTAGAATAACGGACTGCTTGCGACCTTCGGCGATGTTGATCGCACTCTGGCGCTGTCCCTCAGACTCGAGGATCTCAGCCCGCTTGGAGCGCTCCGCAGTCACCTGGCGGTGCATAGCAGCAACGACCTTCTCCGGTGCATGAATATCCCTAATCTCATAACGAAGACAGACGACACCCCATTCCTGAGCCGCCTCGTTGATTGCCTTGGTGATGTTGGTGTTGAGGTTGGCACGTTCCTTGAGAACGTGGTCGAGGGTCAACTGACCGATCTCCGAACGCATAGTCGTCTGCGCGAGTTGCGAAATTGCATATTCTGCGTCTTCGACTCCATAGCTATAATTGACATGGTGTTAGCAATTGCTTGATTGAATGAGCGTCAGCTCTACATGAGGAGAGCCAAGTTCTGCCAGAGAATCACTCACCTTGCCTTATATGCATCAAAAACCCGTGTATACAGCACGCCGTCTAGCTCGAGGGTGACATTGTCTGCCGTGATGGCATTCTGACTGGGGATCTCAATGGCCGCCTCCTTCAAGCTCTTCACGTAAGCGATGCGGTCCAAGAACGGCACGAGAATCGCCAGACCAGGTTCTAGAATCCGGTCAAACTTTCCCATGCGCTCGACAATCCATGCTGTCTGCTGTGGTACGAATCGCACTACGGTGTTCGCGGGGAGGGATTGTCGGTTGGAAAAATAAGTGGTTGGGCCCTCGTTGTATGAGCCGCCAGATTTGAAGCCATTGAAAATAGAATCTGGAGCTAGAGCTCGACGGGAATTTGACAGGGCGCGTCGTTGGATCTGGATGAAGGGTGTGGCGCTCACTGCGGAGTTTCGTGGAAGACGTTGGGGAAGGAGCTTCTGGCCACGAGGCCGGAGTAGCCTTGACGTTTGGTGGGATACACCCCCCATCTTGATGAAAGGATAGATTGTTGGATTGAACAAAGGAGAAGAAGCGCAGTGGACTGGAAGAGAAGAGGCAAGCTAGAGAGGGGGGAGCTGTCGGCATCGGTTCGGGATTGATCTTATGCCCCCGTGTCGTTGTAAGGTCTGGCTGCCTGAGGCAGAAACTGTCTACTTCCGAGGTCAATCTTTCAGACCCTCAGTACATTATGTAGCCAACTATGAAGAATTGATTGTTTTTGGTTCCATGTACCAGCATAAGTCTGCCTAGATACCTGGTCTACAGTTGAGAATCCCCAACAGAGTGCAGTGCACGTCATAAAGAGTCCATAGGCTCATAGTATGCATATCAATCATATTACTCCACAAAGACCTGAAACCTCGTTTTATGCAAAGAAGAAAATACACGGAACACAGTCTGCAGGGCACCTAGTTAAAAAGCATAAAGCATTGAAATGGACCAAGGCACTTCAGAAGGAGATCAAACCCAGGGGCAACTGGACCAAGGGGTGGTCACTCAGTTAAGGCGTTGTAAATATGCTGGATTTGTTTTCTCCGATTAGAACCACGAGAGTGACTGAGAACACATAGAGAGGACATCAGACCAGACTTTCAAGATATTTGCTTTTCTTAAGGTCATTGCCCAGCTGGTACTTGCTAAGATCCAGGACCGATGCAAGGCCTGAGTCGTAAATTGACTGGATCAATAAAGAAAAATCATGACCTCGGAAGGAAAACGGGAAAAGAAAGGCGAATCTCTATATCAAAGGTGGAAAACGTTTTTTTTTTGGGCCCCAGCACACCGTAGCGGTAGGCATCGAAAAAGAGAGATACTGCCAGTAAAGTCATGACCGGACGCCAGAACGTTTTGAAACCCTCCCATGACTGAAAAGCAATGGAAATTAAACAAAGAAGGAGATGGGGAGAAACTCCGGAGCTGCAAGTGAACCAAAAAAAAGTCAGACCGTAATATTGCAATGAAAGGGTCACTTGGAACTCTAGAAGAAAAGTTGGCGGATATGCATGCGAGAAAGGGAGAAAAAAGTCTTTTGAACAGAAAAGAATGCTGGTCCTGGATGAATGAACAAGCAGAAGGAAATGTGTCGCGAAGAAGCAAAATTCAAACAGAAATGCAAAAGGGCTCATGATAACTTTTCTCCAGGCGTGCCGTGCTGGGTATTGAAATATTTGCTGGCTTTTCGCTGATTGTATGATTTCATCTGTCCACTGGCAATAGTTCCACGGATCATATTCAAGACAAGAGTATGATGGTGCGAGCTTTCCTCTTGTGAAAGATGGTACATGTCACACATCACCGAGTCAGGAACAGAGCAACGGTGCAGCAGACAGTTCCGATAAAATTGCATGAGCTCGTTGAAACCTTTGTCAACGTGTCGTGTAAGAAGATCATCAAGGGCTGAGCGCCTAAATTCATTGTACAAGTGCGAGTCGAAATGGGTTTTCAAGCTGTTGGTCAAGCTCAATGACCAGAAGTGGTAGGGCATAGACGGGCTATACCTTCTGGCCATCGATTGACCTCGGCCTTTGAAATTTTGATTGTGAAACATATTGGAAGTTTTTGGGACATGATTGGACGTTTCTTGGAACGAACGGGCCTTTCCCTTTGACTTGGGCGGTTGATGTGCTTTGGCGAGATACTGACTCATCAACCAATCAGCACCGCCAGGTTGGTATGGGAAATATTCTGCATCATAACTATTCACGAAAAGTCAGTCAATGGTTCATATAAAACAAGGAGCATGTGGAAAGATCAGCTTACCTCATCGGGGGCGCCACAGATTCCAAATCAGACAGGAAAGGGGGCTCGGACTGCGAATCTAATCCGCACGCTGAATAAGATGTGTCAATAATTGAACTGTCCATGGGAAAGGAGGAAGACGATGAAAAAAAGGACATTGTCGAGTCATCAGGGGAGTTTGGGTGATCCAGGGGGTATCCTACATTGGCAATTTCGTTCACTGCGGTGGGCATTGAGGGCATGAATTCTGGGGCGGTAGACGAAAGCGAAGTCTTGGGGCCATCGGCAACTCCATTGGGAACGAACTGGCGAGCGGATCCGTTGATGGCGGTCTCGGTGTGGCTAGTAATCGGTGTGTTTTCGTCGGTCTTTCCAGCAGGGACAGTGCCGTCATACTGCGCGGCGGGTTCACGCTGGTCCACGGGGAGGACCCATTGTTGCCACTTTTCTCTGGGACGCAGACGGTCGATGCCGTCCTCACCGGTTTGGCACTCAACGTTGCGAAGCTGACGGGACACGTGGCGAAGGAGTTCAAAGTCCTCGGTGAGAGACTTCACACGCTTGAAGCTGGCAAGCACGTTAAGAGGCACGAAGCCCTGAGAATCCATCTGTTTCCGGAGGAACATATCCTTGCACATGTTGTCGACCGAGAAGTAGTACTCCAATTGCATGGACAGCATGCTCATGAGCGAGAAGGGCTCCATGTATTGTTGGTAGGGCATAGCACTCATCGGTGCCGGGTTCACAGCCTGGTAGCCATACATTGTGTTGATGTCACCTGGGAAAGCATAAACACCACCATACACATTTCCAGAGGTGGGCAAAGAGGGCGATCGGAGGGGCATACGGTTTTGTTGAGAGCCATTGGCAAGACCATGCTGCTGTGACCGCTGACGATCGTTGAAGAAGGCCTTGGAGGAACCGAATGAGTTGTTGGACATAGACGCATTGAACTGGGCGTTCTGGCCGCCGAAGTTGGAGTAAGGGCCGCCACGGCCGCGGTTGGATCCGCGACCTCCACGCTCAGAGCGGAATTCACCGCGTTCCCGGTTGAGGTCATTGAAGCCAGTGGGATCAGCAGACTTCGATCCAGCTTCGAAGCGACGGTCGTTGTTACGGGCCGCAGCCTGAGAGTCAACAGCCAAGCTTCCGCCCTTCTGGTTGCCTGCGCGAGCATCCTGGTTTCTTCCGAAAGGCTTTCCCTCGCGTTGTGAGCGGGGAACGTTCTCTCCGCCATTCACCTGCTTGCCAGACGTGTTGTCCTCGCCATTGCGAGCTGCGCGGCTTCGCTCGGGTGCCTGGGAAGTCTTACGTGCATCAGTTGCAGCAGCAGCGTCGGTGCTGTTAGACCGTCTCGACTGCGCAGGAAGGGAGGCAGCACGTCCGGTGCCTGACTCCTGGCGTCCTCGCTCTCCGGATGTCTGCTTCACGCCTTGAGCGGCCTGTCCAGAGGCAGCCTTGTCGGTGGCAGCGGCACCATTACCATGAGCTCCACGGCCACTGTCACGGCCACCACGGGTGGCGCGTCTGCCTCCACGCGCGCCGGCGGATGGAAGCGGGGTGTTGAAAACGGCGGTGGGAACGTAAGGAACGGGGGTCCACTTCTCCTTTCCGTGGGGTCTGATGACGGGGCTCTTGTCGGTCTTCTCGTGGGCTTTTTTCTTCTCTTCGCCGAGTGCAACTTGGGGAGTAGGCCAGGCGGTGGCATCCTCTACTGAAGGGACTAATCCTAGGAGTTAGCTTCTGAAAGTCAAAGTCGCAAATATGCACCATCACGCATGTCCAACCGAACAAAGTCGGATGGCATGGTTGACAGGCGTCGCACGTGAAAGGCAGCGATCTTACCGGCATCACGTCCCTTTCCACCTTCGGTCTTCTTGCGATCCTTGGCACCTTCTTGTGTGCTATCGCCACCCTTCTTCTTGGAGCCGGTCTTTGAGTCTTGGGCTTCATCGGCAGTCGAGGCGTCCTTGTCGGAGGCGGCCTTGTTGGTAGAGGGCTTGGGGGCAGCCTTAGCCTTGGCGTCCTGGGCCTCCCTTCTCTGTTGCCAGATGTTGACTGAGGGAAGAGGAGCAGCCTTCAGCTCCTTTGGCGGTGGTGCGGTCTTCTCGGAATCCTCGGATTTTTCGGTTAATTTCTCTGCGGCACCTTCGGCCTTCTCGGTCTGTCCCTCCTTAGGAGCCTGTTTCTCGGCGGTGGCATCTGCATTGCCATTAGGGGTATTTGAGTCATCCTCCTTTGACTTGCGGGCCTTTGAAGCTGTGCGAACACTGGGGCTTGATGTTCGAGAGTGGATAGCCTTCGACTTGGCGGCATGCTTGCTGGTGACAGTGGTGAAGTCATCATCCTTGGACTCCTCCGCGACGAGCTCGGGTTTTTGAGAGGCCTCAGGCTCGGTAGGGGCTGGTGTGACATCCGTTGTAGTCTCAGCAGGAGTCTGCTCCTCCAGTTTGGACTCGGTCTTCTCTGATTCTGATGGTGCCTTGGACGGGCTCGGTGTCCCGGAGACGCCCTTGGCGGCTTGTGCGTACGAAAACGTAGACATATCGGATTGAGAGCGTAGCTCTGCTTGAGTGATTTGAGTTAAAAAAAAAAGAGTCTGGTGACTCTGGATATCTGAGTCTGCACCTGCTAGGAGCGAGATGGTTCCTGCGCGAATGGGGATCAAGAGAGGGAAATTTTCCACCTTCTTGTAACCCGCTAAATCTGAAACTCTCCGTCTTTCAGAAGAGACCTTCCGTTGTGTGTTGAAACGGGTGGTTTCGTGCGTAAGTGAGACGAAGGACCACGGGGGTATTTGGGTCGCAAAGGTGCAATCGAAGGAGTTGAAGCTGCTGAGAGGGATCGTCTAGACCACAAATCGCATTGATGAATGGGCTGTCAATTTCTCGGGGTAGAGGGGCGATCTCAGCAAGCGTTTGCGAGCACACCGGTCAAGGGAACAAAGATGAAGGTGAGAAGGGTTTTCCAGGCTACAAAGGCACTGCCCTGTAGACGTCGCGATGGAGGATCGAAGTCAAAGGGCGCGAGTCGGATTCACAGGAAGTCTGTGTAATTCGAGATAGGCACAAGGGTGCAAGAAGTGTCCCTTGAATAGGAAAAAAAAAAGACGCGATTGATGGGAATTCTCTCTGCGGAGAGGTGCACCGCAGGAAATATCAAAAGGAAGTCGCGGAAGAAGGGAAACAGCCCGATGAGGAAAGATTGTAAGAGAGAAGAGAGAGAGAAGACACAAAATTATTTGGTTCAGGGCAGAACTGGTAGCGGGGTTTTTTCTTTACACGTAATTAATGGGTTTTTTGTAACTGCTTTTTTTTCCTTTTTTTCCCTATTTTTCCCTTTTCTTTTTGTGGAATTTCGCATAAATGGATTTGGGCTTCTTCTCTTTGGTCGTTTTTTTTTTCCTTTGGACCTCGATCATCTCCAGCAGTTTCCTCCTTTCGCGTTCTAGATATACCTAGGGAGGGACCTAGGTACATCTCGAGTAAAATTCCATCCTGGATCTGTACTAGTCAATTGAGCCATACCTTTCCCATGGTACTTACGGAGTCCATGTACGCCAATTGATACAACGTTGTACTTACTGTACCCGAGAGGACCGGATCCCTGAGATTATGAATGAGGATATGTCCCCTTTCAAGGTATATAACTGCGTTGCCGAGGTCAACCATCTTGGCATGTACTTAATGGGCAGTACAATGTCCTTGATCCCTATGTCTCCTCGAACCAACGTGATTGAGCCTCAGCATTCTTTAAAAGTCACTGGCCCAATAACGATCACAGCTCAGGCGACCAGGGACGAAAATAGCTATCAGCGTGGCGATACTTCAGGGTTCTGAGATCTCAAGCAACCATGTCCAGCCAATTGGATAACACTATGGCTGGACTGTTCTGGACTTGCCTCCACAGACCGTTCCCTTTCATAAAGCTTCGATATCCAGTGACAATGATGGCATACGACACTAAACAACATACACCACCACGCCCGCCATACCTACCATACCTACCAGACTACGTAATCGGCTCATCCACTCGGGAGAAAAATACATCTGAATATAGCGGGGTCCACCGGAGACCGGCCATTGGCGCACAATAAAACATCTGACGTGGGAGAGTCGAGTTTTTCTCTGCATGACAACCAGTCTGCCATAACATCAAGAACCATCACATCGAGGACAGAGAAGGAGACGTATTATCGTCACCAAATTGGAGTAGTCAGCTCTCTCCTCCGTACTCCGTACTTACCGTCCAATCCCCGGTCATGTATGTAATCTTTCTTCATCCCGTTGGGCCGTTGATTGTTCGGATATACGAGCCGGTGATGAAATCCTCGGAGTAAAGGTAATACATATGATTACACATGAAACTCGATGAGGTATTAGGAGATTACCCCTGCGCGAGAGAGAGAAAATTAGAAAATTACCTAGGTACCCAGGACTGTCATGTTGATCACTGTGCGACGAAAGAATGTGATTATCGTATACTTCCCACACGTGAACAAGATCATTGCTACACACTGTCCCTCTCGTTATTCATCATCCTAGACCAACATATCCAATGGGCTGAACCGTTTGAATTCGAATCCTTCTCTACTACCCTCATCTAGCTAGGTAATTAATCTGTTGTGCTTTCGGCAGTGATTAGGGCTGAGGGCACGCGGAAACCATCGGAATGGGAGAGTGGGTATGTAATCACCATACGCTGTACGTTACCCTGGTCACACAGATACCGATGGCTGCCTCAGGTGTTCGGGATCTATACATTCCACATATCATTAGACCTGTGGAGGATGCCCAGGAACATATATATAGACTGTGAGCTATGCCTATATCAAAGAGGGATATCATTCGGGGAACTAAGAACAACGTCCATTACTCATTTTCAAGACTGAACACACTATAGCAACATGATCTACCAATGCCGAACACCAACCAACACCTGTTCACGCGGATCAAGTTCCATCGAGCCCAGCGGACCCGTCACTAAGCCTAGACGCATGAGAACCTGCCAAACGAGCTTGCGCTTGAGATTTTCGCGCACACAGATCTTCTCAAGAGCATCGTAGCCATTGAAATACTTAAGGAAGACAGGCCAATACTTTTTGTGCAGGGTCTGGACATCATGAGGCGTGATATCCGGGCTGGCAGTTGCGTCGCTCCGGTCGCTTCTGGGATTGTCGGGGAATCGGGAGACGATCTCGTCAAGCCAGCGGGACTCAAGTGGGGATGCACGGTGTGGGGAGAGGATGAAAGAGGACAACCGGAGAGCGGTTGATTGATCGAGCAGTTTATGGGAAGAGCGCAGCTGGGCGTGTGGGTCGAGTCGACCAGGCATGGGCGTTTCATCTCCACTACCGTGGCTTTCGAGGGAAGATGACGAGGAGGAGTGCGTATCGTCATCCTCATCGTCCGAGTCGGTATCTTCCTCAACCGGTATACAATTTGAAATGCCCTTGGCCAGATACCGGTCAACTTCCTCCTTGCGCAAGGCAAGTTCCACGGCCATCTTGATCTCAGGTGAGACTTTGATGCGCGCGAAGGTACGAAGCTGGGTAACCCAACCACCGCGCAAGAGCCAAGCCAGAATAGTGAAATATATCTCCTTGTGATCCTTGCTCGGGATAAAATTGCTGTAAGGGCGAGGGGTGCCACTGAGGGTGGAGAGCATCTTTGGCAAACTGGGATACGTTGGGAATGCCGTCTGGTAAGCGATCGTGGCGATTTCCAGCTTGCTCAAGTCACAGTTCGGGGAGACAATGTATGTATCTCGCTGGTGAATTGGCGGGATAGCACGAGCACGACGCCAGTATACGAGATGACTCGAGAGCATCTGAATATGTGATAGCGGGATTCCTGATGATACTGATATCTGCGCAAATGATTTGGTTGGCTTGGAGCATCGGATATAATGCGCAAGAGCGGGAGCAAGCGCTCCACCAGATGCCTCGACGTCCTTGATAATGGCAGCTTCGCTGTCCAACAAGAGTAGAGCAAAGTGCTTTGCAAGAACCTGGTGCGGGATATTATTTTCATCAATACCAGGGTCATCAACTGGGGTTGCGCTATCCGATGTCGTGAGCCACAGCCCTGGATATGCTTTATCCATGGGACCAGTAAGATATGGTGTGGAGGTCAGTGGTGGGATCTGGAGCGAGATGGAAACATCCGGGCTGAGCGAAACGGATGCGATCTTAGACGCTGATATGCTAGTATAGACTGTATAGATAGCCCGCGCTAGAGACGATTGAGATATTAATTCGGAGTAAAGGTTATGGGTCGATGTTTCTGCCCAGTCCAATGGTTAGCTCCAGCAGAATGACTATTAGCAGGGAACATACTAGTCTCTCGGGCTCTTCTCCTGACCTGTAGGATGTGTTGAGATTCCTTCCACACATAGTCGTTCCGAGCCTGTTCCCATTTGAGGGCCTTGGCAAACTTCTTGATGATGTTTTCATATATTTCCTTCACGCGCATAGAGTATTCCAGCAAAGGAGGATCCACAACAAATACCACATTGAACATCGTCATATGATCTTTGTCCTCTGGGTCTAACAGGCCATCTGGCTTCCCAGGTTTTCCACTAGTCGAGCCTCGTTTGCTGTCTGTTGGCGATGTCAGTGATTCTGCAATGGAAGCGACACTGGCACCCAGATCAGGCGAAGTAACAAATCGCTCGTCCTTCTGGTCTTTCTGACCCTCTTCAGCGCTCTCGTTGTGACCCAACTCCCCACCATCCCATTCAGCCCGGGGCTTTTTTTTCTTCTTGCGTCGTTGTTTGCGCCAAGATCCATCTTCACGCACAAAAACCGGCCATCCAATAAGCGCCAGATCATTAATCCCAACCTCGAAGCGCCTCTTATGCCAGGATCGAGACGGACTGAGAAGCTTCTCCCACACACTGCCGGGCAACCCCAGAAGTGATTCCCAGGGCGGTCTAGAACTTGCTGGGCCGTCATCGGGTCGATCAGAGGCCATCCCCGCATCGTCCTCGGGATCCAGCTCGGAGCCTGCACCGCGTTTCCGGACTGATGAGCCACGGCCAGAGCCCAGTGACCCAGGTCGCTGGGCCTCACCGGTAGCAGGAGACCCAGCAGTGGGGAAATGATCGTCGAGGCCAAAATTGCTCGCGCGGCGGCCCGTCAACACGGAGCTGCCACCAGCATGGCTCTGGGTTTCTCTTTCCTCCTCGTCTTCATCTGAACTTGAGCTGCTTTCATCACTCGAGCTCGAGTCGGTATTCTTTGATCCCTGTCGCGTGCGTGTGCGCGAGAGGCGCCGGCCGCTCTTGGTGGTGGTTTTGATACGGTTCTCACTAAGAGGATTCGGAGGATAGTGGAAGACGAGACGTGGACCGGTGCGCGAGCGCACAATGAGAATAATTGCCACGAGACACGGGTCTGGTGGTCGGGCGATCGATGACATTTGGCGTCTTGGGGTTGCGTGGGGTTGGAGATCGTGGGAGTGGCTGGGCGGAAGCGGTTTCCATGCGGGGAACCACATGGGGCGAGAACCAACGGTCATCGGCGTTTAGACTCGGGAAGTTCTGAGAATACTAAATTGAAATATTTACGCCGATACCTTTGTTTATCTGGTAGGATTGACTTATTTCATGTGTCCAATGTATATGTAAATATCAAATACATTATGTTATGTGCAACGCCTTGAATAATGCCAGCACTACCCGATTCTCACGAACTAGTGCCACTCTTTCATATCGTACAATATCGTTCAACATCTCGAAGGCCCGTATTAGCTTTTCTGTTGCGAATTTTTTGCACCTGCAGTTGACGAATTGGCGCTCTGGTCTTTCCCTTCGCCGTCCTTGAACACCAGACCGAGGTTCTCGAAATTATCTGGCGCCATGAGGTTTCTATTACTCAAGGCGAATTGACTCAATCAGTATGTTATCCCAGCGTCCATCCTGGATATAGTTCCTCCTGTAACGGCAGTATCCAGCACATTGATGTATCGGGTTAACCTACTTGTCCATTCGGCAGGCAAGGTACTCTTTGGCCAATTTGCGACACGCCTCGTCGTTGGTGCCTTTGTTGAGTTTGATGCATTTCAGATATCCTGAGATGATGTGCTTGCATTCCCCTGTAGCGTCATGGTTTGCGATTAGCTCGATTTTTGTGGCTGGTCTTGCTGGGATCTTTGTGGAGATGGACCATGTGGGTGCGGACCGGCGTACCTTCGTGGTCCAGAGGAAAGCTACCGCGCTCGGGCCTGTAGATACATTTAATGCGTCAGTTATTCTGTGGAGCAAGAGGTCAGGCCCTCATCACTCCCCGGGCGACGAGTTTCCGGCATGAATATGAACGATTGAGACAGTCCAACTCACGGTGAGGGCTTGTAGTTTACCGATCCGCCACCAGGGGCTCCGAAACTCATTTTTGATGAATTTGAGTTGATATCCCGGTTTGAATAACAACAAGACAAGAACCTGCTTTAATCGAAGCGAGATGGTCGGGTCACAAAGCATCAGCCGGCGCAAACGAGGCGAAGTCCGAGAGACGGTCCAGACAAACTAGATAAACCAGACAAACCAGACAAACACACAGGGAACCAATCACTGTTGTGGAATGCGGTCGATGATGCACAGGGTCGTTCCGGGATGGAGAGAACTTCGACCTTCAAAGACCGAATTATAGTTGGATGGAGACTAAGTGAATTCAGTTAATCCCATTCATGGCGCTTTGTTTTCGTAGTTTGTTTGTTCTGTTGGTGTTGTTGGTTTTGGTCAAATTGACCACTCTGTAGTTGAGTACAAACTATATATATCAAGCTGCACCTCTTCCGTCCCAATAAACATTGGCTTCCATATTTGATCGACCTTCCACCATCTTCATAGTACTATTTATAGACTTTCAGCACCACCCTAAATACCCCTAGTCATGCCTATGTAGGTGGAGTTTTACACTATCTCTACTTCCATTGGGACGACGTCTTGACTAGCTATATAGGAAACTCGAAGGGAGTTGCCAATGCGGCAGCGTTCAATTTACCCTTCAGTCGCAAACACCGGTCCCCTACCAGCTTTGCGCATGCAGTATATGCCGTAAAGCAGGCGGGTATCTCGGTGCCGTGAACCTCGGCGGCATTACCGACAGTCTGAATATCATCAAGGGCAAATATTTGATCAAGTACGACCCATTCATATCAACCGACTATATGAAGCCCATTGATGCCCCACCATACTTTGTATATTGGAAGACGCATATATTCGACGCCTCAATAAGATGACTTAAGCATACACTGACGTCGTACCCAGGAAGTATTCAGCCATAAAAGACCGCGGAACATCAGACGAACAGCTCTGCACCTCTGAACGGAACTATTGTTCGAACTGCAGTACCATGCTGTGGCTTTGGGACTACCACTGGCCTGAATTGATTCATCCGTTTGCTTCCGCAATTGATACCGAGTTGCCAGTGCCGGATGAGATGGTGTGCATTATGGAGGGATCGAAGCCGGCTTGGGCAAGATGGCCGGAGGGCAAGAAGACTGTGCACCAGCTACATGGTGGAGATAGTCTCGAGGGATGGCACAAGCGACATGGACTCTTTGTCGAGTAGAATTTTCGTTTACAATTACGGAGTACGAGAGATCAGGTTCGGGGTAATGAGAAGAAAGGTCATGCACCAAAGCTACAGATTCAAGAATATACGGAGGAAAGCGTGTAAGAGATTATGAATTAATATTAAGCTATTGATGGTATGACATTTGGCCCCTGGAAATGCAAGTTAGCAATTGATCAAATCACAGCATGAGTGACATGATGGCAGTCAAGGAAATATCAGTTCTCCAAGGTGAAATAATATTGTATCGACACGGCAATTCAGGAATAACACAGCGAATATTAAGGGTTCATCAGGCAACGAGGCAGGGAATGGAGATAGAGCAAACTCACGGTCAACGAGCCAAATGACAGACCCGAAACATTCCTATTTATTCACTTAAGTCGAGTTAGCGATGGCATTCAAGCAAAATGAATGAAGCAAAAGCGAAATCAAGACATGGCAACTAAGTCAGGCTTCAAGTCAGTCAGCATGAAACACGGAGAATTTGGATCGAGAAACACATACCTCATTAAATCAGATTTTTGTATAAATGTTCATTCCCGGACACAAGGTCCAAGTCCAACAGTGTGAATAACACATTCATCATGATAGGTATGACCATGTTGAGAAAGGGAGAAACGAGATGAGTAGTGAATTACCTAGAGCTTCTGTTAGAAACACTGATCTCAACTTGTCGACGTGACATGATAAATTTATGACAAGGGCAATGGTTCAGGTGACGAATTCTCAACAAGTAATCCACTTCCCATACACCCACAGAGTTTGTACGCTCCGTTTTTGTCGGATGCATGGGAGATGGGTACGTTATGTCCGCCCGTTCGTTCAAGATTTCTTCATGCTAGGCAATAGCCGCGATGGAAAGATGGGAATGAATGCAGTGGTGATTTACCTGAGCAACATATTGTTAGTCAAAAGTCACTCAATAAATGGGTTGTAAATCATAATGAGATTGTTGTGTTGGGTCAGACAAGGCTGAAACTTAAAAGTATGACAGATTCAACATGGATCTTCTGCTTGAGGAATGCCTTTGCATGTCTATAATATAATCATCCCCGGGGGTTGGGGTTGAGAGAGGAGAATTTGATCCTTACCTTTTGAATGAATTATTAGAGAGAGTTACTCGTAGCACTGTGACAACAGGCATTGAGTACAGCTGGAGTGTGTGCCATCATTCGACACAGTCCAAGCTGGAAAGAAAAATCAAGAAAAGAGTGAGGGCTGGAGAATTCCAAGCGATGTAGAAGGAAGGAAAAAATTTGCGAGTGGAGCTCGCTATATAAACTAAAGCGGTAGACTACGGTAGACGTGTTCGACCTTCGGTGCTGTTTGCTTTGGCGTCAAACATCGGCGAAACAACAGGGCCGAGAGTAGCGATAACTTCACGTCTCCACAATACAGAAGGCCATCAATCTGCATCAATCTGGTCTCTGCAGATCTGCAGCCCAAATTTTCCTTGCGAGTAATATTGTCTCACAATCTGCCAAAGGCTATCTTGAACTTCAGAGCAAAGTCATGTCGGTAGTTGACGCGAAGACTAGGGAGTACATTGCGCTCTTTCTCAAGCTGTTTGATTGAGCGCTAGTCTGTCATCAGACCACTAGGTAACATAATGACCACCTCCTAGAAGTTAAAGTTCGTAGACACTCGATATCCCGTATCAATAGTAGAGTGGTTTGCAACGGCGATTCTGATACTTCAATGACGGCCAAGATAGGTCGCCATTCGAACCACTAGGCCCATTGCAACAGACAGAAGGGTTTGATTCGGAGGTGTGAAGCGCGAAAAGGAACAAGGTACTGACGCTGCGGGGAGTTACACATATATGTATCCTGCAAACTTTCGGAAATACCTCCCAGGCTTCCGACGCCTCATTGTCACGTCACCAATGTGGCAATCTAACCACGTCACGTCAACGTGTTTTTGATCATACATAGATAGGCTGGAATGCCTGTTAACCTATCTTGCATTTTGCTTATATCCGGATTGAATTGACATTAGAGCCCGAAACATAAAGAAACATTTCAACATCGACCAAGCCACAATGACTACGAGATGGAAGTTGAACACTGGGGCAGAGATCCCAGCAATTGGGTTTGGTACCTGGCAAGATGAAGGAGAGCAGGAAGATGCCGTTGCGGAGGCAATCAAAGCAGGATATCGTCACATTGACACTGCACGCGTGTAAGTACTTCCTGCCACGAACGATCAAACAATATCAAGCATGAAATGTTGACTCTATGATAGCTACGGTACCGAGAGAGCTGTTGGCAGAGGCGTGAAGAAAAGCGGCGTCCCGCGAAAAGATCTCTTCATTACAACCAAGCTCTGGAGCAATAAACACCACCCAGACGATGTAGCATCGGCTATACAGCAATCGCTGGACGATTTGGGGATGGATTATGTTGATCTGTTCTTGATGCACTGGCCCGTAGCCTGGAAGCGAGGCGAAGATCTCTTTCCGAAGGAGAATGGGAACCCCATCATGGAGAATATTGATATTGTCGATGTATGCTGTTCTCTTGTTCTCTCAGAATTCCCTTAATGACAAGAGTGCTGACACGTAGTAGACTTACAAGGCAATGGAACAACTTCTGAAAGACGGCAAGACCAAGGCGATCGGCGTCTCGAACTTCGACAAGTCTGAGATGGACCGCCTGATAAAGAATGCTTCCATTGTTCCGGCCGTACACCAAATGGAATGCCACCCGTGGCTACAGCAGCATGATTTCACAGAATGGCATCGAAAGAATGGAATACACGTTACACAGTACTCGCCGTTTGGGAACCAAAACGCTCACTACGGCGAGAAAGGTGGCCTAGGGAAACTGATCGATGAGCCTGTACTAGCGGAGATAGGAGAACAGTATGAGAAGACTGCTGCTCAAGTTGCTCTCGGTGAGTTAGCTATGTCCAGGCGTTATCTGCAAGGCGCTGACTTCAGTACCTTAACAGCTTGGGGAGTATCGCAAGGCCATTCGGTGTTGCCGAAGTCCAAAACACCATCGAGGATCAGAACCAATTTGGGAGGTGACTTCAAACTGAGCCCACAGGACATGGAGAAAATTGCAAAGCTCAACAAGAAGGTCCGTTTCAATGATAGCAGTGGTGAGTTTGGCAGGGAGTTCTTTACTGGGTTGGAAGGAAAGACTTGAAGCGAGATTATTGGGAGATACGTACATCCTCATATGTAGGTAGTCATTGCAAATCAAATCAAACTTACCTGTCTAAGTAGGTAAATCTCTGCCCACTGAGAGTATGCACACTGGGTAGTTGTAGGTTAATTGCATTGAAATAAGATCGAAGTTGGACAGAGCCAGGGACGGAACGTGACGTCATGCGCTAGCCGGACATCAAGGAGTAATTCCACCAACTCGTTTCCTGCACTTTGCACTTGAGAGATACATCATTTGCCCAATTGAGCCATGTCATCAGCAGCTCATGGGTTTGCACTGGTAACTCCTGCCTCGCGAGGACTGGGGTTTGCCTTCACACAGCAGCTGCTGACACGGACTGACCTTCCTGTGATCGCCACAGCTCGTAAGAACTGCGATGAACTTCAAGAACGATTACTGTCTAGCAATGACATGCCCAAAAATGCAGAGAAAAGACTGCGCATTCTCCAGGTAGATGTGACGGGTAATCAACGCACCTCCAAGCTAGAGAAACATGCTTTCTAGACAGCAAAAAGCTAACCAACTTCCTAGACGAATCCACACTATCAGACATGGCAGAGACAATCCGCCAGGAATATCCCAAAACGCCACTCAGGATTGGACTGACAGTCCCAGGCATCTTGCATGTGGAAAAATCACCCAGTCACATCAACTCCGCCAAGGCACTGGAAAGCTTCAAAATCAACTCCCTCGGTCCCTTGCTGCTCATGAAGCATCTTTCTCAATTTGTCCCATGTAAATCTGCACCGGCATTCCCAACAACGGAGTCCAGCTCTGCAATCAATTCTCACAGACCATTGCAGCTGCCTTCGCATGCCATCTATGCAATGATGGCCGCCCGAGTTGGCTCCATATCCGACAATGCCTCGGGCGGATGGTATTCCTACCGGGCAAGCAAGGCAGCTGTATTCCAATTGGCGAAGTCATTTGATTTGTATTTACGGACGAGGAGTGGGCAGAGGGGGATCGCAGTGGCGTTGCATCCTGGAACCGTGCGTACAGATTTCACCAAGGAGTTTTGGAGTGGAAGGGACATGTTGGACCCGGTTGATGCAACTGGAAAACTGTTGGAGTTTGTTGTCGGGTTGTCATCGGATGTCCAAGGGGGGCGAGGGAGATGCTGGGATTGGAAGGGGAAGGAGGTTTTGCCATGACTACGTTCAGAGTCCGGTGATGTTTTGTACTGTTGTACAGGATAGCAAAGTGGTCACCGTGAGTAAAGTGATTGGGTGATACCGGAATAGGAATCGTACACTGGTTATTAGTAGCACAAATTAATAATGTGCTGTAGCCGTATAGGCCGAAGATGGGAGCATGCAGCCAGAACGGGGAATGATACTGGCACAAGAAGATAAATGATCAAACGTGAATTCTACGAGCTATACCGAGCAATGGGCAAGTGCTTTGAGAGATATATTACTCCGTACAGACACAGACATGAGGCAACGGGTCAAGGACCTTCCAAAACTCATGATCGACTCGAGGATTCAACTTGGACTCCGAGATGCCGTGGATATCCACCTGTGATACATGCCATGCATCTATGACTAAAAGAATCAACTAAAAATGACCAAATGTGATTGAGCAGAAAGAATAGGAGGTTGGGAGGCCAAGACCGAGTAGACGTGCCTTTGGAGAAAATATTAGGTAATGCGCGCGTGGAGCCACGTTACTTCGGCACCCAGGACGCGTGTGGGCGAATATAAATATCCCCTCCAGCCTCCTTTACAATTCTTTTGATCAGAGTTCTTTCAAACCGTGCCTCCTTGACCTTGTCCACCAAGGAGCGGGTGCTGGAGCTACTTAGCTCCTCACACCTGCATGGGGAAGAAGTTCTCTCACCAGACACCATCTCACTGGGATAGCCCGTATCTCACGGGCGGTTCGGTGGGACTGGATATCTGTTGTCAGGTAGCTTCACGAACTCAGCCGCGGGGCTCTTCAGCTAATGCTCACCAAGATACCTGACTTTGAATAGACTTCTTTGATTTCACTCGGGGGTTGGATGTATATTGTCAGGTGGTTTCACGCACTCGGCCAGATGGCAGGACGGCCGAGGCTCACCAAAATAACCTGACTTGGGATACATCCTTCGTTGATTTCACTGGGGTTGGATATTCATTGTCAGGTACATCACGAACTTTGCTGTCCCATCCTTCGGCTAAGGCCCACTGAAATACCTGGCTTCGGATAGATCTTTGATCTCAGTGGGGTTGAATGTCCATTGTCAGATAGTTCATGAACTCGGCTGTACCGCTTCCTGGGTTGAGGCTCTGAAAGATCTGGCTTCGGATACATACTCTGTTGATTTCGGTGGACTTTGTCACCCACGATCTCGCCTGCTCTTGCCAAGATGGCCTTCGTCTTGGTTTTGTCCCGTTTGTTCCTCATGAGCGACCGGCAAAATATTACAGGTTCACACCTTATGTTCTTTGCCGGAAGCGTTTGATGTTGGCTTTTCGTTGAAAGATCTCGCCTGAAATCACCGATGAGAAAAAGTCGCAATTTGATTGCACGAGCAACTCGAGATGGTGCGTCGAAGGCGAGATCCTAGACTTCTCTGTGGGATCGTCCCTTTCAAGCGTCTTCTCTGAGTTATCCTCGTGGAAAGTTGATCTTCGATATACGCTTGTTGTGACCCCAGCCCCCCTTGCCTGATCGGTCCTTTGAATGCCGTACCGTTGAGAAATTAGAAGCTGGATTCGAAGATGGATGCTTCTTGTTGGAAATTCTGTGTGGTCAGATGGGATCTGCGTACACATTGCTACATCCTTACGATATGCTCTGCAGTAATCCGGATGTTTTATAGCATTCTGGCCTGCTAGAAGTGCATCATCGTCCGCGGCCAGCGCGGTTAAATACCTGGTCGTCCCTTGAGATCATATGCTGCACACACGATCGGATCCTGTGTTACAGCCTGTCGAAATTGTTGATCGAAACTGATGTGAAGAGATTGATTTGAAAGCCAAAGCCACCACTTTTGCTGTTTCTGACCGCTGCGAAACCCCAAGCTCCTCACGGCGGGCTGGGTGGAGTAACCGGTAGAACGGTAAATTGAAATTTACCGCAAGGTTGCGCCTCCAGGCTCGAACCTCCGGACGTTGAAGTCCTTTGAGCTGAAGAATCTGACGTCACTCAAGTCAAGATGTGTATTTGGCGCTTTGTTGGAATTGTGACGACGAGATACCAGAGGATCAGCCTTCATGGTGCCTTTATGGAACCGCTCTCAAAACCTTCGCCACCTCCCAATGTACTCCATGAAGAGGAAAGAGTCAGGGTTAATCCCTGCGATGTGTTTTCCCTTTGGGAAAGAAGAGGAATCCATGGACCACGCCTGAACTTGGCATTTTCAAGTTCAGCGATCCTGGATTACATGTGCAATCGAAGTCTGCTGATGCCGAAAGGTGCCACGAAGCGACCGAGAACAGTGTGTTTTCTTTATGGGAAACTAGAAGTAAAGAGTGGAGTCTGGCGTGGAAATGCCCATGTCCAGCTCCCCCAGAGGTGTTGGTTCTCGGACTGGTGCTGAGCGAGAAAAAACAAGTCCCTCGAGTACGAGCCGATGAAACGGCTCGCTACCGTTCGCTGAAGCTTGTCGAGTGCTTGACAGACAGACCCGGGCATTCCTTTGAGGCATCGCGGCCTCCTTGCGAGTGTGCTTTTCGGCTCCGGTCATGTCATTTCTCTCTCACACCATCTCCGCTGATCCATTATCCTTTTTTTGAACCCCTGAGCGCTCATAGGGGGGGGATTTTTTGGGTTGAGGCCATGGCTTGCTCACTGGATGGAGAGTTTCATTTCCCATTCCTTTGGTGACGACCTTGGTAACGTTCAGATCTGCAATGTTATGGCCTCTTCAGCGTCCATTGAGAATCATAAAATGGTTTTCGGTGTACGCTGAAGGGGTCATAGCACTGGAGCTCTGAATATCACCAAGTCTCATGAAAGCAGCAACTCTCTTGCCATGTTCTCAACTTGAAACAAACCACTGCCATTGCGGCCATGCCACGAGACAGGAGCTGAACTTGTGCTTCCAATCACATAGTTCCCAGTCTTGAATCATCAACTTAGCTAGGTTAGCTAGATATCAATTGAGATCAAATTTCCCCATGCACTTTATCTTCAATAATCTAGATCGTTAATCTCGCACAATCTGAATCCATTCCATTGCTAATTCAAATTTTTGTTCACATTGCATTCCCTTGTGTAGACCTCTCGGCCGACTGGGATTCCCTACACACTACCTACTGCACAGGGGAAACATTTGTATTGGATTGATCATTATTTGTACTCGATAATGTCCTCTTCGAACCATCAAGTCTATTTCTATCTTCTATTCTATATAATGCAATGCAAGCCGACTCCAGTGGCCGGTCAACAGCTGGTATATCTAAATCTAATCAAAAATGCAAGCCTTCATCGAGTTAGGCTGAATGTATTCAGACGCATTGCGGAAGCTGGTGAAGCCCCAACGAATCTGTCCCGCCATGGCAATCTCAACATCCAAGTCCTTAGCAAACTGCCACGCAAGACCAGTATCACGCTGGAACGCACGACCAACAAGGATGACATCGATATCATCCTCGTTAAGGATCTTCTCCGCCAAGTTGCCATTGTTGATCATACCAACAGCAGCAACGAGCATCTTATCACCAACCGCCTTCTTGACAGCAGCAGCGTGAGGAACCTGGAAAGCAGGGCCGGAGGTAATCTTCTGAGCAGAGTGGACACCACCAGTACTGATATCGATGAGATCGACGGCACCCTGCGCAGCAAGCGCCCGAGCGAACTCCACGGTATCCTCGAGCTTCCAGCCCTTCTCAGCTGGCATGCTGTTCTCGAGCCAGTCGGTCGCCGAGACGCGCAGGAAGACGGGCACATCGTCACCGACGGTGTCACGGGTCAACTGAGCGATTTCCAAAGACAGACGAATGCGGTTCTCGAAGCTACCACCGTAGTGGTCGGTACGCTGGTTGCACGAGGGGCTGAGGAAAGACGAGAGGAGATAACCGTGCGCGTTGTGGATTTCGATGAAATCACAGCCAGCAGCGATAGCACGCTTAACAGCAGCAACCCAGGCAGTCTTGAGTCCGGCAATATCCTCCAAGGTCATGGCGATGGGAATGGGATCGCCCTCGGAGAAAGGAATGGCGCTGGGAGCCTTGATGTTATCAGTCCAACCGCCGACGGAGTTGTTGGCGACGACGCCGCCGAGCCAAGGGGCGACAGATGATGCCTTGCGGCCAGCGTGAGCAAGCTGGATACCGATCTTCTGGCCCTGACTGTGCGCAAACTCAACGACCTGCTTGAGCGGCGCGATCTGCGAGTCCTTCCAGAGGCCCACGCAGTGCGGTGTGATACGGCCTTCGGGCACAACTCCGGTAGCTTCAATGATCAGGTTTCCTGGACCGCGTTGGGCAATGGCGCCGTAGTGCGCCAAATGCCATGCAGTCATGTGTCCATCTTCGGCACTGTATTGGCACATGGGCGCCAGCTGGAGATTGTTAGCTGTGCAAAGGTCTTAATTGTGGGAATTACGTACGCCCAGACGATTTTGGAAAGTCACTCCTCTGATGGTGAGAGGCTTGAACAGCTTGGGAATGGGCTTTCCGCTCGTTTGGGGGTCCCGAGCTGTGCCTGCGGGGGGCTCTGGGCCGGGGTGAAGTATGAGATGCCCTCGGCGGGCTTGCTGGGGACGTCAGGCCAGGTCATTTTGATGCGCTCGAATGGATATTATAGGTCTAAATGATTTCATCTTGTAGGGGGCGCTTCTAGTTTATGTATGGATTTACAGTGGGGAAGTCGAAGAATTGATTTATCATCGGAATACATAGTTGGATCTTCGCTGCCATCGAATTGCAGCAATTGGCAGAGCATCCACGGCATTTGATTACCTAGAGCCCCCCTTTTGATATGCTCATTTGTCAGATCTCCAACGGCCCAAGAGAAAAAAGAAGAAAAAAAAAGAAAAGTCACCGAAGAAGATCCACCCGGTGGAATACCATCCCGATCTCCCGAGGTTCCGGGATCCATTCACACTGTGTATGTTGTATATATGTTGTACGTCCGTTGGACTGCAAGGGCATCCTCTCTAAGGCCATGTGGGATCGATGTACGCTGCGAGGGCTTTGGTTTCTTCCCATTTGAGAAGCATCTGCTGGCGTGGGTTCCAATGATCAGTTGATTCCGAGTTTTTCTGCGGGGCGAGACGGCCTCGGACAACGAGGAGTAAAGTAATCAAGTAACCACATCAGCTAGATCAATTCTCACATAGCAAGAGATAGATATGACAAGCTTGTATGGTATTTCCTTGCCCGAGCAAAGAGTAGCTGTTAATATTGAGAGGCAGTCAGTTGGGGTTGACTGCGCGTTTCGCCACCCTTCGACCTTAACAGTCCGAAACAGATCATCCACGCAATCAGCAGTGCGTATAGTGTAGCATTGGAAATTGATTTGCCTGTATTTGCATGGGTTGAATCGCACACACTATCCATGCAACGACGGTATTCTGAATGTGCCTTTTCAATCATTGGACGTATTGGAATCGACGATTGTATTAGGACCGACTCTCGGAAATGCGAAATCAAAGAAAAAGTCCATTTATCGATGTCAGCATGCTTGGGAAATCCATCGATTGGTTGGAAGCTCACCAGGATCAAAAGAAGAGGAATCATCACCATGTCTCCACGGTGTATGCGCAGCTGTTGAGTGTCTAGTGGGCCCAGAGCGTATGAGCAGCATTCACTGTTGGCAAGTGAGTCTGTCGATGGAGTCATACCTTGGTAGGAGACGCGTAGTCCGATCGGTCACTAGACATCTCACTGTGTTGCTAAAGTTTCCATTGTTGCTCCTCTTCAAGTGTTTCCCGTAAACATGCCTCTCTGGTTTGCTCAACAATTTGACAAAACCAGGAACTGCACCGGGCCACCCTTTCTGAGTCTGAAAGCCAACAAGTGTGCGATATGACCAGTTTGAAAGACCCGTAAACGGAATGGGGATGCTGCTTGAGGCTAGCGACGGGGGATCGACGGATACCAGGATCGAAGGAAGGAGATATTTCATTGTATATGTGGTCTGTGAGACATCCGGAGCTTGTAGTGACGAGAGGAAAGATGTGTGGGAATGAATCAACTGAAAAATTCTATTGATACGCTCAATTCCAAAGGCCGGGAAGAGGTGGGGGAGTTGGTGGTTTGTGGCTGCCCAGGTGGCATCAAGCAACGGATCAGGAGACCCACGTCGAAGTCCCTGTATAGATGATCAGCTCCGTAGCCTCAAAGTCAGCATTAAAGTCTTGAATGATAAAGCAGGGTGTATCGTAGGTGTATCCAACCTCGGGGATGTGATGTTTAACAAAGAGGACCCACGTGATACCACCTTCCCGATGGGGAAGTATGCTTGCCCTGGTTCCCTTAAGTAAAAGGACAACACCCTCTCTTTCCGACGGCTCCGACCGGTGGCTGTGTGGTTGTCCTGGCTTAAGCGTCCTACTCTTCCTTAAAAGGGTATGTCCTGCCTCAAAGGGACTGTCCCAAAATGGGACTGGTGCCAGATTCGATTCGCGCAGTCTTCTACCGAGAAAGGACTGCTAGGAGCCTGTCGCCCCCCATCTTTTTTTCTTCTTTTGCTTTTTTTGACATTCATATATATGAACGATATTTGCCCTGAGTTTTTGCTCCCTCTTGTTTGGGACTAGGTAAAAAGTAACCAAACCAAATTATTCGTCATGTTCGTCCGGACTAAGAGTATGTGAGCGACTGCCTCCCGTCCATATTGAAAAAACCTGTATGAGAGAGAGAGAAAGGTCTGCTGCAATAGATTATTACCATGACCTTTTGCATGAAAGCCCAATATTTAATAAGTGGCTGACTGGGTTTGTGTACTCTGAGATATCATGCATTCTTGTATCCATGCCTCTCTAACAAAGCTAATATAAAACCTAGGAGTCTGAGGGAACCTCATCTTCCAGCTGGTACTAGGGATGTCAAGGTACCAATGCAAGAAAGAGTCTCACTCATGTTTCGCTTTAAGAAGAAACGCTAGCTTCGCCAGCTCGTTCCAACTTACATTTAAAGCTTAAGAAGAATAGACAAATGTTCTCATAACGGTATTCCAAGAGCTTGTGCCAGATTTATCTACATGGAAACAGATAAGTCTTAAAAGGAAATCAAGAAAAGTAAATTGAACATCATGTCATCAGGTTACAATAGATAGAAGCGAAGAGTCAACCGGTTCGTACATCAGTCTTGAAGGATGCTTCGAGAAAAGGCGAGAAGATTATAGAAAGGCAACGCCAAAGCTTCAACAACAGAAGAAATGTGCTAGATAGTCAAGCCATGCGCGACCGATCATCTAGGCAGCGTTGGTGAAATCGGACGGCAATAGTAGCATGCCGTTGAGAATTCGTCCAACATGGGTCCTGGCAATATTCCGAGAGTCCTTCCGGATCTGTGACATGAGAATTTTCAGAAACTTTACCGGGCTTTGGTCGAATGGTGATTCTGGACGTCGATGTTTGTCTAAAATCCAGCCATCGGCATCGACAGGAACGGTGCCATACGTTGCAACGGATGCCATCCCAAGGAAGTCACAGAGTCGCTGATACTCGGAATACGAGCCAAGATAAAGCTGTCCTGCAAAAAGGTTGAGCTGGATGCGAAGTCCATCGGGAATCTCGATGATGCCCAAATCCCCAGGAACATTGTACAGTGTGAGCCTGTCGAGAGAATCGAAAGCAAAGTTCTGCCGGGGTGCATACTGGTGAAGTGTGACGCAGGTTGATTGGCGTATGGCGGGAAGGAGGTGCTCAGCCTCGAAAGGGCTGATGATTATCATTTGTATCACTCTTCTCACATTGTCGGAAGATGGAGAGGTTGAGCTTGTCAGAATCCATCTGATGGGTCGTTGGAATGCATCTAGAGAGCCATTCTCTCCTTCCAGCCTATGAGGATCACTGACGGTGGTGGCAAAGTCAGTAGTTACCAGAAGCCCCGTTGATAAGAAGTCTAAATCCATGGCTGAAGACACGGATGTTCTGGCGAGTGAGGAAAAAGCAGGTTTGTAAGCATCGGAGGGCTGCGTAAGGTGCCCTGTGGCCACAAAAGATTGCAAATCGGCGTGGAGGTGATGTTCACTGGGGCTCATTACTACGAGGCTTTGGACATGGCGCTCAAGTTCAATTTCTGGTGCAAGTTCACGCTCTTGTTCTTCAAAAAGTGCGTAACGAGCAAAGTTGAGAGACTCAAACTCACGGCAGCGATCAGAAATCAAGTCCAAATTTCGGTTTCCGTTACCTGGGGCATTTAACGCAAGATTCTCTGCATAGCCAGGCTGATACCGATGTTGGAGACTTTGACATTCGGGTTCGAGAAAGCTCCCAACTTGGTTTTTGAGCGACTCAAAGGAATCGTTGAGGTAGACCTTGTGCCATGCCTCTTGTTGCCTCTCATAACGCCTGCCTTGAACTGCCCACAGAGGCATGTTATGGCGAGTTTCAGACCATGTTTCAGACACTGCCCAGCAAAGGACCTCTGAGACGGTGATTTCAGAGTTCATTTGTTTCCCACTGAGTGTCAAGATTTTGCACTGGATCTCTCTTGGAATACAGAACACCACGGACTGCCCCTTGCCCAACCTCCTCATCCTCATGCATGCTATTCACATCGTCAGCTCTGAAGCAATAATATACAGCAGCCTCTAAATAACTCACCTTGAACAAGCTTATCTTTTGTTACGTTGGGTCCTAGTGTGACTGCTGCGCGATAGTCAGGGGGAAGCCTTAAGTCAATCCCGCGCGTGTGTGCTTCATCGAGAAAAACGTAGCACGCTTCCATTTGGCGGGCAAAAGGTGAGCTTTGCAATGACTCAACTGCCCCTTTCTGATCTAGGACACAAATATCATCGTTGTTATTGACAAAAACGATAGCTTGAATTGGTCCATCCCTAGGCAAAGATTCCAACCAGTATCTTGCGACTTCTAGATTGGTCAGCTCTAAGATTTGTGCGCCAACGTCAATGATCACTTGGATTGGAGGATCCAAGCACAACATCAAATCAAACAGGACCAGTGAGTTGGACTTTCCAGGTCCTACTCCATCCGGCTCCACAGCCACGGTGTTCTCTGGCTGAAGCAAGTAATCCAGAACCAAAGCATTGGTATGGCTTTGCTCCAGTCGATCCAATTGCCTGACACTCAGAGGTAGTGTTTTTCGTGAATCGTTTGTGCCGCTAAATCCAACAGTGGGTTCATTTTTGATCTCACCAATGTCCCAACCAGACGCAGACAGTTTGTGAGGGAACCCTCTCAGCTCTTTGGGAAACACAATATGGGACAGAAAATAGTCAATCACGGTTTTTGAGAATCGAAGGGCAGGGAATATATGTGCTGCACAATGGTGTCGGTCGTCGAGATTGATCCCTACCAGTTGGCAGTATGCGAGAGGAAGCCCTGGAACGTCCTTGACCCATTCTTGGTACTCTGTGTCGGCGTGGTCGGAGTTCACGAGATGGTTGAATGTTAGGAAAAGATCCTCGTCGGCAAGTCCAGCATAATAATAGTTCAGAGACGTCAGAATGATGATTACGTCCGGATGACTGAACTCAGACTTGAGGGAAGGATTATCCTTGGCTCTGAATGGCACAGCAAGCTTTGTAGGGGGTGATCGATTTGGATCAGAACCGTAGTTAACACGCCAACGTTTCTGGCCAAAACAGAAACCCAACACTCCTCCAGCCAACAGACCACGCAATAATAGAAGTGCATTCATGGTATCCTCTGTCCAGAAATTGTGTTCAACAGGGTTCTCCACGGCATCAATATCCTCTGGAGTCAAATCTTGCAGTGTCACGTACTTGAGTACGGCTTGCCGGATCGTCTCAGGCTGTCTGAACATTGGTAGCGAGACGATTCCTTTTGCACATATATGAGCTGCAACTCGTTCTATCAGCACTATTTCGGCATCGCGATGGAGCAAGCGTATTCTAGAGACTCTAGCTAATCCCTGGGACTCCAGCTCAATCGAGTGAGGGTAATCTTGTATCACACCAGGTGCGTGACTTTGCAGAATCGCCAAAACTTCATGGACTATTGCCCACCTTTGTGGACTGAACTCGACCGGGGCTTGAGCTCCCATCGTGTAGATTTGCTCAAACTTCACACTGAAATTCTCGTCACTTTCGTCGACAATATCGCGTGAATATTCATGGAAGAATCTGAGACACTGCAAGAGAGATCGACCGGCGTCGAGTTTCCCGCCAATGAAGTTCTCAATGCACATCAGCTTCAAAGAAAGTATGTATTCAGGCTGAGTGAGTAGAACTCCGCCGTGCGACATACATTCCTGGCACATCCTTAGAATCTCATCAGCCTCCATGCTGCCAAGCTTATGAGAGCGCGACACTGGCATGTGGTACACGCGGCGGCCCAGTAAGCCACCCAACTTGGAGACCAGCATTTGTGACATTTGGCGGGATTGCGGTTTCGCCACAAGCACACGAACGAGACGAGAGGCATTCGCAAGATCTGCTGCAACGATGGGGACAATCACGGACGACTTGCCCTCGCCCATGTTTAACTGCGTCACGACATTCTCTCCAGGCTCAAGGTTTCTCATGTAGCTGGCGGTCTCCTCTTGAATGCTTCGTATCATGATATCGTTCTCTATCTCTAGCAAAATTGATTCTGGGTGATCGATCGGCTTCCAGTTTGCATGACCTGGCGTTTGGAGTTCGCTCAATAACTGCTCGGGGTTGCCGATGAGCTTGAAGAGGCGCTTAGCCCGTTGTAGATCTGTGATTGAACGGGCGTATGAACATAGCGAGCTTTTCCATCCCTCTGACAGATGGAACCACCGAGAACGCGACAGTTGCTCAAGGAAAAACATTGGCGAAGGCCTTGGCAACAGATTTACGTCGGCCAATGTCCTGAGAATATTGACACTGATGGAATCATTCGCTTGAGAATAGATAGTCGATCCATTTGATGAAGATATCCGAGAGACAATCGCGGTGTAAACTCTCTCGTGGTATAGCTGGCATTGCTGGAGATAATTGATGATCCTTTGTTCTAGCTCGCTAGCGTTGGTAACAAATCGTACTTCCTTATCCCAAAGTTGTAGAGAGGTGGCACTGTTATGCAGGTGTGCAACGTACTCTCTCTCATACTGAGATGTAGCTTGCAAGTCTAGAGACTGTATGAAAGCCGAGAGACGGGGATACTGTCTCTTTCGCACCCGGGATTCTGCGAAAGAGCTTTCCAACTCTGGCCTTGCCAAATCTAAAATGGGGAACTCACAAAACAAGTCATTAGGCCCGACAAAAGTGCGTGTCTGCTTTTTTGATTGTGCTGGGATTCCAGGGTTATAGGAGGGCATTATGATAGTACAGGCTGTTTCGCAGCTGATTCGTGCCATGAAATTGATAAGATAGGCTCGGAGCTCTGCATTGTCATGCCAGGTTGCAAACAGTTTCCGTATACACACCGTCACTTTTGATATGTTGAAATAGTCGGTGCATTTTGGAACGTCGTGTAGGTTGGGAGATGCGGGTGACCGGGTTGGCCACTGGGACTCCAGATCCCGTATCATCCTTTCCGTAACGATTTCCCGATTCATCTTCAGTGACTGTCTTTTTCGGGCTTTGAGTTGGGAAGCTGTCTCGTTACTTCTGGCTGTGAATTTAGATTCTGGCGTGTTGCCACTGTATGCTGTTTTGATTTGTGTTCTGAGGGCATTCCGATCCAACCCACAATCTTCCCGCGGGGAGAAGGATTCTCGGACAGGCGGTGATACATCAGCAATTTCATGAGCTAGGAAAAGAAAAGCTAGTATTTCAAGAAGAATCAACTCGGTATCATCTGAGAATGCCATACTTGAAAGCCAGGCCATGAACTGGAATTTGTTCAATGAGGACCTTCGCGAGCGAATGAACTCATGAAGGCCACACCAATGACTGAGAATAAATTCAACTGGATTCTGGATCCATTCCGAGTCATACCTCATCACCGAAACGTCGATGTTGACACTGGTTCCATGCACAGTATCAATTTTCGAGAAAGCCCTCCAAAGGTCTTGGACTGTGTCCTGTACCACAATCTCTCGAATGCGAGGGTGTTCATCGTACAGCATTTTACATATTGAATAGACTCGATTTGCACCAGAAGAGTTTCGCGCAGCATCCAAGGCTTTGTATGGACGATCCAAATCGGATGTGTGGTTCTCTGCTCCGAATCCTGAGAGATGAAATGCAGAAACACGGATTCGATCACGCATCAAGAGCAGCTTGTCAACAAATGGTAGGGGCGGATAAGTCGCATCCGCGTCCGGGTAAAAGATATTCATACGGCGATCTTGATCGAAGATCTCTTCCACCTCTTTGTGAAAGTCGTTGTGCTGACACAGGCTGGCGAGGTTGTTTTTCCACGAGACCTTTTGCATAATTCGCTCATCTGAAGGGTAGTATCGTCTTTCGGGGGTGAGTGCTGCAATTTTTGCGAGCATCTTCCGGTCCCCCTGAGTGAGACGGTCGAAAGATCTGACGGACGCCGAGCGCAGGATCGAAAGACCTTGCTCTGTTCCAGTTCTAGCCGTCAAGAGATCTGGAAGGCAGAAAGAGGTCAAGGGGTGTAGATAGGCAAGCAACAGTTTGCTTCCAATGTTGCCGTTATCGACTAGTCTTCCCAGATGGTCGTCAATCCAGTAGGCATGAAGTTTGCTTCCTGGTCCACGTGTAATTTGAACATTGATATGCTCTCCATTCCTATCCCAGCTTATATCGCCATCTGGAATCAACAACAATCGCTCTTTTGTGTGGGGATTTATGAGCACCATCTTGCTTTGCAGGCCAGTCAAGGTATCCAATGTCTGGTTAGGATCGATGACCATTCCTGGATACTGCTGACACCATAGAGAAGAGCAGTTTGGGTGCACGTTGAACCCCAGTCGCAGACATGGAAGTTCAATGTGCAAGTCACCAATTGAACTTTGTAGACTGCAATGTATTGCCGCTTTCCTTTCAATGGGCGCAAATATTGCAGAAACGGACTGCGCGGTTGGTGTTCTCATCCCAAGCAAGTTCCTTCCTTGTTGAAACATACACCACATGCCTGAGGATTTGTCTCTTTGTAACCTCCAATCATTTTGGGAAGCCTGCCAGGCAGCGTCCTTTTGCCGGAACTCCACACAATCTTTTTCGATGTTGTACCAGTGGACGAAGTCGTCAATGAAACTCTGAGGCAATAGACCTACTAGAAGTTTTGACGGAACAAGGTCCCAGGTCCCATTCTCATTGATTGCCTTGACAGAAAGCCGAGAAGCACCTGTACCAGGGATATCCTCCATCTTCAGATAAACAGTATGTCCCATATGTGGTCTTTGACAAGCGAAGTGCATTTTTGGATCATCGCTGGGCATCACATCTAAGTGAGAATTTCCAAACAAAGTTCTGTAGGAGCTGTTGCCATCATATTCTGCTGGCAGCCGAGAGAGTGGAAAACCATTCACAAGGAGCTCACCCGTCAACAAATTGAAATGCACAAGACTCCCTGTTTCAGGACCATGCTGAGACGGCCGTCTAGATACGAGCCAGCAATCATCCCAACCCAGTATTTTAGACCAACCCGATGCGGGCCGATATGCTGTCCAGGCTTTTTGGATGGCCATGTCTAGACCTTCGTCTCTTTGAAGGCTGACTTTATCTGCCAGCACATTATGACAGCGATAGGCCAGATTTTGCCATCGATGATACAGACTGCATAAAGCAGGATCAGATTCAAAGGTACAGGTGTCCTTCCAGTCATGAATCAGTATACAGCACTGAATAAAGATCGACACATCTGATGAGTTGGCAAATATTGGACCTAGATCTTCTGCGCCGAATGTCTCCGTACACACCAGTGAGATGTGAACACATTTTGCGATCAAATCAGACTTGCTCATGTCATTGTCCGACTCAATGGCCCTGTCCTTAATCGAATCAATCCAGTGACAAGCGATCTTACGTAGATATCGAAGCAGGCCATAGCATATAGTATGAACAGTCGAGGAAGGGGAGAGGGACAGGATCCTGAGAACTAGTGAGATTAAGCTGCTGAGACCGTGGATTGACTCCCAGTTTTCCTTCAGCCTTTGTGAGCCTTTTTTGACTTGCACAAGTATCGTTCTTGCAAACCTTTCATCTCCGAGGATTGAATGGGCTTTTCGCAAATGTGTGCCCTTTTTTGCCGGGCCAGTTTGGTGGATGACTTGCCGCAAGAATATTCCGGTCTCAATTTTCTTGAGATCCATTGACGGCGAAGAGAGCTCCAAGAGAACATTTTGCCACTGTATCTCTACTCCGAGGGGCATTGATGCGAGGGATTTATACTCGCTAAGAGCCATATGCTCCGGGGCAACTGACTGCGTTGCAATGACTGTGTTTGGAGAGGGCCCATTGGGCTCTCCCGACGGACGGAACAGGAATTGGTCTAACCAGGAGCTCTTGGGAGGCAACTTATATGTGCACATCTTGGGGATATCGAATGAGTGATTCAAATCGTCGGTGAAGCATTCCAAATGATTGTCAAAATACTGGAATTGCAAACCGTTCCCGAGGAAAACATCTTCCTCTGTTGCAGTCGAAATCGGTTTTTCCCGACGGTGCGTACCAATATGAGGCTTGATTTGAGAGAGCAGAACAATGCGTTGGCTTTCAATATTGGGAGAAAAATAAGCTCGAAGCCCTTTGTATGCTCTGAGAGGATATGTGGCTCTTGGGTGTACCTTGGCGGTATACCCGGCCCCTAGAACGTCAACCAGGAAATAGATGGTGGCATCCCTCCAAGAAGCAAACGATTGAGGCACATTGAGCTCAAAAACAGTGGACTTTGCTTGTAGTTCATTGAAGGGCAAAGGCCATTCATGAACCTCGATATTCATCTCGTTTGCCCGGCGTTCGTAATCGCACCGGGAGCAGGTGTCGCTATGGCACGATTCTGGACTGCCATATATGCTGACTTCGTTGTAACTGCATTCAATCTCATTGGCCTTATCTTGATACTGATGCCAAAGTTGTCGCTTGTCCCGAAACTCTACAATCTTTTTCTCTTTATCCTCAGACGCCTTTTGGTGGATGCGTGCGTACAAACTCTGATGCCCGTGGGACTGGTCAAAGTATCGGACCGAGAAGCAAGCTGCAGTACCAAAGTCTCGGAAAATACAAGATCCACAGTGTATGCTATTCTGCTGGCGTATGCGTAGATATTCTTCGGCGCGAGCCAATCTCATCATCTGAAACTCGACAGGCAACAGGAGAGATTGGAACATATCAGCAGGGACACATGCGTCGTAGTCACTTAAAAAATCATGCGCAACAAGGGCCGACCTGTCGCATGCAATCCAAAGCTCCAACAAAGTTAGTAGCATTACTGATACTGCTTCAGGATTGTTGCCACTGGACTCGGAAACAGTGTGGTGATACACAGTCATTAACACACGAAGCCGACTGCAGGTACGCCCATCGTCCAGGTTGCGATCGAGCCATGCGTTGAGATTCAATGCCACCCAATTCTCAAACGCAGCGATATTGTGGATTTGGTATTCACCACAATCCAAAGGCAGATCAGACGGGAGCTCCTGCGTATGGTAGTTGATGAGTTTCGACCGTGGCTGGTACGTTGTGCAAACAGCTGGCTGCTCGTAGACACGACGTTTGTTGGTCTCCAGGTAGCTGTCTAGCGCAGGCAACGGAAAACAGGTATCTGCATGGAAGGACGATCCGACCAACATATCTGTTGTCACAAAAGAGTCACTCTGGCGATTGATCAATTCCCATCGCCCTTGGATAGTGCCATTTGCTCGGCGCAGAGCTTCTTGTACAGCTCCGAACCATTCAGGCTCGTCCTGGATATCCATTTTGAGCAAACGCCGACCAACCTTTGCCATCATCAGCTGCAAATCCTCGCTGGACATGGAGGGACAAGGCAGGCTCAAGACATGAGCCATGAAGAACACCATAAATCCCTTGTACAATTTGTCGGGGCCCAGTTGGAAGGAAAACCTGGAAAAGGTCAACTGAAGGGCAACACGAACTAAAAGCCACAGGGCAGACCGCCGCCATGGTGATCTGCAATCTTGCCAAATGACCTCCTCCCTGGTGTTCTTTGCTATCTGGACCGACTGTACTTCTTGGGAGCGAGGGCGGAGAAGGGCCATCAGGAACTCGGTGACCATCTTTGGGTGAACGGTGTCTCGGTCCTCATCATGATACTGGCCAGCCTTCTTCACCTTCAACAGCGTGTTTGTCACGGGCTGGTGGCTCATTTTGGAGAGCATGCGTGCTAACTCGGTTTGGAAGTCTGGGTCATCGAATGTTCCGATTTCCAACGCAAGGGTGGGACCAGGGAACTGTCGCTGAAGGCGACCCGCCGTAGCCATGATAGCTTCGTTACGTGCAGATAGCTCGAAGGACTCTATCTCGACTACATGGCCACGGTGGGTCATCAGGATCCCGGCGTTCTGGGCTCGAACATAGATCGGAAGATTGTCACCTGCAAACATTATTAACAACGGCAATATGAGGTCGACATACACAAAGGGTATCCTCACCATGACCTTTCAAGTCTTTCAGAGCGTTGATCAGCTCGCTCTCACTAATATCCCCACTGAGACCATGGTTAGACTTCAAACGACTGATCATGTCGATGGCCATGGTCACAGTCATAGCATCTTCTTTGGACACGAGAGCGCCAAACTTGCGCAATGCCTCGAGGATCTCATTTAGCATTAGACCTTCAAGGGTCGCGCTATAATCATCCTTCTGGGGCAGCCTCGGAGGAAGGAAGACGTGCGAGAGGAGATAGCGCTTCAGTTCTTCCGACATCGTGAACACAGTGGACAGAGAAAGACTCTGCAAATTTGAGAAATACCACAGAAACACGATGGAGAATTTCTATGGATGAGACAGTGAATTCTCAACCAAGGAAATACAGGAGGGAATAAGCTGTAAAACCGTTGGGATGAGAAGAATAGGAAGATGAAGATGAAGATGAAAACAGAGATGGATGAAAAAGGAAGAAAGAGAAGGAGAAGGGAGATAGAAAGATGGAGAGACAGCAGGACGGAGAGCAGCTCTGGAGAAGGAGAGCCGGGGGTCTCCAGATTCCGTTCCTGCCTAAATGGGAAAGAAGTAGGGCTGTCTCTATGGGCACGCACCTGCCTGATACGCAGCATTGAGCAGACAATTTTAATTTAGTACGATCTTCTTGTTCTTTTGCTCTAGGCCAATAGAGATATGTGGAATTAAGATTGGTAGTCACCTGCACTGCTTTCAAGCTGGCAGAAAGCTAGAATATCTGAGTTACTATGACACGGACCTTAATGAGTGCCTACTATGTATGTAGGTGTTCAAGATACCTAGCTCCAACCTTGGAAGGCACCTGGGCAGGCAGGTCAAACGAAGATTTTCAGAAAGACGGTCGCGTTTATGGCCGTGTGATTCCGTTCTTGACGTCTTTTTAGTCGTCCTTTTGGTAGTCTTTGGTACAGATATATATTCTAAGGTTCTTCCATTCTTAGGATTTATATGGCATGGATAGCTTTGATTCCGGGAATATCTTTGATGTAGGACTACGATTTACAAAACAGTAATGGGCAGTGGCAAGAGGGTTCCAAAATCGGACTTATCTAGGCAGCACATTCGATCACAATTGAAACCGACATCTGAGCGCAATACACTTTCGCACCCAAATCCTCAGCTTCAAGTCTTAACCTTGGAAACATGCTTACTTCACCTGACCATTACCACTAGCATCACCCGCAAGCACACCACCAGGCAAAAGAATACCAGTCCGATCAATGAACCCCCGAGCTCGAATATAAGGGTCGAGTCTCCAGTAGTTGAGACGGAACTCATCGATAACAGCATTCCGTCGTGACTTGAGCTCCTCCACCTTCGAGGCCTCTTTCCCTCCGTCTGAGACCGAGCTGGCAGACACCCAGGCCGCAGTGGCAGCGAGGATTCGGATACCAATCAGCATACGGTCGTACATGAGCGAATCGCGTGTGTCGGTGTCCTCCATGGTCGCGTTCTCGTCTTTCACAGGCTCGACATAGTCATAGCTCCAGTTTTCGTCGCCCGAGAACTCCTTGGGAATCTTGTTGCGAGGAATAAACTCGTCTAGGTCGGCGACCGATCGGGTGAAATGCACTTTGGAAGCAACGACAGGGTCCATCAAGCCGTGGATGAGTTTCCAAATTCCTGATTGACGCAAAATTGCCTAATGAGTATGCTCTACAAGCCGGACGCTGGGGGATCTCAAGGTAAAACTTACCGGAGAAAATCCAGGGTGCGTTGTGGATCAATAATAGACCCAGACACTCGGGGTAGTTTGCTTCAAAGCATCTGATGATGAACTTGACTGGTGGGAAATCCTGTGACAGAACAATCAGAGCCGGCCCCGTCACTTCAAACTGGGTGTGCCAGGGGAGGGCCTACCATGTTGGACAATCCAAACCCTGTCATATCGAATACAATTGTCTGTGAAAATGTCAATAGATGCAAATACACCTCAGTGGATTGCTTGGACATACCCCGGTTGCAACTGGAGGTACCACGATGAGTCTTGTTGACTCAATAACATGAATGATGAACCGCTCAAGAGCCTCCTCGCTCTGATCACCTGGCTTGTGAATCTTGACTCTAATATAGATAACAGGTCGACCATCCCTGTCAACGCCATGGAGGAAGCTTTTACCAGCCTTGAGCTGGTTGATAAAATCGGCACCTGCCTTCTTCTCCTTCGGGGAAGCCTTCATACTGCGGGATTGCTCCAAAGCATATCTTTCTCCCCAGGGTACAATCTCGTTATCGACATCTGCTTCCCTGCGCCAAAGAATATTCGCAGTCAACATTTCAAATGCCTTACCGACATTCCACTTCCGGGCCCGTAGGAATCGGAGTAACAGACTATCCGGACTTTCCTGCTTGTTCATCTTCAAAATCGTAATGCACATTTCCTGAGGTGTCATATCAGACAGAATATGCTCCATGGACTTCAATTCCCCCTCGTGGACGCCTAGCCTTTGCAGGAGCGAGAAAAGCGAACCAAAGTGCTCTGCAGTAATCTTTCGATTGGCCATTTCTGAGATGATGGTTTCTTGGGCGTTTTTGCTCATAAGCGAGTCCACCTTGCCGAGAGATTTCTGTTCTATGTTGTCGACATGGGCTTTCATGGTAGATTCGCCATTGATCCCGCCATTTAGATTCACAGGTGCGGCCCCATCTGAAGTCTGCACATTTCTGTCTATGCCCTTCAATGCATTTATAATGGCATCAACTGTCGGCTCATTGATTTTGTCCAGTGCCTCAAACAGCTTGCTTGGATGATCTTCTGGGATCGGGACTTCACAGACTGCCGACAGAACACTCGCAACAGATGTGAGGATGATGGTCCAAAGTTCACGCAGCTTTGCTTCCTGTTCGGGGGTAAGGTGGTCGAGATGACCGGAAATCAAGTCGGGAGTTGGAGACATGGCGTGAACCGTGGGCAAAATTCAAACTCAAGCTGGGAATTGGGATTTTAAATCAGATTTCAGCTGCTTACCTGCTGGTGATAATCTCTTGTTCGATGCTACGATACCGGCGGCACCATATGACTAGCGGGGCTGTGCCGTGGTCAGGCCCCGGGCACACGAACGAATCCCAGCGAATGCCTCGGTGTATACCGCAATCGTCCATCGTGGAGACATCTGGATCCCAGGCTCCTTACTATCATTTTGAGGGGTGGTAGAATAGCCCCGATGAACGGACCTGAGTGGACCTTGCAGGAGGGTGAGGAGTGATGGAAGTGACGATCCCCCGCATTGCGGGGATGATCGTCGCTCGCAAGGGATCAATTTTGGTTCCTTTGCCGTCTTTCACCCTCGGACTTCTAAAACATAGAGCCGCGAGGCTGAAGATGAAATGATCTTGCATTATACTGAAGACTACGGGCGTCGGGATTTCGTCAACGATATATTCTCAGAGTTATGATAGGGTTCCAGTCATTCAAGTCCGCGGTGCACGATACAAACAAAACTGTGATAAAGAATAAAAAATCAAACAAGGAGCTTCGCCTTCATACCCCTTTCCAATCCAGACAACTTCACATGCGTGCGGCGATCCGCTTCGCAAGCAGCATGGGAGCTGTGGAGTAGAGCGATCTTGGCAGATGCCATTCAGGTACGCCATACCAAAGCCGAGAGACCATGCCCTAGAATCTTGGAAATCACATGCTTCTAGGGATCATCCAGGGAACTAGGCATCTTTCCATTTTGGGCATGCAGGGCGAACGAACCTGAGGCGCTTGGGCCTGAGCACTCCCGAGGAGGTCGGCGCTGGTCTGACACGATCTGAGCTCAGGCCCTCTACAGAGGGGTATGTGTTCTTAACTTGACAATTCCCTGAATGTTGCAAGAGGTTAATATCCCAAGATAGTAGCATTGACTCCCAAATGGAAAAGGAGAGCATATAACCAGGGAATACCACGGAGACAAGGAACACATCAAGGACCCGGCTTTTCTAGAGACCAAGTTGGTGAATTGAAAGTACAGCAGAGGCTATTGCTCGCTACAACTGATGTCTCCACGAGATATTCATCAAAAGGAATGTATCCCGAAGGCACCAAGTCAATGTCTGCTATCATTGCGTAATCCCCCGTAATTCCCCGCTTCCAACCTTCGATATACGAATTTAGTCATGATACCGGGCGATTGGGGACACTAGGAATGAAACAACAAACAGGAATGGAGAGTAGAGCAAAAGAGGATATCGCAAAAGCGCCAGAAGCACCATCTTGACACTCGCTTTAGGCAACGCTGCTTCGTTCAAGAATTGAAGTTCGAGGTAGCGATGGTGCCATGCAATGATGTTTGATTGAGTAAATATTGATTTTTATTCTAGGTATCATCTCCCGAACGGACGGAGCCGAGCTGATATATGACTACAACACCATGGGACTGGTCTTCAAGGACTAAGATAATAGTGCACCCATAAGCGTACCAAAGAGCACAAGTGGTACCATGAAGGAGCAACAGAGTCCAAGCAAAGAATCCTCGGAGCTCAGTTCGCCTTCAACCTCCGCGATTGGATAGGCTATTCCCTGCTCTGTGGTGACCAACCTCGAGTCTCTAGGGTGATAAACCGGAGAGTTGAAGATATGGGCGATGGGTACCCAATTGTTGACAATCGCTAACAAGAACAAATGCAGCAATGGTGGCCAGGCGATTGTGGTGAGCACACTTGGAATTGTCCATCCAGGTGCAGTGATGACCGTCCCGACTGCAAAGACCATGGCCCCAATGGTTCCGATGAAAAGGCACACATTGAACAAAATACCGCTTTGAAGAGTATCCCGGTATGCCCTTTGGACTGACGAGATTGATGTAGCGTTTTCGCTCGAGTTGGCAGTACTTCCGGTAACAAATGAGCCCTTTGGCTTGCTTCCGAATAAGTGGAATCGAGTGACGGCATACAAATGAGCTGCGATGAAAGCATATTAGGATCAGTACAAGTACAACCGGGGAGATGGGGAAGCTTTAGATCGAACTTACCAGCAGCAAGCCAACTGTTCTCTGCATGAGCAAATGGCGCAAATGGAACGCCCGCGTGAGCACTGCGAGCCCAATCGTAGGCCCACGTAGAAGCGACATGAGCGATCGCCAGCACAAGCTGGGTTTTGACTTCAAGTGAAGATCCCGCAGGAATGAAACCACCATCGGAGACAAGAAGGACAGGCAGAGCAAAAAAGCCGATGGAATAACTCAAAAGACCAGCCATGATAGACAGTCCCCCAAGGGCGATATCCCAACGCAGATGCTCTGGAATTGCCTTGTTCACCGAAGGAAACAGAACGGAAATCTGCTGAGAGTGACCAATATGCCACCGATTGCGCTGCTTGAGATGCCCAGCAAGAGAAGTCGGAACCAATCCAAACTGTAAAACCTCCTGCACTTGCATCGTGCGTTTTCCCAGTCCTCGGAGGATCAGTGACAACTGCCAATCCTCGGAGAAAGAATACGTCGGATATCCACCCGCCTCCAGAATCGCATCACGACGGAAGACCGCACCAGAACCGGCATCCAGCGCATGGCCAAGAAGATCGAGCTCGGTGTTCTCACAATTATAGAAGTACGCGCGTGATTGAGAGAGGGGATCGCCACGAGGTAGATTGTAGAAATACTGGCGCGTGGTTAGTAGCGCGGCCTCGGGGTCAGCGAGTAGATGAGGCAGTGTTGCGCGTAGGAACTCCGGCATGAGGATGGAGTCTGCGTCGACTACTGAACAGAACTCCGGTGGGTCCTCGGTCTGTAGGGAGAACAAGGCGTAGTTGAGATTTCCTGCTTTTGCAAAAGATTGACCGGATTGCTTGCCGCGGGTATGATAGGAGAGGTGACTCCATTTCAAGGACAGCTTTGCAATCGCGTCGCGCAGGTCAGTCGATGCTCCGTCATCCAGGAGACGGACTCGGAACCGAGAAGCTGGGTAGTCCAAAGCACATGCTGCGCGGACTGTGTCTAGGATGATCTCGACTGGCTCCCCGCAGCAGGTGACGAGCACATCCACTCTGGGGAGATTTTCGGAGCTGCATAATCTCTTGCAGGGTGTTGAATCAAGTGAAGACTTCGTTGCTGCCAATGACAAGCGTTGGTGCTTCAGGGATATATCTGACAAGGGTCAGCGTTGTCCTAGAATGTTGACGGGAAAACGACTTACGGGCAAATAGACTCTCAACACCAAGCATTCCCCACATTTTCCATGTTTGTTCCGGGGTCATCACCACGAAGAACAACCGGACCGCAAAGTAGACGTAGGTGATCCATATTGCGGCTTGGGCTATATGGTGGAGATATTTGCGGCACTTCTGCGCGGAGAGAGTGCGCTCATCAGGGGAAAGCTCCTGGATGTCATGAACATGGCCGGGAACATGGTCAGGAAACATTGAAGCGAACTTGATGCCGTTGAGTGCTGCGATTGTATTCTCTTTGCATATTATATACTACCTAGGTATGTAGATTGTCGAGAACACGATGCTGTCTGGGTTGGCCACCAATCTGTCCAGAGGCTTTTTGAAGAGAAAATTTTCCATCCCAAATTAAGGGGCGTGAGTGTATTGAGAGCTATCTACACCGTTTTTTTGATTCTAGAACTTACTATGTCTATTTATACCAACGTGGTCCTCACATTCAGGACTATTGTAGCCGAGAGCCAATTAGTGGTCGCCGTGGCATCAGTGTTGATGGCGCTAACCTCAACTGCCGTTGGGAGTGGAGTCATCTCCTTCACATCCGATTGGATCCTCTGTTCAATGAACTTGCACTCGAGACTGGAAGGACATGTCAGAATGGAGGTATTCCGTGCTCTTGGTCGGCACTGGTCTGCGTTCGGCACCCGGAAGGCTTGATGAGCACCCCCTGAAGAGACGCCAAATGGCGATTAAGCGAAGCAAGTGTTGAACACATAGGTCAATTAGAGAGCCGAACTGCGGGCTACTGTGTGTTGGAGAGCGTCGTCCGGTGGCTGATGTGGCTCAGTTGCAAGACCGCAAAGTTCCCCCGACTTGAGTTCCTCAAAGGTGTCGACATCCAACGTGCTAGGCGACGGGCCTTGGAAATATAACCGGAAGGATCGTTAGTTGAAAAGCAGTGAGATTGTCAATCCTTGAAGAGTCCTAGATACCGGCAAAGAAAGTTACGTGGTAGTGACAAAAAATCAATATAGAAGAGAGGGTGTGGTATGGAGTATACATTAGGTATTCACTATGTACATGTAGGTACTCCGTACATAGCTTCATGATCCGCAGGCAGAAAGCACATGCTCAGGCAGTAACACGTGATGCAGACCCACCTTCCCGATGGGGAAGTATGTTTGCCCTGGTTCCCTTAAGTAAAAGGACAACATCCTCTCCTTTCGACGGCTCCGACCGGTGGCTGTGCGGTTGTCCTGGCTTAAACGTCCTACCCTTCCTTAAAAGGGTATGTCCTACCTAAAAGGGACTGTCCCAAAATGGGACTGGTGCCAGATTCGATTCGCGCAGTCTTCTACCGAGAAAGGACTGCTAGGAGCCTATCGTCCCCATCTTTTTTTTTATTTTGTGGATTTACGAATTAGAAAATATATCTCTTTCCCCTTGCATTTATCTACTCGCCGTTCACACACTCCAGAGTTTTTCATCTCACGCCACGGGAGCCTCGCACATTTATAGGGAGAAGTATCGATGTGCGTGACACTAAATACCTCCAGAAGTCAAGAGCTATACTGAGTGAGACATCTGATATTTCTACTTAGATTGCCCCGACACCTCCTCCCACCCATCCAGGCACTCTAGGTAGAGCCTTGTACCGGTTTTCAACACGCGACACGTCGTCTACCCATCGGCACACAGCCCAGGGCGAGAACAAGCGAAAGTCGTTGTCAACAAGTCGGAGATCGGGGTATCGCGGATAATGATTGCCGCTACAGAATATGCTGGGGAGCTGATGTTAGAGCTTTCGCCAGACAGCACAGGTGGGTTATCGATTCCACGCTGTGACGAGGATGTCCAATGTCATTTGGAGAACGCAAGGCCGATGAAATCTGGTGAATCCTCAGAGATACATCAAGAGGGTGCTTTAAATATGACACTGAAATATGTGCAAGCCATTGAATTCATCAAAATAAATATGTACATCGAATCCAAGACCCTTCAAGCTTATATACCCGTGAACGTTACCCATATGTACAAGGTTCCCTTTCAATCCAATTACCACTCCAACCGATCATCGCAAATGAGACTGACATCGAATCTCTCTTGTCCCTTCCAGACCTTCTCCCCAGAGTTACAAGATGCAACAATATCCCGCAGGTCACTGATCATACCACCAGGTCCACTGGCAAAGACGCTGGTCGGACCGCGCACCGTATCCGCCACGAAAGTTTTCACCAACGTCGGCAGATCAGGATGCCTACTGGGATCTTCATCAGCACCACCGAGCCGCTCGACAGCAGTAGGCTTGTCACAACCACAGCACGCCGAATCCGATTCGGAAGGCGAGACCTGCACGACCTTCTCCTCGAGTTTGGGAACTTCCAGGTTGCAATTCTCCGCATCCGAGCTTTGGATTGACGGCATCTTGCTCTGCGTATCACGGGTGGCGAAAACTCGGATCTTCAGGTTCAATGTCTTCCGCGCTTTTTGCAAGAGATCCAGCTCTGCCGCTACCCACGCCGTATTTGCCGTGTGACGAACCGCCCAGATGAGCTCGACCTTACGGTCTGAGGAGGGCTTTTGGCGGGCAAGCTCGAGCAGAACAGGGAGGACGTAGGTGATGCCGGTCCCGCCGGCGACGCAGATGATATTGGTGTTTGGTGTTAAATGGGTGGTGATGGACTCGCCGTATGCGCCGGTGAGGATGACGGGGGTGGTCGCGATTCCGGTGGCAGCGAGATCTGCGATCTTCTTCGTTTCGCCACTTTTCGCTCTGAGAATGTAGGAGTGTTTGACTCTGCCTTTTGACTCCAGGGGAAGGTTGAGAGGAGTGAAGGGGTGAGATTGCCAGATGCTACACTGGGTGAAGGACAGGTAGTAGTGCTGACCGATGGCCCAGGGGTCTTGGTTGTTGTGCAGATCGAGACGGATGACATCGCCGTGTTCCGAGTCCGGGAAGCGGGTGATGGTGGCATCCGCGGATTTGAAGCTGAGACCAAACGCGTTGGAATGGTCCGGATGGTAATGGAGGAGGGCTGTACGGACAAGGCGAGCTCCACGATCGAGGAACCAGAAGATCAGCGAGGGCCACATGAAACATTTCAATTGCTTCCAGTGGGCCCAACAGGCGCCAATGTAGACCATGGCGAGAATATAGTGTAGTTTGCGGAAGGTCTCGTAACCGGTGAGTCTGATTCCCCACGGCGTGCTCAGCACAACTAGGAGGAACATGAGAATCATAGCGACGAGGCCCCAGATCATGTATGTCTGGGTGATCCACTCGATTCCGACAGTGGGTTGCGGCTGGTATAGTCTCAGCTCGACCACACACCAACTGATTGTATGGAGAGAGCTTTGCAGGAAGATGATGTAGCCCAGCCAGCGATGAAGGAAATTGAAGCTCTGGTATGGCAGGCCAGTGATGAGAGAGAGAAAGGATTCCCGGCTGCTCAGCAGCACAGAAAGTGGCGTGAGGGCGTAGGCGAGCGTGCCAATGCGATCTGCCCATGGGCCGACGCTGCTTCGAGTGTTGTATACACCGGGCATGTCTGAGACAGGCGTAACCCAGGTATTGTAGAGAATGCCGACAAAACTGAAGATCAGGAGGTAGCCAGATAACAAGGCAAGGGTGAGGACTTGGAGGCGCGTTGTGCGGCCGAAGATCAGGCGCGCCGCATCGGGTAGGAGATATCTCCGAGTGAATGAGGCAATTGAGCGACGAACTTTGTATAGGCCGGCGAGTTCTGGCGCTGCCAGGGCCGGCGATAAGGTTGGCGCACCGAATTGGTTCAAGACGATCCAGAGCAGCAGGACTGCGCAGATGACACACCAGATAATCCCCGAATAGAGCATCCCCCGGTCATGGGAGGCGTATACCTCGTCGAGATATTCGCAAGATCCAGGGTCGTTGGTGCATGGAAGGGCGCGATCGTAATATCCCCAGTGAGGCTCTAATGATGTCGCCTTTGACATGTCTTGGATGTGACGCACATCCAATTTTGAGAACGACATGGTATCTTGAACTGCGCAGTGCAGTGGGCTGTATTCGACAATGGAAGGTGTATGATCTTTTGGCCAACTTTTCGAGATCAGAGCGACACCTTGGCCCTGACAGAAAAAACCCTGCGATGGCCCGGGGTTACTTGGTCATGGCGAGGCGGGAAGCAAGTGTCAGGAGAAGAAATGAATGTCATCTCTCAGATGACGGCGATTTGCCGGTTTAAAGTGGCCATTTCGCATTTGAGGCGATTTGAGCACATTTCTCCAACGCCATCGCTGGTTTTCTCCACTTCGCCTTAGCGCAGGTGGAGGCCATGCGACCGGGTTATAAGACTCACTATCAGAGCGCGTCTTTCTCGTTTCCTCTGACAGCTACCCGTCACAATGGAGGGCATGGATATGGACCACAGCGAGAGCAGCTGCAAAATCTCCGTGAGTGTGCCACTGGAGCACTCCCCAGGGTGTCGCTAACCCAATCAGATGCTGTTCAATTTCCACACCATCGATGCTTGTTTTCTGTCCACAGGATGGCAGATCAAGAACAATGGCATGTTTGCCGCGACCTGCATTGGTACCATCTTACTCGTGGTGCTGGTTGAGTTCTGTCGACGCCTTGGACGCGAATACGACAACTTCCTGACCCGCCAGTTCCAGCGCCAAGCCGCGCACTGCACCTTCGCCAAGAATTGGGAATCGGCTCGGACGGCCGTGACCTTTCGCGCGACGCCATTGCAGCAATTGACGAGGTCTGTGATCCATGCGGTGACCTTTGCGGGCGCTTATATCACGATGCTGTTGGCCATGTACTTCAATGTCTATGTGATTATCTGCATCTTCATCGGGGCGGGTCTGGGCAAGTTCTTGTGTGATTGGATGGTCGTCACTGTGGGAATCGATGACGTACCGGAGGATATTCGCAAATTGGAGGAGACAACGATATGTTGTGATTGATAATGACTCGACATGAACTTTTGTATATACCTTGCCTTTTCAGCGTCTACGGAGTATTGGGACAGGACTTGATTTCGTCCAATGCTTTGCCTATACCCCCAGTATGTGAATTCATCATACCATTGTTCTTCTCGTCAAATGGGAACACTCTGTAATCGGTGCTGCTTCTGAGAGTCGCACTAACAAGAAACACCAAAGAGCCCTCTAGTGCGGGCTGTCAGGCATTTTATGAAGTGGAAAACAAGTGGGAAACTATGCAACCCAAATCTCATGCCGTGGGTGACGCACGTTGGCTTGCGTGTTCTGATATAAGAGCCATCTACAATGTCTACGATCCACGTAACTCGGAGGAGGTTCGAACCACTTTGGTTAGGTGCATGCACTTCTGGGGCCCCTTTGCCCACGTTGCCGGAACCGTGTTGGTCGAGAACAAATAATATATCCCTCTAGCTTCAATGAAGAGAGGTAGAAGCACGACGCATCCCCAGGTCAAGAGTTTAGGGCCCAGATGGGGGTTTCCGGGACGAAAACAGCAAGTCCAGCCGGGCTTTTCTCCGATCCGCACACTCCGTCCCCATCGCGAATCCGCGCTAATCGGCGTTTCTCTCTTTCACAGGCCATATTCAGATATCTTATCCGGTATTCCCGGCTATGTCGTTGCTGATAACGAGATTGTCGATCAAAGTGCTTGATTTCGATAGGAAAAATCCGAATTCCCCTCCCCCAGGATTTATAATGCACAACCCCGGATTGGATACCCCAGAGATAACGCCCTTCCATAATCTCTACATATTTACACTTCCGAGTAGATTAGTGTCGGACAAAATCCCGCCTCGATAAGAGAAGACGGCCCCAGAAGCTGCGTGGTTGGGAGCTACACTGGACGCATTCCGAGCCTCTGCGATATAGGATGTGGAATCCCGATGCAAGCTCTCAATCCTGCCGTTTTACGTAACAGCTATGATACAGATCCATGATTTCCCAGTACTAACAAGGAGCCTAGTGCTTCTGTATGGAGTATACGATATCGCTTCATGTATCTGTGAATGCGATTAGACCGGCAGATAAGCATGTTGCAGTCTATCATCATCTCCATGATATTGACAACGGGATATCAGGATAGGGACCCGGGAAATACTCGGTGCAGGAAGGGAAGAACATATAAAATGTATCCATGAGACACGAATGGGATGAATTGATTATTGTCAAGCGCTCGTTTTCTATTTCCACAAGCCTTGCTACGCGAAGTGAGAATGAAGGTTTATCTACAACATACCCTTTTGGGACTGAGTCTATCAGGCCTGAGCTTAGCTGGTGTCGCAGGGAGAGACGTCGAGGTGATACGGTTCCACAGCCCCGGGGGTGTAACCGCCGACTCATTGCACAACATCCATGTAGAGTTCCTGGATGAACAGTTCGAGGGTCATCTGCAGCTCGTCTACGGGGACTGCGGGATCCAAGATCCGACGCAGAGTCACCATGAGATCGGGAGCACGTTCGTGAAACGTGAAGCGAAACCGGAACGATTCGTATGGACCACACCATCTGACGCACCCCATGCACACTGCTTGCATGCTTTCTCTGGACCGACCCTTGTGGGCCGCTCTTCTCCCATCATGGTCTCATCAGTAGTCAAGAAGCGCGAGAGCATCGCCGATGTGGCAGATGCCATGGGTCCGTGGTTTGACGGAGTCGCTTACATGAAGTCAAAGAAGAACAACAAGGCATTTGTCTCCAAAGCCAAGAATACCTCGGTTGCCATTCTCGGCGGTGGAATGTCTGGCTTGATGACGAGCTTGCTGCTCGAGTCTGTTGGCATTCACAACTGGCACATCTACGAATCGTCCGGGCGCGTCGGCGGTCGCATTCGTACCAAGTACCTCAACAACACAAGACCCGATGAGTATCAATACCAGGAGATGGGACCGATGCGATTTCCTGTAAGCATCACCTATGCTGACACAAGCGAGACACTCCAAATCCAAGACCATCACATGGTCTTCCAACTAGCCAATGTTCTCAACAAGATGAATACACACAAGCCAGATCTCCAGGTCAACTTTATTCCCTGGATCCAGAGGAGTCCCAATGTCCCCGCAGCCTCTGGCGGTAACCGTCTCTCAAACGGCCGCATCCCCAGTGCTGCCCAGGTCGCCGCAAATGCATCGCTGGTTAACACGGCCCTATATTCCAATGCAACAGCCGTCGCAGAGGCAAAATCCGCCTTCGACAACTACACCACGATCAACGATAGGGAAACCATTCGCAGACTGGCAACAAACATGTATCAGGCTCACAGGCAAGCCGTAGATGATGGCATGTTCCACTGGTCCGAAGCCGGCTACCTGCGATATGCCATGGGCTACGACGCCAACCTCACCGACTACGTAGCGGGCACTGAAGTCTCGCCAATTTGGGGCGCCTTGTACGACGATGTCTACTTTGCAGCTACCGAATGGCGCACCATCGACAAGGGTCTCGAGTCACTCCCACGAGCATTTTACCCACACGTCGCAGAGAAAACCACCCTCAATCGCACAGTACAGGGACTGATCTACAACGAAACAACCGGAAAGGTTGCCGTCGCGTGGCGAGACGACCCATTCCAGATGATCCCAGAAACCAAGGAATACGACTATGCCATTGTCGCCACCCCATTTAGTAAAGTGCGACTGTGGGATCTACCGCGGTACTCTTCGCTGCTCAGCCGCGCGATCTCATCGATGAATTACGAACCTTCCTGCAAGATGGCCCTCCTCTACAAGACACGCTTCTGGGAACACATGGAAGAGCCAATCTTCGGCGGATGCGGTTCAGTCGACGTATCAGGCGTCGGGAATGTCTGCTACCCATCCTACAACATGAACGGCACAGGACCAGGAGTGATCCTAGCGTCTTATATCTCTGGCACACCGGCTCGGTCAACAGCCGCTCTGAGCGAAGAGGAACACGTTGCGCTGATCCAGCGCACGATGGTGGAAGTTCATGGAGAAGTTGCAGCAGACCAATTTACAGGCATCTACAATCGACAATGCTGGGAGTTTGATCAACACCAGGCGGGAGCCTGGGCTAGTCCGCTTGTTGGACAACAGGAGCTTTATCTGCCTGCTTACTACCAAACGGAGTTTAAGACCATCTTTATTGGAGAGCACACCAGTTATACTCATGCTTGGATTTTCTCAGCGTTGGATTCGGCTGTTCGGGGGACGACGCAGTTGTTGCTTGATCTCGGGCTTGTGGATGAGGCTAAAGCTGTTGTCGAGACTTGGATGGGGAGATGGATTAAGCTGTGACGGGATGTATAGAGAGCGCTTCTGTCAAAGCAGCTATTCATTGGATGAGAAACGTCGTAACATGTCAATATACTAATATGAAGCTAGAGTATCCATTACCAATACTACTGTTGTTTGCATGGTGTCCCACTCAGTCAATCAGTCGACCATAAAGCCGTCAAAGCACAGCTAGTCTCCCAATGGTCTTTGTTTCATTGTAGTAACAAACCCCTTTTCAAAATGAACAAACAAATGCCTGAAGACACCTTGATATGTTGCTATGAATGTATTCCGCTATCTCCTATATGTAATCTAAGCACCTTTGATAGCAGCTACCAAAAATCAAATGCTACTCCATTTAATTAAAAAAGAACCTCTCACAACCATCGCTATAGGTTGATCTAGTGATATTCAAAATGGTACACGAAGGTATGTTCACCTCTAACGGCGTATACATCGACGAGAAATGCAACATCTACGGGCCCATAGTATGGGTGAATGTATTCCTCGCGATCCCAGAGAATCGCAGCAAAGCAGACGCAGATTTCATGGACCTTGTAGCCGACGCCATTCATGCCAAAATCTCCAAGAGAATACCCCAACTCAGCAATGTCTCCGTTACCCCGGAGGCTATGCACCACAGAGTGATGGGGTGTCTCTCGTTGCCAGCCCGTGGAGATTTCTGGGCATTTGCACGGTATCGAGATTTATATCTAGATGCCTTTTTCAAGGACGCCTTACAACTGGCGCTTTTTTACCAGGCAGAGTGTGCTGCAGGGAGGGTCCAGATTGATCGGGAGCGACTGTTTCGGTTTCATCATTTGCGTGTTGATGCTTTTTGACCATGGTGGTCTAGGTACATGTGGGAATAAACTCTGTATACAATGTAAACAAAGACTTCGATGGTTACAGCTGACTATGAGACTGATGATAGTATTTCCTTTCTTAGCTCGGTATGTCAAAACCAAGATGAAGACAAAGGACCTGGGTTTAGGCTGATGCTGTTCACAATTTTGACGGTCCCGCATAGGCACTGAAAAGGCTTCAAGAGGCTTAAGAGTCACCAATAGACAGTGATGCTAGATCTTGGTACCCCTTTGATATCGGGGCTCAAAGGATGAAAGATCCAAATTTATGTTCCCGTATTTAGTCCGGAAACCGACAGTATAATGGACTCGACAAAGCACTTGTTGATAAAGAAGCATTGTCTCTATCACAGGCTCGAGTAAGCTATTCTGATCAACGCCTATAAATTGCAATCCTGTTCGGGCATAAGTAGTTAAGCACCTGCATCCTCCGCCCAAATATCAAACACTTACTTCAATCACTCCTACTGAAACCAAAGACTAAAATAAACCACTAGAAAGCTACAAAATGTCTACTCGAACCGCATTCAGGACTCGCGACAATGTCCCCGTAGCCGATGGACCATGTGCACCGGATGTTCAGTGGGCCACGATATACTTTGACCCCGAAGATTCCGGTCTCAACGACGTAGAATTGGTCCGTCTGATGATGTACCGAGTCGTGAACCGCCAGGCCGAGGTCGATGCTCTACCTATGCATCACAGATACTCACATTGTCTCTCAGTCCGTATCGCCGGGTCCCTTCCTGACGCCGATGCAGTCTTCGAAGTCGCTGAAGCAATGGTGGACTATTTTTACAACCAAATTTTGTCAGGGGCATTTGTCGTTAACCGGTGTTATATTTTCCGCAGACGCTCGGTGGATCTGTTTACGGAGTAGATGAGTTAGGGATGCCGTTTAGGGGCCTTTTGGATCTACCCATCAACATACATCGTGTATTCGGTCAAGATAGCGTATCGACTGTAGATCTTCGACCAGAAAAGAGGAAGAATACGAGAAGCATTCGAAATTGGGGCTGAAGCCTTTGGATTTCTAATCAACTCGCAATCCGCTTTTCCCCTCGAGGGCGCCAAGAGAATCGGCCCTGGGGGTCTAGTAAGCTTACTCTTGACTTCTTTTAAAAGAGGAGCATGGCTTCTAAGGTCTGCTTTAGTTAAATTTCCATAGCCTGTCTCAACCTCTTAGCAGTCTTAAACATGTATCAACCACCTACCACAGTCATGTCTCCGCCGAAAATCAAAGCCGTCTTTTTCGACTTCATGGGAACTTGTCTCGACTGGCATAGTAGCGTTGTGCAGGCATTGCCATCCGCAATTCCCACAGACGAAGCCTCGAAGCTGGCTCTAGAGTGGCGTAGAGAATATTTCCTTGAAAATAGCAAGCGCGTTAGCCAGAATCTTCACCCGGAGGACATCGACATCACCCTAGCCCGCACTCTGGAAGTCATCCTCAACCAGTGGCCCGATCACACACACCAGTTTGACTCTGAAATCAAGAGACAGGCTGTGCAAGCCTGGCATTCGCAGCAAGCATGGCCCGAAGTCGCCGACGCTATCAAGAGTCTCCGACGAGACCGAGGTCTGGAAGTCTTTGTCCATGCAAACGGTACCACTCGTCTCCAACTAGACCTGACTCGATCTTCGGGGTTGGAGTTCAACATGTTGTTCTCGAGCCAGTTGCTAGGTGCTTATAAGCCTCGTCCGGAGGCATATGAGAAGGGACTAGAGCTTGTCAAGCTTCGGCCACAGGAGGTGGTGCTGGTTGCGGCGCATGCGTATGACTTGCGGGGTGCAAAGCAGTGTGGACTGAGGACGGTTTATATCCACCGATGGACTGATGATATTGACGAGGATATGGAGAAGATTAAGGTGGAGTTTGACGTGTTCTTGGAGAACATGGATGATCTTGCTGATACGATTGGGAGGCTGTGAGTGGTGACTGGTCTGCGCAGGGTCGCATAGCCTGAGACTTCGACTTGCCCTTTTGGATACTTAGTTATGTATCAGCCTTGATTGTTCGACGGCATATTCCTGGACTGACCTTGGAGCATGTACACGAGAAGAGATTCAAAAGAGCGAGGGATAGATAAATAGGCTATGTGACTCGCTCAAAAGAAGGGGTCGATCGTGCTCGTGTTTTGTTTTTCCACAGATATATTGATGCTACACTTATGCCTGCGCACCGGGCTATCCTCCCCCTCATTCCAAGGTTTACAATGAAAGAGGATGGAATAAATATTACATGTCAAAAAATGGTATCAATATAGAAAATAAAATCCAACCCACCAAAATAAAAATAAAAAAAAGATGGCTCCTAGCAGTCCTTTCTCGGTAGAAGACTGCGCGAATCGAATCTGGCACCAGTCCCATTTTGGGACAGTCCCTTTGAGGCAGGACATACCCTTTTAAGGAAGAGTAGGATGTTTAAGCCAGGACAACCACACAGCCACCGGTCGGAGCCGTTGAAAAGAGAGGGTGTTGTCCTTTTACTTAAGGGAGCCAGGGCAAACATACTTCCCAATCGGGAAGGTGGGTATCACGTGGATCTGGGGTATAAAGCGGCCTTCGCCAAGACTTTCCCTTTCTTCTTTTCTTTTTTTCCCCAAAAATATTGGGGGCTTCGCTCTCTGTTTTTTTCAGACTCTGCCATTATTTCAATTTTTGAACCTCGCGACTTGACTGTGCCTCTGTACAGGTCTTGTTGCACTGTGTCATTGGGCTTACACTGTCCCCAAAGGATGCGAACCCATTTCCATCAACTGTTCGGCTTGACCGGGCACTTGGAGAAGATGTCTACTTGTGTCCATATCCCCTGTAGTCCATATTGATGCCTCTTATATGCACTATGTTGCACAACGCCAGTCTTGTCTATAGGTATGTCGAACGTTTCTCCACCTAGAGATGGCACAGTTTGTTCATCCATTTATGTACCGTGAATGTACCTAGGTATGTCTCAACGCACCTTTTCTTCCCCCAAGATGTAAAACAACCTATACTGTTCTAGAATTTCCGCACAAATTCCACTCAAACTGAAGCAATGATAAATGCAGTAGCCATGAATGATATCGGTTGTCAGACCCCCACGTCATACCCCAACTCTCAAACTCCACCAGAACACACCCCAGGATTTCTCCCAACCCACGCCCCCACACGGACGGAATCCCTTCCGTTTCAGTGAAGCCCGGACAGAAGATACCAACTGCCGAGGCTGAACCAGACCAGGATCTGCCCAGATGGCTTGACTCAAGTAAGCTTTGCTAAATATGCTTTTTTCCAAACGCCACCAGTCAGCCAAGAAAGCCTGTCCCAGATCTAGACGAGCCTGTGTCGGGGAGCAATTGCAACGTCTAGGTTCATCGAGCGCCGTGAATACTGCACAACTACCAAGCAACTGACTCGCAAACTCTCTGGGTCCCGGACATATTTGCGGGGAATGAATACAATCTTAGGGGCGAGCGGGTCCGGTACACAGAATGGAAGAGGATATCCCCGATATCCCCCGCGCAGTCTTCCCCACACCAACGTGGAGACCTGGAGACAGTACGTGGTTACTCCAGCCTGTTCTGGGTCTGGTGCGGATCGACTGGCAAATCATACTACTCGATTGCTACACCTTTGAGACACATTAGGCTGCTTCGAGTCTTGGCGTTGATGTCGAAATCGGGTTCTAGCAGGTTTGGCGGCGAGTCATCCGAGGAAATCCGTGGTTTGGTCGTGAAAGGTGTCTAGAGTTGTGGGTGTTTTACGGAGATATGGTCTAAACAAGAAGGTGGGTACGAGAAACAGATAGACGAGGTACCTGACCACGAAGCATAAAGGAGACTGTGAATCATGGCCCTGGTTTGTCCTGCTTTTCTCCTGGTTCCCTTGGTTTCGTCAACTCCCTATCTTCTTGCAACAAACACAGTTCAGACATTGATTGACCTTGTGATTTTTGATATCTTGTTGAAAATAACTGTCATTTAGGCCTGAACATGTCCGATGACAACAGCCATAACCACGAGACCTCCACGGCGGAGATTCTTCGTCGCTACCAAACTGCCGAAAGCGTCTTGCTTCCTATACCGCGAGATGCCTTCGAAAAGCTATACCTAAGCCCCAAGACGCCAAATGCAGGAAAGCTGCGGTCCACTTTTGGGAATCCCACACCTGTCTCATTGATGGGCTTCTTGCTGGCTGCCACACCAACGGCAATGCTCACTATGGGCTGGAGGGGAGCTGGTGGGAATGGCGGTGCCATTTTGTAAGAGCAAGGGCAATATGAGATGCCACGAGGGCACTCCCTTCCAGTTACTAACCATGCTCTCTACTAGACCGGTTTATATCTTCTTCGGTGCAATGGTACAGATCTTTGGAGCGGTTGGCGAATGGATCCTAGGGAATACATTTTCCTGTGCGGTATTCTTTACATATGGTGTGTGCAATTCGTTCCAATGTTGAAGACCTTTGCTAATCAAGTCTAATCGCGTTATAGGTACCTTCTGGCTGGTCCAAGGTACATCACTCATGCCATTTTTCGCCGTTGGCACAATGTACTCACCTGAGGGCAACACACTGGAGGGCATGGAGACAGCTGAATACAGCGCCACTGTTGGTGAGTGTCTTCCATCCCGTTGACTACGTCTAGATGCAGTTCCTTACTTACAAATTGCACAGGTTTCTATTACGTGACCCTCGCAATGCTCACTTTCGTATACATGATTTGCTCCCTTCGCACCAATATCTGCCTCTTCGTCGCATTCTTCCTCCTCGTGATTACATTTGGACTATTTGCAGGCACATATTTCCAAACGGCGCTGGGTAATCTAGAGTTAGCAGCCAAATTACAGAAAGTACGGTGCAATAACGCACACCACTCTTCGATGTATTGTGCATATGCTGATCTCTTTACTAGGCCGCCGGCGCCTTCAACTTTGCGCTTTGCGTCCCAATCTGGCACATTTTCATCGCCCAGATTCTCGATGCAGTCGATTTCCCGATCTCACTTCCAGTGGGCGATCTGAGCACGGTTATTCTTGGCAAGAGTCAGAAGGCTCGGAAATGTGAGGTGGATGGATGATTTCAAACCCAACTTTGGAAATATATTCATGGATTGGTGATACGGGGTAGCATTTTCGGGTATATAAAAATGCATATAACCGACGGGATTCCGGGACGGCTATAAGGGCTCAAATGGGCGGAGCGTTGACGGCCTACGGGGCAGGATTATGGATATTCCTCAACAAATTCGTCATAATACCTAGCTCGCTGTGGAAATTGGAACTTGATTTTATAGAATACTCATTTGGTATGGACTCGAGAATTTCAGAGAATGCGAACTGCACGTAACTAATGCCAGGGATCGACTCCATAGCCATGAACCTCGTTTGGAGCCCTGTTTCCTACCTTAAAGTTCATACATACGAGATCTCTCGATTCAGTCTAGTTCCATCGCACGCTGTCAATCTAGAATACGGCCTTCAACCTTGGAAACGGACGATGCTTGGTAATGAGGTTTGCATATCTCAAAGCAAACCGCATGGAGAGCGGCAGGTTGCGATCACCGACGGATTTCACGGCTCAAACGGGTAGAACGTTGATGGAATGAGCTTCATGAGAGCAACTCGAGCTTCTAGGAGTATGTGTTTAGTTATGAAGTAGATAGTAGAGAAAAAGGAATCATCAGATTCCTGGTCGAAGTGGAGAGAGATGTGTGGGAACCGCAGGGAGTGGACCCCTACAGCTTCAGAAGGACAAGAGATACCAGACGGAGTACGGAGTATGGAATATTGATTCTTTGTTGTATGTGGTAGATATGAATACGTCTTACGTGCATGGAGGGGTTGTGATCTACGGAGGGCCATCTCATGCACGCGATGGGTCGCGAGATAAGATATGATCGATCCGATCTGAGGAAATCCTTCAGACTCTTCCCCTCTTCTTAGCTTGTCTCCTCCTCTCCGGCCCTTTCTCTCTCTCAACCCCAATCTACTTGCCATCCAAGATTCCAAGATGAATGAATGCAGTACTTGCACCGAAGTCTTCTACTTTTGGGAGGACTGCGAGAACCACATGGATGAGGAACGTCATTGGATCGAGTGCCAGACATGCGACAGAGAGTTCCGCACTCAGAATGCTTGTAACCAGCATATGAACTCCTTGGATCACTGGGCACCCACCTTTGACTGTGAAACTTGCTCTCGGGAGTTCGAGAGTCAGTCCGCCGCCAACCAGCATATGAACTCCAAGGGCCATTGGCTGCCCACTGTCCCCTGTGAGACGTGCACGATGAAGTTCCAGACCCAACACAGTGCCGATAATCACATGGAGAGCCTAGGACATTACAAGAACTATTGCCGTGAATGTGATCGTCGTTTCAAGAACGAGAACTGTTTACGCCAGGTAGGCAAGAGCTAACTTGACTTGAGACATATTCTGAACCTGTTCCACTCACCTCTGTCTCCTAGCATCTGAACTCGAAGATCCATCGTGGCACTGGGATCTCGTGCTTTTTCTGTCCCGCTAAATTTGTCACCCCGAGCGGCGTCTCCCACCACCTGGAAACTGGAGCCTGCCCCCAAGCCCCGACAATGAACCGTGACATGATCCACCGCATGATTCAACAGCTCGATCCTAATGGTATTATCTGCAAGAAGCAGATTGGATGGCATGATGAAGAGAATGTGCAGTACTTAGTCACCCAACATGCCTTCAATGGTCACAACTGGGTGTGCTATATCTGCAAGAAATGTTTCAACGCGCCAAAATCACTGGAATCGCATCTTAATTCGTCCGTACACAAGGAGAAGGTCTATCATTGCCTGAAGAGGGGATGTCCCAAGGAATTTGTCTCTATGGCTAGTCTGTTCAGCCACTTGGAGAGTGAATCCTGTGGATACATCCGCTTCGAGGGTGTACAGCAGGTCCACAGACAGTTGAACGATGCTATCATGGGCCGCAGGATGATCACTGGATTCTAGCTGGTTCTTCAACTCTTGAATCAGAATGCAGAGACTACTCCATACTCTTGGTTACCGACTAGCGACAGGATAGGGTCACGACGACGTGATTTCCCCGCCTCTTTATGAGAGCGGCCTGTAGCTGCGGATAACATACATTTTCAGACATTACAATACCCATTTTTCTTATTCTTTGGCTTCCAGTGTATCAGCATTGAAATGGTTCGACTCGGGGGATGTATGGATGATGTCTGATCTCTCGAGTGTTGTGCTTTGCTCTCTCATTAGGGATTGCTACAAAGCTCCTATTAAGATTGTTCCTCCTACTAGTTCTATCCTTGTTTTCTTCTTTGTGACGTATATACTATATATAGTGTAGTATGAAACCACAATAGCCGCCGAGATTAGCCTCGCTTGCCGCTACTCCGCCACCATTGGCGTGACCTGAGTAGATAACTGGTCTTGCTTCTGTCTTGGAATATCCACCGAGTACATAATCCTCCGGTAGCCATATGTTGTTCTTCAGACTTTCTCTCTCTCTCTCTCCCTCTCTCTCTCTCGGCCTTCATCATCGCCCATCTAGCAAGGGGGGAGACAATAAGTCCAGTATCATCCTTATTATCTTCTGAAGTCTAATTGTTGCTGTATCATCATCGTGATCCTCATCTCCTCGTAACATCATACCATGCGCATCCCCGTCAAAGACACGGTGGTACGACTCGCCATCATCTCCAAGCTCCTAGTGCTGTCCTACATCATCGACTGGGTCTTCATCATGTACGTCCACCAAAAACACCAATTCATTAGCTTCAAACTAAACCAATGCAGCGGCATCGCCCTAATCGGCTACGGCTTCTACAAACAAACCCCAAACCACCATCCCTTCAGCCTCGCAGATCCGACAATCAGCTTCCCACATACCAAAGAAACCGTCACAGCTAAAACCCTTATCCTAGTCTGCCTTTTCGCACCAGCCATACTAGTCTTCCTAGGCGCGTGGCTCCTCATCCCAGCAACCGTCACCACCTCTCCCACGATCCCCAAGCCCCACGCAGCGCAATACATTCGCCGCAAGTTCTGGGAATGGCATGTAGGATGGATGGGACTGGCACTGGCACTGGCCAGCGCATGGACCGCAACACAAGGATTGAAGGTATTAGTGGGTAAACCGCGCCCTGATCTACTCGCACGCTGTGATCCGGATATAGCACGCGTGGCGGAGTTCACCGTTGGCGGACTGGGGGATCGAGTGCGTGGAGCGGCGACGCTGGTTTCATGGGAGATTTGTCGGTCGACTTCGGATTCGTTGCGAATTGATGGATTTGCGAGTTTTCCTAGTGGACATGCTTCTTGTAAGTTTCTCATTTGCATGTTTATAGGTTTGGTGTGCATGTTCGGATGTCATACGACCGAAAGAATGCAAAAACAGAGAAGTACGCATTCGAATCGCAGGCTAATATGCCAATAGTCTCCTTCGCCGGTCTTGCTTATCTGACCTTGTGGTTCTGCGCCAAATTCTCCGTCGGGTTCCCGTATCTACCGCACTACCCTGTCGAAGGCCAGACCTACACGGATGACGGCTCATCGGTGCGGAAACGAGGCGCCGCACCCCCGGTGTACTTGATGTTGATTGCGTTCGTGCCGACCGCGACTGCGTGCTTCATTGCTGCGTCGCGCTGGTTCGATTACCGCCATCATGGATTCGACGTGCTTTTTGGGTCAGCGGTCGGCATCTTCTTCGCTTATATCGGCTTCAACATGTACCATCTCCCGATCCGGCGCGGTGCAGGCTGGGCTTGGGGTGCGCGCAGCCGGCGCCGTGCATTTATGCGTGGTGTTGGGTTCCCTAGCTCGCTTGGGACAGATGGCTGGGCACTTGATACGCAGAAGGGCGTGGATGTGGAGAATGCGCCTGTCATGCCCGGGGCACCATTCGGAGGTCATGTAAAGCCGGAAAGAAGTGAAGGGAATGGTGTTAGATATGAGTGATGATATGTCACTTTCCTGGGCATTGAAGATGGGTGATCGCGAAACCTCGGGGGGGCGGGCGGGGGAAGCCTAAACTCCTGAAGTATTGTATAGACTGTATTGTATAGTGTATAATGAGCAGAGCATAAATCGGAGGCAACATGATATCGTTAATGGTAGATTCAACCCAGCGCCATTTTATATGGAAAGGTTGTCTCAAGATCATCGCCAGCCCCCAACCCGTCCTTCATCCCACCGGGCCTTAGCCTCCTTCCTAGCCGCCAACTTGGATGCCTCGGCCCGCACGCGCCTGACCCAATCGGCAATCTCCTTCTCCGTGGCTCGGCCGTGGTGATCTTCATCCAGGAAGCTCTCCTCAACGGCATGGCACACAGCCTCCTGTTCCGTGATCGCTGCGCTAAAGCGCTGGTATAGTGCTTTGGGCGACCACGGGGCCAGGGCGGCGTCCATCTCGGCCTGCTTCTTGCGCCAGGAGACCTCCAGGGATTGATGTGTGATGAGCATTGTTTCAGTGGAAGCGCGGACTTCTGCGAGGTGGTTCTGCATCTCCAGGACGCGGGTTGCGAGCTCTTTATTCGTTTGGATTAGGGCCTCGAGGGATTGCTGGCGAGCTGTATAAGAGGGGTGTTGGCTTGAGAGAGCGGAGAGCAAGATTGGGTCTTGGAGGATTGTTTGAAGGTCGGTTGTTCTAGAATTAAGTGGGTTAGAATGGAGCTATTGTCCTCGTTTCTGGGGGGTTTGCGCGGGACTCACGATTTATCGGTCACCAAGTCCGGTAGCCAGCCCTCCTCAATTGTTGGAGGGTCAGGGAGATAGGTCTGTTGAGGATTTGTGGGAAATGCGCCCTGCTGTGTCTTTGTTTGGTTGTCTGGATGGTACTGTGCAGCAGAAGTGTTTTGCGGGGTGCCGCCTCGACTGGCCTCGTGGCTGCTGGGTTTTGGAGGTGGTGGAGGGGGTGTGTCTGGATTCATTATTTGCGGTGAATGGAACTGAGACTGTGGAGGAAAGGGGGACGGTGGTTGAGACATGATTTGGAGTTAGGATGTTGTCAAGAGCTACGTTGGAAACATGATGCGGGATGACCACGAGCTTGGCGGAGACTTGACCCGCGATCTACACAAGTACGCGCAGCACGTTAGTTTGAGATTGATACACCGTTGTATGCTTTGGGAGTATTAACAAATTGTTTCAATCAGTATTTCATGGGTATTTCATAATTTAGTCCTAGTTACAACGTCATATAGAAGCTCCCTTTGCGTCTCCAATCCAACGTCAGGATGGGCCTCGACATCGAGGGCTCTGATATCACGGCTCAAAACATATAGCCTTTCTGAGACGGGAGTGAATTTCTTCTTCGTGCCCGGTTCAATCAGTATGAAGCTTGAGATTTTGAGAGAAGCACTGGATGAATGGCTCCCAGTGGTTCGCATCCTCAAACGCGAGAGGGAACTCCGAGGCGCAAGCTCAACGTAGTAGTGGAACGGCTCCAAACGGTCGCAATGCTTTTGCTTATTCAGTTCGTCTCCGAATGTCTCGCTCCATGGCTTCGATATTTGAGCCAGCCATGGCATCCTTGACCAATTCTCGCACTTCATTCTGTACCTCCTCACTGTAGTAATCCTCGCGAGTAGCAAGCTCCTCAATGCGCCTCTTGAACTCTGGATCAGGTTCACTCATACCCCCAGTGGCCTCTTCCTCCGTCATTGTGCCAATGTTAACCCTCATATCGCTGCCGGGGATGGGTCCGGGGGAGTTCAGAACGTCGGCCGGGCTGACAGCCTGCGCTGCCGAGGCAGGAGCACCCCCGACGACTTCGCGGAGGTAGGCAGCAACCTGCGGGAACTCATCCTCGGCCTCCATCTTTTCCACGGCGGTAAGTTCTTCGGCATTCTTCTTATTGACGTCCACGCCCAGCTCCTCAACTAAACAGCGTGCGATCTTGGTGTGCTCGGCGACAAAGAGACATGTTTCGCCGTCTTCATCGAGAAGATTGACATCGACATTGAATTCTTTTACTAAAGCGCGTAGGAGATCGACGTGACCGTAGGAGGATGCGGCGTGTAGCAATGAGTAGCCGGACTCATCTTGGCTGGATGCGATCGAAGGATTGGCGCGCAACAGGTCCAGAAGGGCCGAGGGATTATCGCAGGCCAATAGGTAAGGGTTTTGGGCCATTATGAGTCAGAGATATAATCCAAAGTGGTAAATAAGTGAGTCAAAGGTGAGGTTGGTGTCGAGAATGGAGTTCACTTTTTAAAATCGCAGAGGAAAAAAACGCCGCTTTTCCTTTTTGGCTCCCCGCACTGTGACACACAGTTCGACTCTTCCGGCCTCTGGCTCTTGTCTTTTCATTCAATCATTTCTTGCTCTCCTTTGGCTTGGCTTGATTCTACAAATACCTCGTCAGCCCGACAATCAACAGAAACCCCTCAACGTTTTCTTTTCTTTTTTGTCTTCGTTCCCCCCCACTTTCGCCTGCCCCTCCTCTCCGTCCTCTCCGTCCCGCAGATCTTAGAGATACACAACACACAGATATGGCGACTCAAGATCCACAGGTGATCGCGCAGCTAGTGAACTCCCTGGAGGAGGCTCGCAAGGCTAAAAAGGGCGAGACGAGGTACTCCTGCAAAAAGAACACCTTCACAGTGGCCGGCACCCAGAATGTGACGGTGGACTCATGGAAGTTCCAGGATTGGGATTATAAGCGCCCTGATCTGCCGACATATGCCCGTGGTCTGTTCACTGCCAGAAGGAAAGACAACATTCCCGAAATTGTGACGCGTGGATACGACAAGTTCTTCAACGTGGGCGAGACGAAGACCACCGAGTGGCGTAACATTGAGAAGAACACACGAGGCCCTTACGAGCTGAGTGTAAAAGAGAATGGTTGCATTATTTTCATCTCCGCCTTGGAGGATGACAAGTTGCTGGTCTGCAGCAAGCACTCGACTGGTGTCCGCGAAGATGTCAAGCTCAGCCACGCCCAGGCAGGAGAACGCTGGACGGAACGTCATGTCTCATCCGTGAATCGATCTGTCAAGGATCTCGCTCGCACTTTACGAGAGATGAACGTCACAGTTGTTGGAGAGCTCTGCGATGACAGCTTCGAGGAGCATGTATTGGCCTACGATGAAGCATCTTCCGGCATCTACCTCCACGGTCTCAACTACAACCAGCCTAATTTTGAAACGATGTCTTGTGACCAGGTACACAAGTTTGCAGATGAGTGGGGCTTCAAGAAGGCCAAATTTGAGGTCTTCGACGATATCTTCAGGGTACAGAGCTTCCTAGAAGGATGCGCAGAAACTGGCACATGGGATGGGCGTGAGACTGAAGGTTTCGTCATTAGATGTCAGCTGAGTGACAATGGAACGGAGCCTTACCGGCATTGGTTCTTCAAGTACAAGTTCGAGGAGCCGTACTTGATGTACCGCCAATGGCGCGAATGCACCAAAGCCGTCATCTCAGGGAAACATCCCAAGATCAGAAAGCATGAGCAGATTACCGAAGAATACCTACAATTTGCTCGGCGGACTCTGATGAAAAACCCCAAGGTAGCAACTGAGTACATGCATAACCATGGTATCATCGCTTTGCGGGAGGCGTTCCTGAAGGAACGAGGAATGAATGGATTTGAGATTATCGCCCAGGAGGCGAGAAAGCTGACTGAATCGAAGGAGGTCAATCGAAATGTCATCCTCGAACCAGTTGCTTCGCTGGGATGTGGCAAAACGACTGTTGCTTTGGCCCTAGTGCGACTGTTCGGATGGGGACATGTTCAGAACGATAATATCCCCAAACAGAAGAACAAGCCCAAGAAGTTCGCTTTCGAAGTCAGCCATTCGCTGGGAGAGCATGGCGTTGTTATCGCTGATCGCAACAACCACCAACGACGCGAACGCAAGCAGCTCATGGACGACATCTATCCTGTGCTCCCAGATGCGCAGTTTGTCGCAATGCATTACATCCACGAGCCCAAGGAACAACGGCTCCCTATCATCAGAGAGGTCACTCGCAAGCGTGTGCTGGACCGTGGCGACAACCACCAATCCATTCGCGCCGGCACAAACGCCCGAGAGGAAACAATCGGGATCATGGAAGGATTCCTGGGCCGCTTCGAAGCAGTTGACACGAACCGCGATCCAGACCAATACTTCGACCACGTAATCGACCTCGACGTGTGTGCCTCATCTCGCGAGAACCTCGAAACCGTCGTCAAAGCCATGCACGCCGCATACCCCCGTCTAGTCCCGACCATGCCGACAGCAGAGGAGCTCGATGCGGCCATCGACGCCTCTCTGAACGACTACCGCGTCGAGACAGACCTGAGCTACAGCTACGACCGGCCATCAAAGCAAAAGGTCAAGTCCAAAAGTCCAGGCAACGGACAAAATGGACCCCTCCTCCCGCAACCAACGGACTCTCCTTTCTCCCCAGAAGCCCTCGCCCAAAAGATCGAATACTTCAATATCTCCCTCCCGGCAACCGAAATCACCTCAGTTCTCCACTCCCTCTTTCCTCCGACAACACCAGCCCAAACAGCCCGCCTTTACCACCAACTCGTAAATTCCCGCCGCCTCCAAGCAGCCTTCCACGTCACACTCATCCACCGCGCATCCAAAAAGGACCACCCAGAAACCTGGGCCAGTCTCGCAGACCGCTACATCAACGAGCAGACCACCTCCCCCGTCCCAAAGCCAATCCAGTACCCACCAACTCTCGGGTCCGCACGCGTGCGTCTCGAACGCCTCGTCTGGGACAACCGCATCATGGCCTTCGTCGTGCGCATCTTGCCAGCCGAGGGGTCTGAAGCGGAGGGTATGGAAGCGGCCAATGCTGCTCAGTGGCCTTGCGCGAATTCCATCCCGCACATCACGGTCGGCACCGCTTCGCAGGATGTCAAGCCGAAGGAGAGCAATGATCTTCTGCGCCGATGGGTTGAGGTCGGGTCTGGAGGTGACACGGGCATTTTCGAGGCAGAGATTACAGGCGTTAAAGTTGTCGATGGAACAGTGGGGTTGGTTATGAGTCGGGGAAAGTATTAAAGTGAATCTGGATTTAGGGATGGGTGATCGATGATCGAAAATTCATGGCGGGAAGCTGATTTTGGTTCATCGTTCTCGGTTCAAGTGTGGCTACGGTTGCGACTTCGGCTCTCTGCTTTGCATTTTTATGGTGCCTTTTGCCTTATCTTGCAGGTTTTATATCTGCTTGTTCTCATTCATATTGGTTTCTTAATAGCTAGTACGAAATGCATACTTATTCCCCACAGCAAGCAGCGGCATTGATGTAAGGTGCAGTGGACAGGCATGTATCGTCACTTTTAAAAATGATTTCAGTGTACTGGTAGCTGGAAAACCTACCTAGGTAGAATGTCCCTCCTCATTTAATATCAGTATCGACTAATGTACTATGCAAGCATGAAGTCCCTATGCAAGTGAAAGTATTTGAACTAAGACGGAGACAAGGCACTAGAAACAACCTATAGTCTCTTGGTCGGTATACACAAAGAAACGCCCAGACCGCATCCAGTATCGTAAGTAACCGTCCACCGCAACCATAGGATATATGCGAGGCCCAATCAAAGTGTATACTCGTTAAAGCAATGAGGGAATCAACCATTGATCCAGGAGGTAACACGCGAAGCTCCGAAACGACCGACATATTGCAGACCGGTGCTGCCCATAGGGAAATAGCTGACAAGGTACCAGACCAGGGCGACGAGCTGGAGGATGGAGGAAATGAGGGTAAGGAAGAGCGACTGAAGCTAGAACGTACCAAATAAGAGAAGAAGTCAGCAAGAGTTTCTAGAAAGAGGTCGTGTTACCGAATGCGGCAAGTGGATGGTGTGTAGTTGTGATATGCAGGTAGAACAAGATAACTGAGCGGCCAGGAACGGTAAGACATAGATTGATCTCGATGGCTCTGGATTCCGCGCTCTGTAACACCGGGATGCGTCGGACAGGGTAAAGCAAAGAAAGCCGCCTCCAAGTCCCGCGCTGCCGTGGGACGTGGCACAGATGCAAGATGCAGCAAGAGCACATAGCCCAACCGAGTACAGGGTGGGATGTGTCGAGGGAGCAAGATCGGCTGTAGCCAACAGCGGACATGAGAAACCGTGCTCCGCAAGTGGGACTGCGCGATAGATGCGAAGGCTGCAAGATTCCCTCTTTCCCGGTTGTGCAGTGCGACCATACTTCCGGAATGGGGTAGAGCGAGGGCGAGGGAATGTGCAACAAACAAGGAAATCCGAGGGAAAGTATCATGAGGGAGGAAGGGATCGCCGGCGTGGGACGCGATAAAGCGTAAAGTCCACAGACAAATAACCCAAAAAACCAAAAAGCCAACAAAACAAAGAACACATTTTCACTTACCCCGATAGCAAAGTATAGTGTGAGCGCAATCGATCCGAAATAGGCTGCTGTGAATGGCAGTCGTGCTCCAGAGATCAGATGCTTAGCGTATGTCCGCGGTCCCATGAGAACCGCCCATGATATCAAAAACAGGACTGAGCCGACAGACCATCTAGAAAAACCGGTTAGCAAGAGATAGCCAGAATCGGAGAGACCAAGTCTCTTGGCGTGAGGCGCAGATATAGGTTGAGGGTAGAACGAATCAGGTCGCCAGATGAGGCACGAACGCGCACATGGCCCTAACCACAATCGACTGATGACCTGGATTATCCAAGCTCGGGATTTGGTCGGTCCTCTGGCAACATAGGGTAATTGAAAAAAAAGAGAGAACGGTGGAAAGGCCAAAGCAAGCCGGCAAAAAAATAGGCCACGATAATGCGGACCGTCGCAAGGGCAACTTACAGGACTGCGAATTTGCGGGGCTTCAGTGTCAAGACAGGGAACAGGAAGAAGCAGAGCATGAAACAGACGGCTGCGCCCAAATTACATGCACCAAAGATGAGCATGCGGTCCCACCGACTCACTATACGAAGTCCGTGTCAGTGTGTTTCATTTTCTTTCCCTGTCGGCTTGCAACCACAAACAAGCATAGCGAGAATGAATCCTCCCGGCGCAGGAACTACACATTCATCACCTGGATCTCACGAAACGGTGTACGGGAGGATCGGGGGATCAGAGGGTCACAAGACCTAGGGGAGAAACTTACAAGCAAAAAAGCCCTCTTCTTCTTCCCGTCGATTGGGTGCCGGTAACGGGGCACCGGGACCTTCATTGTGAGTGGGCAGTTGAACATAACCTCCTTCACCGAACGGGTTGTAAGTCTGCAGACGGGAAAAGAACGAGGTGTTCGATGACGCGCCAGTGCGTACGGGCAGATCCGGATCTCTACGCGACCATCCTAGCGAGTTGACGGAGTCTCGAAACGAGTTATTCGCCATGTTTGAGAGAGGAGCTTTAGTCGATTTTAAGACTCCAATTGGGAGGAGCGGAGGAGGAGCGTGCACTTCTGCGTCTGCAGAAAGGCCCGTGGTCTAGGAAGTCAAGACCGAGAGAAACGTCTGCAGGGACTATGCGAGATGGAGTGCAGATGATCTGCGCCGGGTGATGAATGGTCGACAAGGATTGGCTCGAATGTGAAGGACTAGTTAAGCCAACAGAAGAGCAGATGATGACTGCGCCGAAAGTGGATTCGGCTTCCGATGAACTAGGGCACGCCGTGATTCGTATCTGCCCTTTATCGTGGAAACCCCGCCGATTCAAAGATACGCCGCCAAGAATGAAAGCCAGAAAATTCTGTATATGAAAGGCTGATAGCGAATCTGATAAATATTGTCCTCATGCAAAAAGAAAGAAAGAAAAAATCGAGCTGCCTATTTGCACTGTGACAGGCGTCCACCTAACGGGATCTGCAACTATCTCTGCGGAGTCGGCGATGATGACCGGCGTGGCTTGGGGGTTTCTAGCGTCGGCGTGGGTGAACCGCAATCGAGGCTGCGACGTGCAAGGGCCCGGCGAGGTAGGCCAAGCGGAAGAAAGATACGAAGCGTTGAACCTTGCAATCACGATCCGAGAAGAGTGGGGAGCGGACACGACAAAGTCGGCGGGAGTTGATTGGGCCAGGAAGCGCTGCGCTATCGATGAGGGAGGGGGGGAAGATGGGAAAAACCAAGGCAAATGACGAGATGGCGCGAAGCTACCGATGCGACCAACCCGATCGGCGTGAAGTGCTGAAGCTGTCAGATGATGAGGTTTCCAAAGTTGGGGTACAAGTCTCTCGGACCGAGCCCTGTGCAGCTTTTGACCAGGATCACCCTTCATGGGAGAGTAACTGAGGGATTGGAAGAAGTACAAGCACTTACCAGAGAAATAGACACGTCGATAGGTTGAGGGTATACAACACGGGGAGTGTATATTGGAGGTCCCCGTTCTGCACGAAGTTGGGGAAAGGGGACTAATGCTCAATGGGGTTTAGCGTGAGTTGGCATCAAGTATACAACCCGCCTATAAGCATGGGGGAGGGATGACCTAGGTATTCGATTATTTCCGGATCATCGGTGGTGCTTATTGATAATCTATTTTGACTATAGTGTAAGCATAACTCTAGCATTGTTTCTCTCTGTTTTTCTTTTGCGCTGTAACCGCTGGAATTTGTCACAACCCTCGAGGCTATCCGGGACCACATACAATGTGCACCTTGTTTGTATATGTAGGTTTGAAACCAATGATCATTTACAATATCTTCGAAGATTCAACCAAATTAGCATGCTCTAAGGATGAGAACCACCGCGAGAATATCAATATACAATATAGTACTCCGTGCTTGTCTCATCTTTACTAGACTCAATATAGACTCATGACCACCATTCATAGTGCCCCCCTCTTGCTGCATATTCCATTCCTTAGTGGCCGTCTCAATGTCGATCCTCCATGGCTGGTGCGCACCCTGCGGCGATCGCAGGAGCCGTAACTGTAAGCAAATCATGGCACATTTCTTGTATTGGACAGCGGGCAGCCTCAAACAGTTGTGCTCAGTCCCAGCGATCACGGCGTATCGGAAGAACTCCAGGGAGACACTGTTGCATAACTATCGTACCCTCGCTTGACCATATGTATGTAGCTACCCGTGTACTACTTTGGGGGAAATGTCCGATAGCCAAAAGGACGCCAAGCAGCAAGCTGCACTCCGGACTGCACCGAGGGTAACATTGGCACTAGCCGCAATATTTCTCTCGATATTTGCTTTTTGCTTTTCCTTTTTCAGTTCCAGCCGTTGCTTTCTGTTGCTTTTCCCTGTTTTTGTATGCTTTTTTTTTTAGATGTTGGGTTATGATTGACCAAGAGTTACTCCGTAGAATGTCTGATGCACACAAGTCAGTTTATCCGTGACCCCCGGAATGGAGTGCGACCTCCACCATGCATCGTGATGCCGTCATATCAGGGTCCTGTGCATGGAAAAGAAACACCTTGATAACAACCAACCGTCTCCCTTGCGTCAACCGTGGATACATAGTATTCGGCGTGTATCGCCGAACCTTGACGGGACGGGACGTCAGATCCATTTCCTCTCAAATCCCGGAGATCACCCCCCCGTCGATCAGGATTCTTGATTCTTCTGTTTAGAATGGCTCGCAGAGAGGAGGAAAGTTTAGCGATGTGGCTCGGCACAGTCATGGTCAAGATGAGGTGTATTGCTCTGACTCACGATTGGCGGGGTCTGAAGACACATTCCAACCCCTCCAATGGTGTCTCTCCGCCACATTCTAACTGCTTGCTTGAGACAATGAACGATAAACTCCAAGTGTGAACTGTGTGGCCGTGGATTCCCTCTCGACCTGATTGCAAGCCCTGGAAATTCATTATCCTCTTTGCCGCTCTAACCCAAATCAATAACTGCAAATCCGCCCCCCTACGTCGAACCAAAACCAAAGACGAGATCCAAGACCCGGCGTGCAGTCGGAGCGGAGCAGTATGAAGGTCCAAGCTCCCTTGACGATCACAGTAGGATCGTTCCCCTCAGTCTCCTCTGCACGACATCGCACATGAAAACCCAGACCGCACTGATCCTCTTGCGGAGATGATAGAGCGTACGGCGGATGCGGTCCGTGGGCGATATTTTACTATTGGTTTTCTTTTCTTATTTCCTTCTTCACGTATATCCCGGGATCTGGCTTACTGGTATTGCCAAGGTATAGGGATGACTCTGCATGGATGTGATATTGTGATATTCTCCGGATGATATTTGCGACTCGTAGTCCTGTGTCGATGATCTCTACTATATCCGGTGTCCCTCCATCACGTATGAATACATTGCGGTATACTTCTGCATACTTGACGGAGATCAACCCTCCATGTCCATCCACATGGTCTCATTCGAGGATGTAGAAATAAGTCGAGTCCGCGGATTCCCCTCTAAACCGGATAAATTAGGGTTTCCTCATGGGTTTTGGTATGCTTGTAACCCCAAGGCCTCATCTGATACATTCTTGCTCTGTCCAAGACATCCGTGAGTCATGACTGGAGTCACAGGTGACAAACACCCTAATGGGTATCATGGGATAGCCGTTTTACTCGATTCGGCTGTATCACCCTTCCCTCCTTTGTCCAAGTGTGTTTTTTATTTTGGGTTATGAATATGATTTACTCTTTTTCCCTTTTCTGCCTCCGCGTTTGTCATTTTATCTATGTATAGTACACATACACACTTCTCAAAAAGGAAATGTAGAGAGAGGCTCGGGGGTTTACCGTTGTCACCCCTCCTTCACCCAAAACCCACTCACACTCCTGGACACTCACACCCCCCTTTTCCTCCTTTTTATCGGTTTTGGTTTTCCTGACCTTATCTAGACGGTAGTAGTTACCTGGATATTTTATTTCTTTTATTTCTTTTTTCCCAAGAAAAGAATATTCAAGGCCCGATGGCGTAGGTGAACCTCATCGATTCCCACCGATCGACGGGCTGCATGACCGATGTTGTAATATATCAAATGAGAGATGCAGGAGAGCGCCGCTTGAGTTCATAAAGTCTCCATTCCCTCGCGAAGTCTGCGAGTGCTTTCCTCTTCGCGTGTTGCTGAGTTGTCACTGCATACTCTTCTTGAACTCCCGATTCGCACTGTCGGCATCCATCACACTTTACCCCGTGAGCTCAAGCTTGGTTTGGAAAGATCCAGGTACGTGTGCAACTGTCGAGTCTAGCCCGAGATGCCCAAGGGTGTTGGAGCCTCTCATCCATGACATGCTGCCCTATACCATTGTTCCTGCGTGATCTATGACTGCTGCCTGTCATGAATCAGGTCTCCCACGTGTAGCTGGGGCTCTGCGCATGAGGCGTCCTATATCATCCATGACATACTCTATGGTGCTCATGTTGTGCTTGTGGACATCGCCTTGGACATGCTCTGCCTTCTTCGTTGACATGTATTAATATCAACCTAGACTCGGTATCTATATCTCGACATACATATATACCTACCACGACTTTACCATATACACCTCTTCATCCTAGGTACGTTTGCAAACATTTCATCATCTTAGCAGCTATTTCAAGCCCACATCGTCCCACATCGTCCCAAAGATGTTTCTTTTGTTATCCGTGAAGAGAGAGAGAGGGTAAGCGCTTGTGGAAACTCGTATTGCGATTGCAATCCGAGCGTGAGGGGTATCAAGCCCGGGTAAAACCTGGGGGTCAAGGCGCAATACACCGGGGACATGAATCCGAGCAAAGACAACTTCACCAAAGAGGAATCCATGAACAGAAACCCGAACATGAAGAGAACAGAGCCAATGTTCTCGAATATCTCCGGATCGCCACTCTTCACCGCCCTCCCACCGCCTCTTGTTTCCCCCACTCGCTCTCTTCTCCACGCTCTTTGTTTTGCATCAGGGATTGTATTGGATTTGTACTGGCATTGAACTGGGATTGACTGCCTGACTCGGGCTTGGCTTTTTCCCTGGCCGTGCCTCTCATCGTCTCGTCTCCGTTCAGTGCTTATTTTGATCTCTCATCTTTTCTCATTCTCTCTCATTTGCGCGCTGATCGGCCACTTTATCTCTCAGATTGGGGTCTGTCATCGCTGACAGAGTTCATTAGAACGTTTTTGTCACTGCGCACCTTGCGTCTTCCGATTGCCTTGCGACACACGTTTGTGGTCACGATCTGCACGGACAGTTGTCCCCCGAGTTGTCGACTCATCCGGCTTTAGGACCGAGGAATTTTCCCCGGCTTTTTAGCACGTCGCCCCAATCCCCCGGACTTCATTCCTCCAGTCCTCATTGTTTCAAGGGTAAATATCAACATTCCTTCTTACTTAATCCTCCAGACTATCTTGCATTCTATGGAGTTGCCTGGTCTGCCTTGCGCACGGAGGACACATCTTCAAATCGCCTACGGGCGGGGTCGAGTCTTGACTAACATCTTTTCATACACAGATCCTGACACTGTCACATCCAACACCTGATATTTCTCGTACCGTTCAGTTTCGATACTAGGCGAAAGCGGACCGCCTATCTTTGACAAATAGCACGGAGTCTGTAGGATCGGCACTACAACTCCTCCCTTAACCCCTCGCCGATCTACACCAACCCAAACGTCAATATTGTTTTCCCATGATATGGCTGAAGCGAGTCTCTTCATCAAACACGAATCCGACGACCGCACACCCTTCATAATGTCGCACACTGGTTATTCGATGGGTAATCAATTCCCCAACGATGGAGTCGACCCATCGGACTTGACCATGCAGCAACAGAATGGCTTCATGCCTTACTCTTATGGTTCGCAACAGAATATGTCATCCAGTTTCAACTTCGGAAACTCTGGTATTGACACAGACGAGCTGCTGGATCTCGAGATCAGTGGTCAGAATGGTCATCAGCGAGATAACGTGAACTATCTTCAGGACCAGTCTGCCGGTGGCATCGCCATGAGTCACCAGAGCCAGATGTCACACATGTATTCAAATACCCCCGACAACGCTCCGATGGCCAGTCCATTTGTTCAGAACAGCTTCAACTATGAGCAGTACCGGATGAACCAGCAAAATTCTCACATTCATAATGCCAGTTCTTTCGACCAGAACTACCTCGGCGCAAAACGCCAGAGCTTGCATGGCATGGACCGCACTTCATCTGACGGTCGCAGCCCGATGACCCCGAAGACTCCAGCACTGGGCTCCTTGACTTTGGGTACTCCTGAATCAGGCAGCTTCCCATCTCAGCCGATCCGAACCGGCCTCCAAGCTCGCCACCAGAAAAACCTCTCCAATCAGTGGGACGGAACCCCCGGTAGTGCCCAATCGTATGTCGAGTCCTCTCCAATCTCATCTCCTCCTCTGCAATCACACCACACCGGCATCTCGGAGATCCTCAAGTCCGGCAAGCATGCTTCGCTGCCTGCTAAGGTGGACACCCATCTCCCTGGCAGTGGTGGAGATCTCGAATCCCAGGAAGCTAAGCGCCGACGACGCCGTGCCTCACACAACCTGGTCGAACGCCGAAGACGCGACAACATCAACGAACGCATCCAGGATCTCTCTCACCTCGTCCCACAGCACCGACTGGAAGACGACAAGGTCCGAAAGCAACTGGTGAACAGCAGCGCTCTTTCCATGGCCGGCGCAGGCGGAAGTGCCGCCACATCTCTTCTCGCCGGAGGGAACGGTCGCCGCGCAACACCCGGTAACATCACAATGGGTCTCCCGATTGAAGAGAAGGAGAAAGGCCCCAACAAGGGTGACATCCTCAATGGTGCTGTCAGCTGGACGCGCGATCTTATGTGGGCCCTGCACGTGAAGTACCAACAGGAGGCGGAACTTGCCGAGCTGATCGCCAGCCTCGGTGGAACCTGGCCATTTGAGCAAACCGAAGAAGAGAAACGAATGCGCAGTGAGATCCTCGATGCACTGGAGAAGAACGATCCAACTTCTTTCAGTTATACCCGCGGACCAGGTAGCGGTCTGCGTGTCCCCAAGCACACTAACATCGCCGGCGATGCCGTGCAGGGCGGCGACATGTCGGGCCTGACCCCTCCCAGCCTGAGCCCTTCCTTCCACAGCGGTGCCAGCAGTGCCAATGGCGCTGGTCAGCCGCAGTACTGGAATAGTGCTGGCCATGCTGCTATGAGCTTCAAGGAGGAGGACGAGTACGGCATGGACATGGGCTAAACAACTTATCCCTGCCTTTCATATTTGGTCACCCGAGTTGACCTTTGCATACACGGCGTCTGAATATGGGGACCGATCAGTCGGCGTACCAGGAGTGAAAGACACAGACTCATGATTCTATTTATTTCCCCCCTGAATTTCGTTTATTACTTTGGCTTTGTCATTGATCCATCGGTGTTAATGCGATTAGTTCTCTTTGCCCTTCTCTTCTCAACTTGTTTTTTTTTTTGTTATTGTCTGGGTCTTGTGTGTGTATTTCGGTTTTTACTTTTGCCTTATTCCTATTTCATATCGATACCCTGTTCCTTTCCTTTCCTTTTTATCTTCCTTTCGCCTTGACTTGATCTACCCCCAGATGATCCTACCTTTGAATGGTGATTGCGGTCTTGATCTTCGTCTGTGCATGTCTTGTTTATCTATCTGATGTCCAGGATTTGAACCCAGCTTTGAAATTTGATTTTTATTTTCTTCAATTCGATCTACTTCATCCAATCGAGCATGTCTTGTCGGTTGTCTTCTGCATCTTTTGCATAATAAACATGAATGCATATCCCCTAATACCCCCTTTTCTACTTCTCCTGATGCAAATTATCTACCAGTCAATCTATGATCTCCTATATAAACGTATGACAATCTCTACATGTGTATTACACACCAATAGTATATCAAAAACCATCTACCGATGTGAGAATGAGCATAATAAGCTATTGTCACTTGGTTAGTCTCTGATTGGCATCTCCCCATGTTCTTCAAAGACATTCTAGTCTGTATGTGTGTCTTTGCTCATCAACGCAGGGATGGAAATATGGGTGCACGATGTCGGGGACTGGGATATGGACTACAAAAATTGTATAAGACCTGCATGTAGTGACCATCTGATCGGGCACCTGTCCATCGCAGGATTTGGGGGTTGGCGATCGTGGGGGTTATTAGCCAGTCTGTCCTTGATAGACAAGGGCTAGCTTCTTCGGACCGAAATTGCTCACAGCGAGTATACTCCGTGCGGAGTAGTTCGCGTGCTGATCTCGAGGCTGGGGATAAGGCTGTGATGTGACGAGGCTACAGTAGGGGGCCATGGCCAAGAACTGTGGAGTTTTGAGCTCGTTCCGGGCATCAGCCATTCTACGGAGGACCTCGTACAGAATTGACGGACGAATTAGATTAGAAGAACTTAATGAACTCATGAGAGTCAACTGTGGCGAATAGCACACAACCCTACTACGCGTACTCCGTACGGAGTAGGGATCTGTGACGTATCTAATGCGGGGAACGGGTTCGAGGCCATTGAGACTACGCCGTACAGAGTAAAGGATCTGGAAGTGGGAACTGTGGAGAGTGGAGAGTGGAGAATGGAGAATGAGAATTTATGTATTTCAGGTTTTATCAAAATCCGAGAGTAAAAAACAAGTATCGTGAGATGCAGAGAATATGTTGAGCCTCTATTTCTTTACATGAGTAGATTCGTGAAATCGTACCTAGTTTAAGGGAATAGGTAAGATATGGGTAAATGTCCAAAGTCGCAGCTTTATAGCACAAGATGTGGATGGAGACAGAATTCCACAGAGAGAAAAAAAAAAGTGAATATAGTAGAAAGGAAACAAGACCGCCGTGGGGATATCCAAAAACCAGCAAGATTGAGAGTAAGATCAGTTCGAGATTGCATGGGGCTCAGTTGAGGAGTAGGGGGAGTGCTGCTGAGATGAGATATTATTTCCGTTGGTGGGATAGTGGTTCGCGTAGCCATTTCCATTGCCGGAGTACTGCTCATGCTCGTTCGAGAACGCCTGACCGCTCGAGCTCAGACGGCGCTCTCCATTAACAGCGCTGATGTCTCTACCCGATGAGACAGCACGATGCTCGACAGGGGTATCAGGATCATTGGTATGGGCTGATCCCTTCTCGCGCCAATTGATACCCTGCGACTTGAGCTGCTTGCGAGCACGACGGCCACGGCAGCAGGCAGCACAGCACGAGCCGATCTGGATGATGAATGCAATCAGACTAAATGCAGAGGCGATCCACATGAAGACGAGCATCTGCGTGCCGACGTTGGCCTTGATGTTGATGCTGGGGTCGGCATTGGAGAAGACGTTGGCAAAGATCACGAACAAGACCGTTGCGACAGCGGAGCCAACGATAGTCACCAGCGCGGTGAAGAACGTCAGAATAAGCAGGGGCAGGGCGCGTAGCCAGACAAAAGTGCGCCGGCGGTGAGGTGGCTTCCCGACGGGCGCGTGGCTCTCACTGCCATTGGCGGGGCTGTAACCTGCGGCCCAGGCTTTAATGCTGCGCGGGTGTCGCGAAGACACGGCAAGTGGACCGACAAAAATCATGACGAAGTTGAGAACTGCGGCGGCGAGAAGCAGTCCGAACATCCAGTGGGAGGCGAGGCGCGCCAATTCCAATGGACTCTCAATGTCCGATGGGAGAGCAACTAGATGGGGGATATTAGCATTCTACCAAGTTGTGCAGTCCAGGGACTCAATGAGTGACGTACTTGTAGCACCGGACAATAGCTCGTTTAGGATAATTTCCACTGGATTGAAGGCATAGAGAGTCTCCGGTTTGGAGCAGTAGGTAATACCTTGTCCATAATATCCTTCGCAGAAGTTCCATAGGCCGACCGTATAAAAGTCATGCAGCCCAATGGTTTGTGCGATGGAATTGATAAGAACGGCATTGGGGATGGAGACGGGGATAATGCTGGAGAGATCAAGATAAAGGAAATAGGTATCTCGCAGGACTGGTTTATCTGCAATATTGCCAATAGCCACCAGCACCAAAAAGATCCAAGCGATCAGATACAGCAAGGAACGTAGGACCCGATGCCAGTGGACGGTGGACTGGCGCCGGCGGTCAATTGGCGTAGTGGAGCGAAAAAAGGGGAGCTTTCGCTTGCCAGTGCCATTCTCCGTTCCATTCATGATGATAGGAAATAATACAAAGGAAGGCTCCCAGCGGGAGAGAGGGGAGGGAGAGAAAGAGAATTAGGCTCAAGATGCCTGGGATGACGTTAGGCCATCAAATGTCCGTATCACCTTCCAAGGCCCCCAATACGAGATCGCGATGGTAAAGGGATTTGAATTTAGAAATTTCACCAGATCGTCGTGTCTGCCGTGAGATCGTCAGTGGCGGGACACTAGTGGCGTGGCCCCTGGCCTGTGACGATCACTTCGATGAACTGGCTATGAGTACTCCGTACCGGATATGGGTATGGGTATGGAGTATGGAGTATGGAGTATGGAGTATGGAGTACGCCGTCCTCTGTAGTCGGGATTGGGAATGACCTGGGAGCAGGAGAAGCGAACGGCGCCTCAGTCGACGCCCAGAATATGAAACAGACGCGTCAAAAGCAAGAAGCTAAAGATAAACCAGGCAGCAGTTAATATCCACTGTCTCCATTATCAAAACCCGCGAAACAAAATGTCATTGGCCCGATGGCTGTGTCAACGTCACACTTCTGGAACCCTGCAGACCTCGCCCGCTTAGGTAAATATCTTTGCCCAATTCCGAGTTCTCTCCTTTCTGCCATTGTCCCTATCCTCATATCACGACGGCATGAGGTGGCCTACTTTTGCTCTCGCCTTCCTGGCCGTCGCCCTGGCCCAGGAGACCACAACTACCGGCTCGATAACCGACTCGATCACCGGCTCGACCACCGACTCGACCACAGAGTCTGGACGAACCACCGATGGAGCCACGGTTGTGTCGGTGACAACTCCCGTGGCTCTTCCTTCAGGTACCTACCAAGATGTCAGCACAACCATCACATTGAGTGATGGCGAAACATCCGTGGTGGCCTCGACCACCCATTACAACAGCTCAATGACTGCCTCCAACCAGACGGCAATCACCACAACTTCCCAATCCTTGACTTTGCTGGTGGGGGGTGGTGGAACAACGGTTATCGGCAACAGCAGCATGAATGCGACTGCGACTACGACTAGCACTGCGTCAAAGACACCGGTGGTCAACACACGGCCTTGTAACCACTACGCTGAGTTCTGTAACAGGAAGTATTCCAATATTACTATGATCGCCGCGCACAACAGCCCGTTCGTGCGCCCGAACAACCTCGGGGCCAACCAGGTGCTGGATGTGACGCAACAATTGGATGACGGAATTCGCATGTGTAAGTTGAAGGACTTGCTTAGGGAAAGAAATAGCCACTGACCTTCTTTTTCACTTCTTTAGTGCAATTCCAAACCCACTACGTGAATGGCACCATGTACCTTTGCCACAGCACTTGCGAATTGCTCGACGTCGGCACCCTCGAGGCTTACCTGAACAAAGTGAATAAATGGATGCGAAGGAATCCCTACGACGTGGTTTCCTTCATCATCGGCAACTTCGACTATGTGAGCCCTGAGAACCTTACCATTCCAATCTACGACTCCGGTCTCAAGGACCTGATTTACACACCTCCCAAGGTGCCAATGGGGTTGAACGACTGGCCCACCCTTTCCGAGATGATTCTCAAACAGAAGCGCGCTGTCTTTTTCATGGACTACGAAGCCAACCAGACCTCGCACCCATGGCTGATGGATCAATTCTCGCAAGTCTGGGAGACACCCTTCTCGCCGACCGACGTCACATTCCCCTGCACGCAGCAACGCCCACCCGGGTTGTCCAAAGCAGCCGCTAAGAAGCGCATGTACATGGCCAATCATAATCTCAACCTGCAGCTGAATCTGGGTTCATTGAGCATGTTGATCCCCAACACTGCCCAGGTGGCGCAAACCAATGCGGTGAACGGCAGTGGCAGTCTAGGTGCCATGGCGGAGAACTGTACCGGTGGGTTCATACCTATCAATCTTCTCAATTCGATATCTTGCATTGCTAACTCGAACCAGATACCTGGGGCCGTCCCCCCAACTTCCTTCTGGTTGATTACTACAATTATGGTAATTTCAACGGCTCCGTCTTCGAGGTTGCTGCCCAGATGAACAACGTCACTTACAACCGTAAATGCTGCGGTAAGACCTCTGGCGCACTGCGGGAGGTTTCTGTCGCTGGTATGTCGACGGTGCTTCTAGTGGCAGTAGGAGTACAGATGGTCATGTCTGTGTTCTGATTTCCACGAATATACGATTATCTTTTGGGTGCATGTCGGCGCTAGGCTTTTTCTTTTCTTTTCTCTCTTTCTGGCCATACATATTACATTGTACGGGATATGACTTTTGACATTGTATTTACAACTTATATACCAAATTGTAGTTATCTGCTCTACGGAGTGCTAATATGAACCATATGGTCACTCTGTAGACACTTGTAGAGAGAGAGAGTATATTCCCCAGGCACAAACCCCCCATCACATGACCTCTTCCCCCACCGCAAACCAACTCCATCCACTCGCAACTCCAACCATCCACCCCTCACCTCCCAAACACCTCGAAATCCCAAAAATCTCCGGCGAGGGTCACCAATCCCTCCCACCACACCGCCCAACATGGTCGACATCGTCCCCCTCAGCAGTTACCCCTCGTACATCGACCTCCTCCCATCAATCCAAACCTGCAACATCACCAACCTGCCGGAGAACTACTTCCTGAAATACTACCTCTACCACGCGCTGACATGGCCCCAACTGAGCTTCGTGGCGGTCGTGCGCCCGCGCGGAGGATACAAAACCAAGTCCTCCGGCGCCGGTATGGCCGGTGATGTCTCAGGCGAGTACCCCAAAGTAGTAGGCTACGTACTCGCAAAGATGGAAGAGGAGCCAACAGACGGAAAACAACATGGACACATTACCAGTCTGAGTGTGATGCGCACGCATCGACGATTGGGTATTGCGGAGAGATTGATGCGGATGAGTCGTGAGTTTCTTCTTTTTGGTTTTTTTTTTTTGGGGGGAAGTTTCTAGGAATTGGAATTCTAATATGCGGATTGTTGATAGAACGCGCAATGGCCGAGTCTCACCGTGCGCACTTCGTCTCGTTGCATGTGCGCATGTCGAATGTTGCTGCTTTGCGGTTGTATCGTGATACGCTGGGCTTTGAGGTTGAGAAGGTCGAGGCGGGATACTATGCTGATGGGGAGGATGCGTATGCGATGCGATTGAATTTGGAGAACATGTGGCTTGATTGGAAGGCGATTGAGAAGCGGGATCGGGAGAATAATAAGGAGAACGGGGAGGAGGGGAATGAGGATGAGGGTGAGGAGGTTGGAGAGCTTGGGAAGAAGGATGCGGAGAAGATGATTCGGGTCAAGGTTGGGAGGGGACTTGGTGTTGGTGATTTGGTTGAGAAGAATGAGGCTCAGGCTCAGGCTTAGGGCTGTGGATTTTGTATGGAAACACTGTGTGATATGCAGATAGATGCAAATCGCGGATAATCTGTGTATGTATAGAGATTTATTGGGGGAAAACTGTTTCATTTCATATTTGTTCGGGTTTGGAGTTGTGGTAGTTTTGTGGTATAGAGATTAGGTGTATATGGAGATGGATGGAAACGACCTATATGTACGTAGGTATATCCTGGCGAATGTTGCTGTGGATCAATACAAATCACAACGTCGTTAGCCTGGATCTGGCCAAAGATGTCAGACAGTACATCGAAAATCAGAAGAAAAGATCATATTTGTAACCCTCCCGAAATGAACACTGAACTCCCGGCTAAAATTATAAAAGGGAATATAGAGAATATGGACCCAACAGCATCCAACTTGGTCGGCTTAGTTGCTTCCCGCATCTTCCTCCTCCTTCGATTGTTGTTTCTTCGTCTTGCGTGATAAAAGCATATCTTTCAATCGACTCGACGCATCAGCTGCCTTTTCATTCTTTCCTGTCCCCGTAGAGCCCCTAGTAGACATAGATTCCTCTGTGCTTGCCCGCGAGATAGAAGGGGGGTTAGAGGCAAACCCAAAACCGACATTTAGGTTATTTGGAACAGCAACCGGACTAGGTTGTGACGGTGTGTTGACTGAACGTGCAGACACAGACTCATACGATTGCCGAGAATCTTCCAACCGCATTGTTCTAAGCTGTTGATCTAGCGGCTGGTCGTGTTGCTGTTTCGCCTGGTTGCCATCATGGGCGCGGGCTTGTCGAGCCTGGCGCCGGCGAGTGCGGCGACGTTCGCGCTGTTCATCGCGTGCTCTGCGGAGTGTGTCTCGGAACGCCTTTTTGGTAGCGCGCATTTCTTCTTTCATGGCACGCCTGTCGGCGGAGGTACGTTGTTGCTGCTCGGGCGACTCCCAGCGGCCCCAGTCGGCATCGCCGGATGGTTGATTGTTTTGCTGGCTTTGGCTGAAGCCCGGTCGCCAGTTGTTTTTGCCAGAAAACTTGGATTCTCGCCGGGATTCTTGTAGAACTGCGAGTTGCCGGCGGAGATCGACGGCGGCCTCATATAGTACTCGGTCATGTCGATCGTCCAGCAGTTCGAGCTGAATGCGCACTGTGGCAAGATCTGTGACTCCTAGGTCCGATGTGGTAGAGATAGAATCGATTGAGCTGAAGGAGGATTCGGATGAGACGGAGCTCACTGATACTCGTCGAGTGCGCTCAGTGACGGGAGCCACTACCGGAGGTTGTTGCGCCAGAGGTTTGGGTTTATCACTATCCATGATGTGATTGCTTACTTCAGGGCGAGCCGTCGTGTTGGGGGTTGTCACAGGACTCGGGCTCTGAACATGTGTCATTGGAATGCTGGTCATCGGCCGAGGTGAATTATCCCAGGCCGGCCGGCCGTAATAACCACCGTATGGGGCCGCAGCCATCGGAGCTTTGCGGCTATGAAGCCCTGCTTGCTCTTCAATCCAGCGGCCATGTGCAAGAGCCTGCTCCTCCACCTGCCGTCCATAATGCTGAGCCTGAGCACTGATCTGGTCTCCATAATGTTGTGCCTGTTCGCTAAAGCGCTCTCCATACTTCTGTGCTTGTGATGCGAGCTGCGAAATCCATCCAAAGGACCCACCCTTGGAGGCGCTGTTGTCTTGGTACTGGGTTTGCTGTGGTTGTCGCGGATATGTCCAATTGTTCCATTGTAATGGGCCATGTGGCTGTGGATGGGGGTAGTATTGAGGTGGTTGGTTGGGAGATACAGGAGGAGGGTATGGGGGGACACCATAAAGTCCATACGGAGCTGGCGGCACATGTACATGCGGATGGTGGAAGGGAGGATGAGGCATCGGCCAGGGAGTTGGTGGAGGGACATATTGCCCAGGGACAGGTGAGGAAGTATTCGGATCTCGAGCTGCTTGGCCTTCGACTGACCCGGTTGCTGCTGGGTAGCATCGGGGACATAGAGCGGAAGACGGCGCAGAATCAGGCTCGCCTACGTAGACGAAAACAATCCGAGTAGAGCGGAACCCAAAGAAGCATTCGTTCCATTCTGCAACAACGGCAGCAATGCGAGCTTTCCGCTGCTCGTCGGTCTCTTGCGGGCGATCTTTGCGATCTCGTCTAATTTCCGCTCGCAGTTGACGCGGTAGATGTTGAGAAGACGCCGCAAGCCCCAATTGCGGGGGGAAGAGATATTTCAGAAAGATATCCCAGTCCTGCTGGGTGATCTCGTTTAAACGCGTGGCCCAGCACCGCGGCCGTCGCGGGAAATCCTTGGCTTGGCTCCGGGGGTAGATGGTCATATGATGTTGCAAAATTGCCCGGCTCTCGTCCAAGGTTGAGGGAAGCCGTTCGTCGAAGTACGCAGCTGCGGATGTAAAATGTGTAGGTACGACCGTGGGCTGTGCAGGAACACGAGAACTACTGGCATCTTGCGACAGGGATACATTTCCCGCAAGAGGAATTGGGGCCGGGGAAGCGGGATTGTTCCGGGTATTCGCCGGTGCAAGTAATGGGTCGACGGCCGAGTACGGGGGAGGTGGCGCCTCCTCCTCCATTTTGGAGCGGGCGGCAGGGTCAGGTGGAAACAAAGAGCAGCAAAGGCCTAGGAACGATTGCAAATATTCTGTCAGACCTGAATCTCCATGGTGTGATAAGATAACCACGAGGGACGGACGAAGGCAGCAGGATTACTATAAAAGGGGGACACCGTCAGCAGAGAAGACTTGGCACATCATCTTGGAGAGATATATCGAACTATCTAACCTGAAGGATATATTTACTGGGGTGATACCCGTAGTGGCAAAGAGTCCAGAAAGGAGAACGGAGAAAGAAGTGAAGTGACGGGAGATTGGCGACGATAAGATAAGCTCGATGGCGGACTGGCATCCCACCGTTCCCCAGGTTTCAACGCTCTCAGTGGAGTATGAGCATCAAGTCAAACATGGGGTATATAATTTTGGATTGTCCAAGATCAAAGAGTATGAGCCTCAACATCTTCACCTTAGGATGTTGGGATCAGACATAATCACTTCGAATAGGAGGTACAAAATATATACATCCCCAGGAGTATACAAACATAAGATACGCTATTATCCCGAGATCAGGTCCAATGCTAACAAAGTCTAACAATAGAGGTATTGGATTTTCTAGTTACAAACACCACATTAGCCATTCAAAATACGGAGTGTTCCTTGTATGTACGAGGCAGGGAGTGAGAGCTAGGACGAGGGTGGAACTGCAACGGAGTACTCCGCATGTTGTATGCATTTCTCATTCTTCCAAAGTTGTTATTATGAACGAAAGAGGAATAGTCTTGCAATACCTCACATAGATACAGCGTGAGCCTAACATAATTCAATCCAGCATAAGCTTACCTTTCAGGTCACGGAAAAACGCCGTGGGCGTTTTTTAAGTTGGATGCCGATGCCCAACATAGCCTCGGGTGGCTTCCAGATCGGATGCTCTAAGGTGCGAGAAATTCATAAGTCGATACACCGTAGTATATAGTTATGAACCTCCAGAACTGCAGATAGGCATTCCATCAAAGCGCCTAAATTCAATCAGATGACGCGTAAGATGTGGAAATTGATGGCACAAAAGGTAAATAATCCGAGTAGAGGACCGAAGTTACCATCGGCAACATGTATTGCTTGATCACCTTGACCCGATGTGAAGCCATACCTAGGATGTACCTACAATATAGGTACTCCGTCATGGCTACTCCGTTTATGAGGTACATATGGTTATACTTCCAACATCGAGGTGAAAAGTAGCATCCAAATCAGCTGTACGGATCACTCCGTATATCTCGACCATTAAGCCATGAACGCTTAATTTTATGCAGAGGAACCTTCTCTTATGGCGTACGGAGTACTCCGTACGAGAGCCCTTCCCAAGTTATGCGTGACATGTCAGATAAACATGCGATAGGCCCAGTCCTGAAGGCACTCTAAAGCACTGATTCAGCGTCTGGAGATTGGCAATTTTAGAGGCCGCTGATTGGCTGCGGTGGGAGAAAAATGGGGCACTGAATCATCGTCTGGGGGGAACGTGGGAAAAGGGACATGGCAATGACCTTCGATGGCATTTGGTCGCCAACAGGGGCTGTCTGAAACCTGATCCTTCGTCTGATTGCCCAATTCTCTCGATTTATGCTGTTTTATGAACTCCACCACCGTTATGCCCCCTATGGACTGTGTAAATTTAAGCAAACCGGAGAACTGGCGTGCTCCGGAAATTTATACAAAACCCCTTCTCCTCGCTGATCATAGCCTACTCCATATTTTTACTTGCATTTTTCGTACGGAGTACTCCGTGCTCTTATATCTGATTTATTCTTTTCTTCCACTCTTTTGAAACTATTTAATCTTGCCCCTCCTTGGCGTGTCCATCTTTTTACTTTCCTTATACTATTCCCACACGCCAAAAACGTCCATTGCGATATATTTGGGTCGATTGTGCTGTACACACTTGTCGCCCGTCATGGAAACTCCACAGAAAGAGTTTCACTCAAACCAACCAACCCTCAACGAAGGAGATAGCATTCAAAACCAGCCCTCAGAACTCGAAAAACAACCATCAAACCAGACGCCAGACCTTGAAAGACAGCCAACAAACCAGACCACCAAGACACAAACGCAAGGCCCAGAAATATTCCCGGAAACAGACCTCAGCCGTGGGATAGTTGGCTGGGAAGGACAAGATGATCCAAAAAACCCTCAGAACTTCTCCTCTGGCAAGAAATATGGCTTGCTTGGGTTGATCAGTGCCATGACACTAGTCTCCCCACTGGCCTCGAGCATGTTCGCACCAGCCATCTCATATATGGCAAGAGAGTTCAAGGAAACCGACCAAACAATCTTGTCTTTCAGTGTCAGCATCTACATTCTCGGATATGCCGTAAGTTCTGCCCCGCTTCACTATCTATGTGGTTTCTCCCATCTGACATGACTATCTAGTTCGGTCCGCTTCTGCTAGCTCCTCTGAGTGAAGTCTACGGTCGCCGTATTGTCTTCAGCGCCGCAAACTGGTGTTTCGTCGTCTGGCAAATTGGCTGCGCACTCGCAAACAACATCGAGACTCTTATCATCTGCCGCCTGTTCGCTGGAATTGGAGGCTCGGGTTGTTTGACACTCGGAGCAGGTGTCATTGCAGACATGTTCCCTCGCGAACAGCGTGGCATGGCAACTTCCATCTGGGCCATGGGACCCTTGATTGGGCCCGTGATGGGTCCCATTGCTGGTGGATTCATCGGCCAGGAAATCGGCTGGCGGTGGGTTTTCTGGATTCTGCTTATTGCAGGAGGCTTGTTGTCTATTGGTGTCGAGTTTCTTAACGAAGAGACGTACGCTGTTGTTCTTATCAAAGCGAAAACCGAGAAACTCGCCAAGGAGACGGGGAGAACGGATTTGCGCAGTGCCTACGATGAGGATGATGAGCCCACTAATGTGTCAGATGTCCTAGTGCAAAGTTTCAAGAGGCCGATGCTGCTGTTGTTCAAGTCCCCCATTGTGCTCCTTTTGTGTGTTTACATGGTGAGTCGAAAGTCCTATTTAGCTAACAGTGTGATTTGCTGACATGATCTTTCCAGTCGTTCGTTTACGGGTTGCTTTACCTCTTCTTCACCACTATTTCCAGCGTCTTCACTGGACAGTACGGCTTCTCATACGGTCTCTCGGGACTTGCATATCTCGGCATTGGTCTCGGTTTCATTCTCGGTCTTGCAATCATGGCCTTCACAAATGACCGGATGGTTATGGCAGCAACAGCTAAGAATGGTGGCAAGTTCGAACCCGAAATGCGTCTCCCAATGATGATCATTTTCGCCTGCATTCTTCCCATCAGCTTTTTCTGGTATGGTTGGTCGGCTGAAAAGCACGTTTTCTGGATTGTGCCTATTATCGGCATGTTGCCCTTCGGAGTTGGCATGATGGGCGTCTATATGCCCATCCAGACATATGTGATCGATTGCTATCCCAAATATGCAGCCTCTGCCAATGCCACTTTGACCGCGACTCGCTCCCTGGTTGGAGCTTTGCTTCCCCTGGCTGGACCGGCGATGTTCGATGCTTTGGGTCTTGGATGGGGTAACTCGTTGCTCGGATTCCTCGCTTTGGCATTCATGCCGATTCCAATTGTCTTCATCAAGTGGGGCAAGGATATCAGATTGAAGTGGCCTGTTAATCTTGATGGCAAGAAAGCCTGAAGAGATATCATTAGAGTTCCCGCCTCTTCATTGAGCTTGCCGGTCTCCGAGACAGGCACCATGTCTTGCGAAAAAAACAAGCGTACAAAACTTTTCTTACGTACATAATCTTGGAACATAATAGAAATCATGGAACATAATAGAAATCATGGAACATAATAGACAAAGATTTATGATGCATCAAATAATCTATTCTCACGAAAGCTCAAATACAATTTGACTGATATCGATCCCTTCTAAAAGATCAGGATATCGCCTAATAAACTCCGGCGTAAGTCCCCATCCACTCTCGCTCATGAAAGTCTCATAAAACTCTTTTTTGATGCGTAGCTCGTTCCGATCATCCCTCTCAAGGATCTCCTCACCCCATGGCCATCGGATCTTGACACAACAAGCAAACATCCCGAACAGATCGTCCCGGTCATCGGAATACAAATGCCACCGCCGGATCAGGTTTAGCCTCATTCTCGGCCAAGGCAAGAAATCCAACACCATTGGATGCTGAACGGCCATCTGGCCCTGCACAGGCCGGAGGAAGATAGGAAGTCTGCTATAGGTTTCAGGGCTGGGGGCAAGAACCCATCTCGAGAAGTGATAGGTCAGCCAGCCGGTGCTTAGTCGCTCCGGAGCGCGGAGCGGGCGGCGTAGCAAGGTTTTGTGAATCATATCGGCTAGGGCGTTTGTTTTCGTGCCGTACAAGAAATCCAGAGGAGAATCGGGGATGTCCGGACATGGTGTTATAAGCTCTGGGTAAATGAACCAGGGACAGGAGATTATTGTTCGTGGGCTGGAGAAGTCGTCGTTGTGTGGTGGGATTTGCTTCCACAATGGTGTAGTTTCCGATGAAAGAGATGAAAGAGATGAAAGCGATGCCAGAGGTGAGAGTTGTATTTGCGGAGGTGTGGCTGAATTAGACATGGATACATTCAGCGGACTGCTTATCCCATTCTGGGGTATTGACACATTGAAGTTCGTCTGCAGGGAGAACTGGGCTTCTCGGTTGATCATCTGTTTGTACAGAGAGGACCAGTCATAGCTGGAGTCATTGGTGGCAGCCGGTTCCTCTTGTTCTATCTCCCAGGAGTTGACAAGGCATTTCAAGCTCCTTTGACGCATAAGGAGAGTCTCATTTTGCTGGCGGAGCCCTTTGATTACTTGCACAAGTCGCTGCACACCTTGGTCGCTGTGATGCTTTTCGCAGTGCGCCACTCGTTCTTCGAGCTGGGCTGCATGTCGCAGCTTTTTTTCACGGAGGGTCTGTTGCGACCGACGATCCCGAAGGCGCTTTTTCTCGGTGGAAGACATGCTTAGTGGTCTGAGGTTGGTTAAAGGACGGGGATCGTCAAATTTAGAGCGTGGTGGCTGCATAATTTGGCATAAATGAATAAGGTTGCATGCATAAACCTTATGCAGGTATCTCGACGTGACAGTCCTTCTATACACAGTCCGTGCCAGGATAGTAGTAGGATGCTAGCTCCGACTCCGTAAATGGAAACGGACCTTCTCTTGAAAAAAGCCAAAAAAGAATGGAATAGTAATTGGAATGGAATATCGCATTTCAGAGAAAGACTTCTTCTTCTGCCTCACCTACCTAGGTAGAACGAATCGAACGTGAATACATCCCTAGGCGCCTTCCACTTTGGGAAAATCATCAATCCAATCTTTCTGAACAATAACACGTCTCAGGCCACACATGACCATCGTTTCTGCCCTTCATCCTTCATCATCACAATCTTCTCCTTCTTCATCCTCCACCCATCCGGTCCACTGTACACTGTGATAGCCGTCTAGGTCTCCCATCATGCAGACCCTCTGTCTTATCTGATGTGATAAGTATGAAGCACATAAATGTTCTATCTTGAATCTAAAACGATAAACAAGCTGACGCGTCCTTCGAGCCTCGGTGGGGCTCTTCACGGTGTCGGCGACATACAATCGTTCAACCTGGGAGATTCCACCTTGACTGTCCACAACAACGACTCCTATCATGATTCATTTTTATTTTTCCCATGATTCATCTTAGTACACCATACCAAGAAAAGGTATGTCATCACATATCATCAGAAAACTTGTGATTTCAGCCACGACCCACCATCACCATCTATGTGACCATCATTTGTCACATTACATCCACCATCCATTATCTACTGCCCAACCGTTCGCTATACGCACGAAGCATCCATCTTCACGACCCCACTGCTTTGCTTGAACTATTCTCCGGAGTCCAGATCGATGCCAAAATGCCTCTGCTCATCTACATGGCACACTACCACATCAAGGTAAGGTTCCCGAGCGGATACAGATAGAAAGGGGGTTGACTCCCCCTCCCCCAACCCCCATTAGATATTTTAGATAGAGTTCTGCGATGAAGGGTCTTACCAGTTTCGGCTGACGGTTATTGGATCTTTCCAGGTACAATCTTCGGATCAACCACCAATCCCGAGACCCACATCGATTGGGAATTGAGCACCCTGGAATCCCACCGATAGTCATATACTATATGCACAGACAATTGGCTTATATTCAGGTAAGGTTCCCGAGTGGACATCTTTTGAATGGAGGTTGGGGGAGGGGCTTGATCCAACCTCCTTAGATAGTTTAGATAACGTTCCGCGATGAAGGGCCTTACCAGCTTCGGCTGACGGTTATTGGATTCTTCTAGGCATCTGATTCCAGCCAATCACCAACCCCGGGAGACTGTCGAAATGCGATGGGGCATCTCGCAGTTCCACCTACTGGCATATGCACATGGCATATGCACAGAATACTCCTTCAGAACCAGGTAAGGTTCCCGAGTGGACATTTTTTTGAATGGAGGTTGGGGGAGGGGGCTTGTTTCAACCTCCTTAGATAGTTTAGATAACGTTCCGCGATGAAGTGCCTTACCAGCTTTGGCTGACGGTACTTCGTTTTACCAGGCATTGAATCCATACCAACAGCAATCAATCAAGCTTGCGCTGTGTTCAGTCGACTACATGGCCTCTGAATGATCCAACACAAAAGCTACCCCATCCCAACAGCTGCAATCAAAAGGAGAAGAAAACTCAAGTTCGCACGCTTGATTCAACGCATCACGATGGACATGGTTGGTGGTTGTCCGGCGCCCTTTTTCCGGCTCTTGGTGGAAAAGCAAGTGGTAACGCTTTGATGTTCGATGCTACAGGACAAAATTAGACGTGCTGATACTTGGCCTCAGGGACTTTAAGCCCCAAAAGGTCTGTCCATAGCCTGTCTGTACCAAGAAAGTATCCTCTTTTCATCTGAAATATACAAGAACTTTCTTCTCTTTTCCTTTTTGGACATTACCACGGCTTTGCTTTACATTATGTCTATGCTTTATTTGCTTTACTAGCAAGGACTGCCTGCTTAGTTTACATATTGTAGCAAGGAGTTTCATTGATGGATCTTCACGGTAAGAAAGAAAACTTCCGGAAGGGGAAGAAAGTCAGCCGAAATCTCAAGCAGCGATGGGCATTCGATATTTCCGAACTGGAGAGCGCAATTCAGATACAAGGCAGCTAGAAATACTAGAGTGAGCCTTCATGCAAACCCAGTCTAACAAGCATGGATCCTTGAATCGATTTACTCAAACATTCAGCATAAAGCGTTTTTCGGGGGCCACACAGCTGACTCGGTGCTCGCGCCACTGTTCACGCTGACAAACCTAGAAGATATTAAAACCACAGACCTAATACGTGATTAAGTCCTCTATATTGCTTACCTGGCCACAGTAAGTTGCAAACTTGCATTTCTTGCATATCAGGGGCTTATGACCGAGATCAGCTTCAATCTTTCCACATCCGAAGCAGCTGTCAAAGTCGTTAGCACAAGACACTGAAATCCAGTATTTCAAGAGAAAATCAACCTAGCTTCCTGAAAATTACGCGGCACACCAGGCTTGCAGTAATCTAACGCAGCGAGGAACTGAGCCCGACCCGGTGTTCTGAAGCCATGGTCGGCCAAGAGCATGTGGCGCGAGTTGCAGTTGATCTGGGGTACTAGATCACGCACATACTGGAGGTGCTCTTCCTTGACACGAGCACCGACGCGGAGCATCAACGCAACTAGGATGATGGTGCGATACTTGTTCGTCTGGAAGAAATCTATTGAGCCAGTAGCTTCCTTGGCTTTGCTTGCTGCGAAGAGTGTGTCTCCCAGATTATCGGTATCGAGCTTTCCGCGGATGTAGGGGATGATAGTAGTGGCTAATTTCTGGGCAAAATTGGGGGTTTTGTAGTAGGTATGGGCCTCTGAGCCGGCTAGCAGGTCGGTTTGGTTGATGGTTGCGTCGATCTTGAAATCCCAGTCATTTTCCTCGATACCTAAGTCTTTCATGATAGTTGCAGCGACATCGAGGTCCTGGTCGCCTTCGAAGAGACCTGGAATAGGGGTTAGTAAGTCATGAGATGTGCCAAAGGGGACAGGAGGGGCAGTGGGACTAACGCCATCCCCATCGACCCATGATTATAGTCGTCTCCCCCGGGTAAGAGTGGTGTGTGGATTGATGTTGGCGAGATCAAAGCTCGAATGAGGGAGATTGAGGTTTAGAAGAAGAAGACCACAGGCGCCGAGAGAAGAGTAATTGACCGAGATGACTGAAGATCAGGGAGGAGGAGAAAGAACAAGAAAAAGGCCCGGCTCAACAATTCGAAAAGGAACATATCATGTGGCCGAGACACATAACAAAAGGCCACCGTTTGAATTCACAAATGAGACAACATATTTTGGTTTGTCTATGAGCCTTTCTGACTGCCTTTCTAGAAATTTGGCTAATAATAAGCCTTCAAATATCCTATCATTGTGTTGCGGTCTCTCAATAGCTGCACAGCAACTTGAGACTGGCACAGCGGTGGATGGCACATCCACCTGGAACATTGCTCATGATAGAAGATCAGGTAGGAATGGTGCGAGAAACGAAATTGGAAAGAGGAATAACCGGGCCTGTAGAGCCACCAGTTTTATCCATGATGGGTAGTCCCTATGGAGTGAGATAGAAGAGATGGCAGAGGTAGGTATGACCATAGGGGGCCTACTAGTGATCGCCGGTAATAGAAGCATACAACACCTGATATTACAGTCCAAAAATTCGTGTTTGTCTACATGTAGGTAGGTAGATACTAGGTATCTCAGAATACTTTCCTAGATCCGTCCTCGAAGATATTTGGCTGCTGGTGGACAAAGGGTTGATAGAGACGTGAAAATGCACGAAATGGCAGAAAGGGCGAGAAGAAACAAAGGGCCATCTAGACTAGAGCTATCAGATAGGGTTTGATAAAGAGACTTTCCATTTGAGAAACTAATGAGTACAGCAATAACTTGTAAAGCAGCGTCTTGAGTCATCATGTCCCAAGGTACTGCGAAGATGCAAACTTTCAAAGGAACAGATAGTACGTGAAGTGACAAATCTCCCTTCAATATCCCGGGGTTTCGAAAGGTTATCCTTGCTAGTCCACTAAGTCCATCTCTTCTTCGGCACGGTGAACGCCAGCACGTTTTCGAATGGGGATTCGTCCTCTTCCCCATCGCTCTCATACAGTGAATTAAGCACGTCGTCACAGAACTCATAGAAATCAGCAGCAGTGCGACTATCACGAGCTGTTACCTCATCCGGGTAGTCACCATCAACGAAAGAATAAAAACATTTGGTTTCTGGCACAGATGTAATTCCCCTCGCGACCAGACTGATAGCTGCCCACGGAGCGACGCCAGCATCCAGATCCCAGGCTATCCGGAACCGCTCTTTGGCAGTCTCAACAAACTCCTGAATGCTACTGCAATCGCATCGTCTGAGGTGGTAGAATGCAAAATGCGCGTTCTGAACCTGCCACTCTCTCATCTCTTGCATCAGAGTTTGGACTTCACATGCGAACTGGTGGGCTAGGACGATATTCGGGTTCCGTCTGTCAATCTTTCGCAGAATTTCGTTGCTGACTTGCTTTTCAAGCCAGGTGTGGACCACCTTGGAGAGCTCAAACCATTGAGTTCTGGCGGGGTCGTTGGATGCGGGATATGGGAGACTCGAGACCAGGCTGTCGAGGCCTAAGTCACGCAAGATGCGCTCGATGTTTGCGAACCACCACTCGAATTGTTCAGGCTTGGTTAGCATAGGAGCCTTCACATAGATCTTGATGATTGGGTCTGGAGGCAGATCGGTGGCCTGGGTTTGGACCCATGGGTTGAACTTGGCAAGCTCGTGGCTGAAACGCACGTCGGCCAAGGGTGTACTTGAACCAGATGAGAGGGAAGATGATGTGGGAGAATCCATCCTGCAGGTTGGATAACTTGTGTGAGTATCAATCTGAAGCCAGTTGAGGCGACACGGTCAACTGGGGTGGTAGACTGGAGGATGCTTGGAGATGTTCAGCAGGTCCACTGTCTTTCTCTGACAGTACAAGACACGAAGCGATGGGTGATGAGTACTTTTGTCAAGGTCCAAAGGTTTGAAAATGGGACATAACAGAGCAGACAGATATGAAGAGGAGGATAGGAATTGTGGAGACGAGTGAGGGGAAGAGATTCAAAAGAAGGGAAACGTATAGACGTAGGAGCTGTTCGAGAGAAGCAAACAATAAAGCGATGGTTGATACGGCTGGCTTGAGGAATTATCATAGTCCTTGAATTTGAGGAGGTCTGAAGAGGCCCGAAGTGGAATGGTCTGTCGAGTTCATCAGACTGCTTTGTTCTTTTACTGTCGTCTCTCAGCACCGAATCATAACGGGGACCGAAGGACTCCCTCAAGCATGCGTCCAAAACCTATGCCTATAAGCCATTAAACTGAATATGCCTGATATTACTCTCCAATAACCGTGAAAGATGAGGATTGTATGAAGCCTACTGTGAGTGATGAAACGTGCATTGCCGTGACGGTCTGTAGAAGCCCTCGGGGTCAAGTAATGCTACATTTGTCTATAGAGCCACATCTCTACGTTGTGTTAATAATGACAAGAAGAGCAAAAAGCAAATGAGAACCAAGAATGAGGTGAACTAAGCCTGCGGCTTTGCAAGGATCATTGACGAACCGCTCTTGGATCGAGGGAACGACAGATTACTTACATGTAGGTATCATTTCAAGCCCTGCTTTGCAGGCTTTTGCAACGCAATCAGTCGATATGGTTGTTTCTTCCTTTCTATAGGCATCAGTCCAATGCTTGGATGCGGAAATATCGTCATCTAATGACATGCCCAGGAACGGAGTTTCACGAACGAGCATTGGAAGTTAAAGGCGGAGCTGTCTCATGGTCTTAGAACATCAAGTCTACCTCAATCTCCTATACAGGGACATATGGGCGGTCGCAGCCATTTGTATAGCCTAACAAACAATTGGATTGTTGGATTCGCCAGTTGACTTTGATCTGAGTACGAACATGTCGACTTTGAGAGCGGAGAATCCCCTCTGACCCTCAATCTAGATATAAGCATATATAAAGGGGTGGTAGCTACCTTTTGATACTACAATAGATACCCAGATTCCCCATAAAAGTCCATATGTAAGGTTAAGGGGTAACTGGCCAGTTACCTACAGTGTCGTCCTATATCCTGACCCGGGAAGTGCCCCACAACCGATGGCGCGCTGAAATATTTTGCAATGCACTTCAATTGATGCGGACATTACTGGTCCTCGATCATCTCAACTTTCTATTTTGCAAGGTCAAACTCATGCGATGCCCAGGTCGCAGGATGTGGCTGTTGACCAAAGTGGGTCCCGGAGAAAAACCTCGGCCGGAAGCCGGGTATCAAGACAGGTACATCACATTGACGCGCACAGGGGTAGTTTCAATTTTCATGTTCCAATATGGCCAGTGATCAGAGATTTGCGCGGACTGTGCACGCAGTGGCAGAGGCTGTGCAGACATTTGCTGCGGGTACATTCGACTTTGCGGAGAGTATCAAGCAAATATGGGGACCGCAGGCTGAGTCGGATGCCACGGAGGCATCTGCTCCACTGCCAATAGATGGCATGGAGGGTGTGCAGGTGCTTGATGATCTTCGGGAGAGAACGCCCGTGTCTCAGGAGGGTCAGCAACATGCCATTGAATCTCAAAGTCCTCCCGCGTCTGTGCTTATGCACCACGGGCAATCGGAACCTCAGCAGCAACAAATTGATCAAGCCGAGCTGGCCGATCCACATTCTGTACTTGATTTTGATGCACCGGGTGAATCTTCCCAGCAACCTGGTCGAATCTGTTACGAGTGCTTTGGCCGCTGGCAAAGGCGCTGGCGAAGTGAAAGCGCGATCCCGCCGTGCGAGCCGGTCCCAGGGCGGAAGACATGCAAGTATTGCATTAGCATCCATACGACCTGTATAATGGTAAGTACTAATATGTACTGTGGAATGCCATCGTACTAAGAAGCGAATAGACTCCATTGAGCAAGACAGGGGTGATGATGCGGTGTAAAATGGACTTGGATCTTGCTGCTCAAAATGGCGATGCATCCATAGAAAGGGAGCGATTCTTGAATGCGTTCTTTGAGGCATCGGATCTGCTGGAAATGCCTCTATCTCCTTCAATTACGGAGATCCGACAGCAACAAATGAGATTAAAGCGAGCCCAGCAGGATATAGAGGAGCAGCAACCTATATCCAAAAGACAGCGAACATACCAATCACGACACGAACCTAAGCTAGAGCGGAGGGAACAAGATGACCAGCAAGTTGCGGAAGACGAGGTGTCTTCGCGGTCGTCGGCACGTTCTGACGAAGAAGACGAAGCAGAAGTGGTGCCAAACGAACTGTCAGCGAATAGTCCGGAACAATCTCCTCATCAGCCAAATCAGGTGACAGTGGACCGTAAGACGGAATCCGGAGCCGTGATTGAATCAGAGGAAGAATATGAAGAATCCATGTCTTCGTCCGAGGAACAGTCCTCGGAAGCAGAAATGGAGGACGGAACGAGCGAGTCCTCTTCCGAAGAAGACGAAGAAATAGTGGAAGTGCTTGCAGTAAAGCCTTCATCGCCAGAGCAAGACAAAGACACTTCAGAAGAAACGATCCGACAAGAAGCGGCGGATAACGATTCATACTCGTCTTCGTCGGAGTATGGCTCTTCGGAAGAGGAATCAGAGCAACCATCACCTACGTTGGTGACCAAATTCTCGGCCCAGCTGGCACAAACTCGGTCACCAAAACCAGCGTGGGTAAAACAGTCCAGGGAGACAATTCAACACGAGGAAGAAGAGGATGATCAATCATACTCATCTACGTCAGAAGTAGGGTCAGATGAAGAGTCAGACGGGGAAGAGTCCGAAGAAGAACCGACTCCCAAAAATGCCGCACATCCAGTGAAAACGCAGGCCACAACCCAGTCATCGCATGACAAACCTGAAGTGAACCCCCAAGAAGGCATTGAATCAGAGGAAGATGATAGCAACTCATACCTCTCTGCATCCGAAGATGAGTCCTCGGGAGAAGAATCATCTGGAGAAGATACTTCGGAACAAGAATCAGAAGAAGGATCGGAGGAACAACCAGCAACAAAGAACCCGCCGGGGAAGTACGAGGCAAGGCCGATAGAATTGGTCCAACCGAAACACGAAGTCCGAAAAGAAGTCAAAGAAACGGTGGTGGAAACGATAGAGAAAGATGTCGAATCTTCCTCTGGTGCATCGTCATACGATACATCGAGTGATTCGCGCGAGGAGATATAGGTGTCCAAAACACCACCAAGGACGCAAGAGGTTATGTTAACAGTGATAATGTAGCAGTGTGTTTTCCGGGCTTCGTTTATCTGTGTTATTGTTTGTTTGTTGCTTCTGTTCTATTTAGCTACACTCACTAATGCATCCCTCCCCCTCGTCTGTGCTACTCGAATCGCGAGATGTTGCTTCTGAGCGCTTTAAATCAATTTGATTGGATCCTGTACTTTTTGACGTTGGGTAGCAGTCGGCAATGAGGTGAGCTGGCTTATAGCGGAACATGTCTGGACTCTTTGAAGCGAAAGTAATTGCATACAAAGTCATCTCAGTGAGACTCGCTATCGAACGATCCGCCAGGCCAAGGACCAACACTAAGCATGAAGCTGCTCCACATCGCACACTTTTTCCCTGGAGTTCAGTTACTTCCAGCCATAGTTCCTCTTTGCCATGCACTGGTCGCACAGCCCAATATCTACGAAGTAGATGTCGCCATCATTGGCGGCGGACTGGCCGGTCTCTCGGCCGCCAAGGATCTTGCAGCCGCCAACAAGACCTTTGCCATACTCGAAGCACGAGATCGAGTGGGTGGCCGTGTGCTCAACGCCGAATTGCCAGGAGAACACGCCGAAGAGCTAGGCGCCGAGTACGTGGGGCCCACTCAAGACCGCGTTCTCGCTCTCGCAGCCGCGCTTGGCCTGCCGACGTATAAGACATACACAGTAGGACAATCAACCTTTTATCGCAATGGCACAGTGCGTCATTATCAAGATCAGCTGGGTGGTGTTCCGCCCGTTCCCATAAACTCGCTTGTCGAACTTGCACTTTTCATGAACGATATCAACACCCTTGCAAGCAAAGTCGACCTGGAAGCCCCGTGGAAGACCCCAAATGCTACGGTGCTGGATTCGATGACTCTAGAAACGTATATCAACTCTAAACTATCCACCCCTGACTCACGCGCCCTTCTTGACATCGCCATCCCAGCTATCCTGTCGACCGAGGTGAAAGAGCCGTCATTGCTGTATGCACTGTGGTGCATCGCGGCCGCTGGAGATGAAACCGGACCCGGGACCATCAATCGTCTCATCGGTGTAGACGGGGGTGCCCAGGACAGTCGAATTCAAGGTGGGAGTCAATTACTTGCCATCAAGCTTGCCGAGAAACTAGGATCGCAAAAGATCATTCTCAACACACCTGTGCGCAAAGTCAAGCGCGAAAAGGGCAAGTATACCATCACCGCAGACACCGGAATTATCTCCGCTAGATATGTTATCGTTGCCATGTCTCCACCGCTGGTAAGTCGGATTATATTCGAGCCACCACTGCCTGCTGGGCGAGATCAATTGAACCAACGCATGCCGATGGGATCCATCGGAAAAGCAATTGCCATCTTTCCGCGGCCCTGGTGGCGGGGCCAGGGACTTAATGGAGCAGGTGTCAGCGATACCGGCGTGATCCGGGTGACGTACGACAACACCCCGGCGGATGCATCCTTCGGAGCGCTAATGGGGTTTATTGAGGCGGACGAGATGCGCAAACTTGATACTGCCAGCGAGGAAGAGGTCAAGCGCCAAGTCAAGCAGAGTTTTACAAATCTATTTGGTCCGCGGGTGGAAACTGCTACCGATATCCTCATTCAACGATGGGATCTTGAAGAGTTTTCCCGCGGTGGCCCGGGGGCTTTCATGCCGCCGGGGGTTCTGACACAATATGGGTCCCATTTGCGCGCCCCAGTCGGGGGGATCCATTTTGCTGGCACGGAGACTTCACTAAGATGGATTGGATATATGGATGGAGCTATTGCCTCAGGGGAACGCGTTGCCGGGGAGATACTGAGCTCCTGTTTTGACTGTGGATTCCATTAAGGGGCTTTTTCTGCGATGGATTTCTCTTGATGTTCTGTAAAGGATGTCCGAAAGTCGTCGGGATTCTTGGGATTTATATGTGACATCCTAAGCCCCGGGGGGGGTTCTACACCAAATTTACTCCAATTCCAAGGGTATTTCCAATTCCATATTCAAGTCAACACCAGGATTATGGAGTAAGGCTATGCTCCCAGGTGATGGGGGCTGTCCATTTTGCTGTGGTCCCGTCGACGCAGAATTCGCCAGAATCCCCACTTTCCCCCTTTTGACGTTCGACTGGGCGATTTGGACCAGAGTCGGGTTATTTTCTTCGGAGAATGTGTAGAAGCACAAACAGGAGCTGGAAAGGATTCCAAGGCTCCTATGTTTCCTGGAAATCCGACATGAGGAAGACAGCCAAAGGGTGCCGATGCCACATATAACCGCTCATAGAGCCAAATGAGGAAGTATGTTATGGGCCACAGTCTCTAATCCACTTCCAATAAATCTCTTGTCTTTTTTTCATTTAAACGGACCCATTGCTGAGCCGGAGCTATAATCCACCTTCAGACTGTGTCTGTTTAGCTATATAACATCGACAATCCCCAGTCTCAGACACAATATCTCCTACATCGAGCCCAACTACCATGTCAAAATCAAAGTCAAAGCGCAATCGCAATCGCAATCGCAATGGTCCTGGCAACGCAAACCAAACTGCGTCAATGCCAACGCCAATGACCACAAAAAAGGGCAAGCCAAACGCTGGATTCCAGCAAAAACAAAGTGGGCAATCAACACCCTCGGCAACAACTATTTCTTCTGGTCCCTCTGCTCCTTCGTCTGCTCCAAGAAATGCATCTGCACGCGTACAACATGGCAAAAGAAAAAATGCCACTACGCAGCCACATTGCCCATCGAAAGTTTTCAAGAAACGTCGATCGAACGGCTCAGCACCAGCAACCAAGGCGTCAAACAATGCGTTGGCAGGCCGCAGGGGAACCAACCCAGGTTCCTCTCAGAGGCCCCAGGCCAAGAGTCACAAGCCTCAAGACTCATCCTGCAACCCTTCGTCAAAGCCCTTCCAGCGTTCATCTACAGTCGAAAGGAGCCATGATTTAGGGTCAAAATCTCAATTGGCCAATCTATCGATGTCTCAACCACTGTCAAGAATCCCGTCGCCTGTATCATCCTCACCACAAAAGTTTATGTCCCTCAATCCGACCACCCCAAATCGCCACCATGTTATGGGACGCCAAACTTGTAGCCCATCGCCATCGGACTCTGAAGCTGACTCTGACTCTGACCCTGATTCGGGATCCCAATCGAGTCGGGAATCAACTTCGACGTCATCCTTTTCTGCAAAGAAACAGTCCACAAAGAAATTAAATGCCGAAGAAGTGTCCAGTGACGACAACAAACACAAACCGGATGGATTGTCACAACCAATATCCGAATCCAATCTGGAAGTTTTGTCAGACTCGTCCTCGGAATTCGACTCTGAATCCGACTCTGAATCCGAATCCGAATCTAGCTCTGGATCGAGGTCGAGAATGGACTTGGACTCTGATGTCGGGATAGAGTTGCAACAAGCACAAGAACCGATATTGCTCGGCTCGTCGCCTCGACAGTCGCAAACGGGGATCATTGACCTAACGGTTAACACTCCCATCTCCCGCCGAGGCGACAGGAGTGAAAGTGAGAGGACAAGCACATTGCCACCTTCCTCCTTGATACTCGACATGTCTCAACCAGAATCATCCTGCGCACCAGAACCCAGCCTACCACCATTCCTCCCAAGCCCAGGGTTGGCATCGTCCTCGAGAGCGCCTGGAGGCAAATTTTGGCGCCAGGCCCGTGAGAATCCCAGCGTTGTAAGGCAGACCTTGTCAGAATATGGTTCCATTATAGGGACTGAATCATCCTCCGGAGATTCCGTGGCCCCAACTGAATGGCTACCACACTCTGGTCCGGAATCAGATCGAGAACCATTGCCATGTCCAACGCCAGCAAGTCCATCCTCTCGATACAAACCAGTGAGACGCACAGTATCAAAGTCACGACCATCAAGTTCTACAAAAAAACGGACTTCTCGTCCCCATCCCAGCTCGACAAAACCTGCGCAGTCCTCGAGCACAATAGATCACATAACAAAACTGCGATTTTTGTATAAAGGCATACCCTTTGGTGGCCAGGGACAGGACAATCACATATCTGCGGAGCTTCCCGATAATAATGACAGTGCCGAGTCTGATGATACCGATTGTCCGGACGATCCCGGTGATCATGATTATTCTGATAGTTCTGGCGATTCGGATGATTCGGATGATTCGGATGATTCAGATGGTCTGGAGTTTGTGGATTCTGTTTCCGAGATTTCAGCGGCCCGGCGGCCTACATTGCAATCTTCAGAACGTTCGATAAATATGGATATGAGTCCAGGGATGGCTGGGTCAGCGGAACCCGACTTGTCCTCAGACAACGAAGTATCCACGAACTATGATGGCTCTGCGGAGATTGAGGGACTGTCATCCCAAGAGCTGGCACGACTCTGGGCCCAGATATCATCGGACGCTGGAAATTTGGAACGGGAACGGAAAAAAGCAAAAGCTATCTCATTACAAAAGAAACGTGAATCGGAAGAGCAGCGCAAGCGCACCATCGAAAGAAATAAAGAGCAAGCGAGGCGACTGCGAGAGCAGAAGGAGAAACAAAGAGAAGAGCGAGAGACAAAGAGGAAACGGGAATTGCACGCCCAGAAGCGACGACAAGAGCAGCAAGAACTGAGGAATAGGAGACCGCAGGATAATTCTGATTCCTTGGAGGAGGTGTTAAAACGCGACAGGCTACTGACAGTACAATCGAAGCCGCCTGCGCAACTACGTATGGGGGTTAACCACGGTCTCAGTCTCGAATATCGGAGAAGAGCATCCAGACTTGTCCGCCCCTGTTCGATGAACCAAATCAATAACGGACGGAATGGGGTTCAACGAGATATCCACCATTTGGAGGCAGTTGGGGCAGATGCATGACCGGGCATCGAGATTCGGGGGTGTTTTGAAGGGGGATGAAGACCAGATTGTTTGCTAGAAGATCAAGGCATCCTCATCAGTATCACTGAAGAGGTGGGATGTATATTACAAAATATCCGAATCGTCTTCCTCAAAGCGGGCATGACTTGCCGTTATGGCGCTGTACGGATGTTTGAATGGAATTGATATTCATAGAAGGGAAGTCGGGTTATACACAGTGTTACAAGTGCCTTCTTACCAGCCTGGACTCTTCACTAGATGTACCCAATTGAGACTATCTCCTTTAGTGCCTCTACAACATAAAGCTGGCATCCTAGGATCGCACAAAGAGAAGTACCAAGTACACCCTTTATGAGCGGTCAGGTTAATGGATATATTAGAGATAAATACACGGGATATCATCAATGCACAACAGAGGAAACGTGGCACGGGCTCCAAATACCCTTGATAGCCAAGGTTATGTGTTAACACGTTAGACTCACAGTAGACAAGACATGGACATAGACAACCAAAAGAAAAGAGCAAGGCATATTTCCAGGTTAATCCCATGCATCTCCCCAATCATCATCAGCATCTTCATTTTTTGGTTTAGTATCAATCTTCTTGGCCACAGCCACAGGGCGAGGTTTGGCTGTGCTTGCCGTAGATCGTGTGACTACGGTGTTCGTAGATGCAGCCTTGGTCAGGCCCTTTGGTAAAAGGGGTTTGGCCTTTGTTTGAGACTTTGCGGCCAGCCAGCCAGCGAAATCGGGTTCACCCCCATCATCGTAGGGTACAGCAGGAGCTTTGTTCGGCGAGGGAACAGGAGATGTGGGTTTGGGGGACGTGACAGCAGCAGTGAATGGATCAACTTCATTTTGATCATCGTCATCATCCATAGCACCCCAGGCATCAAAGACATTGTCGCCTTCTACTTCGGGCTCGTCGTCGTGAACAACTGGAGCTGCACGATCTGACATCGACCGATTCAAGGGCTGGGCTGCGGGCCGAAGAACTTGTTTAGGCAGTTCTGATTGGGTTGAGGGTGATGGTTTGGCCGGGCGAGGAACTGACGCAGAGCGTGCAGTATCTGGATCAACAGTCTTACTGCTGTTGGCTGTGGGTTCAATCTCGCCGTTGGCAGTTGCGATTTTGTTTGTGAATGATGAGATGGCCCACCCGGCCCAGGAGTTGTCACTGGGAGTTTCAACACGAGCATCAGGTTTGTTGGCTTCTGCAGGTGCGACAGGTGGTATCACAGTGGCTGGCATTGTGCTGGCATGCTTCCGCACCCGCTGAACATATAAGTCCAATGTCTTATTTGCTTGGTCTCGGATCAATCTATTCAATGATTAATATAGGACCCCGGGACACAACTCAGGGAGGTATTCATTGCTCACTTTTCCTTGTCCAGAAGTCCGGGACAAATGGCAGGCAAAATTCTGACAGCGCAGTCTTCCTCAGTGAACACATCAATAGTCGCAGCTAAAGCCAACAGTCCTGCGTTTCGAGCGTGAACAAAAGGATCTCGAATCGATCTGGTAAATGCCGCAATAAGCACTTTGGAGCGAGTCTATCACGAGTCAGCCACTAAGTCTAAGATTGCACAAAAATTCACTTACACTTTGCCCCAGGTTCTTAGCGATCCGACCCAGGCAAATCGTAGTATTCGTCCGAATTCCAGGTTGCTCGTCGTTAGCAGTGCGGGCGAGGAATTTCAACAGTTCTCCATTGATGATCCTGTCATTAAGTTTGTTGATGACCGTAAGAACGGCCTTTACCGTTTGTTCTCTAACCACTGGCGCGACGTCGGTGAAACCAGAAGTCTAAGACATGTTAGACCAACGCATACTGCCAGCTTTCAAAAAAAGAAAAAAGAAACCTACCATTTGAGGGAAGATCTTGTCGTTGACAACCTTCTGTGGAAGGTTGTCAATCATTAACGGGAGGTGATCCAAGAGGCAGACACGCAATGCTCGATCAGGATTGCCAAATAAACGCACAACCACGGGGGTCAGCTTAGAGTTGAACTCTTCTGTCGATAACTTTGCTCCAATTTTAAAGGTGGCCCCAAGGACTTTCGGACCACCACCGCCGAATTCGACGGATTTGAGTAGCTCAGGCAGTACCTTCATTTTAAAGAAGTCTTCTGGGAAGTCCCCAGAAAGATTATCAAGTTCACTGCAACAGTGCCACGTTAGCTCATAGGTTGCCATTTAAATCATGGAGATGTACGCACTTGATAAACTCTTCACGCTCAGCATCACTCTTGAGCCCCAAGCTGTCGATGTCCTCAGTCATCCGAATAAGTGGTGTTTGGAAGAATCCGCCATGTTTCTTTCCCTGTTCAACAAAATGCCCTGGGCTCAGTCGGAGCTTTGGGTTAGCGGTGCAAAGGCGCTTATAGCTTTGCTGCATGCTAGGAGGAATGTTTGTTGTCTTGCCAGCTTGGTCGGCACTTGAGAAATTCCCATTGAAAACCTCAAAGATTAAGATACCCAATCCATAGGCATCCACTGCTGCTAGAGGATTGCGCTTGATAGTATCCCATCCACCTTTAACCACTTCTGGGGGTGTGTATCGGGCGGCATCGGGCACACTGCTTCCGTAAGTCTGAGAATGAAAGTCAGTATAAGGTACAGTTTGTGGCGGTTTCTTAGTAGATCTGACGCTGGGCCACTGACATATATAATAGCATCGTCCTCTTTCATGGAGCTCAGGATATCGAATCCTCCTAGCTTCCATTCCCCGCTCTCACTGGTGAACACGGAAGATGCGCGCACGGCACCGTGGACCGAGGAAGCATCCTCGTTGATGAACTTGAGAGTAGACTATCCAGCCCAATTCCAGTCAGCAATGCCATGACAGCAGATTCCCGGGAATATCATACTGCCACAGTATACAACCCCCACTTAGCAGTCTCCTCGGTCAAGCTCCTCCTCTTCACCGGCCAGCTGAGCGGCACAACTCGTTCCGTGACAATGTAAAGATTGTAATCTGTCTATCAAGACGTAAGTGCCCGCACCACACTTCCATCTTCAGATCAAAAATCCGTGAAGAACCAAGTATACCTCAATTGTATCCAAAACTTTGATAACACCGGGATGCCGTAACGTCCGACACTTGCGGATGGCATTTTTCGCCAGGGGTAGGCGCGATTTGTTCGCATTGACATCGAATGTAAAAACACTGCAGACGGAACCGTCATCCTAAATGTGCCGCTACAGCGTCAATCATCAAAGCGCCTCTTGTTTGAAATAAGGAACCAAAAAGCCACCGTACCCGTTTCGTACCGTTGTGGAGTGCCCAGACTGAGTCGCCAATGTCGACCCTGTCGCCGAGGGAGAATGGCAGTCCGCTGCCCTTCGCGATGGCTGATCCGATGGCGGATTTCAAGAAATCCATGGCAGCAATGTGGCTGATGTGGCAGGCCGGGAGATGTTTGGGGTATCGGGGATGCGCGAGTCGATGTACGCAATGGCCAAGGTGTGATTATTCGGCGAAAGGGTAGAACAACTAGACCGAGCAGGGGACTAGGAACAATGAGAGACCAGACACAGTGTTCTTGTACTTCGGAGACCTGAACACTTCCAAGTTTGGATCTCCTTTCACCCCCCGCCTTATCGCGATAACCACCGGTGCCTGAGGCCGTAACAGGCTAATATAAATACACAACAGCTCCGCTTCATCTTGTCATCGTCTTCTCCATACCGGTCCCACGCGTCTTATTTTGTCGCCAAATGGACTCGGAGCTTCCAATACCTTCCCTCTTGCCATAAATATTTTCGCCAATACTTACTACTCGAATTCACAGTCTCATCTACAAAATTAACACCCTCCACCGTGGTAAGACTCCCAGTTCCTTTCCCTTCTGTGTACCAGTACGCAATCCCCCCAGTGACTCCAGTCACTCACTCCAATGATGCGAACTCTGGTAAAAGGTCAGACTAAGACCATAACACCGTCAAAACAAAGACTCACCCAGCAAAATTCGATGGTACTCCCGCAAGCTCCAAAAATCCACCCAACACCACAGACCGGTCCTGGTACAAACTTCGAGGGTTACAACTAGGCATACAAGGATAGACAACCTCTTCCCTAGTGAGCTTTTTGCTCGCCTGGAGCAGCCATGGTCGCAAGACCACAGCTGCGCCCTTATCACAACCACATACCCTTTCGGGGGGCTCGCGAGGACCATTTCCGCAGCACTACATTCTCCCCACTTTACACAGCAGAGCACAAACTATCTTCCGGTGGGATACGCTGGCAGGCAGCAGCGAAGATCCTGGCCACAGAACCATGGCTGAAAACCCACGCCGAGACAAAGCGGCTGGGTCCAGGATCATAGGGAGAATTTGTGTACATCTATACTTCCGGCCGTCCCTCGCCAGTAGTGCAACTAGGCTGCCATGAGCATGCCCTTTGGGCACGAAAGCTCGGGAAACGGGGAGGTGACGCCGCTATCTGGGGTTGCCGTGTCCGCTTCGTTTCCATGAGGACAGTTCGGCGACCAATGGCTGTGGCGTAAAGGGTACGAGGGTTTGAGAAACAGGAGAAGTGAGGATTGGTGTCACAGGTGGGGTCATTCAACCGGTGCTCATTGAGGAGGTCTTGAGGTCGTGCGGATTCTTGCTGGCAGCGTTCTGCTGTCTGTCGAATACGGACTTCTTCCTGGTCTTTACTTTGACTATTGCGTCTGGCTTTGCCGTTTCTTCTTTCCTCTCACTCCCCTTTATCTCTTTTATCTGCTGTGAAGGGCGGTGTGGGAATGCTGTGACGGGGTTTGGAAGTTGTGAGTGTTGGTTGAAATGTGGGCTGGAGGTAGTTGGTCTTTGTGGTGCTAGGTAGTGCTTTGGGGGTTTTTCTGGGTCTTGTCCATGGCTGGAGGGTGGATTGATGGGTTTGCAATGGGATAAAGCACCGCGATGGGTTGATGTCTGGTGTCTGTGGCTTGCGTGATGACACTAACGAAACAAACCCTGAGGAGATTCTTCGCTTCACATTCGAATGATTTGGTTGAAGAAGAAGTCCACGGCTAATGTCTGTCATAGATCTTGCGCTGTCCTTAGGGTTGAATTGGCTTTGGAGTCTAGCTGTTGGGGTCTGGCAGGGTTGTGTACAGTATGACAAGCAGTTTTTGAATATCTGTAAACACGTCTATGCGACAGAGAGAGTATGGTTCTTTTTTATATATTTACTTGCTTTGTTTCGTTAATTTTTTTCAAAATATAACCATTTCATTGCTGTCTACTTGATCCGTTGGAGCTATCTCCACTATCAAGTTCACCCATCTTCAACCACATCCACTGCTTGATTCGCTCCCCGAATTGACCATCCACATACATGTCACCATCTTACCACCGTCGCCTGGCCAAGACATAACTGATCGCAGACCTTGCTTTCAACCATAGAAGATACGAAGGCCATGTGAGCCCACCGAAGACCCACAGACCCCCGACCCACAAGGGAGAAGAAATTTAGAGCACAAAAGAACAAAAAAAAAGAGAAAAGAAACGGGATCGGAGAAAATCTGAAGGAAGAGGCCATTTCGATGAAATGGAATCATCAAGGCTTCAACTCAATCATGACATGGTAAAGTTGTGTACTAGTCGAGGATATGACGATGAGCTAGACCGGATATCAAGAGCTCGATTTCGATGGGTTCATCGCCCCGAAAGTAAGTTTCCATATGCACCAGATCAAGATCTGGAGAAGAGATAGGCACAGCTGGTAGATTGATCCATCATGTCTGATTGAAAAAGTTAGCGATGATTGTGTGGTCGCATTTAGAATAGGAACCCACCGAGGAAGTCTTGAAATGACATGAAATTGACCGCAGGATTCAAGTGTTTTGATGGCCGCCTTGATGACGGAACAACACACGAAGACGCGGTGTGGAAATGGAACCGGGGTATTTGAGGTGATGGTTGCCAACAATGCAGTGCGCGGGCTAGTCACAGCGGAATGATAAGATAGAGTGTCATTCGAGAGAACCGCCGACGGGCTTCATGATTCGTGTAGTTCATTTTCCTTCATCCGTTGCCTCAGCCGAGTGTGAGGCTCCAGGGGTTGTTGCTGGAGTATTAGCAGACATTTGGGCAGGCATTTGTGGCATTTGGTTGAAGCCATTGCTGGGAGTGCGGTGCTGGTTAGGGGGGAAATGATGCGATTGATGAGGACTCGAGGAAAAATGTGGCTGTTGGGAGTAGCTGCCACGGTTGGGAGGCACTGAGGTGGGTTAACAACTGGAATGATTCGAGCGGAGATTGTTCGAAAACTCACTATGTCCCGACGGCTGAGGATATCCGGGTTGACCGGGCAAGAACATCATAGGCTGAGGAGGCTGTCCAGATTGCGAGTTCTGGTGCATCATCATGGGTGCACCGCGGCTCGGGCTTGGGTATCCACTATGCGGCTGAGGTGCAGGTGCATGTTGGGGATAGGCGTGGCCTAGATTAGGGGAATACATGGGCATCTGTGCGTTATACGGAGTCATGCCTTGAGGAACTCCCATATAGGGCCCGTTGGAGGGCTGCTGCACCATCATCGGGGCTCCGTTAACAAATTGAGGGCCACCGCCCTGGAACGGTCTCATGTGGGCGGGCTGAGGGCCACCATAGTACTGCGACATCGGTTGGCCAAACGAAAGCTGGGCATTAGGTGGAGCCATAGGGGACGGATATCCGTGTTGCGAACGCGGAGACGGGAAAACCTGGGAGTTCGATGCGGACAACTGCATGCGGTGATGATCCTCCACATGGGACGGGCCATGAAGGCCCTGTGAGTGAAGGCTATGGGGTCCATTCGGAGGACCAGAAGAAGGCGTCATGCCAGGGGTACCCTGGTGGAAAGGGAAGGGCACCTGATGTTGAGATACGTTGCTGTTGTTGGAAGTAGAACGACCTTGAGACGGGACGGAATGGACACCGACGGGTTGTTTGAACATCTGATCGTAGGTTTTATCCTCGCTGCCGTCTATGATGTCCCAGGTTGGCAAAGTCTTGTAGGGTGGAGGGATACCTCCAATCAACAAAAAGGACTTGTCGGTCTGTTCTGCGCTCTCCTTCTTCATGCGTTTGATGGGATTGAATTGATCACTAATAGAGGGTCGCTCGGAGACAGGAAGGGGCTTCCTTGGACCAAAAAATGCGGTTGGAGTTGTGGCGCGCGAGACAGATCGATTGCGAGAGAATGAGCGTGGGCTTGCGGTTGCCACGGAGGTACCACCAGGAGTGAAGGTACTCGCCGCCGGGTTCGGCTTGAACTCCATGGCTTTGACATTGAACTTGGTTGCCGCAGAAGAACCAGCCTGCGACCTGACAGGGCTAGTGATTCTCTGCTGTTCGCTCGCAGGACCAGTCGGCGGTCCACGGGCTTCTTGGATGGGAAGGGGAGTGGGAATAGGTCCCATTCCCGCGCCTTTGCGTTGTTGCATGTTGTCCGCAAGTCGAGGGCCAAGCATGCCGACACCGGGACGTCCGGGAGGAACTACTTGCTGGGGGAATCGTCCACCAGCACCGAGAGGCCCAGTGGGAGGATAGCCCTGGCGAGCGCGGTTGTAATTCTGGCGATCAGCAGGGGCCGATGGGGGTACTGCTCCGGTGGGTCCTACGCCACGGGCAGGGGGCTTGTGCTCCGTGGGAGGTGTGGTAACTTTGGGTGTAGTCTTGTCCTCCCCTTGTTGCAGGGTTCGTTGCATGATTGCTTCCTGCTTTAGTCGATCCTTGGCCAGGATGGGAACAAGGTCTTTCGGCACGGGAGTGGAAAGTTTAAAGCTCTTGGAAAACTTCATCAGCTCATTCAGCTTCATGGTTCGGTCATATGAGGCTTGGTTGCGACGACGCTCCTGCATCTTAATCTTCTCGCTGTTTGCGAACTGGCGGAAGTGATCCAGCACCTCTGCCTCCACATTTGCAGTCGCATTTTCAGGTATAGCGCGCTTTGCAGTGGGCACAGTAGGCACTGCAGGCACTGCAGGCGAGGCACCTTTGCCAGAGGCAGACTTCTGCTCGGGTTCTGCCGGGCATTGCAGGGTTGCGACCAGTTCAGGCTGCTTGGCCGAGGGTGCCGAATCCTTCGCCGCAGTCTGAGAGGGGACAGGGATAGGAGCAGTGGGGGTAGGTGAAGCCATAGGTTGCTTGGAGGGGGGTGCACTGGGTGCTGCAGCAGGCTGCGGGGCTGCTTGACGGCGTCCAGGGGGCATGTACTTGTTTGGTTGGCCAGAAATCAAGGGCGGGAAGGCCTTTTCCTCGCGTCGGACACCGCTGTACTTGTCTTCTTCGTCTTGATCGCCAGTATCTGGTGCCACAAGGCCGCGTTCCTCCCGCATGTGGGAATTTTCCACGTCCTGACCCTCAATCTCACGGGCGATTCGAGCTGCTTCCGCTTGCTTTTGTTTGTAATTAGGATCGGAACGATCGAGACGAGTGGTGTAGATATTCTCGTCGTAATTAGTCTTGGCACCGAAAAGACGCTCATTTGCCTCAAACTGGTCCCATCCAGCAGTGTTGTTGCTCGTCTCAAGCGACATATCAATGTCAGTCTCGGCGGGTTCCCAACGCTGCAAGGTACGCTCGCGCATGGCTAGGTTTCCCGAGATATCACTGTCGGTTCTAAAACCTTGGGAAGCACCTATGGTCGGGATTAGCGTATACACAAACGAACTTCGTTTACAAAGCAACGCATACCGTTTGATTCCTTGGCTGAAACTTCTGCTGTAGTAACGTTTGGAACGGAAATGTCGACAACATCTTTAATGTCAAACGACATGATGTGCTCGGGTGCGGAGCCCAGATACGGAGTTGCGACTTCGCTGATGCCGTTCACTCGGGATTGGGCCTCTTGCGAGCTTCGCTGGACCATTTTGAGCAGGAAGGAGAGTTCGTTGGTCTCCATGGTCGATGAAGAGAAGATACCAGTATACTTTTCTCCGTTCTTGGTAGTTATAGTTGTATGCAGGCCCTGAATAGTAGGTTAAAACTAATCGACAGAATGGCGGTAAGATTAGGCTTACAATAAAGCTGGCGAATAAGAAGAGAAGGCGATCATGAGCATGACTATCAGGCGTGTTTGACTCCTTCTGGTTGGGTCTTGGAGAGCCAGATTGTCTCTGGTGGGTCATATTGCCGTTGGATGAGGAGTATGAAGATCGTTGGGTGATGGGGTTGGTCCCTTGGGTCCAGGCCTTGTGGGAGTTTGTGCGCCTATGCAGTAGAACATGCTTGCGTTAGCGGACGATGATAACCAAGCAGCAAAAGGCAAAGACGTCATGCCATCGAATCCGATGTCTTCAATTGGCTCTCGTTGGCGCACGACTTGATGCAGGCCAACAGAGCTCACCAGCTCCAAGGCACGTGCACAAGGTCAATAGCTGAGAGGACAAGGGAAGGGGATGAGAACGCCAAGGGGGCATTTCCCAGGTTCAAAGGCAAGGGAATTCCAAATTCTGGTTCAACAAGGTCTATCCAGAAGGAGAGGCTGAACATACCGTTGTCCGCCATCAATAGGGCTGCCCGACTGTCGTCGGTTGTCGGACCCCTTGGTGCTGTTGCTGGATCTCAGGGTAGATCTGCCCGGGTTCGGCACGGCTGCGTTGGCATTGCCAGGCGCGTTGTTGGCCGGCACAGAGTTGAGAGCGGAAGCCATTGATTGACTTTGGTGTCAGTCAGGGCAAGCTTGCGTCGTGGAACTTCACACGGCGGAAAGCCGCTGGGATGAGGCACGAAGCCACAACACACCGCCTGCACAAATAGGACTGGGGGTGGGAAAGTGAGGGGGAAGGATAAGCAACCACCACACTGCGGAGATACCGGAATGCCAATGGTAGGAAAATAGGGAAGGAAGAATGAGGGATCAAAGAACAGAAAGAGAGAAAATGAAGGAAAGAGAAATGGACTTGTCGCAAGTTGATGGGGGAAGCTGGAGTAGTCACGCGTATGGTAATGTATTCGTGTTACACCCTGCTTTTTTTGGCTCCAAACTGTTAGTTCTGTTCTTTTTGCTCTTCTTTTTTAATCTTTTGGGAGACTTTTGAATTCCAATATTATTGTATTTTTTTTTCTACAGAAGCATCTTGAATAATATCTCTATTGCAAGTATTGTTCTTAGCCGACCCTGGGATAGGTCAATTGCGAATCCTACTAGGTACTATGTACTAACCAAGTACGGGTCAGGCTGAGGTAGCTCCACGTCTCCCCCTCATACACCCTAGCCTTTTTACTGAGCCATTTTAACCATATTCTACCTAATGGCATTTGTGCGATGTAGGGTGACAACACCCGGAAACATTCCATGCCCAATTAGATCTACAGATTCCATACACGATTTACATCTGATGCATAAGAGAACCCAGGGGGCGAACGACCAATGAAAACAAGCAGACACGCATGGGTCGACACCGTCTGGTACGATGAACTACATTATCGGGCCATTCACAGCATCTCAATGGCCTTGTGTCATCTGCCCGGATCATTGATATGTTGCCTTGTCGTATACTTAGCTACTATGTACCTACGTACAATTTAATAGTGACATACTATATATCCATGCGGACATCTTTACACTACTCTTTGTTCCCATTTCTGCTTTGTTATAAAAATAGTTCGAGTTCAACACGGGTATCGAAGATGGGAATGACTCAAAATGAAACATTACGGTGAACCGTACCTGTGGACGTATGTAGCGAGAACCACCCTAGTATCGATAGATCATGGGGGATATACCTAGGTATTCCATACATATTCCAAGGTTGTTACGGTCTTGATGTCCTGGGGTAACTACATGTATGTAGGGTTCATAAATGAAAGAGTGGATAGCGGGTCTTACCGAATATTCTATGTAGACTAAGCCAACTTCCAGGTTGATGCTTTGCAAAATATGTCCCCAGCCCTTTGAGCCGGAACCTTGTTCAATTTATTTTACTTTCATATAATAATGATAAATACGCAAGGGACTTCCAAGCTTCCCCTACGCCATCATACTTCGGGATGAGCATGGATCTTCTCGATCTGAGCAAATACGTGACGTGTGACGGGCAGCCTAAGGCCTGCTCAGGCTTGTCTGGTTAGTCAGATATTCCCCAGAGCCTCCTTGGCCTGTTCTTTTTCTTTTTCTTCTTTCACATATGTCATTGATCCATGATTGTTCCAGATCCCCGTCGATTGTTTTGCCAGAAAATATACATGTATATTTCTCGACCAGATGAGCTCCCTCCCTACATAAGTAGCAATACAGACAAGTAACGTCTATATATGATCTCGCACTAGTCCCCTCTGTACATTCTGGAGTCCTCCTTCGGGGTGCTGTTTTCCCACCGTCTCACTGCATCAGCGTCACCGAGAAAAGCAAAGTGGTTGAGGGCCTATTCCAGAACAGTCACGGTATTTCTAAGCCGCATTTCCCACTGGGTCCAACGAGAACAATAAATCCAAATAACGGCTGTCCAGTCACTGAGGACGATATATACATATCTATGTCTTTCAGAGGAAGTGGAGAAGTGGACTCGAAATAACCAACGTTATCGCGGGTACTTATCAGTGGATTGGAGGGAGCTGGCAGAAAGGAGCCAGTGCGAGGTCACATGCATGATATACACACTATGTATAAGTCCGAAGCTACCTAGAAATAGAGGTAGAAGAAAGAAAGGATCTCGGTCTTTGGGTAGGTACAGCCTTGGTATATTCTGAGGCTTGGTGATCAATGAAATGGTACTAGTGACTGCGCCCTAACGTCTGAACACGTTCCCTTGTATAGAATTACAGTGCTATACGGTAATCTACGGTATCTACGGTATCGGGGGGTTGAACGCTGGTGATCACCGGTTCAGGCGCGGTAAGGCTCCAAGTTGACAGGAGGCTGGGCATCATCTTCACACATGCTTGGCACCCACTCGCTTCTGACCTATTTCTCACTTTCTGGTCTCACCTCCTCGGTGGTTTAGCCTTTCACACCTATGCAATCTTCAGATACCTCAAGATCCCAGTTCCCCTATTCCGAACCCTCCGATCAACAAACATTCCCCCACGACCGACCCTCGGGGTCTGGGAGTGCCGACGCATCCATGTCTGCTCAGCAGTCCGGTCGCAGTTCCTCTGCTTCGTCTCGATCCCAGTCCAGCAAGAATCAGGTAAATCTCTGGCTGCCTTTCAATTCCATGCGTTTTAGTCCCTAACCGCCGAGTGTTTTTTTTTCCCCGCCACACAGCCCGATAAGCAAATATCCCAAATTGAGAAGAGTGTGACACATCTCTTGGTTGCGACAAAACAACTCCTCGAAACTCTCACCCAATGGTCCCGGAAACAAGCATCGGAAAATGACGTGTCAGATGTATACGTGCGACTGGGTTATGAGTTCAACTTGGCGTGTCGGGCCTTCAGTGCCATCGGAGTCGACACTTCAGACCTGGGTCCTGTACCTGATCTGCTCCGCACCATTCTTGAAGACACCTTGAGTCAAGATGCATCTTCCCAGAGTCTCGATCGATACCTCCCGCGAATTCGAGATATAATCATCAACTTATTACACGGGCTGAAGAAGAAGCAAGCTCGCTTAAGGTCTCGACACCAACGCGATGACGGTCGGCCCTCGACAGGACGGCAGGCCAGTGCCGGGAGCATCGCCAGTGGACAGGCAATCGGAATCCTGTACGACGATGCTGCGGTGTCTAGTATGCCGCCAACAGCCCAGTCTCCTAGAAAATCGAACCGACGATATGGTAGCAATGGATCTGTGGAGGATCAACCCGCCATTGCTCGAACTTCCTCGGCACCTTCAGCGACGGACCCGCGAACAACGAATCACTCAGAAAGAGAATCATCACGGCGGGAGGCCCAGCAGATGCTGTCTCAGCCCTCCTCCTTGGATAATGAAACAACCCCTCGAGCCACCACCTCCAATACCACAGCGCCTCCTACATATACCACACCCGCTGGGTTCCCCGCCCCTCCCCCTCCACCTCCACCGAAAGAAGATGACGCGTTGGGGGCTTTACAGAGAAGTGGAGAACTTGAGCGACGTGCCTCGCGTCGATTCTCTGCATATCAAATCCAGAAACACCTGGGCACATCTACCAGCGGAGTCCCGGTTCTGCCCACCCAAAACTCCCCGATCCCCAATCGTGGTCGTGATGTCCGCGAATCTTTGAACGCAGTTCGTCTACGTGGCTCATATACTCATGCCAGACAGCGATCCAACAACCGCGTACAGGAAACTGCCAAGAGTGCACAAGCCCGTCCGTCAGCGACCATCCCCGGCGTTGTGGAAGAAGGACGTACCTCGTTGGCTGCAGCCACACCGTCGGACCCTGAGGGTGTCAAAGCTGTATCCTCCGAGACATCTCGTGAAGCACACGCTCCTGGTCAGAAAAGGGAATCCGACGAATCTACCAGCGTTTCTCCTCCGATAAACCCCCTACCGCAAGAGAAGCCAATGCTAGAGGACGCCTTTGAGCCTGGGAAGTCAGCACCTCGAACCCCAAAAGCGGACTCCTTTGGACCGTCTACCCAAATAGCAACACCTCCCTCTGCTTCTCAATTCAGCGCTGAGCAACCCTCCCCAGGCTCCCCAGGCAAAGAATTGACGCTGTTTCTGCAATACAAGAGCAAGATCAAGAAATATGTTCTACCAGATGGCATCGCAGATCTCACCATTGGGCGCTTGCAACTCGCTTTTATTGAAAAGTTTGCATGGAATACTCATGACAATGGCGTCGATTTGCCGGAAATCTACATCCAAGATCCAATTTCAGGAATTCGACATGAGCTTGAAGACCTCAATGACGTGAAAGATCGATCTGTATTGGTACTCAACATCGATAATCTCGATGAGGTCAAAAAGCATTTCGACGAGGGTCTTGGCAGCGTGCGCCTCCTCGTTGAAGGTGTCAAGGAGGCACTTTCTGGCCAAGAAAATATCATTCAGCGGGTTTCGGACCGCCAGCTTGAGGCTGCTAAAGAAATCGCTCGGCTGGCTGCTGCTCCTCCGGCTACCGCTGGAGGAAATGCCAAAGTCTCAATTTCTGGCAGCGGAAGTCAAATTGCTGAGCTGCAGAGCCTACGTCGTGACTTGGCTGTTCTCCGACAGACCTACTCCAACTTCACTGCCGATATCACTGGCTCGATGAGCGCAGTCCGTGCCAAGGCAAGCAAGGTCAAAACTGCCGCTGATAACGTTGCTACTCCCTCCTATGAAGGGGATGCCGGTCGTGCTCGTGTCAACACTGGCAAGAAGGAACTTGCTAATGAGTCAGAGCGACTGGTTGCCCGCGTCGATGATCTTCAAGATTTGGTTGAGGATCTTAGGAAGGATGTTGTAACTCGTGGCGTTCGTCCTCTCCCCAGACAACTGGAGGGTGTCAGTCGCGACATTAGCACCGTCATGAAAGAAATCAAGAAAATGCAGGACTTCCTGGGTCGCGAGAAGCCGATTTGGACCAAGATCTGGGAGAAGGAACTGCAGCTGGTTTGTGAAGAACGAGACCAGCTTACCATGCAAGAAGACCTGGCTGCCGACTTGCAAGATGATCTCGAGAAAGCAACCCAAACCTTCGCCCTGGTGGAGCAAGCAACCAAGGAGCAGGTCATGACAAACACGCCAGGCAGCGGTACTGCTGTTCGCGCCCCATCCAGGACTCTTGGCATTGACCCAACCATTGATCCTATGAAAGCCAAGGACGGTGTCTTGGGTGAGGTTCGTGCCTTGCAGCCTAACCATGAGAGTCGGATCGAGGCCATTGAACGAGCTGAGAAAGCACGAAAGATTGAACTGGAGACTCGACGCATCGGTCTTTTCCAGAAGGAGCTCGGCGCTTTCGTCGATGAAGGCAAATTGAAGAAGAGCGGTGGTTTTGAAGAGACCGAGCGGCTTCGTACTGCCAAGGATGAGCGCATCCGCAAAGAAGTTTGGGAAAGGCAGCAGGCCCGCAATGCTGAAATGGAGAAGGCGGAAGCGGAAGCGGCTGCTGCCCAGGCCGCAGAGCAAAACAATGAGGGCGGGAGTGATGATGGTCAGCCGGTAAGTGCAAATGAAACGACTCCGGAGGATGAAGACAAGGAGGAGAAGACAGAAGAACCCAAATCTCCATCTGCCGACGCGGAGAAGCCATCCCCCAAGTCGCCCGAGGAGGAAGACAACGCTGCCCCTGAACAGCCCTCTGCTTGAGCCTGCATGACTCTCCGATGTTCAGATATCCAGTCATTCTCGGCCTCGACTTCTATTTTATCATCCCCTCCCCTGCAACGTTTTTTTACCATCACCAACTCCAAGTGAAGTCGGTACATTTTTGTTTTTATTTCTGTTTGTTTTGCATTGGACATCGCATTGGGGCCTTGATTTTGTGTCATTTCCGTTGATACCTTTGGCGTGTTTCTTGTGCTTATTTATGTCAATTATTGACGATACCCTGCCACACTCTGTGGTGTGCTATTAGCATTTTGCCCTTGATTTTGCAAATGATATGAGCACGCGTTTTGAATTATTGCCCTATATCTCCTTATACTATTGACTGTAATAGAAAGTGGTCTGGCCTATGTTGATATTCCCTACTCCCTACACATAGGGAAATGTGCCCAAATAGCATGCACAAAAACGAGTCTCGCAGCCGGGGCTATCTGGCCTGTACGGTGGGAGAAGGGGTTTTTGTAGAACATGAATAGAGCTTCTGGAAATATCGAGTACGGAGTAGATGTTGACATACTACGGAGTAGATAAAGTGCACTCCGTATTCTAGGAGGGAACCTGGACTCAAGGACGGAGAAACTCCAGCAGATCGTCCCGTTTCAACAGCATAGTCCTTCCCATTGGTTATAAGGTATCCATCTTGTGGCCCGATGCATAGCGGTGCATTCCCAGCCATCTTTGTCCTGTGCAGCTTGCAGCTTCATGAGCACTCCAATGGGTTTATTCTGATTTCTGATGGATCAACCAGATCCAAAATTCGTCCAATTCACACCGATCAGTCTGAGGTACTCCATTATATAGGTTTAGGCTGTTGAATCTCCGGCCTCGAAATTCCATTCTGAGCCAACCCATCCGCAGCTTTGGTGAGACACACCTTTGAGACCATTCTCCCACTACTAGCCTCCAACCCGACTATTCCCACCAGTCTCAACTGAAACAAATTCCAGATTGATTATTGTCGCCAGACTCAGTGGCAGTATGCAGCATCTTCATGTCCTCTCTTTGTTTTTATCGATGTCCCATTTTACAACACTGGCCTCTACAGCTTACACAAATTCCTCGGCGGACCGAGAGCCTGTAGAGGCTGATCCTAGTTCACTGCCATCGGACCTCATTCTCCAGCGCAATGCTCAGATAGCCTCTCGGCTCGCTGCGGGACCAGTCCATGGCGTGAAAAAGATGAGCGACGACGAAGGCGAAAAATTCTTTCTCGACTACTGGAGTTTCATGGATACCACTGCCTCGGGGAATTTATCAGAGAGAAGCTATTCTGACGAAGATGCCTTCTCTCCTGCGCGCTTCATGGCCCAATCATACCCTTTTGATCCATCATATTCCTCATTCTCTGATAACCCAGATTTGTTTCCCCGGAAGAGCGGTGACAGTGAAACAAGTCATCTCGAGGCCCGGAACTTCAAATGCCCCGCTGGAACATCGGCATGCCTATCTATAGGCCGATCTGACCGCTGCTGTGGGTCTGAGGAGACGTGCCAGCTTGTCGTAGACACAGGGCATGGCAATGTGGGTTGCTGTCCTAGCTGGAAAAAATGCTCTGGGATGATTGGGTCATGCGAGCGTGGGTATACAGCTTGCTCAACGGCTTTGGGGGGTGGGTGTTGTATTCCAGGGTATCAGTGTGTTGAAGGAGGCTGTGAGTAATCTCCGGGCCATTACTGATGGACATGGACATCCGAAAGTGGGATGTAGCTATATCTTACTAATTGCTCCGGCAGGTGCGTATGTTACTGTTATTACTGTGACTCTCCATTCAACAGCGGTACTCTCTACTGTGACCTACTCGACCAAACCGCAGGATACTGCATCCGCATCTAGCTCGTGCTCGACAGCCTCCTCTCATAGCAGCATTCCTACGACTACGAACGACAGTCTGGCAGCACCGGGGCGTCCGACAGGTCTTTCGACGGCAACCAGCATTACTCGCGGCGATGATGTCTGCCCGACTGGGTTCTATGCCTGCTCCGCCGTCTACCACGGTGGCTGCTGCCGCACTGGACGAGACTGCGATACGACCTCATGCCCAACCACGTCTTCGACGACCTTCATATCAGGCGATGTTACAATTGTCGCACCCGTCGCAACGACAACAGAGCACCCTGGTGGAAACCAGTGTGCCAAGGGCTGGTTTCACTGTGCTGACACCGTCGGCGGAGGATGTTGTCCCATGGGATTTGCCTGTGGCTCCAGCTGCACTGCAACTGACACTGCGTCTGCGGCAACGGTTGCCAAGGAACAACCAACCAGCGCAGATGGTATGGTGCACCCGGTGAACAAGATCATGTTGGGGATGATGTTTGGGATTAATGTGGGGATCTGGTCGGTATTGCAATAGAGACACAAGAGATGAGACACATGAGTTGATGACAAGAAAAGAATGTTTCAGCTGAAAACAGCCACAATGTCCTCTGGAATGTGATTTTTATAGATCCCCCACGGGGGTTTAGTAATCGCCGGCAAGTGACGGGGCTAAACGTCCAGCCGGCCGGCTGCTGCACTCGGAGCTGATCCCCGAAACTCGCCGACACCGGTGAACCTTCTCTCTTCTCCTCACATCTTCTTTTTTCTAAACCTCGTTCTTTTTTGGTCTTGTGAGTTGATTTCTGGTGATTTGATCGCAAAGATGAGCGTACTGATCACTTTGCGATCCCATTTTTGCCAAATTCTGGCCCATACTAACGTTTCCCCAGGTCATTGAGCCGCCATCATGTCCGACGCTCCTCAAAAGCCCCTTCCCTTCGTCTACCAGTTCGCCGCCGGTGCGGTGGCTGGTGTCTCCGAGGTATGTTTTTTTTTTGCCTTGAGAAGCGGATTCGACGGGATTCGTTGAGTCGGAAACCCCCACAAGGTGCTCCAGGAGCTAACGCGTCTCTCCCCGCACGAACAGATCCTGATTATGTACGCCCGCTCCATCCGGTCCCATGGTCGCATCGTCACTTCTGTCGAAGACATGCCTGCTATAATGTGAAAACCGGACTCAGTTGACAATTTTTGACTCGCAGGTACCCTCTGGATGTGCTCAAGACTCGAATGTAAGCACACCGCTGGTCGCGATAAACATTGACCTAACGTGGCATGGGCTAATGATACTTCCCCTTTTGCAGCCAACTTCAAACAGGAGCTCCTGTTCCCGGTGTTGACCACTACAATGGCATGTTCGACTGCTTCCGCAAGATCGTTAAGAATGAGGGGTATGTCATCACATAGCGAACCAGCATCAGCTCTGCCTCTAACCTGTGGAAAACGTGTATAGTGCCTCGCGTCTGTACCGTGGTATCTCTGCGCCCATTCTGATGGAGGCACCCAAGCGTGCGACCAAGTTCGCCGCTAATGACAGCTGGGGCGCCTTCTACCGCAACCTGTTCGGCGTTGATAAGCAGACCCAAGGACTGGCCGTTTTGACCGGAGCCACAGCCGGAGCAACTGAATCTTTCGTGGTGGTTCCATTCGAGCTGGTCAAGATCCGTCTCCAAGACAAGGCCCAGGCTCACAAGTACAACGGCATGCTCGATGTCGTTAAGAAGATTGTGGCCGCCGAAGGTCCCCTGGCATTGTACAACGGTTTGGAGTCTACTATGTGGCGCCACATCCTGTGGAATGCAGGCTACTTCGGCTGTATCTTCCAGGTCCGCGCACAGCTGCCCGCTGTTGAGCCCGGCAACAAGAACCAGCAGACCCGCAACGACTTGATCGCCGGTACCATTGGTGGTATCACCGGTACTATCCTGAACACCCCCATGGACGTCGTCAAGTCTCGCATCCAGAACACCTCCAAGGTCGCCGGTCAGGCTCCCAAGTACAATTGGGCTTGGCCTGCCCTTGGCACCGTTATGAAGGAGGAGGGCTTCTCTGCCCTGTACAAGGGCTTCACCCCTAAGGTCCTCCGTCTTGGCCCTGGTGGTGGTATTCTGCTTGTTGTCTTCACTGGTGTCATGGACTTCTTCCGCAACATGCGCGGCGAGTAAGTTTGTCGCGATTGTCGTAGTTGAATGTTTGATAGCGAAGGTGTTTCTCCAAAAGCAACATCCATGTGGATGGTCATATACCTCTGACCCTCACCCCTTTCGCCCTGATACCCTCTTCACTATCATTTCCACCTTGGGCTCAGACTTGACCGACCATATGGAAGATGTTGTGATTCTTTTGGTTTCTTGTCTTTCTCAACTACCCTCTTGCCATTATCAGATACAATAGAGAACAACCGCCAGATGGACATAAAAACAAAATATAACAACATTTACCTAGGTATTCCATTAGTATCATCACTTTTATACTCTATGAATCTTTGTACATGCGGGCCGGGAAAGAATTGAGAGCAACACCCCAAACAGAACCACACCACGCAATGCCTCAAGAAAACCACAAGACATCCCAACCTCACACGGTGTTATCAGAATCAGGCCCAAGACCCTCATTCTTAGATGTATCAATCTCATCCTCCCACATAGCCTCCCTCATAAACGTACTTCGCTCTCGAATCTGCGGACCAGTCAGCGGCACGAAGATCAGTGGCCAGAAGGCAGGTCTCATATTCCAGGATGTGGTCACCCAGTAAAGGTTAGGGAAGGGAGATTTCGGGACGTTGAATTCTTTCTCAATCCAGTCGTTGGCTGAGCCATATGTTCCTGCAGGAAGACCGGTCAAGACGGAGCTATTGGTCTCCTTGTCAGTAAATTCTTTGTTTATTGTGTGGATTCAGTTTTGTGGTCTCGTACATGAAGCATACAGTGATGGTCAGTTAGGTAACTATTTTTACTTGAAGGGATTCTCTGGGTCATCAGGGCCATGCCAGGTGTGTATTTCGATGTCTTCGGATGCGGGCATCTCTTCGCGGACATCTCGATTTAACATTCGTCCGAGTCTGGAATATCATGAGCGCCAGTATATTTTCGTTGCTTTGCCATGGGAGGTAATGAAAATACCGACTTGTCTATTAGCTCTGACTTTTTCTGTTTTTTTTTTGTGGCATCGGGCTGTTCGGGTGGATTGCGATAGTTCTCATCATGGTTGGCCATGGCGAGCAAACTGCTCAATTTTCCCTTCATCTCTGCTCAGCGGACCTGTATAAATGCAAGGCCGGTCAAGGGAAAGAACGTAAACAAAGATAATGAATAAAAAGAGGACAAAATCTGCCACATATTGATTATAGAGACAATGATATCAATTGATTCTGATAACAGGAGACTAGACTTGCATCATCCAATGCCGAATCCGAGAATCCCGAAAAGATCGGCATGCCGAACTGCCGATACCAGACTAACATCCCGTTTATTTGGCTGATATGGGGAAAATCATGCACTGTGAGTCCAATGAAGTCCATCGGATGCACTGGGACAAGGCTGGTTTCTTGCTTCCAGCGCCACTGCCATAGATTTCGTAGATAGTATTAGCGTGCCACCTTTGTTTTATGTCTTTTGTTATTCTTGGACCATCGACCAGAGATGGCCAGACTCTGCCTTGATTTTGTATTTCGACCTGTGTCTTGATGCAGCTAAGCGTCGTCATATTCCTGTTTTCTCGGTTCGTGGCGGATGTCAATGTGCCAGGTACATATGGACATGGGTTCGAAACAATGTGAAAAACCAGGAGAGTTCAGGAGACGAGGCTATTCACACATCGAACCTTCTCAAGTCGCATCCACAGACAACCGGTATATTCCAGCTTTCCCAGTTCAAGAATGCCACCACCAAACTACCTAGGTACGAATGTTCATTTACAAGTGGAGTGTCCGAAGATGATATTGAGAGATCAGTTTCATTTGACTTTTTTTTTACAATTTTTTTATTTTCAATTGTTGCTTTGCATTGCCTTTCTCTCAAATTCTCCCTCAAATTCAGCCCGGGCACTTGCTACCCCTACACACGCTTGGGCTGCAGGAGCTCAAGCTGGGCCTCGTGAAGCCGCTTGATGTTGGCGTTGTACAAGTCAGCAAGAGCGGCGTACTGGTTCTTGGCCTGCTGAGCTTGTTCCTTGAGCTCCTGCAGCTCCTTCGCCTGGTTGGCGTTGGTCCGGCGCAGGGAGGTGTTGTCAGCCTGCAGCATCTGGAGACTGGTCTTGCCCGTCTTTGGGTCAATGGCGGTGGCCTTGCGCAAGCTACGTTGGTAGTAGTCGCGTTCCTTTGACAGGCTCTGGATGCGCTGACGGGCTCGCTGGAGGGGAAGCGGGGTGAGCGGCTCAGCGGGGGCGGGGGTGCTCTGGACACCAGCGATGGGAGCAAAGGGGGACACATGTTTGGCGTAATCCTCTTGGGAAAAGCCTCGAGAAACCTGCATGGCATGTCACATACGGTTAGTGAATTTCTTTGTGGATGCATCAATGGATGGTCCAGAGGGACGTACCGGCAGCTGCGCAGCATGCATCGAAGAAACCAGTGAAGCGGCAGGAGTCTTGGGGGTGATCGGGGTCACAGGAGCCTTGTGGGAGGCGGGGGTCTTGCGGGTAGTAGGAGTCTTGCGAGAGGCGGGGGTCTTGCGGGAGGCAGGAGTCTTGCGTGGGGCAGGAGTCTTGCGCGCGGCAGAAGACTTAGGGGTGATAGGAGGCAGGGGAGGCAAGGGCTCCAGAGGAGGGTTAGGGTTGAAACCTGCAGCAGCAGCGTTGTTGACAGCCGTGGCAAAATGGTTGGGATCAAAGCCCGCGACAGCAGCATTAGAGATGCAACCAGCAGAAGAATTGGGAATGAAATTTGCGATAGAAGCATTGGAATTGAAGCTGGCGGCAGCAGCATTGTTGAAAGCCATGGCAGAAGGGTTGGGATTGAGACCCGCGACAACAGCATTGGAATTGAAGCTGGTGGTAGCACCATTGTTGAAAGCCATGGCAGAATGGTTGGGATTGAGACCCGCGACAGCAGCATTGGAATTGAAGCTGGTGGTAGCACCATTGTTGAAAGCCATGGCAGAAGGGTTGGGATTGCGACCCGCGACAGCAGCATTGGAATTGAAGCTGGTGGTAGCACCATTGTTGAAAGCCATAGCAGAAGGGTTGGGATTGAAACCAGCGACAGCAGCATTGTGGAGGGCTGTGGCAGAGGCGGTGGGATTGAGACCCGCGACAGCAGCATTGGAATTGAAGCTGGCGGCAGCAGCATTGTTGAAAGCCATGGCAGAAGGGTTGGGATTGAGACCCGCGACAGCAGCATTGGAATTGAAGCTGGTGGTAGCACCATTGTTGAAAGCCATGGCAGAAGGGTTGGGATTGAAACCAGCGACAGTAGCATTCGGAATGAAACCCGCGGCACTGGGAATAAAACCCGCGACAGCAGCATTGGAATTGAAGCTCGCGACAGCACCATTGTCAATAGATGTGGCAGAAGGGTTTGGATGGAAACTCGCGGCAGCAACATTGTTCAGGGCCATAGCAGAGGCAGTGGAATTGAAGCTCGCAGAAGCAGCATTGTTGAGGGCTGTGGCAGAGGGTTTGGGATTGAAACCTGCACCAGCAACATTGGAATTGAAGCTCGGAATAGAAGGATTGGGATTGGCAGCTGTGGCAAGAGTCTTGGTGCCCAAGGAAGCAACAGGAGTTTTGGGAGTAAAGGTAGCCGCAAGGGTAGGGCTGGATGGCTCTATCATCTCAACTGATGAGGAGCGAGGAGAGTCAAACAGGGAGTTCGGCGAATCCATCGTCTGAGGGCTTTGAGCAGCCACGTCTTGTTGATTGGGTTGAGGACCTGTTGGCGGGAGACAAGCACCAGCCAGATTAGCCTGGGCAATCAGGTTCTCCCATTTTTTAACTTTGTCGGCATCAGTGTCGTTCGGGGCGTATGCAACGTCAATTGAGGGGTCGTAAGTCATTGGCATGTACGGAGCATGCGGGGGAAGCATGTCCGATCCGGGCTTCATGAGGCCATTGTCAGACGCCTTCAAACCGAGCTGGTTCGTATTATCGGAAAGAAAATCAAAGGTGGACTGATCGAAACCACTTAGATCACGGGAAATCATGTCAAGATCAAACTGGTTAAGGCCAGTAAAAGAGGATTCCATGGTGAAGCAGTCAGAACCAGGCTGGCCAAGCTCGGAGACAGGATTGTTGAGATCAATTGAATCCATATTGGCTGGAAATAGGCATCAAGTTTTGAAACATCAAGGGGAATTGGACAAAGCAGAGGTTGTGAAAAGAGAGACAATATCGAAGGAGAAGGGTCGAGGATGCATAGATATAATTGTATACCCATCCAAAAGGAGCTTAGTACTCATGGACGAGAACAAAGGAAACAAAGAAGAACAAAGAAGAACAAAGAAAATAACATTGCTATTGTTTTCTGGCGAGTCAATAGATCAATGAGTCGACAATCGTGTCACGCTTCCTCAATTACCTTCATACTAGGAATATGTTTTTTTTTTCTGCCGGCCAATCAGCTATTTTGCCAATCAGTTTACCCGTTTCTGCCGGCCAATCATACGTCATTCCCCAGCTTGCGACTCACCGCGCAACGTACCGCCAAATCTAATTCACGACTCACAATAGCCAAATTGCAATATTCTGTAGCATGTGAAAGAATTCACAAAGATCACGAGAATAAAAAAAACATGATAATTAGCACAACAATCAGGATCAAGTATTTTGTTTCTTCCCCATTTGTCTCCAAGGCTGTAGAGCTTAAGAACTCCATGTCTTTTGCTCATGAAGCCTGACCGCCTTCTCGTTCCTGTCGATCACCATCTTATCTCCCCACCGCCCTGAGCTTATCTACATATACACCGCTCTGCTCACGTGTACATAACAGTCACGTGTTTGTCATGGCAGAAAAGGGGACTCCATCCGACGCTCGGTCTGGGCCGCATCGCCCTGCCAGCTCCCATAACTTCTCTAGGAACTTTAGTAGTTCCCAAGACGAGGACATCACAAAGACTGGTTATTTCTCTCATTACACTCCTTTTGCCCACGCAATATCAAATATGAGCGTCATTTTATGTACTGGTACGCCAATCCATCATGAGAATCTCCCCGCATTCTTTCTAGACATTGAGCTAATTACTTGGGTTGCATGTTTTAGCGGGGTATGACCATACCATTCGGTAAGTTGAGGCTTAAAAGGTCGCCTACTATATTTACCCAGCACATGCAGAGTATCGATTGATCAAAACTTGTGCTGACCTTTCCCTCCATTAGCTTTTGGGAAGCGCTCTCGGGTATCTGTTCGCGAACAATCCAGCACCCAGATTCCCAGGTCAACCGCCTTTGCATCACCCCGGATAAGAGATTCTTGGCTGCCGCTGGCCACAACACTGTTAAGCTGTTTGATATCAAGTCGACCAACCCGAATCCCGTGATCACTTTTGAAGGTCACACGAACAACATCACCGGCGTGGCATTCCATTGTGAGGGGAAATGGATGGTCACAAGCTCCGAGGATGGAACTGTCAAGGTCTGGGATACTCGTACGGGTAGTTTGCAGCGTAACTACGCTCATCGGGCTCCGGTCAATGATGTGGTTATTCATCCCAATCAAGGCGAGCTTATCAGTGGTGACCATGCTGGGATGGTCCGTGTCTGGGACTTGGGCGAGAGTGTCTGTACTCACCAATTGATTCCGGAGGAGGACACGGCGGTTCTCAGCGTCAGTGTCGCAAGCGATGGATCATTACTCTGTGCTGGAAACAAGAAGGTGTGTGCTGTTCATTTCCCACAGAAATGTATGTCTCTTTACTAATCTCTCGACAGGGCAACGTCTATCTATGGCGCATGGTCCAGACCGATGAAACGACTCGTATAATTCCCGTTTGTACCTTCCAAGCTCATAAGGACTACCTTACCCGTGTTCTCCTTTCTCCCGATGTCAAGCATCTTGCAACCTGCTCCGCAGATCATACTGCCAAAGTTTGGAATCTGGATGCCGAGTTCCCACCTGCCAAGGCGGCACTCAAGCAATGGAAGGAGAAGGAAGCCTTGAACCCCCCAGTTGAAGCTCCGGTCGAGCCTCCGGTAGCCCCCATAGAGGCTCCCCCTAAGTCCCGGGATCTGCTCCGAATTTTCGACACACCCGCGCAGGACCGTGACCTCCTCCGCATCACTGACAATCCTCCTCGCCAGGAGACACCGCAACAAACATTTACCTCATCCCCCGACGGACCTCCTATGGATCCGGTCAACCACACATTGTTTTTAGAGACCACTCTCGCCAATCACCAACGCTGGGTCTGGGACTGCGCGTTCTCTGCAGATTCTGCATATCTTGTGACTGTCTCCAGCGATCACTACGCTCGTCTGTGGGAGCTTAGTACTGGCAATATCATTCGCCAGTATAGCGGCCATCACCGCGGTGCGGTCTGTGTTGCTTTGAACGACTACTCGGAGCCCCGTTAGAGACAGGACGCAGGTTTGGATTGTCTGTACTGACTGGCGTTTTGCTTTCATGGGCTCATGGGTCTCTATCGGCGTTGGCTTTATCCTAGGTAATCTACACATGGCACGGCGCAAGTATTGACAGGCACCTTCATAATCTCTTTAGTTACATGGCGTATTCTGTTTTGGTCAATGGATGGATTTCGGAAGTTATCTACCATCTCGCAGGTCGCTTCTTCTTTCCCATTTTTTTTTGGCTAGTCCCTATTTAGCTATATAGAGGATACTGCATCGGTCTATATAGTATGATCATATGAAATATGAGAACCATTTCTCCTGTGTTGGAATATGCCCATCCAACTTACTTTTACAAGGCCATCCAATTTCTCGAACAACTTAGATAAGTATCCATAAACTCAAGAAGACACAACACCATGCCCAGGCTTAACTCGAATCAAATCACAGGAAAAAGAAAAAAGAACAGATCTGGAGATACCCAGAAAACTAAACACAAATGTTCAAGTACATATAAGAATAAGAAAAATGAAGCCTGTGAGACATATCAATGGAGAGTGAAATAGAACCCTCCCAAAGAAAAGCATGACCTCCGCCCATGGACTTTTATTCCATGCATTAACACATTCACAGCACAGAACGAGACAATTAACAGTCAGATCCGTCCTTATACGACGGCAAACCATGTCACACACACAACAATGTCCAATCCCCGTTCCTCAGCACCAGTATACTTGTAAGTCCACATGCCGTCACGGTTCACATCCCAGAATGCACCGGAGGCAGAGTGCATACCGCGCTTGCCGGCATTGCTGAGGGCACCGTCTGCGGCAACAGACTCGTCAATCACGCCCTGCTGCACAATTGTGCTGTTCACGGTGAAACGGTAGGGAGGGGGCTTGGAGGCTTCGGTGGGAGTAGTGGCAGTGATCAAGGCCTTGAGGACGGTGTTCTGTGCAGAGGATTATTAGCATCGAGCTTGCCATTCGCATTCGGGGCGGCCGTTGGTCGCTAGTCGCTGGGGTATGGTGGCACTTACGATGATCTGGGAGTTCCAGGTGCCGACGTTCTCATGATCGTAGCCTTTTGTGTCCTTCAAGGCATCGTTGCAAGCCTGGATGGGCAAGTTAGCGTGGGGTTGTATCCCACGGGGCAATTCTGGAGGGGACATACCTCGGTGGTGATCTTGGTGAGTTCCTCAATAGGAATGGGCTAGAGAGCCATTAGTATGGTTCATAATATTAACGTCCTCAGTGCAGTACGTAATTGCGATATGGTGCTGCTGCGGTGTTACTGGCCATCAACATACCGATGTGGAGGCGCCTTCGACAGCCATTGTGAATGAGTTGGATATATAAGGTTTGAAACGGGTTGAGATTTCTATATAAAAGGTTGTATTAGCACCGCACGTGGAATAACTCTGGCCTGAACGCGTATAGTCTGCATTGGGCTGAAATCATGTTCAAGATAGCACCCGTGGACGGGGTATGCGCAAGCAATGCGGGGAGATAGGGCACGATTGGTGGCGAATCTCGGCGTGGGATGCCTTGTTCAAATAGGGCAAGAGTGTCCCCATACCTTGATTGAGCCTGGATAGTAGAGAGGACTATGATTGCGGGATGTCTGTAGGACTGACCTGGCAATTCAACGTGGATTGTTTGGATGTTTGGCATCATAGGGGCGCTTGACCTAAAGAGGTTTGGCGCGATCTTGGTTCTGCCACGGCGGTGGAGTGCGGCGGTCTTGAAGCGTCTTGGTTCTTGGTGTACAACCTAGGTACTTTGTTTCGGTTTTTTCTGTCTACACAGATAGAAAGAGCAGGAGGTAAAATAATGCAGATGGTGGCTTGAGCATATACCTAAGAAGGCTGTATTACAGAAGATGTTGTGATTAGCCGTAGATATATCTCATCGCTACACACTATTGAAACCTCAAACTAGACCCCATTCGAGGATCACTCAGGAAATAGGAAGACTTCCAAGCTTTGGAGCTCACATATGTTATAAACGAGAGATGAAAATGAGAGACAGAGAATCTTATGCCTGTCATAGTAGCCTGCCATAGCGGAGAAGCTTAGGGATCTAATCTAGATCATGCAGCTTGATGCTTTGATTCCCAGTGTTAGACCTTTTCGCGGTCACGACTCATCGATAATATTCCATTGGACATTCTAACTTCGTATCTTGCTAGTTGTCTCATTATGGTATGATCAACAATCTCAGAATGTTCCAGATTTCATACCAACAAATCCACCTCGGGTACAAGAGGTCCTTCTGGAAGTCTAGTTTCCCTCTTTCTGCAAAGCAGTTTCACTACCGCATCCAGCTGCTTTATATAATATAAAGCTGCCTCAATATATGTTTCTTACATCTCCTGCTTTTCGATAAAGGGCATTTATGGCCTTCTATATAACTTCTATACAATCCCTAGGCTATTATTATCCACAACAAGCTCCTTCGCTGCTGTTTACAACTGACATTCCTTTGCAACCTGTCGAAGCTGTTCTGTACTCGCCATTTCCAGCCAACCCCAAACCCCCCGAGCTTGATTTGATTGAAGCAAAAAGCTGAAGCATATGTGAGGTATCTCCCAACCCAAGCACGGCCCCTTGTGGTGGAGATACATTCGCAGAAAGCCAAACGGGTATCCAGCTGCTTGGTGGACCGGTCGGTCTCTAAAGCAGATTATCAGCCCGCTCGACGTGAAAGTTGAGGGAAACAAGGCTATGAAGAGGCATAGGACCCTGGATTCAATTATCGGTCCATGGTAGAAGGCCTGAAGCAGTTGAAGGAAAGACTGGTCCTCTCGAGTATGACCCCCGACAAGTGCCCGATCGCCAACTATCAACGTCCATCTGGAACAAGAACAACATTGACGAGAAGAGACTAAGAAGAGACCTCCGGAGACAGAGATTCATTCTGCTTATGGTGGAAATATGGCAATGGATGTTGGCCATAAAAGACAGGGAAGAAATGATTCGACAAAGCTCTGTAGACAATATTACATCACCTCTTGGATGATATGAAAGAAACGGGGGGAGTTGTTCTTTCCTGCCAACAGCCCAGAACACTGATCAATATGATCGCCTTTAAAGAGCCCATGCGTTCTCATCGAGAGCTTTGATTCACTGCTGCATATAGTTAGTTCTGCATGGGGCCGTGATATTAGGTCCGGAACCAAAAAATAAGAAAAGACCAAAAAGAATGAGGGCCCGAAGCGCGATTCGAACACGCGGCCTCTCCGAGATTGAGCTGTGACCCAAACGGAGAATCATACCACTAGACCATCCGGGCATTGGATGAGATAATCCAGGTGGGAGGGGATTGTATGGTTATAGGAGAAGCACTATTTTTCAAGTTTTATTAAGTTGCATGTTGAACCTTGGAATATTTCAATATTTACTTACCCCGCATGAAGCTCAGGAGTAATCTTCTTTCTCTTTGTTATCCTCGATCTATGACAACATGTCGTTCCCCACATTCCATCATCACGCCCGGATGGTCTAGTGGTATGATTCTCCGTTTGGGTCACAGCTCAATCTCGGAGAGGCCGCGTGTTCGAATCGCGCTTCGGGCCCTCATTCTTTTTTTGTATTTTCTTTTTTTGGATTCTCTGCTTCTTATGCATCGTTATTTCTTGCTTAAACGTCTATCAGCAAGTCCAATGAACATTAGGGTATTTAATTAACCCAAGAGATGGAACTCCAAATATACCCCGGTGACACAGTAGGGAGTAGAAATTGTTTGGGCTCATTGTATACGGGGTGATTTCCAGATTATGACAATGTAAGTCCTGACGTTCCAAGGTTGACTGCCATGACTATCCCGCAGTCGGGTAAGCCCCAATTTCCTGACTCGTGAGGGGTCATATCTGTGCACTCATCTACTCTATCTACTCAATCGTCTACTCTGTCTCATCACCAAGGCAAATATGGAGCTCAGACCGGATCATCGATTTGACCCCTTCGGCCCCGATGCAGCAGCACTCGACGATCTCAATCTTGATATGGCCAATATCGACTGGAATGACCCTGCATCCTTCTTCAAGGCTCTTGGTGCTGGTGGACCCGGTGCACTCCCCATGCCGAAGTTGAAGTCACCGGCAGACGTTCGTCAAGAGGCCGCGGCAAGATCACGCAATATTTCCACCGTCTATCAGACTTTGTGTGATATCCTAGAGCGTCATGAGGCTTCCATTCGGAAGCGCTGGTCCAAAAAGACCCGACAGCAGAGATTAAAGATCCTGCTCAATGCTTGGCCGAACATGCCGGCAATGCATCGCCCCGACTTCGAAGCTTTCCGGAATGAGAGCGCATCTGCCCGTGGCCGGGGTACTAAATATCGAGATTCCTTCATGTGGCCGTACATAAATCAAGAGGATCTCTTGAACACCAAGACACTCCCGCTGTTGCTCAATGCAAGAGGTCGCCACCATCCTTCACACTTTGCTGCAGCCGACATCGCTGCCATGCATATGGGCTTGGTTACCCATGCAATTGTGCCCATCTTTCTGAACAAGCATATCATGATTCTGAACGGTGTGACTGAAAATACCACGGAGTATGGTACGCTCGTGGCCTGGAGTGACCACCCAGATGTTTTCGACTGGATGGTCAAACAGAAACAATTCATTCCCGGGGAGGGCTTAGTGATCTTGGAAGTACAGGAGCGACTTTTGAGCTTCCTTCTTGAATGCTGCACCCAGCTGCTTCACGACATTCCAAAAACCAGCTTGATCAGCGACTCTTACCCTATCTTGCCAGAACCAGATCTCAAGCCCGAAAGCGAGATAAGCGGTTTCAAGTCTCTGGGTGTAATGGCTGCAGAAGCCCCATATCGTGTCCCAGAAAAACTTGATCTCGGTCTTGTTGAGTCGCTGCTTGCAGCACGGGCATCTGCTGCAGAAGATCATCTGTGGGCTCTGCGGGAGGATCCCCAATATTTTTCTAAGGCTGTCCTCGAGGCCAAAGACCATCGCCAGGAGAATATGAAGGACCTTGATGGTAATGATCATCCAGTATTCAGTCATGGTCGGTCTGAGGTTCTGTGGGCGCGTGTTGTTGGCTCTGTTGTGGCGGATGCGTACCTTGAGCTAGAGTTGTTCTCTGAACTCAGCAGTCAAGCTAAGAAATTGGTCTCCTTGCAAAGGAAATATGCTAGCGATATATCGCCCGAGAGAGATCTACCCCAGGAGTATCTAGACGCCTTGCTTAGATTCCGTCATTACCTCAACCAAGGAGCTAAAGGACCGTTGCTACAACTCAAACTTGGAGCTCCCGCCTCACCACCTTTGCGAAGAATGTTTGTTCGTGAGCCACCACCAAATTCTCATACGCCAAAGATCGTTACTGTTTCAAAGCCCGGCCTTAAACTGAACAACATAGAGAAACAATTGATGTGGCTGCTTTCCACTCTCTGGGAGGATGGTCAGCTCTTGTTCCTCGTTAGTATGTCTGGCGTCGTGGACGAGCTAGAACGACTACTTCAATCGGAGCTGCAAGCTCGAGAATTGCTCTCCTCATTTACCAATGCGGTGATTGGTGACCTTTCTATCATCTCTCAGTGTTTAAACCAGTTGAATCTTTATCACCCATGGGCCCAATCATTTGAGAATGACCTTCTTGACCGTGATGATCAACTCAAGCAAGACTATGCGGAGCGAACCCAGGGATGGGCCCGGATTTTGGCCGTGCTTCATGAGACGAGCATGCCAAATCGAGTCGTTAATCTCGGTAACCCTACAGGTGGAAAATTCGCCTATCCTGTCGAAAAGCGCCGCACTATTGAGAATGTGGCGGCACTTCGCAGCGCCGAAAGACATTTGGATGATTTTTGGGCCGCTGTTGACCAAGTTATGGTCGCAAAAGCGGGTGATTTGAGTGGCACAGCTGTGCGAAATGTCCTGTCCCAGCCGCGTACCTTGCAGCGTACTCGAGAGTGGGTCGAGCCGACAAAGCCCGCGCCTGCAGCACCTGCACGGGGCAAAGAAGCTGAAGTCGATCTTTACTCTATCTATGAACCTCTTTCTCGGTTCTATACCGACATCCCGACAAAGAAACTCGATGTTGCACAGCCCAAAACGAAAGTCAAGACCCGTGGGACACCCCAAGCGTCTGCTGTCCCCATCACAGAAGCCGAAAGGCTCCTGCGGTCCAATCCTACTGATCAGCAACCTACGTTTTCTGTTGATGGGCGTGCACTAAAGGTCTTCAAGACCATTTTTTTCAACCCCACTATGACATCTACGCCAGGTGAAGTTCCATGGAATGACTTCCTGCATGCAATGGCCTCGGTCGGCTTTAAAGCCATGAAGCTCTACGGGTCTGTCTGGCAGTTCCAGCCGACCAACTTGGATGTTGAAAGAAACATCCAGTTCCATGAACCTCATCCCCGCGGGAAATTACCCTTTAGGGTTGCACGTCTGTATGGCCGTAGGCTTAATCGAGCCTATGGTTGGTTTGGAGGGATGTTTTCTTTGGCCAAGAAATGAGATAAGAGGACATACAAAGTACAACAAGAGCTACCTAAGACACCATACTCCGTATCTCATGGGATGTTCGAGTAAGCAGGTGTCACGGGACTTTACACGCTTGTGACCAGTAGCTACATAGCTACATTGTGAGATAGGAATCCTACTTCTCTCTACTTCTCCATAACACCATACCATCACTATATTGTGGAAATATGTATTAGAACGACGTGTCTTAGTGTGATCTTTTGTTAGAATCTCGATACAGTTTGAGCCTGTTTCGACAATCTCTTCACTTGTCATGAGTCAAGCGCATTGACAAGGTACATATTCCGAGCCAGTAAAGGGTAAAGCTGTTGAATCTCACCAGCGAATTATCTCATATCACCGGTGAGAAACAGATCCGAGTCTTCTTCAGGCTAACACAGGACCACCGATGAGCCGAAAACGCAAAAATGCCACGAGAACTGCCCCCCGATTCGTATATCTCGATTTGGCCCAGCTAGTTACAATCAGAGGGGAGATCCACCGCAGTGCATAAGCCGATGCCTGTCTCAGATTGGTGCTGATGAGCCTTGTCGCACACGACAAGACATGATTCCCTCTGCCAATGAGGCTGGGGGCGGGCTTCATTAGGCAGCTCAACTTCAGTCACGATCCTCGCACCTTTCTTTTATGTCAACCCCTGAGGGACGATCCGTTAACTGCTGAATAACAAAATACAGAAACCGTTATCATGCAGTCCAATACCACGGATTTAGTAGCCGATACGAAGTTTCGAGTGGAGTTTCACTCCGATTTTGTCCATCGTCTCGCCTTCCAGTCACGCAACTTTCTGATTGCTTACAGGCGGACGTTCCGGAGGGGTTCAAAATCTGCCTACGAGGAAGGAAAGCTCCTCTTCGATGAAGGAAGATATAAGCAGGCTGAAGCGGGGTTCAAACAGGTTTATGAGGAACGCAGAGACAGCTTTGGGCCAAGCCACCCAGAAACAATCGAGTGTCTCTTGGAAATAGGCAAATCTCTTCATTATGGAAAAAATGTACCGAAGCGGAAGCAGTGTTCCGACAGACCTTCCACACTTGCGAGCAAGTTCTTGGATCAGCCCACGAGAACACGTTAAAGTCGCTGCATTGGTTAGGAGAGGCTCTTATTCGCCGAGAGAAGTACGCCGAAGCCGAAAAAGTATTTCAACGGGCGTTCGAAGGTCGCGAACGAGCTCTTGGACCAATCCACGAAAGAACGCTCAACTCGTTACATTGGATAGGCATCGCTCTAGCACACCAAAAAAAGGTTTCCAAAGCGGAGCCTGTGTTCCGACAGGCCTTTACGAGTCGTGAGAAAGTGCTTGGACTAACTCACGAAGACACTCTCCACTCGGTTCATTGGCTTGGAGTGATTCTCGTCCGTCAAGGAAATTTTGCCAAAGCTGAAGGAGCATGTCGACAAGCCTTTGAGGGTCGCGAACAAACTCTGGGACCAGCCCATGAATTCACGCTTAACTCGCTACATTGGCTAGGCATGACCTCCATACGCCAACACAAGTATGCCAGAGCCGAAGCAGTATTTCGACGGGTCCTTGAGGATCGCAAGAAGACGCTTATACCAAACCATCGATTCACGATGAACTCTCAATATTGGCTAGGAGTAGCACTCTTTCGCCAGTGAGGATACATCGAGGCCGAAGGAATATTCCAAACAAACTTCAAGGCCCGCAGGGAAAGCCTTGGAGACTCCCATCTAGACACACTTACAACTTTCACAATGCTAGGACAGGTTGTCAGGCGTCTCCCTCAATCCATAGCTTCCTAGTTTAGTCTTCTTCTTCAATCAACATCTTCATGGCGCATTTTGAGGTCTCTCTCAGTAGGCTCTGACACAGGTCTCGGGCAATATCAAGTCTAGTTGAATGCTCGTGTTATTTGGGGCTTGAATTTCCCCTACTTCCCTAGATGCAGGTGTATATCTAATTTATTACAACATTACCACTACGTGATTGTGCATGGATAGACGGGTTGAGGACAACTCATGGTTATACTCTGCTTCTTGTTACCTTCTACGGTATGTGGTATCCTTCTACAGTCAGATCATTAAGAGATCTTATAATGTAATAAAATGAATCAAAGTCGAGAACCGACTTGCCAACCAACTGGGCTCCTCTCTCCATGTCACATGTTCCTTTGTTACGAGGCTAGCGTTGGGTGTTAACTGTAAGATAAAACAATTGTACACTGCCCTTCAGCAATTAGGTGTGGAAGGGACTCTGGATTTGACCATGACTTCTATTAAATTACATATTAACACAAACAAAAGAAAGAGGGAAAAAGAAGGGGGGAAAAGAGTGCGGGATGAGTGTTGAGACGCACGGTTCCCATATGTGGACAGGGCGATAGTGTGGCTGTGAAGAACTAGCTCAAGGCCAACTTCCTTTTCGATCAGCTTCAACGCCCGGGTGCACGCAAAAACAAAATAAAATCTTGCCGCCTGGGCTTTTTGTCTGCGCCTCAATGACACAGTCGAAATGTCGAGGTAAATCAGTCTCCAACCTTAGTCTCATATAAGGCAGCTCGCTCATGGCTCGAATAAAACCTGAAAAGGGTCCCATATGCCATTATCATTGACTACAAACTGCGATTCACTGTCGATCAAGAGTTCTGGGCGACCACAGATGAACTGAACAATAATGGCGTCCAGAAGTCCACAGCGTCCTCTGCGATCCAAAAGCAACGGCAGCACCACTCCTACCATACCAGAAACCAAACCAGTATCATACACACCCAAATGTAAGTTCTTGATCTTGATAGCCACGACGACGAGATGATTCTGATCACGGACTAGGCACACCCGAGGAATACATCAAAGCTATCGCTCACCATTCTCAGCAATCCAGTGCCGAGACGTTATACCCTGGGGACATCTATGATACCCTAACACAGTTCCTGGAGCTGAAGCCAAACATTCTACCAAACACTGCAAACTGTCCACCGTCCAGTGATTTTGCTTGGCTTATCAGCCCTGGCCAGTCTGGTCAGCAAGCTTCGTCAGACAGGCAGTCTCTGTCAGAAAGGCACTCGATCTCGGAAACAAATACCAACCAGAGACAGCTTGAGGGATTCACGGATCCAGACTCGTGTATAGAGGCCCTGAGAAGTAAAATCGAGATATCACATCCGCAAATACTGTTTCTACGAGGCCATCCTTCGCCGAGTTGGCTTTCCAAGATTGGCGCCTTTTGTTACGTCGACCCTGAGCTATTTCGCTGGTTTCTCAGATATCGCGCCGGACCAGGGAGCGATTATTATTTTGATTCCGCTCCTTCTACGATGAGCAACATATTCCGCTTCAAATTCTTTACCATCGGATCTAAGAATCGTCTATATCGATCGTCCCAGCGGGAGATAGACGCCTTGCGCCGAAAGGCAGCCAACGAGTTCCAGAGGTACCAGGCTGAGATAAAGGGAAATTGGGCTTTGAAACCAGGAGACTCGATTGTGCGGAATTTCCACGTACTGGATGAACGGCATTGCCTTATCGAACAAGAGATCGTGATCTCGATATTCGATGTGGGAAAAACATGGATGGGTATGATCTCCAGCATAATTTTGGGATATAATTTGACTGACAACTACAGCTATTGCCTGCACGGATGCAGGGCATGACCTCGCCCAGGGACCACGATTTCCCTGGCTCACGACTGGGGTGGAATCATTGCCTATCACCCTCCTCCCAATCTTTCAGTACAGACCGAAATGTGCCTTGAAGTCTCGCAGTATAAACAATGGCACCGCTGAGCCAAAGAAAGGGAGGAATACCCAAAGTCTCGCCGTCTTTCCAGAAGACTATGGGCGTGGTCTGGATTGGTCGCTCGCAAAATCCGACCGTTTCCATATCTTGTCCGATCTATTCAGACTAGCTGCATTCTCTCAAAAGCAGCTTCTTAATGTTATGAAAGAAAAAATCACGACTGAAACGAATCGCCTGTCTCTTGGGAATGAGAATCCAACATTGGCTAATCTGCTCTACTTTCGGGATATCCTGCAAGACCAACTGAGCAACATATCGCATATGCTGCAGTTGACAAATAACCAGAACAACATCCTCCAAAACGGTCGTCGGCCCTCTATTATCATATCGACTGACCAGAGAGGTGTAACCGATTACGCCGTGGCTGAAGCGCATGCTCTATTCGAAGATCTGCACTCGCAGGCACAGTCGCTCCAGGAAAGGTGCACTCAAGAAATGACTGTCATTAGTAACAACAGCATGCTCGCAGAGTCTGAGCGTGCCATTCAACAGGCGAAGTCAATTACAAAACTCACAATTGTTGCTTTTGTGTATCTGCCATTCACGTTCACGGCTGGGTTCTTTGGTATGAATTTTAAGGAGCTGGGGAGTGGTACTATTCCTCTATGGATCTTTTTTGCTGCCTCTTTGCCGCTGATGCTTGTCACTATGGGCATTTTTGCGTTGGATGCGGAAACGATCAGGAGAGTCTTGCGAGTCTTGCGTATTGCGTATCGGGAACCACCGTACCTGGCTTGAAAGCGATCTGGACCTTGATATATAATGTATTCTACTTTGGAAACCATTTCTTTGGATGAACACATATCTGGAGAGCGAGAGTCCGCTCCTTTCCGAGTGTCTCGTATCTCGTATGATCCCTGTCTCTCGGTATCCCCGTGTCGCGTGGTCATTGGAGGAGGGCTCTAGATGACCAATCTGGAGAAGCTCGAGCGGGGATCTCGTCTCGTTCACCTTTTGAGGCTCTTCCTTCGCAATGACAATGAACATTGTATCTTAACTCAAGATATCGGCCTTCTGAGGATAGCTCTTTCACCGGCCACTATGGCCGAACCAACGTCCAGTGCCAGAGCTACCCAGACAGGGGGGTTGCAACAGATTCGAGTCGGTCCGAAAGTTGGGACTCTGTAGGTCGATTTCGCACCCAAAAACAAACAAAAGCAACAATAACTGATTGTCGCAGTCTACTCGCAGTAGGTGGAGTCGGAACAACTCCTCCAGAGCATTGGACGAACTCGAAAGGCGAGCTATGGCTGGGCACACTGGATGCTCAAAGTGCGCCTGACATCGGTCTTCTGTCTTTCCCAAATCGACTAGCGATAAATGGCGTTCTCTTCGAACGGGATATTGAACAAGAAGGCACTTCTCTTTTGACTGAGTTGCGTCGTCTCGTTGAAGATGAGACCGTATGGCTGTCCCCCAGGAAGCAGGGCAAGTCTAACTGCTCTAGGTGATACGAGCTCCAATCGTGATGGTCGCTCATAGCTTAGGTGGCTTGGTTGTGAAAAGGGTATGCCTCTGGCTACGTGATCTGTTTGCGATATTCTGGCTAAACCATCCAACTATCTAGGCCATCTGTCTAGCAAAGCAAAGTCCTAGAACTTTCCGGAATGTGATACGCAGGATCGCAGGATTCGTATTTATGGGTTGCCCGCATTCTTGCTCTCGCGACCTGGAAGATTGGACTGGGGTAGAAAACATTCTTCAAAAATTCACCAAGGGGAGGAATAATCTCCTCGATCCGCAGTGTGTTCAAAGCTTGGCTGTGGACTGTGAAAGCTTCCAACTCATCTTAGCTGGAGACAAAAAGCCAGTGCTGACCATGAGCGAGAAGAAAGGAATGAGCAAGCAGTTGATTGGAAAGAAGCATATAGTGGGTCTCCTTGCTGACTATCGCTCATTCCATGAGTACGAGGCTAACAAAGAACAGTTCGTTGACACGAATTCGGCAACTATTGGCCATAATCAAGAGACTGTGATAGAGGATAATTCTAATCATCGGGATCTTTGCATGATGTCCGCCGGGAGCGCAACTCTTGACAAGATTGTTGGTTTTCTTCATCTAGCACTAGATGACACAAGGAGAGCTATCGCGAAGGATTCTCCACGAAGTGAGTACCCCCTCCTGCGACATGCTGGACGTGTGCTTACAATAAACTAGCCAATAGACCTTCGGTCTTTGATGCATCCACTGTCAGAGACCAAAGTAGCGACGAAGAGAATATCTTAGGGGTGATAACTGAATCCCTATCAGGTCAGTTGAGAACTCATATATTAACGCACAAATATTTATTTACTGATTTCCCTGAAGGCCAGGATCTTCTTCGAGGTGCTGGTCGGTCCATTTTGACACCATCAGAACATGCCTCTTCCACCAACCGTGGATCATGGACGAAGGACGCTACAGCAGGCAGTGATAAGATCAATCCTGAAGCTCTTTCCGCCTTGAAGGATTTTACGGATTTCAATACTGATCAGCGAGATCCTATCTTGCCTTGCAAGTACATTCCATTACCTCGAGATCCTGTTTTTTCCGGACGAGAGGATACACTAGCAAGCATTCGGCAAGAACTTCTAGCCTCTGTGCAGGAGATCGAAGATGGATCCAATAGTTCTCTTAGTGAGATCATCGCCCCGTTGAATGTTTATTCTCTCTGTGGGCCAGGAGGAATGGGGAAAACTTCGATTGCCAATGAATTTGTCCACAGGTATGAGAAGGACTTTGATGCCGTTTTCTGGGTTGCAGCGGATGAGGAGACCAAGCTCTTCAATAGCTTTCGAGAGATCGCTCTCAAGCTTGGGATTATTTCTAACGCCGATGGCAAAGATCTCCCAGCAATCCGAGAAAAGCTCTTGGCATGGCTCGCCAACCCTCTTCGGTCATATGAGCACATGGACCATGTCAAACCAGAAAGAGCATCTTGGCTCATTGTGTTTGACAATGTGGATCGCGCTGATACACTGGAGGATTTTTGGCCGAAAGACGCTGCTGGCTCGGTACTAGTCACTTGTCGTGATCCATTGATCAAAAGCTCCATCTATCTGAGAAATACCGGAACTATTGTTCCCGAGCTATTGGAAGAAGAGGGGGTAGCCCTACTCCTTCGACTCACTCATCGAGAGAGCGATGAAGATGATACCAAAAAGGCTCCTGAGGTGGTTCAAGCCTTGGGTAGATACCCCCTTGCCATTGCACAAATGTCTGGCGTCATACTAGCTCGAGACCTTGGATTTAACGAATTTCTCGCACTGTATTCCGAGGAAACAGAACGAAGAGAAATGCTTGGGATTTCAGAAGGACAATCAGCTTCTCTTCGTCGGTACAACCAGACGCTTGGTACTGTTTGGGCATTAGATGATCTGAAAGACGGCAGAGCATTACTCGAAGCCATATCATTTCTTGATCCCGATAGCATCCCTGAAACACTCCTCGAAAATAATCCGGCTTGCAAGGATTGGAATCGCTATCCTCAAACCTCGTTGGAATACTCAAAGGCTCGTGCTGAGCTACTTTCGAGGTCACTGATATACAGGAACCGGGGCAAGAAGACCTTGCGTATCCACCGACTGATACAGGACACAGTGAGAACCCAGATGGATGATGCAACATTCACTGAAGTATACTCACGAGTGTTGGATATGATCGGTGCACGATGGCCGCGAGTCTTCAAAGGCTTCGGGAATGTACAAACTGACTGGCAACGGAATTCTGAGCTCTGGGCCCATATTCTGTCATTGTTCAAGTATCGTGATCGCTTTGACCCCACCACTGCTAATCTTGCCGTTTCGATCAAGCGGATGAACTTCGCCCTGGATGTTTTAATGTATGTAAACGACACGCTTGGTGTATGATGAACGGAACTGACACATAGACCAGGTTTAGCATAGTCGATTCCCGATTCAGCGCCTCGCCAACCATGCTAATATTCTACGGTTTCTTGAGAGGCTCAATTCACCAGAACGAGCCAAATTTCGAGCTACAAATGATGGATATCTTCTTCCTCTACTGCCGAGGAGAACTCGGGTTACATACCAACGACCGTGAATATCCTTTGCCTGATTTTGCCAAATGCGTCGAGCAGCTAGATTCATTACTTGACGATGATGCTAAGAAGGCTGATTCGTTCTTTGGTGCCGCGGTGAATGAGCTCGGTTGCGCCTATTTGATGAACTGGAACGAAGAGGACGGTCTGGTTCAATTCGAGAGATCAGCCACGATTCTACAGAACCTGAAACACCCCTCAGCGCAGGAAACGAGTATGGCACAAATCAATGTGGGATTTGTATATGGTTATCTTGGTCGGTACGATGAGGCTCTGGAGATCTTCAAAGCTGCATTGAGGGATCGTCACAGAGAGCTTGGTCAGGATGACTATTCTTCGTTTGTGTAAGTTGAAGAAAAGATGCTTCTATGTTGCAATACTAATTCTATAGGAACGGGAAATTGTATATGGGCTGGGGGAATGTCCTGGCTGCACAGGGTCGACTTGACGACAGCTTTAAATTCCACGTCAAATGTCTGGAGCATTACAAGCGTTCTGTTGGCAACTTCCACCACCGAACTGGTGATGGATGTGTAAAAGCATCGGACCATTTTGCTCGCACAGGAGATGATCCCACAGCGCTGTAAGTTTCACCATTTTGAGTCCGTCAATATAGCCACTGACTTATCATTCGTAAAGGGCGTTGCTGGACCAAGCTCTCAAAATCTTCAAACTTGACCCATACCACAAACCAGAAGCCGCCCGGGCTCACTATAAGAAAGGGAACGTCCTGAGGAAAATGGAACAAGAAGAAGAAGCCGAAAAGGAAATGGACACGGCTCTTGAGATTTTTAACAGCATCGTCCCTCTTGAAGATCGCGTTGGAAGCATTGATAAACTGGATGATGAGGACTTTGATCATTGGATCATGTTTTGGTCTCGGTAATGAAGGGGTCCTTCACTTATCCCAAGTGAAATGGCCTCAAATCAACTCGCGAAATATGCCAGCCAAAATTTGTCCTCAGCCGAGTAATGGCTCAGTTGGAGTCTCTTTTGCGGATCAGGTGATATGGACTTGCGGGTGTATTTTCTGTCACATGATGTATTGTGGCCTTGGTGCCTTGGGTCGAACAAACCTCTGTTTTGATCTCTCGGCTCCCTCTCACTTTCTACTCCGGCTATTTTCAGCTATGTTGTAGGTGATCAATACCTTGAACTTGCTCTCTCGGATTTTATTAGTCTCTTTGCTTTCAGTTGCTTCGCGCGACGAAGAAGGTTGGAGTGTATAGACTTGGGGGCGTTGAGCAATGCCCCAGGTAGCGTTTGGGTAAAACCATATCAAGCTATTGCAATTGGGCAAACCGGGCCATCTCCGATCATGTAGACTGCTCTCACTTCGATGTTGATTCCGATTAATTTGGGAAGTAGCATGGTTCATACAACCATATGTAGGGGGCCAGTGTGACGTTACAACTTGTCTATATTGACCCCGCATCATTGGATAGAGAGGTGATTGACTCCTAACGATGAAAATATATTAAAAGAGAGATCCTGCTCCTCTCGGGATAATCTCCTTGAAGATCAACGACGAATACGGATCGGAAGGTTCGCCATGCAATCGAGAACGAATGAGATCTATTTACCCATTAGCGAGTAGAGATGCCTCTCCTTTAAGGGCATCGGGGCATGCCCGAAGAGTGCAACTATAGTATTCATGCAAATGACGTGCCTGATGTCGATCTCCTGGAATAGTTTCTTCTCCGCTCAGCCGGTTGTTCTTCATCCTACCGTAGGAGCACCTTTCGTATGTTACATCACGAAGAAATGCACATATAATGTGAGCAATAGTGCCATGTTCATGATAAAACATTGGACTCTGGATCAATCACGTTTTCCACTCTTGGTTTCAAACAATCCCTGATCACCTCGTGGAACCATGAGATTCCCTAACAATGTATTATTTGGCCTAGGCGCCGCAACAGGCGCGTTGGCTGGTTCCTACCAGCCCAAGTTTCGCACTTCTCCAATTGACGGCTCGAAGATTGCGCTTCCAACGAAAGAGCAATTGGCTTTCCAAGATAAGGAGATTGGAGTTCTCATTCATTATGAGATAGCAACCTACCTCGACATCGACGGCTGCAATAAGGTCCCCGACCTTGTTCCTGACATCGACCTGTTCAACCCGAGCAACATCGACACTGATGGATGGATGGACTCAGCCGCTGCGCTGGGCGCAAAATACGCCACGCTTGTCGCCAAACACAACTGCGGGTTTGCGATGTGGCCGAGTGAAGTGACTTTCCCAGACCGGGAAAACGAGACTGTCCCATACAATTATACGATCGGCCAATCACCAGTCCATGGCCAGAACGTCGTCCAGAGTTTTGTGGACTCGGCCAAGAAACACAATATCGGGCATGGATTCTACTACAGTGTTGTGTGGAATAACTACCTGAATGTGCAGGACTCGGGAGTTCGTCCTGACGCTTGGGCTCCCGGCCAAGTGAACATTACCGACGGTACATACGACCAAATCGTCTATGACCAATTGAGCGAACTGTGGAAGAACTATGGCAGCTTGACTGAGGTATGAATGGAACATTAGCAACTACAGATTCACATGGCTAACTATATCTTTTCCCGCTCCGAAGATCTGGTTTGATGGAGGTTACAGCGCCTCGCAGAAAGACAAGATTGAGAGTCTCTTGCAGGAGACTCAGCCCCAAGCAGTCATTTTCGGTGGCTGCGGAACGGATGGAACGTGTGTGTCGGCCAATTCCAGTAAGTTGCACTCTGTGACTGGATGGCCTCGGGAGACAATAGCCTTCTTACATTCATTCTAGTTCGATGGATCGGAACAGAAGCTGGAGAGGCCCCGGAGGAGAACTGGTCTAGGTATGCAAGGCAAAATTCCCTGTGAGGTGCTGTTGAAAAGAAATATTGACTGTTATAGTGGCCTGACAAACGATGGCGGAGACTCTACGAGCCCGTATTTCTGCCCTGCCGAATGCGATACCACCCTGCAGACAGAGGATCGTTGGTTCTTCGGTGTTGACCAACCGTTAAGATCTCTTGACGAGATGATCGGTGTCTACCACAAGACTGTTGGCCGAAACTGCATCCTCGAGCTGGATCTCGCCCCGGATCGAACAGGAGCTATCCCCAAGGAACACGCAACCCGTTACAAGGAACTTGGCGATTTCATCAACGCGTGCTATGGCAAGACTGTTGCGGATGATGCGACACACGATTCCAACGAAAATGGCGAGTATAATATCAAGCTTAGCAAGCCCACTGAAATCGATCGCATTGTGATGATGGAGGATCAAACAAACGGCCAAGTGATTCGGTCCTACGAGGTCCATGCGAAAATCGAAGGTGGTAATGGCGAATTCCAGCTTGTTTCAAATGGAACAAGTATTGGCCATAAGAAGATCGATATCTTTGACAAATCTGTCAAGGCTACGGAGGTCTCAATCAAGACTAAATATGTTGATACCCCCAAATGGCGATCTGTCTCGCTCCATCTTTGCCACAACCCCTGAAACGGCACTCTGGCAAGGGCAACCTAATGGTTATTCATGATCGTTAGGACTTGTTTATTTGAAGTGAGCCAGTGGAATTGTTTTGGTAGTAGCATCGTTTTTGTGACTCCGGTTGTTCGGCCTACTCCTGGCACTTTTGGAGACGTTAGCTATGAAGTCCTTTTTCCTTGCAATGATATTTTCAGTGTTATTCCATCTTAGCAATTTTTTTACTCTAAACAATCTAGCGTGCTCGATGTTGCTACTTATCTACTGGGGCTTAGTAAAATGAAGGGAATCTCCACATTGATCCCTAGCCACGGTCTGCTGTGGAAGCTCTTGCCCGCGTCAGTGGACTACGACAGATTGACCCTAATGAAATCATAGATGAAATCGGAAGGGAAGTTTTTGAGCTGTTACGCAGTTGAACTGATCTGCCGAGGTGTATAGCGCTCCAAGTGTTGATTTCAATCGAAATCGAATCTGTTGAATATGCTCGACTTTGAACTATTCTTGACTCCGCGCATTACTATATCATACATCGTAGTCCTTATGTAATTGAACCGGTCCATGCCCTATATATCTTAAGAATAGAAGAAGATATCTGTTGAAATGACTACGAAAAAGACTACTAAAAAATAATTGCAAGCCCGCAAGCACAGCCGACGATATGAAAAGCTTCAGTTTGCTTGCTTTCCAAGGTTGGACATAGTTCCCTTGACTAGATATTTATTAAGGTCTTTATGATAGTGATTCAGATATTCTATCCGTTTGCCAGCCCCAACTCCAGGTATATTGAAAGATTCGATTCCAATGGAAATCGACACCTGAGCGCTATATACCTTCCTACCTGGTCTCTCCTGAAGGCACCAAACCTATTATCTCATTAGCACCCGTTTTTATCGCACCTACTCTGTTTCCTCGCTTCTCCGCATGTATGGAGCAGACAGCAATGATTTTCGGTGAAGTTACCGAGGCACCCAAGTGCAAGACAGTTTCATGCTATAATTTTCGAATTCAATTCTGAGATTTGGAACCATTGCAACTCTTGTTGAAAAGGGGATGGTGCCGGATATGCGCTCTGGTATCCTTCTAGGCTAGAGGGTTGTATCGATATGATGCAGTATCAAGCAATTCTGTGCGCTATCCTGGAAGCTCGGGGGAAGCGAATCGGCAGCGAATTCTGGGGCGACCTGATGGTGGTCCCTATGGGCTGGGTTGGGCTTCAAAGATTAAGCCCATAGCCCACTGCTGGTTGAGCTTTGGGCCCGGAGGTCTAATGGTGGATAGCTTTGGGCGGACTCTACTGAGAAGGACATCGAAATTCATGATGAAAATTGCTGATCAAGCTAAGAAGCTAAGCTACAGCATTTCTACAAGCTGTGAGTAATAAGTATTCCTTATTGTTAAGTTTCAGAGGGTGATATACCTCACCACTCTCTGTGATCCCTCGTCAGATCCCCAAAATAGGAGGTCTGATGAGCAACACCTGTATGTAGATACCTAGTACATCCCAGTGTACTGTCTCACCAATACGTAAGTTGGAGAGACCCATGGGTAGATGAATCAACTGAACCTACATGTTACAGGATATAGTATATTGAGAAGTAACAAGAAGTTTCGTCATACTTTATAAAATGGATAATGGATCCCTATATTTGCCAGGCTATAAGAACAGAAACGGAGGAAAGTAAAAATTACATCCGACTTAAATCAAGGTCTAACAGTGGTCAGATTACCGTGCACGCTTCTGCGGTGGCCGCTCGTCAAAATCTGCGTCGTCATCAAAATCGTGTGGTCTTTTTCGCCTCAGTTCCGCAGCTTCTGCGAGTATAAATAGGGGGTTAGTAGCAGGGTCAGGCTTCTTAGTGGGAGCTGGGGCTGGGGCTGGGAAAGGGACAGGAGCAGCAGCAACAACTTGTGCAGCCAGTGCAAGCATATCTAGGCCTGATCTATCTTCTGCTTCGGAGGAAGACGAAGAAGTGACAGAGAAGCTAGGAACACTGATAGAGTCGGAGGATTCCAAATTCTCGGGGTCGGGGTCAGCTGCAAGTTCGGCAGCCGGAGGAGGTGGTGGTGGCGGAGGGGGAGCAGCACCGGTGTCTTCTGCTTCGGGGGAGCTAGAATCCTCTTCCGCTTCAGAAGAGCTAGAACCGTCTTCGGGGGAGGAGGAGCTAGAAGCGTCCATAGAGTCAGAAGATCTATAAATATCCATAGGGTCAGAAGAGCCATGGTTATCTACAGAGTCGGAAGAGGTAGAAACATCCATAGAGTTGGAGGAGCTAGAGGTATCCATAGAGTCAGATGATCTATAAATGTCAATGGATTCAGAAGAGGTGGAAGAGGTAGAATTAACTTCTGCTTCAGAAGATCTAGAATCGTCCATAGCGTCAGAAGAGGTAGAACGACCCATAGAGTTGGAAGAGCTAGAAGTATCCATAGAGTCAGATGATCTATAAATGTCAATGGATTCAGAAGAGGTGGAAGAGGTAGAATTAACTTCTGCTTCAGAAGATCTAGAATCGTCCATAGCGTCAGAAGAGGTAGAACGACCCATAGAGTTGGAAGAGCTAGAAGTATCCATAGAGTCAGATGATCTATAAATGTCAATGGATTCAGAAGAGGTGGAAGAGGTAGAATTAACCTCTGCGTCGGAAGATCTAGAATCGTCCATAGCGTCAGAAGAGGGATAATTGAGCATGGAGTCGGGAGAGGTAGAATAGCACATAGAGTTGGAAGGGCTAGAAGTATCCATAGAGTCAGATGATCTATAAATATCTATAGATTCAGAAGATGTGGAATCATCGGAGTCATCGTCAGCTGCAGGAGCGCCTCCCAGAGGGGGAGGGGGAGGGGGAGGTGGTGGTGGTGGAGGAGGAGGTGGTGGAGGTGGTGGAGGAGGAGGCAAAGGGACCCGCCAGGTAGGATCGACGAAACGGTGGAATCTAAGAATATCAAAGAGGATTCCACCTAGGACATCATCAGTCTCTGCCGATTGAACTGATGGTGGCAGTTCGGCCCTCCTAGCGAGAATGGCTTGTTCAAAGTCATGGCCACCATTTGCTCTCGCAAACATCCTGTTCCAGGTGTGGGTTGGGTCAGCGAGCCAAGCTACTAACATAGGTTCATAGACAGAGCGAATGACATCGAGGGTTTCCTGGCGCATACGAGCGTTTGCCACACCGTCGGTGTCTAAATGAAGGTATAGAGGCATCCAAATTCTTCGTATATTCGCGACGGATCCGCTCATACCAAGGTAGAGCCTCATAGTTGTGCGAGGCATATTGGAAGAGAATAGAACCCTAGTATTCAAAATGTTTAAGTCGTCAAGTTCACAGTTGTTTTCGGTTGTTGTTTTTGTTGTTGGTGGTGGTTATCAAGGGTTGAGCTGGGCTCTGTGGATCATTAAATACCGGAGGTCCGAGGACTCTTTACCAAAGCCAAGGCGATGATTACATTGTTATTTCCCATCTTCATTGGCATTATTTATTGTATACACTTTGTCTTTCTTCGGAATAAAGCCGTGAATGGATCAATAATGCCGAACAAACTCTGTTAATAGAACAATATTTCTTTCAGATGGATAGAGCAGGATTGTCTCCACAGCTAGAAAAAGAAACAAGATACAAACTGTTAGAGATTCAAAGACTCTACTTGACATCCATTGCGAAGGGGAAACGAAGAACGTAATCTAGGTAAACCCCTTGTCGCCAGTATGCCACTTTCAAGGTTGACAAGGCGGGATTGACTTGAGAGCCAAATCGAAGATAAAGATAAACCTCATCCCGATTCTCAGACTATTTATAGTGCGCTCAGCTTTATCACCCCGAGTCACGCGACCGTAAAGCGGCGCCCATCTGTTTCTCGGCCGGGCGACACCCACCGAACTACTGACTGCGTATAAGCCACACGCCAGTAAGTCAGTGGATGACCACGGTCCACCAGTGAACACTGTTGTTTGTTTGTTTTTTCCTTCTTGTTGAGGCCTGCTGCCTCGGGCCGACAGAGCCCATCAGATAAATAGTTCCTTCTTCCTCCTTCCTCTCTCTCTCTCTTTTTCTCCCGTCCTGCTCCCTCTGGCTAGCTCAGCAAGACATAGTTTTCTCCTTAGCTCTGATTGACCTAGCCTTTCTAGCCTTTTTTTGCCGTCTTGCATTTGTTATAGAAGGGTGGAACCTAAGAAGGACTCAGAACTTATTAATTATATAATATGATTTAATTGCAGGTATGTCCGAGGTTAATTGACAGAGACATGGTGATCATATGTTACGCATATGTGAAAAATACGTGAGGGAGAATGATGGAAGAAGAAGATGTCAACATGGAAAATGTAAACAAATAAAATCTCAGTTCATGTTGTTGAGGGAGGAGCACTGGTGTTCCACTTCAGGTAGGAGCAAATATATATCATGTTAAGTATATGTTCTGAAGCTATATAATGGATATTTAGACTTAAATGTAACTTATAGTAGTAGAGAAATACATGTTAAATTATTTAAATCATCTATACAGTAGGTATGTATCTAGATATAGTGGTAAACATAAGGTTTTTTTATGGTGATGCAGAAATGTATAGACAGTACAGTATGTGTAAGTAGCTTTTTCGTAGTGTGATTGGTTGAAGAAGATGAGATAATCAATGAATTCTGAGCCCCCGGGACCTAAGAAGGAGGCAGAATTCACGGATAATCTCCTGGGTCCTACGGAGAACATCCCGAACCCTTCCGAGCTGGAACCCGGGCCTGACTTGCACACTGTGATCTCTTCTGTACAGTCATGATATGATCCAAGCCCGTGTAGCATCTAATACATACGACCATAGGGTGTGGAAAACAGGGCTTCCCGTCCGCTCAGCCGTACTTAAGCCACACGCCGGTGAGTTAGTAGTTGGGTGGGTGACCACCAGCGAATCCTCACTGTTGTATGTTTTTATTTTTTGATTTATTCTCTTTGTTTTTGCCATCGACATAATGATTCTTCGTTCCAATTCCTACGGTGCCCCTAACACGGTGTTCCAGCTGGGATCTGAGATTTGCTCCGAGGACACCCAACCACAATCACTATATACCGGGTAGCTGGGAGGTAATCGGTGAGTTTTTGAGATTTCCGCCATTGCCCAACCACACCACGCCGATATGATTTTGGACTCAGACACATTTCTATGGAATATATGATGATAGATCAGGTCCTTCATTTGAAGATGTCTTTTCTGGGCCTGTACAGGGCAGGCCTTCTAGAATCTCACGGTCCCTCGGCACCCGGTGAACAAAAGGAGTGACAAGCTCTTGTATATCTTATTCGGCAAACAGGCGGAACACGGAAAGGGACATCCGCTTCCGGAGAGACCGACGGCGCATTTTCTGCGTTGGACACGGAAAGTGGGCCCGGAACAGGAGCGGAACAGGAACTCATGCTTAATGCTCCTTCGAAGACGACATATCTTTTCATAGGTGAGATTAAAGTGGTATTTGTTCCAGTTTACACTCCACCTAACGCGGGGAAGAAGCGTCCAAGAATCCGGGGTTTTTTATAGCTCTTTTAATGTTCTATGAGACATGATTCAGGCACAAGGCCCCAGAATGCCTGGAGTGACCATCCTCCCCCTCGCTGATTGATATAAAAGAAAACAGTGACGAAATAGACCATCTCAGTCTCAGATATTCTGTACTTTCCTCTCAAATCTAACCTCTCTCTTATATCTTTTAATCCATACTTCAATCAGCCCGAAATCATTCTAGCGAAATAGTGGGGCCATGGCAAATGGCAGATTTTTCCTGCGGCGACTTAGAACCTGTGCTCAATGAGTCAACATCAACTTATCATCAACCCTTTGACAACAACAACATGGAGAAAAACACAGAAAAGGATATGGAGAAGGACATGGAGAAGGTCACGGAGGTTGCCATCGATCTGGAGAAGTCAGACGATCCCTTTGGCGAGGAAATTGCTGGGGGGTGCGTTACAAGAGTATGAAGTGGTGGTAAGTCGACACTCAGGGAATACGCAGCAATTCATCATAGAGTACTAATCATGCGTTTAGGAACTGCGCAATTTGTACATTCACCCCGATCGGACTATATTCAATCATGAACCACAGCTAAACAGTCAACAGTGATGATTGCCCAGTCGGTCTCACTGGGAGTTCTCTCCCTCCCGTCGTCGATGGCAGTTTTGGGTTTAGTCCCGTACGTCCGATGACAATCTGTCCGCGTTTTGTTTCTAGATTGATGCTAATCCTGGCAGTGGTTGTATCATTATTATTGGTATCGGAGCTTTGACTACCTACACTGGATATGTGATCGGCCAGTTCAAAATGCGATACCCTCACGTGCATAACATGGCAGATGCCGCAGATATCTTGTTCGGCGCTTGGGGTCGCGAACTTGTTGGGGCTGCCCAGGTCATTTGCTTCGTTTTCCTTATGGGCGCTCATGTCTTGACATTCTCTATCATGATGAACACCCTTAGCAATCATGGTGCTTGTACCATCATTTTCTGTCTGGTGGGAGCCATCCTCTGCTTTTTCCTGACTCTCTCAAGGCGTCTGGAGGAAGTTTCATACTTGGGCATTATCTGTATGTCAGAACTCTTCTCTGCTGTTGGAACCAAACTAACCATCACTAGCCTCACTGTCAATCTTCATCGCCGTGATGATCACCATGATCGCTATTGGTGTTGAAGCACCCGATCCCAGAGCATACGCCATCACCCACCCAACTCTGATGAACGGCTTCTCCGCTACTCTCAACATTGTGCTTGCTTATTCCGGCCATATGTCCTTTTTCGTCTTCCAGTCGGAGCTAGCAGACCCGAAAGACTACCCCAAGGCGCTAATTACCTTCCAAGCAACGGATACATCGCTATACCTCATCACTGCCCTCGTTATTTACCGATACGGCGGGCCGAACGTCCTCAGCCCCGCCCTGTTGAGTGCAAGCGAACTCGTTTCGAAAATTGCATTCGGTATCTCCATCGGTACGATCGTCATTGCTGGTGTGGTCATTTGCCACGTCGGTGCAAAGTGCATTTACGTGCGGATCTTCCGTGGCACCCATAGGATGAGCGAGAGATCTTTCCTTTCATATGGCACTTGGGTACTGATCACTTTCCTCATGTGGGTTATTGCGTGGTTGATCGCCAACGCGATTCCTGTGTTCAACGATCTGCTCAACATGATCGCGGCGGCATTCTGCAGCTGGTTCTCATTCGGTCTGGAAGGCCTCTTCTGGTTGAGCATGAACCGCGGAAAATATCTTTCAAGCAAACGAAAGATGGCCTTGACTGCGCTTAACATCTTCCTTGTGGCCTTGAGTTGTCTGATCGTAAGTTCTCCTACTTTTTGGTTCATGACAAGTTGATATACTAACGATATTAGTGTGGAATGGGTCTTTGGTCGTCAGGAACCAGTATTCGTATCAATGCGCAGACTGCACACAAACCCTTCTCCTGCGCAAACAACGCCTGAACAACTCTTGCGCATCACGGTCTGTTCCGAATATCCTCAACGATATGACGATAGATCGAACCTGTACATTTAATTGTTGATATAGATCGCACATGTATTCATAGAATCTCACTGTCATTTAAGGTTTCATATCACACGAAAGCTCCCACTTAGTGATATACTCTTTGTTAGACCTCCCCACCAGCCCACAAAGCCCAAGGCCCAACCCGCCCCAACCTAGAAATGGACTGGGCTTTGGGCCCGGTCCCTAGGCCCATCGATGGACTATGGGCCTCGAACAATACAAACATGCTAGATCTTGGCAGATACATAAGTCATATAGAATTTTCTAGTATTTTTAGGTATTCAGATTACCTTCTAAGCCCTAACTTGACCGAGTTCTTCTGCGGTAGGCTCATAGACTCGAAGATGCGTGAAATACAGGCATTAAACAGTAGCTCTATAAGCGCTAAGTCTGTGTTTATGCATACAAAAGGGCTTTATTGGGGGCCTTATGACCCCTAATAATGGGCCGTGGGCTTATTTGGCTTCGAAGGTAAGGCCCAACCAAGCCCATTACGGCGGTCGACTCTTTGTTCTATCTGGCCTAATTGCCCGTCTTTCAGCTCATTATGCTTCTTCCCTCGGTTTCCCTTCCTTCTTAGATCTTCGCAGACAAAGGTATTGATTGACCCTGCTGTAACTCTTGTTTTGATTATTCTATTCTCTACTATATAAGCTATTGCCATGGACACGCTCTAAAGGCTTCTTGAGAAACATTCTCATACAAGATTATACGCTCGTAAGCACTCTACTCTATCAACTACTCAAAAAGTTCTATCACTATTGCGCAATGGCTGATCAATATCTGCAGAGGGAGGAAAGTGGGCGGAAACTGCAACAATGGATGGAAAATCCTAACGAGCCAGGGTGCCCATACCCCAGGTCCACATTCGCCATCACTCCAGAATCTTCTGACTGGCTCATAACTCACGAATCAGATGGACTAGAGAAAGTGTGGCAGGTATGGACTGTACCCCTTGGCTTACCGACTACAATTGAAAGGAGGGAGATCACAAATGAAGTAGGTCGGAAATTAGAGTGGGAGGGACGTACGGCACTAGGGATGATTTTGATTGACTGGATCTGTAGATCGAGCCAACGTATCAGTCCATTCATCTCGGAATTCACAAAAGCTGTATACGAGATGGACTTTCCCATCGATAGTCTACAATACCTGTTTTTTGCTGACATCATGGAAAATGGCACTTTGCCGTGTATTATGGATATTTACAAATCTCGTGAAGGACTAGAGTTCCCTTCCAATGAGCCGCAGAGCTGGATGCCCTCGTCGCCGGAGTATCATGCCCTCCTGGGCACTAGGATTGGAAAAATTGCGTCAGCCGTTGTTTTGGGCGCTTGGGGCCAAGGTAAGAAGCGAATCGGAAAGATCTTTACTTTCCATACTGGAGCTAAGATTAGTCAGGTCAATGTCCGGTTCGATATTGAGGATATCTGAGAATGTTCCTTCGTCGACTCTCGTCTCCATGGGACTTTGGATCGTTTTTGCTAACTTTCATCTATATGCATCAGTTTTAGATAGGCGAGTAAAGGTAATTTCGAGTTTAGAATATATACATTCTACTAGATAGGAATGTTCGTGGAATCGTATGTTTTTTTCTCTTTTTTCTTTTATGTGTTGTTGTCGCGACCAATCACCAGAATCAGTAACTTTGTCGCAGGAAATCGAGTTGTCCTCGCGCTGGGATAATATGTCCTCGCAAAGTATTGAGCTGTCCTCGCGCATGATACCTGTTCCGCCAATAAGACAAAGCCCAAGTTTCATTCATCTGCTTCTTTCCTAATCTCTAGAATTTCCTAGTAACATGTCTCCAGCAATGCTACATATATATTATTATGGATAGAATTCGCGATTGCCATACCATTCAATGCTTTTTGGATGGCAAGTTTTATCCCCACATATCCAATTCACGTAGGTCTTAGATCTGAGATAAATGATTGTCATCTTTGATTGGGGGAGGGAAGGGGAAGCATTTCGATATAGTTAATAAAAAGGACGATTTGGAAGATTGGATATACTTCTGAACTGGGCAAAAAGACTTGTTGAAATATTCTAACTAAGAGTCAAATGAAAGCATACCGTGCTAAGCCGGTATCCCATTTGATTAATTTTGGTTTTCGCCGGGGAATAGAATGTTCTTCAAAATTCGCGAACCTGATCAGCGTTCTTTCGAGTGCTCAAGTGCTAGGTTACTTGTATCGCATATTCGCGAATATGACGAAAGAATAACAGAAGAAAGAAGAAACCCCTATAAAAGGAGAGCGCGAATTAAGAATCAGGGATGCAAGGAGCCTCATCCAATAGCAAAAACAAAGCAAAAAAGCAAAAACATACAACAGTGAGGATTCGCTGGTGGTCACCCACCCAACTACTAACTCACCGGCGTGTGGCTTGAGTACGGCTGAGCGGACGGGAAGCCCTATTTTCCACACCCTATGGTCGTATGTACTTGATTCAGCGTGGGAAAGACTCTTGAAGTATAGGACTAACTTATGGAGAAGGTAATGAAATATAATTGTGTTACGAACACGTGATCTCCCAGTACATTAGTCTAGCTAGCTTTCCCTCTTCTTCCTTTTCTCTCTCTACGTAACTCAATATAAGATTTTCCAGTCCACTCCTTTTTATAAGTAGTCGTATAGGATCATCTCTATCAAATTACATTACTAATAGATCTTCTAGCCTATAATACTAGAATTTATATAGTTAGGTTTTAGCTAGAACCTACGAATATAACGGCTATTATTATTACCTATCTTACTAGTTAAGATACCGGCTACGAATTAGTAGATATTCTCTAAGGAGATATTAACCACTTAGGTAGATTATCGTAAAGCGTCGCGAAGAAAAAAGAAATATAAGTACGGCTCTCTATTAAAGCCGGCCGAACCTAAAACGAGGTTAATAAGACTACTACTAGCGGAGAGGAGGAAGAAAAGAAGAAGCTACGATTCTCTAGATCTAGGAAAATAAGGGATTTTATAGTCTATAGAAACTTATAAACTAATAAATAAGATACTTAGTCTATTAAATATATCGATACCTTAGGATTAGGTATTAGGAGGTATTTTAATAGCTCCCCTAAAGACTAAGCTATAAAAAAATATAGAATCATTATCTACTAAAATTATTAAAATTAATATAATCTTCTAAAGTAAAATCGAGTAAAAATTATAGTCTTAAAATACCTTTTTAGTTAATTTTTAAACTTAGTAGTTAGTCTCTTTCTCGTCTCCTTAATTAGAAGTACCGTTATTAACGTATCTATAATATTATTCTTACTAGTAATAAGCTAGATCTCTACTAGCTTCTCCTTTATTATATATTTAGTAAATTCGTATTTAATATTTAGGTATTTAGTAGGTTTATACTATAAATCTTTCTATAGTATAGTAAATACGTTATTACTATTTATATAGATCGGTACTTAGTAGCCTTCTTATAATCTTAATCGGCGAATTATCTTTATTAGATAGAGAGCTTCTTATATAGCTCCTTTAAATACGGAAAATTTAGCTACTATACTACTAATAGCCACTAAATTTTACTTTCTTAAGGTATAGGGGACTAAGGCTCGGAACTATAGATAGTATACTTCCGTAGGAATTAATATCCTTAAGTTTAATTTAATCCTCGATTAATATAGTATACTAATAGAGATCGATAGTACTCTATTAATAGGGCTTTTACCGTATTCTTATAGATTTTAATATTAAGGAAACTCTTCGAATCTAGAACGTATTATAGCTCTTCTAATATCATCTCTAGTGTAAAATATAGGGGATCTTACCCTTTACGTCATAGATAGCTCTATATCGTAGCTTAGTGGCTTTAATAAACTCTAGGTTTATCGAAAGTTAGTCGCGAGACTATAGTGCGGAAAGAGGGGTTTTCTAAGCGATTCAAGAAAGAATATCAAAAATAAAAACATATAACAGTGAGGATTCGCTAGTGGTCACCCACCTAACTACTAACTCACCGGCGTGTGGCTTAAGTACGGCTAAGCGGACGGGAAGCCCTGTTTTCCACACCCTATGGTCGTATGTACAGGGTATTGTAAAGGAGAGAAATATATTCTCTAAACAGTGGACCTGTGAATTACTGTATCCGGCTAGCTTTGCCCCTTTGGGCTTAGCACCCCAATACGCTGTCACGTAACCTACCTTTAATGCCGCCGACATAAAAGACTCGTCAGAGGCATCTCAACAGTTTGTATGGTCTTTGGTAAACCAAATATTGTTTGAATTTTCAATGACTGAAATTGTAATCTACTCAAGGGGAGGTATGTGAGTAATGTCCTTGACTTTATGCATTAGATCAACGACCATACAGCGAGGTAATATGCTAAAGGGTCAAATAGGCAGACCTCCAAAGATCCTCCTATCGTTGCGTCCATCCGAAGTAGTCGGTGAATTTGTGAAGGTGCCTATGGAAGCAGTTGATTATTGGAGGCTATTAGGTCCGTGTGTATCAGAAAACACCAGGACTCGAGTCTTGATGTGGGCCAAAGAGGCTGCAGTACACTATATATACTATTTTGATCCCAATAGTCATGGTCAGGGTATCAGGAAGAAGAAAATGAGAGCGCTAAATCGAAAAATGTAGCACGAGTCATGAGGCTCTGAGATAACCTTATTCACTTGCGGTTACGAACCCTAGAGCTTCTCATATTGGATTTCCAGTCGAAGTCATGATCCATGACCTTATCATATTTGCCGTCATTTTTTATGCGGTGACTCAGGCGTCATATTTCTGCCCTCTGGTACTATCACACCACGACACTAACAAAGCTTGGAAACATGTAAAGGGATAGAATAGCATTGATACTATCATCGGTCTCTCGTGTAAAGTGACATGGTTCATATTCCTGTCAAGTGTATATCCAGGTAGGCGGACGTGGCAGCAATGCTGCCTTTTCGCGGCGAAGCACAAAATCTTGAGTTTCGCATATGTTCTTTATCTAGCACAATCACATCATCTGTATCTATTCATCATCATAATCGTTAACTCTAGGCTCCTCGTTAACTCTGGGTTAGCAAGCCTGCCAGCCATTGAAACCCAAATCTCAGTCCAGTCGAAGAGACCCGTGCGAAAGAGACTCGTGAGACTCAACCTTGTCCAGCGCATCTGCAACGCGTGATCCCTCTCCCTCAAAGAGCATGCTGTCATAAGTAGCTGCGCCTATCACACAGCCAACAACAGGGGCGAAGAGAGGAACAACGAAATAGTAGTTAGCCGCGGTGAACACCTCTCGACCATACACAATAGCGGAGAACAATCTTGGGCCAAAGTCTCTGGCGGGGTTAATAGCCTAGTTTCATTAGTACAAAAGAAATTCTGCCTAATAGCTTAGTGAACATACATAGCCAGTCTGCCATCCGATCGCCGCTCCGATCATAAGCAGCAGCAAAAACGTAGCGATCTGCGGAGCAGGGAATCGGCGAGCATTTGCTGGATCGGAAATACTGAGAATGCCGAACATCAACACAGCCGATCCCAGCGCCTCGGAGAACACAGCCTCCCAGTTCGACTCGAAAAAGGCACCAGGGTAGGTGGAGAAGATACCCGCCGAATGATGACCCATCGGACTCAGAATTGATCCACCAGGAATCGTGTACTCAGGATCCCAAGCTTTGATTGCAGATCGGTAGTTGATATACACGATCGCTGCACCGACGAAACCGCCCAGGAATTGCGCACCCAATTTCCCTGGGATCTGTCTCCATTGTCCCTCAGACGGACGCACAAGGGCAAAACAAATAGTCACAGCTGGGTTTATGGCCGGGCTGGGATCGGACAGGTAGCTGGAGAGGCACACAGCCGACGCCCAGGCGAGGTTGATGGACAACCAGGTACCATAGTTGTAGTCGGAGAGCAGGCACTGGGCGACAACTCCATCTCCGATCACAATGAGAAGAGCAGTGCCGAGAAATTCAGCCACATAGGGCTTCAATTGCCGACGAGTAATCATTTTGACGTTGGAATCCGGCGGTGGGGTTAAGGACGACAGCCCCCTGATTTCTTGTTTGTTTATTTAAGTGGCCTGTGACGTCATATTCAGGGCTTCCTCGGACATAACCACATTAGGGGATGTTGTATGCCGATCTCTTCACCAAAACTGCACCGTTTGATTGTTTCTTGGTTTCAACGATATCCTTATATTGTTTAACTCGGATGCGTATCAAGTAGTTTACGTGGTAATCTGCTTGGTGATGAATTATTCGCTGTATCCTTGCCTTAAGTTGGACATCTGATCTTCGAGGTGAACACCAGATCTTAGCAATCAGAACGATTATAGTCGATATAGATATTTGACCAAGCTGTTATTCCGTGGTCATATGCGCGTGCAGTTGGCTGTGCTTTGCTACCTTTAGTTCCGTTTATTGATACACTTGGATGATGTCTATATTATATATCTGGTTCTCAGGTATATACCCCGAGCCACTCGGAAGACCAATGCCATCAAAATTTATGTCAACACCACAACCAGTGCCGCAGAATTGAATTCGAACATACTTTGTGTATATAAACCATCCATGGGTGATATTTGTCTAATTATTGGCATAGCAGACATGCCAGGTGATTGTATACTAGTGGCAGACAGTTAGGATCCTTCGCAGGGTAGCGAAACAGGGAAATAGAGATCTAACGGCGATAATGCAATGGTCAGTGAACTGGGTGATTCCCACTCAAATTCTCAAACTGTTTGTAGCGCACTCATTCTTATCACACCTGGTCGCGCGATGCTAAAGCGGCAGCTACCCATCTCTGTCCCGGGGTCCCTTACTAGCCACAGTACTACTTCTAATTTCCTTTACAACATATTTCTTTTCTATGGGAAGCTAAGTACATACGACCATAGGGTGTGGAAAACAGGGCTTCCCGTCCGCTCAGCCGTACTTAAGCCACACGCCGGTGAGTTAGTAGTTGGGTGGGTGACCACCAGCGAATCCTCACTGTTGTATGTTTTTGCTTTTTTGCTTTTGCCATTTAATAATCAGTTATGTACGGAGTACTCTGTTTATATTGCTAACGCTCAATCTGCCCTTCCTTTCTAGCACCCGGTTTAGCTGAGAGCGACCCAGTATTTCCTCAGATAAACCCAGAAACGGTCCTTGAACAATTACGGAGTAGTGAGTTTTTAGACCGGTCCCACTCTCAGCGGTTGTCTTTGCCTGGTGCAGATACTCTACAACTGGGTAATTTTTGGTGAAAACGATCTCATCAATGCTCCTAGTAGTCCTTTATCGACCAAACCATTTAACACGTGCCTTGGCTCGGATTTTAGAGACTGGTAGGTTGGCTTCCTTCTGATTACAGTAATTCAATATCACTATAAAAGTCGCTCTTCCGACGACTATTGTGGCAATAACTTTGGCCTGGGGTATGATTCTTGTGGCATTCCGCGAATCATATCGTAGATACATGAGCTGATTTATGATTGCTCGTGTATATGAACTTCATGCTTACACGGCATTCTAGCATGTTGACTACAATCAATAGAGCACAAATACAATATACTTTAGAGGCAACCAAGTATGTACCTACAAGGTACTCTGCACCCCAGAAACGGTATTAGATCAGTCTGACAAATTGAAGAACGGATCAGTTTCCTTGATTTATTCGACTGGGTTGTGGGCCATGATTGCGTAGCCCGTGTTTTGCATATAATGCACATAACAGCGGCAGAAACATTTGCTGTAGGGCTTAGAAGCTCACGACCTCTCTTTTTCAACATGCAAGAGATAAACCAGCGGAGTGGTACTGTTCATTTTCATGTGTTCCAGGGGGGCGATAGATAGAATTATGTCTGGAATCAGCGGGGATCTTATATGACTAGAATAGCTATATGACTAGAATAGCTAATTTAGTATATCTTTATGGTTGAGTTAGGTGGCAAGCTCACTGGAGGTTATATGACCAGACTATGTAGGGAGGTAGGCTATGCAGGGCAATTGCGAGGACTGCGGGGAAACCCCCACAGCATTGGAACTGTTTTGCAGTGTCGTGGGAGAATCCAAAGGTGACGAGAAGGCAAAAAGCAAAAATATAAACATACAACAGTGAGGATTCGCTGGTGGTCACCCACCCAACTACTAACTCACCGGCGTGTGGCTTAAGTACGGCTGAGCGGACGGGAAGCCCTGTTTTCCACACCCTATGGTCGTATGTGCCTGTGGTTACAAGAGCAAGGAATATATTCACCAATCTGAACAAGTTTGGAGGCGATGGAGTGATTAGTCGATCATATAAGAAGAATTTACACTTGAAATAAGTCCAACGATATTTTTCGATCAAACATCCAAAATCGCTACCTAGCTTTGCCAAGCTCTTAATAAGCCGATTTCTACCCACAACTGGATGCATAGACAAAGAACATTCCCTTCCGGCCACATATATATACATCTGCAATCTCCTATGCCAGGGGGCTTGAATTCATTCAGCAGATACCACCCTTGACCAGACGTGTATATAGGTGCTCACACCCGATATTCGAATTATACACAGATCAAATGTTCGAATACATGATATTTAAGGATCTACCATAGCGGGCATAACCGCCTGGAAACGATTATTTCCGACATGAGATCGAATTGCTGCTGGAATACTGTGTAAATGGCCAAGCTTCCTTCAATGGATGAAGATAAAGAAGTTCATACTATATGTTCGAAAATGAGGAAATGAAAGTGCAATTTACCGAATCAATTCGCGTGAACTCTCATCACCTACCAACAAAACAGAAGTGAAAATAAAATCAACCGAGCTGTGGGCTATTACACAACATAAAGCAACTATAATCATAATGTCACCTCAATCTACACTGAGATCGGTCAGACAGAACATAGTCGTAAACTCAAACGGTCCAGTTTCAAGTCTATGACCCTCGAAAGGACCAGGCCCACAGCTTGCTGTCCCGATTCCATGGTGCGCGTAATCGAGATTGAGCTCCGTCTCACCCTCTAACTCGGAAAGCTCGTGAGGATGCTTTGCGCGATCAAGCTCCGCCGTAGCATACTTTCGAAGGGAGAAACTGAACGGAGTGTCCATGAGAGCTTCAATCTGCGGGAGAGGCGCAAGGGCTCCACCCGAGGCAGCATAAGAGATCTCGGGAGGGGAGGAGTGAATACGCAACCAGCGCGTATCGATACGATTGCCATTCTCCTGGGGCCATTCATACGGTGTCTGGAGGCCGCTTTCAAGAGAGGCCGTGTACGTCCCGAACCGCGCGGCACTCTTCGTGTCACGATAAGATTCGCCTGGTCCTCGGCCGAACCATGTTGCTGCGTCGTATTGTCGGGGCAGACGGAGGGTAAGTCCGATTCTTGGAATGTATTTTGGGTGTGTGCCCGTGAAATCGCCCTTGACGTGGAGACGGACGGATGAGTCGGTTATGGTGTAAGTGAGTGTAGATTCGAGTGCCCATTCGAGGACAGTCGGCGCAACCCGCACGTTGGTTATCACCGATATGCTTCCATCGTCATTGGCATGCCAGTTGGCCGACTCGACTAGCATGCGACTGCTCTTCACCCGGAAGCGGTCCCACTCGACACATGGGCCCGCTGCCCCGAGGTCGTTCTGTGTGAGAGCGCGGTATATCCCTAGCTGTGGTCCACTGTGGAAGATCTTGCCCGCGTCGGTGGACCACGCCAAGTTTCCCCGAATAAGATCATAGGTGAAGTGGGACGAGAAGTTGTTTGAGTTGATATACAGTCGGCCTGGTCCCTCCTGTACTGAAAGTCTGGAGTGTGTCGGAATTAATTCTGGTAGAATTATGAGTTTCTTTTGCTCAAATAAAGAGATCTGGGCCCAGGCAATCTCATGTCCCTGTGGAGCCCAGGCTGTGGCCGCTTTGAGCTCAAAATTGATTGTGAGCCAGCTAGGCTCAGAATCAAACTTAACACCGTCAGGCAGATCTAGCATCTTCGATTCTCCGGGCATGATCTGTGGTAACTGCCATGGAGTTGCAGCGGATTTTCCACTCTCCCTCACAATATGCCATGAAACGTACAGGTGATCGAGCGTACTGAAGTCGTAGTGATTCACTATCTCCAGCCGATGTCCCTTCAGTGACAGCGTGACAGGCTCGATCGCCTTTTTATACTCAATCAACCCTGGTGTGGGGGTGTGGTCTGAAAATACCATCCCATCAAGAATGAAATCTGCATCATTAGGCTCGTCACCAAAGTCACCACCGTATGCATAATACAGTATATCCCCATCCCTCTTCAGCAGACCATGGTTACACCACTCCCAGATGAAACCTCCCTGAAGGTGATTTTCGGTGCGATACGCCTGTATGTATTCTATTAAGCCACCAGGGCCGTTGCCCACTATGCAACATGCATGAGAAAAAGAATAGTAGGGCTTCCAGCAATATTAGAGCTCAAACTTACTGGCATGGCCATACTCGCATTGAATCAATGGCCTATCGGGATTTTCACTGATGTGCCTTTTTAGGCCATCGATATCCCAATACATGGTGGAGTAAATATCAGCGCTTATGGCTTCCCGGTCACCCTCATAGTGAACAAGACGGGTCGGGTCTGCCTCTTTGATCCACCTGTACATGCTTGCGTGGTTCTGGCCGTAAAATGCCTCATTTCCAAGGGACCACATGATGATACATGAAAAGTTCTTCAAGCGCTGAACAAGCTCAACAGCACGATCAATGTAAGCATCTTTCCATTCAAGGTTATCGGATGTCCATTTGGCGGCCATCTTGTAGGACGTCTCTTGAATTTCATATTCGGTCATTAGGTGCTGATTTGCGATGTTGGATCGTTCCACAGGGTCAAAACCATGTGTCTCGAGATCTGCCTCGGCCATGACATAAAGACCGAGCTCATCACAGACCTCATATAGTCTAGGATCATTGGGTTGGTGACAGCACCGCAAAGCATTGATGTTGTGCTTCTTCATGAGAATCAAATCGGCACGCATATTCTCGTACGGCACGGCGCGACCGTGGAGATGATGGTGTTCGTGGCGGTTCATGCCGTATAGAATGATGGGTTGACCGTTTACCAAGAAGTTTGAATCTTTTAGCTCGATGTGCCGGAATCCAATGCGCTGGGGGATTGTACGACCGTTGAACGTTATGGTCAAAGTGTAAAGGATGGGATCTTCGGCCGACCATAGCTTCAACTCATCTCCAGATACATCGATACTTCCAATGACAGTGGAATTGAACATCAAATCCTTTAGGAGTGTTCCATCTGGTCTATACAACTTAGCCTGGACCTCCCCATCTTGACCCTGCGTTTTGACATCTGTAAGTAGCTGCCCTGTAGATAGATTGTTGCTGAGCGTTGCAGAAGCATTGAAGTCGATGACTGAGTCCTTTGGGAAAGCCAATAAACCAACGTCTCGAAAGATGCCACTGAGGAGCCACTGATCTTGTCGCTCTATGTACGAGCCGTCGCAGAACTCGTATACGCGCACTGCGATGGTATTTACAGAGCCGGCAGGTTTGATTAGAGGGGTTATGTCAAACTCGCTAGGATTGCGTGAGCCTTGCGAGTACCCAACTTTCTCTCCATTGACCCAAAGATGGAACGCGCTGTCGACACCCTCAAAGCGGATGCGGATCTGCAGTCCATCCCATTTGGAAGGTGTTACAAACTGTCTCCAATAAGATCCAGTCTCATTGAGGAGTGGCACTTGAGGAGGATTCACATGGAATGGATAGTTCACGTTGGTGTAGGTTGGATGGGAGTAGCCTTGGAGTTGCCACATCCCTGGGACTTTGATGTCATTCCAGCTGAAGATATCCGCAGAGGACCAGTCAGGTGCCTCGAAAGGGGATGCATCATGATGGAATTTCCATGTTCCATTCAGGGAAATATATTCACTCTGGTCGCGATCAAATGTGAGAGCTTGCTTTTCTGAAGCATAGCTGTAGAAGTGCGCCCGAGGTGGTAATGTGCCCCTGTGAATGACCCTGAGGTTGTTCCAGTCGGGTATATCTTTGGGAAAGAACATGATGAGCAAATGTAGGATGATATGGTTGCGAATTCTGTTGCTCAAGACACGAGGGGGAGATGTTGAGATGATCAATGGCGGGGTTAGGAGTATACAAGCTGTTGCTTTCCCCGTAGAGCCGGTTAAATGTCAAGCACATTTTGCCAAAAAAGATATATTCGCTAAATCGCGGCCAAGCGTCTGCGCTGGCCCAGATGATGGGTCTGGGCAGTATGAGTCTACCCTACTGGGTTTTGGGTAGAGACCCGACAAGCAGGGATAAATGCGGGCGGTTAAATTGTTTGGCTGTAGAGAGAACCTCAGCATTCTCGTATGCGAAGGTGTAAAGCGCCCAGGGATATACATGATAATCGAATATGCCGCCTCAATATGCCTGAGTTTGAGCCGCTCTTACTGGATGGTAAATCGAAGCCTCTAGTTCAAGCTACTGAGAAGGAGAAAATTATCTGTAAAAATGACTTCTCAAAAGACCACTAAAAAGACATCGCAAGGCCGCGTTTCCAACTATATGAACAGCCTCATTTTGCCCGATTTCCAAGGTTGGACACAGATCCATTGATTAGACACTTGCTAATGTCCCTGTCATAGTAATTCAGATATTCTACATATAGTTTTCAGCATAAATCCAGGCATTTTTAAACCACCCCCTGAGCGCTATACACCTTCGCACACGAGACTGGCCAAGAAAGAGGGATAAGGTGCAGTCCAGAGGTAATTGGAAACATGTACGGAGTATATTGACTGCAGATCAGTCTTCGAGTGGCACATCAACTATCCTCTGTGGTTCGCGCTGACAATCTGCTACTTATTTTCGGTAACCCTTTACTATTCACTTTATGCGAGCGTCTACCAATCAACTGGGCTTGTGGTTTAGTGGTATAATACTCCCTTAGCATGGGAGTGGTCCGGGGTTCGATTCCCCGCGAGTCCAGATCTTTTTGTTTCCTGGCAATATGTCTTTTTTATCGTATCTTTTGGCGTGTAGAGTGGAGTACCTTAACGCCAATCAAACCACGGAGAAGGAATCCGAGACTCGGCTACTAAGAGACCCGCATTGAATGTGAGTACTATGTACGGAGTAGGTACCTTTATGTACTTCTCCAAGACTTGCTAGCTAGTCCTTTGAAGTAATTCAAGCTTCTTCTCTTCTATCAAATAACCATGTCTTCGGCGTTGGCATATATAAAGATGGGCATGAATTTAGCATATGCCTTTAGATCAATGATCTGCTGATTATGATTCATGGTGGAGTTTTGGGCAATTGTTTGGAGCCAAAGATTGCATACATGTAATGGACATGTCCTTTCGGAATACAAAGAAATCAGGGTAGCTAGGTACTGCGCATGATTGCATCAGATGTCCCATTACGGTCCTGGGCCATTGGTCCTTGTTTGTCTGCATGGGCTAACATATATAGCCCCTAGAGGTCGGCACTCCTATCATCATCACACTCCTCTTCTTTTCTCTCCCTGTATAATCAAAAATTCCCTCTATATACCAAATCCCCCTTCCAGGGGCATAAATGCGACCGATTTCGATCAACAGTCTTGCTTCAATGAAAACTAGCTCCCAAAATCGCTAGACGGCAAGTATGTCTCCGCACTGCGTTTATATCCACGAAGAAAAACCCATGAGCCATGAACTTGCATTTACTTAACCAAGCCTCTAGTGCCCTACGTTTCTATACGATCGCCCACATCGGGCACTACCCCAACACCCAGTGTTATAATTCCATCGCAAAAGTACACGATGACCGCAGCCAAGATGATCATGCATCCCAGGAACGGTGACCCGCTCTGAGCAGCGGACTCGACCGTTCATGTCAACAAATACGACCACCACAGCGTTGCCGTCCGTAAATCCGGAACTTGGAGAAATGTGAAGATGGAGACTTAAGTTTGTCTTCCCATTTCTCTAAAGTACTCAATAGCGCGGACCAATTACCCCCGCGTGCCCTTTTCGGGAACAAGAATGGACTGAAGTCACGTTCTATGATGGTTGTTTGGCAAAAGATCCGATTGCGTCCCGAACCGAAGGAGCAGAAACGGGAAATTGACCGGACTTTTATCATGTTTATCAAGAATTGTGAGCCCTGGGGCTGGTCTTGGGTCGAGGAGAACACCTCTTGGAGTTCTTGCCAAACTTCCAAGGTTCTGTCACATGTTCTGTCACATGTTCTGCGTGGATCTCTTCTTGTCAATGTGAGTCCCTAGCGCCTTACATCGAGATCAGCTCAAAGTTCTGTCTAGAGTGTGAAACAGCGAATGGGAATTTATGAAAAAGGGACGAGACTAGAACTTCCAAATTTCTACATTCCAAATAAACAGGATATTTGTAGCTATCAAACCATTCAGTCAATAAAGTCTGATACCAATCTATGAAGTCTATACCGGAAACCACTTTCCCACTGTAAACCTATCATATACCGATCATCATTCATTACCAAGTCCATGAAGCAAAAACTTCATTAGACGCAAAAGGATTATTCATTCTATCATACAAAACCGGTAGTCCGGCCATAATCACTCGATCGATCTTCAATCGTGACTGCAACGCCATAATTAACCATGATATTGCCTCGGTCATTCGGAGGGGCCAGTTTCTCCTGACTGCTAGCCGGACTGGTCGATCGATATGCACTCGTTGACTGGTACGACTCGCCTTTCCCCGAAAAGCTATGCAACGCGATATCCGGGCCCCCAAGCCCGTTCGATCGAGCCGATCGATGCGACGGCATACCACTGGCACCGCGTCCACGCATTGTGTATGAGTCGTAGGGGTAGGAAATCGTGGAGGGCGAGACTGCGGTTTTGATGACACGATAGAGACCGGGGCAGCAGCCGATCATAACGGCTACCAAGGGCGGTCATTAGTATGATAAGTATGGAAGTGGGGGCCAGAGGAGGGTATAAATTTACCGATTGAGGCTTCGATCGTTCCCCATAGCGCTAGCCATGATGGGGCCGGGCTGCCGTTCTCGGTCTTTCCGAGCTGGACGACACGGATGGTCGAAATAAGGATGCACACCCAACCGAAGCAGAACAGTCCGCCAATGCTGAGTTTTTGGCGCCGTTTCATTTGTAAGTTCCAGATGAGGCGGAGAGGAAGGATCATGACTGGACCTGGTATTAGAAGGAAAACCTCAAGTATTAATCAAAATTCAACGTACTAGCTAGATCGGTGATGATGTCCGCCGCGTATGAAAAGTACAAGCTGATGATGGCGGCACGGTGGTCCTGTGGTCGACCGCATCCGCCCGATGTAAACCACGCTTGGAAGTTCGCGCACGACAACCATGATGAGAGAAGGCAGCCAAAGATAAACTACCAGAGCACTCATTAATGGGGAGACTTGTATTGAGAGCGAGTCAGGACATGCTCACCACGATACAGCCTCCTAGGATAATCCACCAGGCGATGGTGTATTTTTTCCCGACCAGGAGCCGTTTATACATCGCTAAGAGGGAGAACTTGATCATCCACAGACAGAACCATAGCGAGGACGTCGTGACAAAAAAGACAATCTGCATTTGACGCCCATCTTCCTTGATGGTGGCATAAGGCGCAAGCGTTCCAGCACTCACCGCAGCTAAGCGAAAGACGGCGGGGGCGATATAGATGTAAAGAATGCTCAGCGTCAAAAAGAACAGATAGCTGACTAGGAGCAGATAGTCCTCGGCCCTGAGATCCTTAAGGCTCCGAATGGAACCCGCAAACCGTATACCCAGAACCAGCGAGGTGAGCACAATCAAAGCGATGCCGGTTGCTTTGATGGTGTCGGGCCCAAAAGTGCCTTTAGAAAGGTCTCCCATCACTCAATACAGGTGAGATTCCAGGAAACCAAGCATTGAGACTACTAGGGAAGAGGGAGAAGGAGAAAGTCTTCTTCTTCTGTCTCTGGGAAAGCTGGGGCTTGGCTTTATAGCCTCCGAGCTAGCAAACAACTCTCGAAGGGTGCTGCACAAAGAGAGTCTTGGACAAACAGGCACCGAGAGGCATCTCAACAGCTATTAAACAATACAAAGTCATTTTACCGGGGGTTAGTTGCCACATGGCATTGCAATCTCTCAGTTTAAGATTCACACCAGCTTACTATCTGCAGCCACTCCACAGAATTCGGAGTATGTTCCAAAGTGGAGGCAGACATTACCGGGCATGCAGAGTTGTTTCGCATGGTGTGTACGGTTGCAGTACGGAGTATTGCACTATACTCTGTCCGGCGTAGTAAGATAGTAACAAGGTAGTAACGGAGTAACAGAGTAACAGGGTAACAGAGTAAGATAGTAACAGAGGAACAGAACGACAGCGTCACGTCGAGACCAACTCCCGGTGGCGTCAAGTGACCCGCAACGACGGGGGGTCCGTGCGCGTGGAAAGCGACGGGCCGCACACTCCAGAGAGGGGCCTATTCTCTTCCTCTTTCTGGGTTCTTTTCTCTTCGTCCTCAGCGGTGCTATGATCTGAACCAAAAAAAGAGGAAGAAAATCCAAGCTCATCTCGTCAAATGAACAATACGGAGTGACGGATTTGCAATTGAGTTTGGGCGTCTCCGACTAACGTGCTAACGCATAAGCCCCGGCGACTGTTCCTGCATTCTGTCAGCCCCCGCTTCAGAGTGTCTGACTAAACTTCCCCTTTTCATTTTCTTAGGGCTTCTTTAGATTAATTAAGCGGTCCAAGTGTGATTTCACGCATCTAATATACCTCTACTCCGTATGGAGTAGACTGGGAACGGGGCAATCGGATTGTCGCAATTCGCCCCATTTCCGCGTTGTACTATAGCAAGGCAATATCTCTGCACCCGGCCGTTCCGTAATCGACGGGGGATCTTTCATGTGGTTTACTCCGTCTCCACCGAAATAAGAAGGATGAGGGGGGGGAAATGAAACACGAGGGATAAAGAGAGCATCTGTAGCCGAGAGGAAGGATCTTGGAAGTCCAGAAGTCACGAACTAGCGCTTTTAAATCTTCAGAGGCTGAGGCTTTCCCGAATACTGCGTACTCCATATATAAATCCATCGTCTCGGTCTTTCGGGTTAGCTTCAACGGGCCGCTTCGCTTAAGTCAAGCGAGATTGTAGTCGAAGACCGTTGTCTACGGATGCATAGTGGCCCCCTGAATTACGCCTGGCATAAATAATATCCCAACGATATGGGACCAGAATAGTGACTAACGTATGCTGTAGTTAAAAAGAGACCAATCCTCCACTTGCAATCTGTTTTTCTTTTTTCTTCTCCATCTCCTCTTTAAGTCTTGCGTTTTTGGTGCTTTCTCCGTCATGCATCTTCCAACCCTTCTTGGCGGGTTAACCGCGATTAGCGGCCTGACCCTGGCCGCCACTACTGTCGGCGAAGTTGATATCGAGCCCGAGGACTTCACCGTCACCGGTGCATTGAGTGACTTGGGTATCGATGTGACCGAGATCCCTGCCTTAGAGTCCTTCTCCGCAATCGAGGCGCGATCAACCGACAAGGCTTGTTCAGTTGCTGTATGGGACAACCTAGACGAAAACAAGATCTCTATGCAATTTGCTAATTTCAATGACTGCAGTGTTCGAGTCTGAGCTTCTTGTTCGGCTCCAAGGTCTCCGCCCAATCGAGCGCTGGACACAGCAACTTCACCGATTCATTCTGGTCCGTGCAGCAAGAGGAGGTCGAGCCTTTCTGTGTGTTCCGTCCTACCAAGAACACGGATGTCAGCGCTGCAGTCCTGCTGGCCCGTTTCACCGGCTGTCACTTTGCCGCTAGAAGTGGTGGCCATGCTGCCTTCACGGGCGCGTCCAGCGCCCCTGGCGGAATCAGCATTTGGTTCAAGGATATGAACGCGGTCACGCTTAACGCGGATAAGTCGGTCGCTTCCATTGGTCCTGGAAATAACTGGCTGTCCACTTACTCCGCTCTTGAGCCCTATGGCTTGGCTGTCGTTGGAGGTCGTGCCTCTAGCATCGGTATTGGTGGTTTCGTTCTGGGTGGTGGCATCTCCTACCACTCTAACCTGTACGGATGGACTTGCGACAATACCGAGAGTTTCGAGGTGAGTTCCTGTTCATGATATGATCTCAATAAAACAAAAAGACATTTACTGACATAGTCCAGGTCGTCACTGCTAGTGGTTTGATTGTGACTGCCAGTGAGACTTCTTACCCCGACCTGTACTGGGCTCTGCGTGGTGGCGGCAACAACTTCGGTCTTATTACCAAGTACAACCTGTACACAATCCCCGCCCCGACAATGTACGGAGGTGCCAGAATCTACCTCCAGCCCCAGTTCCACGACGTCGTCACTGCCTTCGTCAACGTGGCTCACAACGCCTCCGTCGACCCCAATGCTCAGCAATTCGTCGCCTTCCTCGAGAGCAATGGAATGTACATTGCCACCGCCGAGCTGACCTACAACAAGGACGAGTCCAACCCGGAAATCTTCAAGGAATACCGCAACATCTCCGCCATTGCCGATGGTACCAGCACCAAGACCCTGGTCGAGTACGTCAAGTACCTGGAGAGCGAGAACCCCTTCGGCTATCGTCAGGCGTACTGGCCCATCAGCGCACAGTTGGATGAGGAATTCTCCAAGTGGGTCGTTGATCGCTGGTTCGAGGCGATCCCCGAAGTTCTCCATCTCGCCGGCTCCCAGCCCGTGCTGATCTACCAAGCCATCACCGAGCCCATGCTGAAGAACATGAAGAACTACGGCGGCAACCCTCTCGGTCTCGCGGATAAGACTGCCCCCCTTCATCTCATGCACATTTCCTTCCGCTGGAGCGATATCTCTGACGATGACACTGTCTACGCTTTCATCCACAGCTTCATGGAGAAGGTGACAGCCCAGGCCAAGACCCTTGGCATCTTTGATGAGTACATCTACATGAACTACGCCGGCATCTACCAGGACGCCGTTTCTGGATACGGCGCCGAGAACAAGGCTAAGCTGAAGAGCATTGCCAAGAAGTACGACCCACGTGAGGTTTACCAGACTCTCCAACCTGGATACTTCAAGCTCGATGGTACTCCTAAGACTCCCCCGTTCTAGATGTCAGGGCAAAGAAACCGGCCTTGTTCTGCGCCGTTGTATTTTAAATGTCTTCTCCATAAGAGCAAAGTGTTGACATCATAATGTAATATTTGTGAATCATTTCTTACACATGCCTGGCAGTACTCCGTAGAGATAACACTATTCCATGACAGAAGAGACGATCTCCATAGCAACCCTCACGGATAGCACAGCCGTAATTTCCACATACCGTTGATGGAAGGCTGACAGATAACCTTAGAAAGATCCTTCAACCCGCCCCCGAAGGCCAATCTGGCAGCGCAGTATATAAACCAAAACCAAGGTGCATCGGTTTATAACCGTGTATAGCAGAAGTAACCACATCAAGCTGTCTTGCTTCCAAATGATCCAATCTGCCACCCAACTGCCCGCGGCTCAGCAAACTATCAACTACCGCCAAGTCATCGATCTCATCGCTCCAATCCCGTTACAGAAATGCCTACGTAGCGATTGTTCAAGGGAGATAATCATCGAAACAGCCGCTCAATAGCCGCATATCGCACAGGACCTTGTTCGCCACTGATTAAACAGAGTGCACGGACAGCAATACACGGTCCATTCTCCGCGCTCCACTCGAGCAGCTCTCGACGATCAGATCGGGATGTCAATCATGAGTCCGATGGACCCACTTGAGCTATGCGCGGTTGTGTCGGACTTACGGCCATCTCAAGCAGATGGCTCGAGGTATCGACCACTTCATCAATGGCTATTACATCGGATATTTCAAATTCGGGTACAATGTCAAGGGTTATAAGATATCAGGGGATGGCGATGGAGTTGTGTTCCCAAAAAGGAGAGACGGGTGAGCCTTACAATTCAGGCCCCAAGAGGCCAAGCCCCAGCACAGACTCAACTGCCTGCACCCGGAGTCCGACAAAGGTGTCCCCAAGTAGATTCACTGGCTACCGCGGCAACCTATTATTGTCATACGGTCGTGAAACCCATGCATATTCGGCTATCGAACCAAAGCTGTCCCGGAATTCAAGGTTGGGGAAAATATGAGACGCGAGTAGAATTGGACGACAGACATACTGTGCAGTGTGCACGCAGAAGAATATCCTAATCCATCAGAGAGCATGGGAGAAGACGAGAAAAGGCAACGAGGCTGATGACCCTACAGCTCCCCCACTTGAGCCATGGAATGGATTGAGGCTAAGATGAGGCTATACCTAACTGGGAAGGGGATCGACACACACAAGTGGTAATCAGTGGGGCCCATCCACGTCAATCTAATCTCGATTTACTTGATTTACTAGAATGTGGAATCATCTCGAGAGGTTGTGTGCTCGAACATGACCAAGTGATTGGCCAGGAATAGACTCCCTTGGCATGGGCTGAGGTGTGTTCCAGATTGAAAACAAGGTTTGTCAGATGTTCCATGGGTTCTTCGCCCATCCTCTCGCCTACGCATCAGGCAGAAGCTCGAATCCATCTTCGAGATCTCTTCGTTTCCGCTGTCTCGTCAGCAAGGCTTGATATTGAACAAAAGTACAGAGCACAGTGATCCCTCTTGCTTGGAAAGCCTGGTAACTTCTTAGAAGGGTACATACTTAGCGCAGGAACATGCATCATATTCAGGCCCAGGCTCAGCGCGACTGGAAGTATAACCCACCGACATCATTGATCGACGAAACCTCACTTCTTTGGGAACCATTCCTCAATAACCCCGCATCACGCAATTAGCCCGGGGCTCTCTGCAAGCTACCCACGATCTATATCCGTAATGATGTCCAAGTGGAAATTCCTATAAGAAGGGCGTCCGCACCAGGGCTCAAGTCCAGTTATCCCCCGCTTGATTCTAATCTCTAAGGTCAGACAGAACCCCTCAAAGCAGCACGCAAAGCCCCGGGATCTCTTTCCCAAGTCTTACAGAACCCCCATTTTCAACACTCAACCTCCATCCTCCACGATGTTGGCCCCAGACCCCCCTTGCGGCTAAGGCCTCAAGCTCCGCTACCGAATTATATCTCAGTCAAGCTCGTGCTCTCACCAGCACTGAGGATTGCAAAGTCTTATACGAGAAATGGGCCTCGACATACGACGAAGAAGTCGGGGACAGCGCCCAAAACTACGTGGCTCCGGTCCTTGTCGCCCAAGCGGCCGTCAAATACGGGCTCTCGAACGGTGCCCGCAACAGTGTGATCCTAGATGCCGGTTGCGGGACTGGGCTAGTGGGAGTGGCTCTTGGAATGGCGCAGGCCAAAGCAATCGACGGTATTGACTTGTCGCCTGCCATGCTCGACGTCGCAAGGAAGACATCTGCCTACCGAGATCTCACCATCGCAGACATGAACCGACCAATTGATAAGGCCGATGGAACATACGACCTTGTGTCCTGCGTGGGGACTTTCACGCTCGGTCATGTTGGGCCAGATCCGGCACTACGAGAACTCATCCGGGTTACCAAGAAGAAGGGTGTCGTTGTTTCAACAATCCTCCAAGAGATCTGGGTACCTGGAGGGTTCAAGGCCGAGGCCGAGAAGTTAGAGGCCGAAGGCCTGGTGAGGGTCGTCACCGAGGAGCTTATAGACTATGTAAAGGGGCACGGCGACAAGGCTGTGCTGCTTATTCTAGAGAAGATCGATCGCACCTGAACCGAACCATGATATATCACGACACAAAGCCCCGAGCGACATCATGCCCTTGCAACACCGATTGATTGGTATTTAACTACCTCCAATGCGACACCCAAAGAGGGCCTTTCAACACCCTCGATTCCCATGCAACAATAGGCACCCGATGAACTCGATCCTACGCGAAAGCCAGTTTTCATTCTTAGAACATAATTAAATTAATAAATCGCAGACATATCAAGTCATATTAAGATCCTCAGAGCCCTCTTGCTAGTATACTTTCTGTGTACGTGGTGCATTTTCCCGTGTCTGTTCCTCCTTCCAAGGTTGCATTTCGAACGGAAAAGAATGTCCATTTGGAGACCAGCTCAATTTACTCATGCACAACATACGACGCATAGCTAAAGCGGGAACGCGGGGGTAAAAGCTGAGCATCAATGGGGCCAAGACGGAGCAGACAAATCCGAGTCATTCTGATTCGTAGTCATTATGGCAGGGATCATGTTCTCTGCAAGGCACGGACATCCTTGGCATCTAATCCTTGGTCAGTACGGAGTATGCGTTGCGCAAGCCTTTAGGCTCCCTTGAAACAAAATCCCGCAGTGTATTGGAAGAAAGGACTGAACTATGTTTTTTTTCACGTTCCATCGAGTTGCTATGCATAGAAACAAAAGAGCCATGAACACCACGCTGTGCATTGCAGCCCGAAGACCTGCTATCCAAAAAAAAAAGAAAGAGATGATATCATGCAAGTTTCATAAGAGTTTTGAGCTCGTGAAGCGAGAGTGGTTTGATGAGGTAATTATCAATACCGGCCGTGTAAGCTTGGTGCTGAAAGGCAGCTGAGGAAACTCCAGTAACAGCCATGATGCAAGATGGCCTGATGCCATTTTCGCGTTCATATTCACGAATCTTGCTCGTTGAGACAAGACCGTCCATTACTGGCATTGAGATGTCCATTAAGACAAAGTCGTAGTAGATGTTGGAAGATTTGTATTTCTCCAGTGCAACTAGGCCATTGTGCGCGGTATCGTAGCTACAGTTAATTTTGCGCATGAAGGTGGCCATAATCTAGCTTAGGGGTTAGTGATGTTCAAATCCAGGGTGCAGGGTAGAGTATAGTACCTTGACATTGATTTCATTATCATCCACAATGAGCACATGCGCCAGTGCTTGTTTGCTAGAGGGTCGGGGTGTGGAAGTATTTGATCCTTCCGATGAACTCAATGCTTCGGTTGGATACTCAGAGATGACTCTTTCATAAACTCCCGGCTCTGGCTCTGGATTGCTTGCTATTTGGGTCGGTGGAGAGATGAGGGAGAAAGCAGCGTCGGGCTCAGGATCAGAAGAAGCAGGTGGTATTTGTATCTCACGCCACTTCATGATCTTCTCAACCGCTTTGTATATCTTCTGGGGTCCAAATCTGTGTCAGATGTTAGCAGCCTTACTCGAAAGCTATTGGCGTTGGAACTTACGGCTGGGCAACGCGGATGATGTTAACAGAAAGGCTATCGAGAATGATTGGTACATTGCCGCTCAGGACGATGAAGAAGTCAAAGCCATTCTGTGCCGCGATTTCCGAGACATGTTGATCATTTTCATTCATGGCTTGCCTGAGCAGCTCTTCTTCGATGACTATAACCTGCCCACGAGCCTCTCCGATGGTGTCGGCCAAAGATATGTTCCATTTCATCTTTGTCATGAAGATGCTGGCGAGTGTGCTTTGAATGGAGAGTTTTCGCTTGCCCTCGACAGTGAGGATTCCAGTTGGCGTTTCTGTGAGGTCGGGGTAACCATTGAAGCCCACTAGGCATGCATGCATAGGGGAATTTCCTTCTGGAGTACTTGTTGGAGCCAGGCTAGCCGCTGGACTGTAGCTGGCCGGTAGACATTGAACAGGAATATAGACATCAGCCTGAGTGCCAACGCCCATTTCACTCCTGACATTCACATGACCCCCGAGCGACATCACCAGTTGCTGTACAGTGCTCAAACCCAACCCGACACCTTCAGAGAGCGGATCTTCTTGCGAGAAAGGGGCAAATAGTTTGTGCTTAATGAAATCGGCCGCGATTCCACGCCCAGTATCAGTGATGGACAGGTGAACAAGCGGGGGTTGGGCATCAGATCGGTCCCTAGCCTTTGATAACGCGATTTCGATGAAGCCGATGGGAGTCCACTTCATCGCATTGCCCAACAAGTTCATGACGATTCTCCTCCAGGCACCTGCAAGGGATCGAATCACCCAAGTGTCCGTCTGGTCCACCCTTATGACAACTGATATTTGGTTTCTTGCACTGAAATCCGTATTGATCGAATCCGTGGCTTCCAAGTTGGATGACATTCGGTTTGCCAGCTTACTCACCTGCTCAGGTGCTCGCTGACCGGTGTACAAAATATTCGCAACCTCTTCCACTAAATGACTGATGTTAAAATCGGAGACCAGATTGGCTGTATCATTTTCCGAAATCATTTCATTCATCTTGTTTGTGTGTCTCAGATTGTTGACCTTGCAGAACTCCAACCTATTAGGCATTAGGAGTTTGTTTCGAAATCTGGAGATATCGATTAGGATAGACTTACATGTGATTCGTTGTATCTAGCAATGTCAATCCGGACTTTTCAATCATCTTCACCATCTCTTCTTGTGCTGGAGTGAGAGTGGTGGCATCGAGTAATTCGGCACTCGCCAATATGCCGTGGAGTGGAGAACGGAGTTCATGGCTAACAGAGGATATGAAATCGAATTTAGATCTCTCGGTGCTTGCCCAATGAATTCTGGACACTTCTGAGATCAAAGAATCGCCAAATACTTTGAAATAGTGCAGCTCCTCTGGCCCAAGCGCCCGAAAACTGCTTGCAGTCCATACAAGCACCCCAGAAAGCCAACGTGACTTGTTCCAATCCCACAAAGGCAGGAAAAGTGCGGACTTAGCTCCAGGAAGACACCGTGCAAGGTGTTCTGAACAGTTCTGGAGGTTGGGCTCCTGCTGAGAATCACAAGTGCCAGCTTCTTTATTGAACAAATAGTTTTCTTCATCGTTGGTTTCATTCAGACTCAGGATTTGCCCTTGTGGGAAAGTCCGAAGCATTTGATGCAGCAGTCCCTGTGGTATATGAGGATGACTTGTTGAGACACCGGCACCTTTGGATGGAGATTTCAATGCGCAGCTCAAGTTATCGCATGGAAGGTCAAAGTCTCGCGACACAACTCGAGGCAACCCAAGGGGACTGGGTAGGGCCATGGTCGAGAATCCGGGATCTGCAGTTGTTGGTAACGGCTCCCAGCTCTCTGACGCTTCAGGGACACTAACAAGGTTGTCGATGAGAATCATCCGATAGCAAGAGCAACGCATCGATAAGTTATACTCACAAGGTAAAATTAATTGGACAGGCATCAAGAAATGTGACCCCATCTAGATCCATGGAGTCCCGAAGTAGCACACTCGCTCGAGAATAAATAGATGCAATCCGTTCGGAAATAGGCATGCTCTCTGTTAATGACAATTGCGAGAAGCTCTTATCGATATTCTGGGGGACACCGGTCTCTGCGGACTTCAATACTTCTCCCGGTGATTTTTCTTCACCGGGGCTCATCGCCATCGGCCGATCAGAAAGGCCCGAATATAGAGAGGATGGGTCTGTCGTGCACGGCCGATCTGGCAAGAAGAATATGGATTCTTTCTCCGTCACAATTGAAGAAATTGATAGTCTGGGGTTGGGAGTGGCGTCTTCAGCGGGGTCATCCAACGGCACAACGACCTCCGGAGTCGCATCACAGCTAACGTTTGCGGCACCAGCAGCGATTTCATGAGGTAGAAGGTTTGCAGCAATAACACTGGATTGGAGACGACCATGATTAGAGACCTCGGTGGGATCAAAGTCTGCATGGTCTTTGACGAAGTTTGTCAAGCCCTTTACCAATTTTTCGGTACGAATATGAGCCTGGCTCATTCGTACATTCTCCAGGTGCAATCCGATGGCATCTGCCACTTCCTGGAGGTCATTAACCTGTTCATCCCCAAATTCGGTCCATGGTTTGTCATCGACGATGCAGTAGGAGCCTAGGACGTATCCGGATGCACTGAATAGAGGCACCTCTGCGTAAAAGCGCATGTGCGGCCATTCTCGAACATAAGGTCGGTCCTTGAAACTGTCTTCAAGGGTGAAATCACGAATGATATAGCGCGTACGATTGGCGGTTACATTTTCGGTGTCGATGTCGTTCGATGAGCGTCCTGTGAACAATTGGACAGTATGTGGACATACCCCCCAGAGTAGATCCAGTGATCGTGCCCCGAGATAGATACCATCTCCAGGCCGATGGCGATCCTTATTTCGTAAAGAGATCGAACTAGTCGCTTCTGCAATAATATGCTGAGTTTCGCCGTCAATAATGGACACAAAGCACCGATTGGCTTTGAAACGGAGGACGCCGAGCTGAGCGAGTGCCGTGAGAGTAATATCCTTGGCTAACTCACAGCCTGTGGGCTGTTCATCTCCAGTCGGTGCTGCAGGCGTCTCTTCGCCCTCAGAAGTCGTCGCATTAGGTGCTGGAAATGCCCGAGTCACTGTACAATAATACCTATTTCAGGGAATGATCAGTGATGATCAGTGGAACAGGGGCATTGGCGGAACGCCACAAACCTCGACAAATCACGGATCCGCTCGCGCTCCTGATCTTCCTCCGGGGTTGGATGAAAGGCGCGTACGCCTGCGGAATTCATATTCTCGGGCTCATAGCTCACTAGTTATAGCAATTCTAAAAGAAAAGGAATCTTAAATCCGAGACCCAAATCCCCCATGGGCGGGTGCCGCACGTGAATTACTAAAACCGGCTTCGCATGAAAGCCCCCACTATTTCCCTGACTGACAGCGTTCATTGGCGCTTCAGAAATTTATTGTGGTCAATCGTGCCGAGCGATAGATATGAAGCGAGGCCCAGATGGAGTTTGGACTCGGTAGTTCCAAATCGCGCAGGCGAATACGAGTCAATTGGATTGGTTGGGGCAGAAAGCCGATCATCACCTGACATCACCTGATATCGAACTATATTTATCTTGGGGGGCCATCGTTCCAGCTGCCACCAGGTGTTCGTGGATTGTTTTCGATTTCACGCTTAAAGACCGATCGTCTCATTGAAATGTTTACTCTTACATGTGAAGGCTCGAAGATTCCTCATTATTGAAAGAAAGATGAGGCTAATGTGACTAGGTTGATGCCCGATTCGTTTGGGTTTAGCTTCACTGCATCTCACTGCTAGGATTAGAGCTTTTTTCCGACTTCCCTTTCATTCCAACTATAGAGCATACGAGATTTCGAATTTCGCAAAAACAATTACACCCAGTCTTTAACTTGATTTAGAGACGCAGTGCAAACAAAACTCATGGGCAGTTAGAAGTGCCGAGCTAGGTCCGAGTTAGGGAGGTTGAAATACACCAAAATAGATAAACCACCCCACTGCCTTTCATGATCTGGTAAGATCCCAGCTCAAATTACAAGTAAGGAATCTAGTACGGAGTACTCCGTGCGTTCAAATCACTTCACGAGCTGAGGTGAGACGAATGCTAGGGTTGCCAGCCACAGTACTTTTGAAACGCTCTTCTTTGTCTGTTTTTCTTTCTTTTCATGTTTGTTTGCCGTAAACTTGAAACATACTTTTTATTTCACACATCTGATTGGATGCCCTTTAGGTAGTTTCTATTATCTAGCACTTGTGTCAGGGTCTACTGAGGGAGAGACGTCGAAATGCATCATGAAGATGTTGATTGAGGAAGAAGACTAAACTAGGAAGGTATGGACTGAGGAAGGCATCTGATATGCATCATGAAGATGGTTGATGAAGTTGAGAACTAAGCTAGGCTATGGACTGAGGGAGAAGTCTGAGCATGTCTGTAGCTAGCTTTTTGAGCTAACTGGTTCCCAACGAGATTGCCCCGCTACGTATCGATGTTAGCTATAGTGGATCAGACAAATATAGATCAAATTCAACTAGCCTCCCAAAAATATGGGTTTTTCGCCGCGATACATTCTTCTTCACTAGCGATATGTCCATCGACCACAAAGATCTCATCGTCAACTGTGATGTTACCTTGCTGGTAAAGATGTACCACAGCAGTTACATTGTTCAGCTGAGATGGGGTATAGAGGGAATCATTCGGATCAAGCAATCGTTTAAAAACGGCAATACGCTCCTCAGTGGTGATTGGGGGACGAGGCCTAAAGGGTTGGGACTGAATAATGCGGGTAGATTCAGAAGACTCAGGATTAAAGTTAGTGGTATTTGAATTAGACATTATGACGGCCAGCTCACAAAAAGATTCAAGCCAAAAGGGCATGCAGTTGAGACAGACTTCCGCCACTCCCGAGGTCGATGCCAGAGGTTATTATATATAATCACGTTATCCTTCTAAGGTTCCAAGGTTAGGAATGTTTTGCTCTAATGTTGAGGCTTGTCAACTGATGTGGTATTCAGTATAATAGGGGTCCAATCAAGGATGTTGAAATCTCTGTATTTCTGTATCCACTATTCTAGCAGGAAATATGACTTTCTAACTAATATCAAAAATACTATATAGATAGGATAAACTAAACTTCCGGTATACCGATCTCTTGCTCCGACACACCACCTTAGCTAGGCTAGTATGGTCTAGCTACTTCCTACACCCTAGTCGGTATACTATTTTCCTTCCCTTGCTTATCAAATGACCCCTACTATTAGATAGCTTATATCTATCATTCTTAACATTAGACCTGGCAGTGACCCTCCGGGTGGTCCATGACCTTGGACCCTCCACCCGCCCCTCCGAGGTTCAGGGTCGCTCATGAGCGACCCTGACCCTAACCCTAGTTCTATGAGGGTCGCATGCGGGTGACCCTTAATGACCCGCAGCGACCCTCGGATACATAAATTTCTAGCGCTAAACCTAATATAGGTAGATAAAACTGATTACTTATCTTAATAAAATACTATTATTTATACCTATTTTGTCTATTAGACTATAAACACTAACACTTAACTATTAAAGCTATAGAATGTCTTAAATTGTTTTAATAATATTATTTTTCGCTAATAGTTCTATTAGTTTTATACTTCTTTTACGTTATACGACCGTAGGAAAGAAGTATAATAGGTAGTAGAAGTTATTAGTCTATAATAGAGTAGAGATATATATCTATAGTATATATTATATTAATTAAAAGGTTTATTAGGGGTCTAAGGTTCACTAAGGGTTAGAATAAGGTTCGTAGAGAGTCTAAAAGGGTCACTAAGGGTTAAAATAAGGTTTATAGAGGGTCTATAAGGTTCGTTAAGGGTTAGAATAAGGGTTATAGAGGGTCTATAAGGTTCGTTAAGGGTTAAAATAAGGTTCGTTAAGGTTTACTATAAGTAATATATAATAAACTAACTAATAATAATAGCTTATTTAAGAACACGATATATTAACTTAGTAAATCGTATATTTATACCTCTCGTACTTAACTTTAAGAAAATAATTAACTATAGGTCGTCTACTCCTTACTATCTTTCTATTTATATATCTATATTAAGTATATCGTAATTTTCTGACACTTATACTTCCTTAAACTACGAGGGGGCACTACTAGATACTCTTTAATATCTTATTCTAGACGATACTCTATTTATAACCCCTTACGCGTTAGGTAGTTAATAAACCTTAATATCGGTATACGATAATTCTCGATTCGCTCCTCTAAGCCCTTTATAACGTCTATCTTTACCTCCCTTTATTACGATACTTAATCCTAACTATATTAATTCCTTCGCTCTATATAGTAATATAATAAGTAAGGAATTTATTAAATAATAGCTTTAGATAGAATTTAGGAAGTCTAAGCGTATTAACTAGGATATACGCTATTAAGCTAAATACTAGAAGTCTTTTAATTAAGTAGCGAATATAAAAGATAGGAAGCTAAATATAATATATAAATAGTGTTAAAAGGTTCTTAATTATCCTATAGCTACTTATATAGGCACTTTATCTATAAATAAGTACCGGAAGGGAGTTAATTATATAAAATTCGTATTAAGAAGACTAAATATTAAGACTTTACTTAAGATAGCTATATATTATTTTTCCTAATATTATCTTCTTTATTAACCGATATATAGGTATCGAATATATTAACTCTTATATTCTTATTATGACGATCGTGGACAAGAAACTAAGTCACGTGACTATGGCTATCGCAGAGTGGGTCCGAGGTTTATAAGGTTTATAACTCGAAGACTCTCTAAAACTCGGCGATAGTGAGTTTTCCTTTTCCTCTTTTCCTTTCTTTCTCTATCTTAGTATTTTCGTTAAATTACACTCTTTCTTTAAAGATCTAGCTCGTAATATAATACTAAGACCACTCTTTTAATTTTATAAGACGGTATAGCTATATAGATCATTATTATAATTATTAGGACCGGCGTGCTAGCGGGTCCTAGCAGGTAATATAGAACTAGAGTGAAGGAATAGCAGGGTGCTAGTATATTTATAAACTAATCGCTAAAGAGCTAAGTTCCCCTAGCAGTCTCTATATAGATGACCTTTAGCGGGTCACGGGACTAGGTCACCTAACCCGGCAGGACTCAGTCTCCCTAGTACGGTCTCTAGCGGGGGGTCATACTACCCCTACTAGGTCACGGGTTCTAGGTCATAGGACTAGGCGGGATCTAGCCTATAAGGCACTCTCCTAGTAGAGGGTCGTAACATTTTCCCCCTCCTTAAAGAGTTACGTCCTCGTAGCTAAGGGTCGGGGGTCGAGGGTCTCTTATAGTTAAGGTAGGGAGGGTTCGAAAATAGTATATATATCTAGCTGTCTAAAAGAGGGTAATTTATCTTTATAGTGGAAGGTATAGCTAGACTCGGAGCTTTAAGCGTTATCTCTCTTCGTCGCGTATAATCTAAGTTCTTTGTGTATTTTTCACTTATCTCTCTTCGAGTTATAGCTTTCTTCTTCCTATACTTCCTCGTCCTTTCGCTATAGCTTTTTCGTCGTCTCGCTTTTCTTACTATAGGTCATTTCGACTTATTATAGTAGCTCCGTTTCCTCCGGTCGTAAGTACGACGTATACCTCTATTAATAATTACGCCCCTCCGGCCGTCGTCTCCCTTACTAACCCTACGAGTATATAGTATCGGTATTATATAGACTATCTTAGATATAACCCGGGGTATATATATATCCCTCCGCCTAGCGGGATTAACGTTAATACTCCCTAGTATAACTATTATATAAGGAAGCGGTAGTTTTATATAATAGTAAGTATAGACCTCCGCTTATATTAGCGGTTATTAATATTCCTTAGGTCGATTCTAGGCTTAATACTTAAGCTAATACTTATATCTTAGCGCCCTATACTACCCCCGCGTAGAATATATCGTTCCTTACGATTATATAGGGGTTTTAAGGTACGCGGAATACTTTAACTCGAGATATCTATAAAGGTATAGTTACGCCTTTTAGTCCTTCTCGCGCTACGCCCTCTCTATCTCCTCTACCCCCTCCGCCCCCTTTAACGTAGGTTTTATTAATAAGTCGGGTTATAAGTTAGCTTCGGGCGCCTTCTTAGATTAGATTACGTATATAGCGGTAAGAATATAGGTATATCTTAGAGGTTACTTATCTAGTATAGGTAGTTATTACGTTATACTCTTAGAGAGTATTAGCTATATTACTTTTTATCCTATTTTTTAGCGATAAACTCTTATATATCCTTATTATACGTCTATAATCTCTTTAGGATATTTTTCGTCCGCTTCTTATCTTTACTAGTATTCTAGATCCTCCCCTAATCTATCTATAGCGTATATTAGTATAGCTAGTTATTTTCTAGGGGTCTATTTAGTAGTTAGCTATTAGATTTAGCGTTCTTAAGCCTACTCTAGTCCTTCTAATTTTTCTAGAACGTATCTAGCGGTAGATCCTAGGTTATATTAACTTCTTTTTTATAGATCTTCCTCGGTATATTATATACTCTAGCTATTCTTTCTTCTTATTATAGTAGCTCTTAAATACTAGTATATCTTCTATATTTTCTCTTAGCTCCTAAGTATTTTCCTTATACCTATATCCTCTCTATTTAATAAGGTATTTAGTACTCTTATAGTTATCGGTAAGGATCTTCTTAATCTCCTATTTAGGTTAGTTATCTATTAGTATAGGATTAGGCCGCTCTTAAGCTTTTAGCGGATCTCTATAATATAGCTTTAGTATTAAAGTATATTATATAGGGTAGATCTTACGATATTTTAGTATAAGGATTAGCTAGTATATCTATTATTCTACTATATTTATTATTACGAAGGGTCCTATATAGCGGTTATCTAGCTTTTTATATAGTTATCCTAAGTTAATATATTTATTTCTTAGTATAACCTATTATCTAATTATAAAAGACTTCTCTATATATTTCCTATTATAAGCTTATTTTATTATAGTTTTCGACTCTTCTAGGCGTTTTCTTAGTATTTCTTATATCTTTAGTATTTCCTCTATACGGCTTTTAGCGTTATTATAGGTTTTTATCTTCCTATCTAGTACTAATATTCTTAGTTTTAGTCGGAATCCTAGTAATATTTCGGCTAGAGATATTTTTAGTATACTATAGATAGTAATATTATAGATAATCTATATAAGGGGGGATCTATCTTATCTAATTATTTTAGTACTAGCTTATTATATTATATAGATAATACTTAATACTTTAGTTTTATCTCTCTATCTACCTATTAGTTTATAGGTAATAGGCTATTAATAGTCTATATCTTATAGTAAGAAGATAGTAGAAGTAACTTTAGAATTTTAATATAAAGATAATACCTCTATTACTAATAAGGTTTTCTAGTATTCCCTATAAGGGTATAACCTTTTTATAAAATAAGATTACGAGTTCTAGCAAGTCTATATTCTTAGTATAGGAAATATAGAGGGAATATTTTAAGAATAGATCGACTATAACTATAATCGTATTATAAGCCTTCCCCTCCTATTTTAAAGGTAGTAGGCCTATAATAAAGTCTATACTTATCTACTAGCTTAGTCTCTCTAGTACTAATAGTAGTTCGAGTAGTCTATATAACTTATAGTATTTAATAGTATTAGACTAATAGATCTAGTATATAAAGATATAGTCCTATATATCCTTAATAAAGGTTTTCTATTAGTATTTATATCTAATAATTTATAGCGTTTTTTTTCTTATATAATAGCCTACCTATAGATCGTTATAGTAAATCCTTATAATTTCTTAGTAGATTATAGGTTCGCCTTTAGGAATATAGACGTAGTTATTATATCTTAGTAGTCTATCTTAGCTCCTTATACTCTATCGTATCTTCGGGGGTTATTTAAAGTCGCCGGTTTCCTATACCTTTCTAAGCGTATTCCTATAGAACTTATTCTTCGCCTATATCTTAAGTATAAGTTCTACTATAGTTTCTAGTAGCTTATAGGTATATATAGTTTCTTCTTTAGCTACTTTATATACCTCCTTTTAACTTAATAGTCTATTCGTCGCGGGCTTAATAGGGATCTCTACGCGTATTATAGTTATTATAGCGTCTAGATATATTATATCCTATAGATCCCTTTAGTAACTAGCGCCTTTACTAATAGTCTCCTTAAGTCTCTATATAAAGATATTACGACTTATAGCGTCTAGTAGCTTATCTACTATATAGTTAGGTCGTCTACTAAAAGCGTTTATAGGGTTTATTTTCCTTAGGCGGAATATAATAATAAAGTTAAAACCTACGAGGTATTCTACTTAGCGTATCTAGCGTTTTATAAGCTTTTTAGTTATTATAAATTAGATAAGATTAATATAATCTATTATTACTATAATTAGGTACTTATTTCCTTTAAGGAAATAGTATTATTCTTTAAACCTTATAAAAATTATTAGTATTTCTTAATCGCTAACTTAGTAATTTCTCTCTACTACTAGTATTTTCTAAGAGTAGAAGACGATAGGATACTAATATTTATCTTTATAGAACTATAATATAATTATATAAATAGCGGCTTCTAACGTATCTATTTCTATTATAGTTTTTAATATAGTATCGAAGTATATAAGTATTAGTATAGTCTAAAAAGCGGTCTTAGTCCTTTTAAAAGCTTCTCGCGTTTCTTCTATAAAGATAAACCTTTCTTAGCGCTTATTTCTTCCTTTCTTTTATATATCTAGCCCCTTAATTAGATTATTAAAAGGGGCGCTAATTATTAACTATTTCCTAATAAAACGTTAGTAGAAGTTAGCGAAGCCTATAAACTACTATATATCGAAGATATAGGTTAGCTCTAGTTACTAGCTTATTATCTCTATTTAGGTAGGGTCTATAGTAACTCTATAGTAGAAAACGATAAAATCTAAGAAGTTAACTCTTTTTATATAGAATATATACTTACTAGGTTTAATAAATAACCTCTACTTAATTAGGCGTTCTAGTACTTCTCGGACGTAGTATATATAGGTCTCCTTATCCTTTAAGAAGATTAGTATATTATTAAGATATACTACTAAATAGATATTAATAAGTCCTACTAAGGCTCTATTAATATATACTTAGAAAGTAGCGGGAGTATTTATAAGTCTAAATAATATTACTATATATTCGAAATATCTATAGCGGTATCTAAATACTATCTTCTACTTATCTCTTTATTTTATATAGATCCTATAGTAGGTATCTTATAGATCTAGTTTAGTATAGATCTATACTCCTAATAATCTTATTAGGGACTTATTAATTAGTAGTAGAGGGTAGTAGTTCTTAATAGTAATCGTATTTAACTCTCTATAATCTATATAGAGTCTAAGCTTACTATCTTTCTTCGGTATAAAGAGAATAGGTATACCCGATTAACTCTTTAAATATCGGATCTAGTCTTTTTCGAGGTTCTTCTTAATATACTAATAGAGGACTTCTAACTCCTTAGCGGATAGTATATATACTAGTCTCTAAGGGGGTATCTTACCTAGTATTAGCTCGATTATATAATTATACTCTATATAGATTAGAAAGGCTATAGTATCTTTTTTACTTATTATAATAGCTAGATCTTAGTATTCTAGCGGGAGTTTAGTTAGAGGTTATACCGGATAAGAGGTCCTATCCGAATTTTATATTACCCTTAGTATTACTATAAACTCCTTAGTAACCTTATTAATATCTAAGTATAGCTCTCTAAGTATACCTTATAGTCTTACTTCTTCTTTAAAGTCTTCTAATAGAAGGGTTTTAACCTTTAGCGGGGCTATATTTTTATATATCTATTTACTAATTACTTAGTTAATATCCGGATTTATTAGTCTAAGCTAATCTATTTCTAGAATTATATTATAGATCGTTATATCTACGGCTTTATAGGTTATTTTAATAACTCTATAGGTTCTATTCCGGTTTATTAGACTAAGCTATACTTCTTAGCTTCTATATAAAGAGATCTTACGCCTATCTATAGTTTTTACTAAGCGGGTACTTATTATATATATCTCTTCTAGGTTCTCTTTTATCTATTTCTAGTTTACGAAACTCTAAGTTACGCTACTATCTATTAGTATCTTAGCTACCCTTATTAGGGCTCTAGTCTTAATATCTAATATTAGTATATTATAGATAAGTACTTAGTATACTCTTTTATATTCTTCGAAGAGAACTATCCCTAATACTATAGGAGTCTATAATATAGGGTTATCTATTTTTTTAACTTTTCTATAACTATAAGGTTTACTATAACTTTCTTATAGTAGTCTTTTATATAGTAGCCTAGCTTACTATAGAAGTTATAGAATTTACTATCTCCGCTCTAGTCTTATTTAGACTCTATAGTAGCTTTTCTACCCTCCGTAGTAGTCGTAGCTTACTATATAGGGAAGGCGCTATTTCCTTTAAAAGGTCTTCTATTAGATCCTTATAAGTCTATAGTATTTCTTAGCGTTATCTTTTTAGCCTCTCTAAGATATAATATCCTACTTAGTATTACTTTCTTAATTTAGTTATAGAAGGCTATCTAGTTATCCTATTAATCTATAACGGGGGCTATAAACCTCTTTACTTTATCTTATATCTCTTTAATAATACCTATCTCTAAATAGTTAATTCTTATCTATTTAGTTAGTATATCTTTTAGGTAGTTATAAAGTCCGATAAGCTTTAAGATATATTAGTATATATCTTAGTACTTAGCTTATATTATCTACTATTAATCGTATTTAGCTTCTTACTATATCTTAATAAGGTTAGTAACCTAAGTAAGCGCCTATATTTCGAAGACTAACTAAGTAAACGTTATATCTAGGTTATTCCTATAGTATTTTATCTATATTATATTAACCTTTAGCGCTAAGAACTTAGTTACTTAGTCTACTTTATATATATCGTTAGCGAACTAGTTAGGATATCTATTTTAGAAGGCTTCCTAGTTTAATTTAAAGAGATTATATTTACCTAAACTCTTAGCTCTATATATTATTATATTATAGAGTATATATAGTTTCCTCGCTTCCTTCTAATAAGATAGGTAGCCTCCGGTACTTTCTTATAATATAATCGAGTTTATATAGGTAATATCGGGTAATTAGTAGGTAGTTTAGCTAGTAATACTACCTAGCGAACCCTAATAGATTCTAGATCCTTATATTCTCGCCTATAGGATTACTACGTTTTCTTCTTTATCTTATAGCTCCGCGCGGATCCTATTTTTCTCCTTTACTAGAGCTAGACGTCTTTTAAGGGTCTCTAACTCTCGGAGTTCCGCCTCCTTATCTACCTTAATCGGGGTTATCGGATCTAGCGGGTTTCCTCCCTAAGGGTTATCGTCGACTCTCTATATCTCTACCTCTTCTAGTAGGGGTCGTAGGGGTCCTAGGACGTTATTCGTTTCCGCGATTAGGGCTAAGGTTCCCCTTAGGCGGTCGCTTATATATTAAGTCGTCGATATTACGTATTCTAACGGTCTAGTTTAATTAAGATTTAGCGATTAGAATATTAGGACCGGCGTACTAGCGGGTCCTAGTAGATAATATAGAACTAGAGTAAAGGAATAGTAGGGTACTAGTATATTTATAAACTAATCGCTAAAGAGCTAAGTTCCCCTAGTAGTCTCTATATAGATGACCTTTAGCGGGTTATAGGACTAGGTCACCTAACCCGGTAGGACTTAGTCTCCCTAGTGCGGTCTCTAGCGGGGGGTCATACTACCCCTACTAGGTTATAGGTTCTAGGTCATAGGACTAGGCGGGATCTAGCCTATAAGGCACTCTCCTAGCAGAGGGTCGTAATAATAATTAATTCTAGTTCCGCCTTATCTCTACTTTTCGCCTTTTAGTACTAACCTTTAATCCCGATTAGATCCCGAACCCCGACCGAAAACTAGATCCACTTATTAAGATAGTAGGTACCCGACGAACCGAAGATCGTAGTAAGTAGCGAGTTACTATAAATAACTCTAATAAAGAACCTAAGGAGGAGAATATTCCTTAACCGACGACCCCGATTAACGATACGATCCGACTTAAAGATACTAAAGAAAAGAAAGGCGATATTAGAGAAGGTTCCTTTATATATATATATCTATAGAGGACTCCTATAAAGGATCGCTTTATAGAACTAGCGAGGGTATATAAATAACTTAAAGAGAAGGTTTCTTTCCTCTAAGCCGATAAGATTAATCTAGAGCTCCGCTTAGAATAAATAGTATAGGAATAAGATAAAGCTATTACTTATAAAGACCTCGCTATCTATAAATAGGGAGACCTTACTTTCCGCTTTATTAATATATAGTAGAGTATACTAACTATAGAGACTTCTACTTATAAGACTACTAAGATACCTAACGTTCTAATACTTAGTAATAGAAAAGAAGTCTAATTTAAGACTTAGGAAACTATTATCTATTAGAAACTAGAAGCTAACGCGGATTATTACCTCTTATCTATCTACTATAAACTCTATATATAAAGTCGCTATAAAAGAAAGGCTTAGCTATATATCGCTCCTTAGATAAATACTAACTCTATAAACCCTTATATTAATGTAAATAATATAATTAACTATCTATAAAGCGTTTTTATAAACCTAAATTAATAAGCGGAGGTATATACTATATACTATAAGCTTAAGATAAAGCCTAAAAAGAGTTTTACTAATTTCCTTATAGAATTTATATAGTTAGTAGAGGAAGCTATTATTATAGAAGAAAATAAGAAGTATAATTTATACTTAAAGCTTCCTTACCTTTTTTAAAGATAAGTTATATAGGTAGTTAACTTAGATAATATACTATTTAAAACCTTTACTTAGTATTATTAGAATATATTATATAAGATTAATCTATAATAAGAAGCTAAGTCGAACCGAACTAGAATTTTAACTATAGGAAGTAGAAGTACTATAACTATTACGATTACTTAGTCTTAGGGAACCTATATTAAGCGGGAATTAAATACTATTATAACTAGATTAATATCTATTATTAAGTAAGAGACGTTAATAAAAGAAAGATAATACTTTTACTATAAAGAGTAAGAATATATAACTTATAAATATCTAAAAAAGAAAATAAATCTAGCTATAACTATTATAAAGGTTATATCTATTACTAATAAGATTAAAGCTCTTAAATTAGATACTAATTAGGGAAAAGCTTATACTTAAGATAAGTCTCTCTCTTAAGCGGTAATATTATATTACTTTATCTATTAAACTTATAAAAACTAATAGGTAGCCCTAAGAATAGTTTAGTTTTTAATATATAATTAATATATAATAGATAATCCTTTTATATTTCTACTTTAGGTAATATAAAAGCTAATAGTTATATATTTATAAATAAAGCGATAATCCTACTACTAGATAAGTATTTTAGAATCTAAATTAAATAGTTACTAAAAGAATATCTAATAAAAGATTTTAATAGTAAACTTATAGCGCCTATTATATATATTATCTTTTTCTCTCTTATTATTAATAGGAGGGTTTTACGTTAAGCCTTAATACTCGTAGCTAACTTTAGATAATATAATATAATTCTTAGAAGAATATAGTTTATTATATATAATATTCTACTAGATTATAAGCGATATTAGATAATCTAGTCTAAAGAGAGATCTCTCTTTAATAAAGTAGTAAGTAAGATTATAGTACTAATACTAAGGGTTATTCTTTAGCTGGATAGGAATCTCGACTAAATTTATTAGATAGACGTAGATTAGAGAGATAGATTAATTAATAAAGATATTAAAAAAAGAGCTACTAAATAGTCTACTTTTTAGTTAGAGAGAAAGAAAGAACTAAAACTACTAGAGTTAATTACTATTAATATTTATATAATTAGAAGGTCTATATTTAATAGGTATAAAGTCCGATAATAAATAGGTATAAAGAATATCGAAATCTTTCTAATCTCTCTTAATAACCTAGATTATACTCTTAATATAAAGAAGAAGGCTACCGGAATAGAGAAGAATAATAATCTTAAAATCTCTAAGATTCTCTAAAAACTACTAAAGGAGTACTATAATCTAATATCTATATTTTTAAAAAAATAATCTAATAAGCTTCCTCCCTATCGTCTAGGCGTAGATTATAATATAATCCTAGAAGAAAAGGCTAGACCTAGATACTATCTACTTTATAAACTTTCTATTAAAGAATTATAAGTAGTAAAGAAATATATTATAGAAAATCTTAATAAAGACTTTATTATACTTAGCTTATCTTTATATATATCTCTAATACTAATAATAAAGAAGCCTAATAAAGGTTTATATTTCTATATAGACTTTAGGAAACTAAATAGTATTATAAAGAAAGATTATTATCTATTATCTCTAATTAATAAGATATTATAATAAACTAGTAAAGTAAAGTTTTTTATAAAGCTCGATATCCGATAAGGATTCTATTAGATCTATCTTATTACGAGCTAGATCTTTTAAAGAAAGAGTGTAATTCAACGAAAATACTAAGATAGAGAAAGAAAGGAAAAGAGGAAAAGGAAAACTTACTATCGCTAAGTTTTAGAGAGTCTTCGAGTTATAAACCTTATAAACCTCTAACCTACTCTACGATAGTTATAGTTATATAACTTAGTTTCTTATCTACGATCGTTATATACTCCCCTATCTAAATTATATTTAGTCCCTAAATACTAGCTTATCGTTATCTTCGTAATCCTATAATAACTTCTCGCTTTTTATAGCTTTAATCTAGTAGTATAGACGTACTAGGGGTCCGCGCTTTATAGGATATTTTTTATAGAATTCCTTAACCTTCTCCGGTACGTTTTTTAGGTTACCTACTAGATACTATTATAGGTCTATATTATATCCTACCTACTCTACTCGGTACTAAAGCTTCCTATAATACGTATAAGTATCTAAGATCTTACTAACTTCCTATTCGTTAGTTTTATTTATTATAATAGGTAGTATTAGATCTTTATATTACCCTCGTAGTAGCTTAGTTTTCAACGCTTTACGTAGTTTACTAGGATAGAAAATAGAGTATATCTTTATCGATCCTAAGAGATCTAACTTATATAAATTTCTAACCTTCTCTATAATTATATATAGTCTACTTATAGAGTAAGATAACTTCCGACTCGGTCCGCTAGGTAACTAATCCTTTATTATAATAAAAACTCGATCTCCTACCCCGAAATCCTCTTCCTAACGATATTTATTTATTTATTAGATCTAGAGTTTCTAGGACTTATTAATCTACTCCTTTATCTTAGACTATATATCTTATAGTTATAAGAGTATATCTACTATACCTTATTTATTAGCGGAGATATACTCGGGATCTTTTTAGTTAAAGGTTATTATAGGCTTATACCCCCTCTCTATAAAGAAAGGAGATTTCTTAGTAGTATTTTATAGTAGAATAGACGCTATAAAGTTAATTATAAGTAAAACCTCTAACTAATTATCTTAATTTAGTTCTATATATAGACGAAGATACTAAGCTATATACTAATTTATAATCTTACTCTAGCTATTAGTTTAGGGATAGTATATAGTTAATAGTTTTCTTTTAATTCCTAGTATTCGATAGAACTCTATCTAGAACTTAGAGATAAACTATCTACCTTAATCTAATACGATAGTTTCTAGTATTCCTAAAATATAAATAACGTAGTCTATAAAGAGTTAGGCTATCTACTATATATTTATATCTTTATAATAAAGAATCGAGATTAGTCGCTTACTTAGATAGTCTACGACTATAAATATTATATTAAAACTATATTAATCTTTTAGAAACGATCTAAAATCTATTAAAATATACTACTAAGATCGATTAGAGATAGATAAAGGATAGAGAAGTCTAAGTATCTTATCTCTCTATAACTTTATCCTTTTATATACTAGATAGTTATCTACGTATCGTTATATATTATTAGCCTATCTAGGCTAATAATAATAGATAGAGACTAGCTTCTTTATCTTCTTAACGCCTAGGTATATAACTAGAGGCTAGCGATAGACTTTATTTAATAACCGAGTACGTAGATCCTCTTAATTAGGTACCTTTAGCTTATTATTAAATAGTAAGAGTCCTTCCTTTAACTACTAATAAAGATCCTCTCTATCTTATACCTTTTATCTTAACTCTTCGAGACCTATATCTATATAGTTTACTCGTTTTATATAGTTAACGATCTCTTCTATAGCTATCTATATTAGCGCTAACGAGCTAGAGTAGATACTTTCCTTAAGATAATTATAAAGGAGTAGAGTAACGAACTTACTCCTATCCTTATATAGTATATCCTTCCTTAAGAGGGCGTTAGCGATAATATTTCGCTTTCTAGAATAATATTTAATTACGAAATAGAATTAAGAGAGGAATTTACTCTATCGAATCTATTATTAATTTAGATATCTTACTATTATAAAATACTCTAAGGACTAATAGTCTATAAGGATTCCGAAACGATCTACTCGAGTAAAACCTTCTAACTCTACACGTTACTCCTATAAGGCTTATATAATTACGAGTAACTCCTTATTATATACTTTATAGTTAAATTCCGCGGACTATATTAACTTCGAGAAGAAGATAATAGGATACTAGAAACTATCTTCGTAATATTATATTAAGACGCTACCGAGGATACTATTAGAGGTATTAGTCTCGACTTAGGTAGGTAATACTAGATTATAGTACCGTAAGATTAGAGTAGTTATTAGTAGCTCCTTTAGCTTATTAAAAGCTTCTTCGTATAGCGGTATCTATTTAAACTAAGTATCTCGTCTAGTTAGATAGTAAAGAGGCTTTATAACTTTACTATATTTTAGAATAAACCTTTAGTAAAAATTAGAGAAACTAAGGAAAGACTAAATCCCTTTAATAGTAGTAGGGATTTTTTAGTCTTTTATAACGCTAATCTTTTCTAGGTTAACTTTAATTCTTTTAGTACTAATAATAAAGCCTAAGAACTTAGTTTCTTAGACTCTAAACTTATACTTATATAATACTACTTAAAGTCCTACTTTTTATAGGCGGTTTAATACCTTCTATATATATTTCCGGTAGTCCTTAAGGTTCTCGCTATAGATTAGAATATTATTAATAAATACTATAGTATATTTATCTAAATATTTACGTAATATATTATTTATAAATCTCTAGAAAGTTATAGATCTATTAGTTAACCTAAACGGTATTACTTTATACTTAAAAGATCTATAACGAGTTCGGAAGGTAGTTAGTTCCTTAGTAGCTCGAGTTAGATAGATCTAATAGAACCCCTATTAGATATCGAGCTTTATAAAAAACTTTACCTTATTAGTTTATTATAATATCTTATCGATTAGAAGTAATAGGTAATAGTCTTTCTTTATAATACTATTTAGTTTCCTAAAGTCTACGTAGAAACGTAAACCTCTATTAGGCTTCTTCGCTATTAGTATTAGAGATATATATAGAGATAAGCTAAGTATAATAAAGCCTTTATTAAGGTTTTCTATAATATATTTCTTTACCGCTTATAATTCCTTAATAAAAAGTTTATAAAGTAGATAGTATCTAGATTGAGCCTTTTCTTCTAGGATTACGTTATAATCTACGCCTAGATAATAAGGAGGAAGCTCGTTAGATCGTCTCTTTAAAAATATAGATACTAGGTTATAGTACTTCTTTAGTAGTTTTTAGAGAATCTTAAAGATTTCGAGATTATTATCCTTCTCCATTCTAGTAGCCTTCTTCTTTATATTAAGAGTACGATCTAGGTTATTAAGAGAGGTTAGAAAGATTTCGATATCCTTTATACCCGCTTATCGTTAGATCTTATACCTATTAAATATAGACTTTCTAATTATATAAATATTAATAGTAGTTAACGCTAGTAGTTCTAGTTCCTTCCTCTCCTCTAACTAGGAAGTAGACTACTTAATAGCTCTCTTTTAATATTTTTTTTAAGTAATCTATCTCTCTAATCTATATCTATCTAATAAATTTAGTCGAGATTCCTATCCGGCTAAAGGATAATCCTTAGTATTAGTACTATAATTTTACTTACTACTTTATTAAAGAGAGATCTCTCTTTAGGCTAGATTATCTAATATTACTTATAATCTAATAGGATATTATATATAACGAACTATATTCTTCCGAGAATTATATTATACTATCTAAGGTCGGCTACGAGTATTAGGGCTTAACGTAGAACCCTTTTATTAATAATAAGAGAGAGAAAGGTAATATATATAATAAGCGCTATAAGTTTACTATTAAATCCCTTTACTAGATATTCCTTTAGTAACCGTTTAACTCGGATTCTAAAATACTTATCTAATAGTAGGATTATTACTTTATTTATAAATATATAACTATTAGCTTTTATATTATCTAAAGTAGAAATATAAAAGGATTATCTATTATATATTAATTATATATTAAAAACTAAACTATCCCTAAGGCTACTTACTAGCTTCTATAAGTTTAATAGATAAAGTAATATAGTATTACCGCTTAGAAGAGAGACTTATCCTAAATATAAGCTTTTCCTTAGTCGGTATTTAATTTAAGAGCTTTAATCTCGTCGGTAATAGGTATAACCTTTATAGTAGTTATAGCTAGATTTACCTTCTTTTTTAGGTATTTATAAATTATATATCCTTACTTCTTATAGTAGAAATATTATCCTTTCTTTATTAACGTCTCTCGCTCTATAGCGGATATTAATCTAGTTATAATAGTATTTAATTCCCGCTTAATATAGGTTCCCTAAGACTAAGTAGTCGTAGTAGTTATAGTATTTCTACTTTTAGTAGTTAAAATTCTAGTTCGGTTCGACTTAGCTTCCTATTATAGATTAATCTTATATAATATACTCTAATAATACTAAGTAAAGGTTTTAAATAGTATATTATCTAAGTTAACTACCTATATAACTTATCCTTAAAGAAGGTAAGGAAGCTTTAAGTATAAATTACGCTTCCTATTTTCTTTAATAATAATAGCTTCCTCTACTAACTATATAAATTCTATAAGGAAATTAGTAAAACTCTCTTTAGGCTTTATCTTAAGCTTATAGTATATAGTATACGCCTCCGCTTATCGATTTAGGTTCGTAAAAACGCTTTATAGATAATTAATTATATTATTTACGTTAGTATAAGGGTTTATAGAGTTAGCGTTTATCTAAGAAGCGATATATAGCTAAGTCTTTTCTTTATAGTGACTCTATATATAGAGTTTATAGTAAATAAATAAGAGGTAATAATCTATATTAGCTTCTAGTTTCTAATAGATAATAGTTTCCTAAGTCTCGAATTAGACTTCCTTTCTATTACTAAGTATTAGAGCGTTAGGTATCTTAGTAGTCTTATAAGTAGAAGTCTCTATAGTTAGTATACTCTACTATATATTAATAAAATAGAAAGTAAGGTCTCCCTATTTATAGATAGTAAGGTCTCTATAAGTAATAGCTTTATCTTATTTCTATATTACTTATTCTAAGCGGAGCTCTAGGTTAATCTTATTAGCTTAGAGGAAAGAAACCTTCTTTTCGAGTTATTTATATACCCTCGTTAGTTCTATAAAACGATCTTTAGTAAGAGTCCTCTATAGATATATATATATAGAGGAATCTTCTCTAATATCGCCTTCCTCTTCTTTAGTATCTTTAAATCGGATTATATCGTTAATTAGGGTCGTTAGTTAAGGAATATTCTCCTCCTTAGGTTCTTTATTAGAGTTATTTATAGTAGCTCGCTACTTACTATAATCTTCGGTTCGTCGGGTACCTACTATCTTAATAAGTAGATCTAGTTTTCGGTTAGGGTTCGGGATCTAATTAGGATTAAAGGTTAGTGCTAAGAGGCAAAAAGTAGGGATAAGGCGGAGCCGGGATTAATTATAATAATAATCCGTATAGCTATACCGTCTTATAAAATTTAAAGAGTGGTCTTAGTATTATATTACGAGCTAGATCTTTTAAAGAAAGAGTGTAATTTAACGAAAATACTAAGATAGAGAAAGAAAGGAAAAGAGGAAAAGGAAAACTCACTATCACCGAGTTTTAGAGAGTCTTCGAGTTATAAACCTCATAAACCTCGGACCCACTCTACGACAGTTATAGTCACGTGACTTAGTTTCTTATCTACGATCGTTATATATCTAACTTAAGCTACTAAGGAACTAACTATCTTCTAAACTCGTTACGGATCTTTTAAATATAAGATAATACTATTTAGATTAACTAATAGATTTATAACTTTCTAAAGGTTTATAAATAATATATTATATAAATATTTAGATAAATATACTATAGTATTTATTAATAATATTCTAATCTATAGCGAGAATCTTAAGGACTACTAGAAGTATATATAGAAGATATTAAACTACCTATAAAAGATAGGACTTTAAGTAGTACTATATAAATATAAGTTTAGAGTCTAGGAAACTAAGTTCTTAGGCTTTATTATTAATACTAAAGGAATTAAAGTTAACCTAAAAAAGATTAGCGTTATAAAAGACTAGAAAATCCCTACTACTATTAAAAGGGTTTAGTCTTTCCTTAGTTTCTCTAATTTTTACCGAAGGTTTATTCTAAAATATAATAAGATTATAAAGCCTCTTTACTATCTAACTAGATAAGTGTTACGACCCTCTGCTAGGAGAGTGCCTCATAGGCTAGATCCCACCTAGTCTAGTGACCTAGAACCCGTGACCTAGTAGGGGTAGCATGACCCCCCGCTAGAGACCGCACTAGGGAGACTAAGTCCTACCGGGTCAGGTAACCTAGTCCCGTGACCCGCTAAAGGTCATCTATATAGAGACTACTAGGGGAACTTAGCTCTTTAGCGATTAGTTTATAAATATACTAGCACCCTACTATTCCTTCACTCTAGTTCTATATTACCTACTAGGACCCGCTAGCACGCTAGTCCTAATATTCTAATCGCTAAATCTTAATTGAACTAGACCGTTAGAATACGTAATATCGACGACTCGACGCACGAGCGACCGCCTAAGGGGAACCTTAGCCCTAATCGCGGAAACGAATAACGTCCCGGGACCCCTATAACCCCTACTAGAAGAGGTAGAGATATAGGGAGTCGACGATAACCCTTAGGGGAGGAAACCCGCCGGATCCGATAACCCCGACTAAGATAGATAAGGAGGCGGAACTCCGAGAGTTAGAGACCCTTAAAAGACGTCTAGCTCTAGTAAAGGAGAAAAATAGAATCCGCGCGGAGCTATAGGACGAAGAAGAAAACGTAGTAATCCTATAGGCGAGAATATAAGGATCTAAGATCCGTTAGGGTTCGCTAGGTAGTACTACTAGCTAAACTACCTACTAACTACCTAATACTACCTATACGAACTTAATTATATTATAAGGAAGTGCCGGAGGCTACCTATCCTATTAAAAGGAAGTAAGGGAACTATATATACCCTATAATATAATAACGTATAGAGCTAAGAGTTCGGGCGAATATAATCTCTTTAAGTTAAACTAGGAAGCCTTCTAGAATAGATACCCCGACTAGTTCGCTAGTGATATACGTAAGATAGACTAAGTAACCGAGTTCTTAGCGCCGAAGGTTAATATAATATAGATAGAATACTATAGGAATAACCTAGGTATAACGTTTACCTAGTCGGTCTTCGAAATATAGGCGCTCGCTTAGATTACCGACTTTATCGAGATATAGTAAGAAACTAAATATAACTAGTAATAGATAATATAAGCTAAGTATTAGGATATATACTAATACGCCTTAAAACTTATTAGACTCTATAACCGCCTAAAAGATATACCGACTAGATAGATAAGAATCGACTATTTAGAGATAGATATTATTAAGAAGGTATAAGACAAAGTAAGGAGGTTTATAACCCCCGTTATAGATTAATAGGATAACTAGGTAGCCTTCTATAACTAAATTAAGAAAGTAATACTAGATAGGATATTATATCTTAGGGAGGCTAGGAAGATAGCGCTAAGAAATACTATAAACTTGTTACGACCCTCTACTAGGAGAGTGCCTCATAGGCTAGATCCCGCCTGGTCTAGTGACCCAGAACCCGTGACCTAGCAGGGGTAGCATGACCCCCCACTAGAGACCGCACTAGGGAGACTAAGTCCTGCCGGGTCAGGTGACCTAGTCCCGTGACCCGCTAAAGGTCATCTATATAGAGACTGCTAGGGGAACTTAGCTCTTTAGCGATTAGTTTATAAATATACTAGCACCCTACTATTCCTTCACTCTAGTTCTATATTACCTACTAGGACCCGCTAGCATACCGGTCCTAATATTCTAATCACTAAATCTCAATTGAACTAGACTATTAGAATACGTAATATCGATAACTCGACGCACGAGCGACCGCCTAAGGGGAACCTTAGCCCCGATCGCGGAAACGAACGACGTCCCGGGACCCCTATAACCCCTACTAGAAGAGATAGAGATATAGGGAGTCGACGATAACCCTTAGGGAGGAAACCCGCCGGATCCGATAACCCTAACCGAGGTAGACGAGGAGGCAGAACTCCGAGAGTTAGAGACCCTTAAAAGACGTCTAGCTCTAGTAAAGGAGAAGAATAGGATCCGCGTAGAGCTATAGGATAAAGAAGAAAACGTAGTAATCCTATAGGCGAGAATATAAGGATCTAGGATCTATCGGGGTTCGCTAGGTAGTACTACTAGCTAAACTATCTACTAACTACCTAATACTACCTATACGAACTCGATTATATCGTAAGAAAGTACCGGAGGCTACCTATCCTATTAGAAGGAAGTGAGGGAACTATATATACCCTATAATATAATAACGTATAGAGCCGAGAGTTCGGGCGAATATAATCTCTTTAAGTCGAACTAAGAAGCCTTTTAGAATAGATACCCCGATTAGTTCGCTAGCGACGTATATAAAGTAGACTAAGTGACTAAGTTCCTAGCGCCGAAGGTTAATATAATATAGATAGAATACCGTAGGAATAACCTAGGTACGACGTTTATCTAGTTAGTCTTCGAAATATAGGCGCTCGCTTAGATTACCGACCCTATTAAGATATAGCGAGAAGCTAAATACGACTAGTAGTAGATAACGTAAGCTAAGTATTAGGATATATACTAATACGCCTTAAAGCTTACTAGACTCTATAACCGCCTAAAAGATACGCTGACTAGATAGATAAGAATCGACTATTTAGAGATAGGTATCGTTAAGGAGGTACGAGACGAAGTAAGGAGGTTTATAGCCCCCGCTATAGATTAATAGGATAACTAGGTAGCCTTCTATAACTAAATTAAGAAAGTAATACTAGGTAGGATATTATATCTTAGGGAGGCTAAGAAGATAGCGCTAAGAAATGCTATAGACTTATAAGGATCTAGTAGAAAACCCTTTAAGGGAAATAGCGCCTTCCCTATATAGTAAGCTACGACTACTATAGAGGGTAGAAAAGCTACTATAGGGTCTAAACGAGACTAGAGCGGAGATAATAAATTCTATAACTTCTATAGTAAGCTAGGCTACTATACGAAGGACTACCGTAAGAAAGTTATAGTAAACGCTATAGCCGTAGAAGAGTTAAAAAAATAGATAACCCTATACTATAGACTCCCGTAGTGTTAGGGATAGTTCTCTTCGGAGAACGTAAGGGAGTATACCGAGTACTCGTCTATAACGTACTAATATTAGACGTTAAGACTAGAGCCCTAACGGGGGTAGCTAAGACGCTAATAGATAGTAGCGTAACCTAGAGCTTCGTAAGCTAGAAATAGGTAAAAGAGAACCTAGAAGAGACGTATATAATAAGTACCTACCTAGTAGAAGCCGTAGATAGGCGTAAGATCCCTTTATATAGAAGCCGAGAAGTGTAGCTTAGTCTAATAGACCGGAATAGAATCTATAGAGTTATTAAAATAACCTACGAAGCCGTAGATATAACGATCTACGATATAATCCTAGGAATAGATTAGCTTAGACTAATAAATCCGGATATTAACTAGGTAACTAGTAAGTAGGCGTATAGAAATATAGCCCCGCTAGAGGTTAAAACCCTCCCGCTAGAAGACTTCGAGGAAGAAGTAAGACTATAAGGTATACTCGGAGAGCTACGCTTAGACGTCGATAAGGTTACCGGGGAGTTTATAGTAATACTAGGGGTAATATAAAGCTTAGATAGGACCCTCTATCTAGTATAACCCCTAACTAAACTCCCGCTAGAATACTAAGATCTAGCTATTATAGCGAGTAAAGAAGGTATTATAGCCCTTCTAACCTACGTAGAGTATAATTACGTAATTAAGCTAATACTAGGTAAGATACCCTTTTAGAGGTTAGTATATATACTATCCGCTAAGAAGTTAGAAGTCCTCCGCTAGTATATTAAGGAGAACCTCGAAAAAGGCTAGATCCGATACTTAAAGAGTTAATCGGGTATACCTATCCTCTTTATACTAAAGAAAGACGGTAAGCTTAGACTCTACGTAGACTATAGAGGGTTAAACGCGATTACTATTAAGAACCGCTACTCTCTACTACTAATTAATAAGTCCCTAGTAAGATTATTAGGAGTATAGATCTATACTAAACTAGATCTATAAGATACCTACTATAGGATCCGTATAAAATAGGGAGATAAATAGAAAATAGCGTTTAGATACCGCTACGGATATTTTAAATATATAGTAATACCGTTTAGACTCGCGAATACTCCCGCTACCTTCTAGGCGTACGTTAATAGAGCCTTAGTAGGACTTATTAACGTCTACCTAGTAGTATATCTTAATAATATACTAATCTTCTCGAAGGACGAGGAGACTTATATATACTATATCCGAGAAGTGTTAGAACGCCTAATTAAGTGGAGGTTATTTATTAAACCTAGTAAATATATATTCTACGTAGAGAGGGTTAACTTCTTAAGCTTTATCGTCTCCCGCTATAGAGTTACTATAGACCTTACCCGAGTAGAAACGATAAGCTAGTAACTAGAGCCGACCTATATCTTTAATGTATAGTAGTTCGTAGGCTTCGCTAACTTCTACTAACGTTTTATTAGGAAATAGTCGATAATTAGCGCCCCCCTTAACGATCTAATTAAGGGGCTAGATATATAAAAGAAGGGAAGAAATAAGCGCTAAGAAAGGTTCGTCTTTATAGAAGAAGCGTAAGAAGCTTTTAAAAGGACTAAGACCGCTTTCTAGACTACGCCGATACTTATATACTTCGACGCTACGCTAAAAACTATAATAGAAACGGATACGTTAGGAGCCGCTATCTATATAATTATATTATAGCTCTATAAAGATAGATACTAGCACCCTATCGCCTTCTACTCCCGGAAGATACTAGTAGTAGAGAGAAATTACTAGGTCGGTGACTAGGAAATACTAATAATCTTTACGGGGTTTAAGGAATAGCGCTATTTCCTCGAAGGAAATAAGTACTTAATTATAGTAATAACGGATTACGCTAATCTTATCTAATTTATAACGACTAAGGAGCTTATAAGACGTTAGGTATACTAGGTAGAATACCTTATAGGTTTTAACTTCGTTATTATATTCCGCCTAGGGAAAACGAACCCCGTAGACGCTCCTAGTAGACGACCTAACTATATAGTAGACGAGCTACCGGACGCTATAAGTCGTAATATCTTTATATAGAGACTAGAGGAGACTATTAGTAAAGACGCTAGTTACTAAAGGGATCTACGGGATATAATATACCTAGGCGCTATAATAACTATAGTATATATAGAGATCTCTACTAAGCCCGCGATAAATAGACTACTAAGTTAAAAAGAGGTACGCGAAGTAGCTAAAGGAGAAACTATATATATCTATAAGCCGCTAGAAACTATAGTAGAACTTATACTTAAGATATAGGCGAAGAATAAGTTCTATAGGAATACGCTTAGAAGGGTATAGGAAACCGGCGACTTTAAATAACCCCCGAAGACACGATAGAGTATAAAGAGCTAGGATAGACTACTAAGATATAATAACTACGTCTATATTCCCGAAGGCGAACCTATAATCTACTAGGAAATTATAAGGATCTACTACGACGATCTATAGGTAGGCTATTATATAAAGAAGAGAACGCTATAGGCTATTAGACGTAAATACTAATAGAAAACCCTTATTAAGGATATATAGGACTACGTCCTTATATACTAGATTTACTAGTCTAATACTATTAAACGCTATAAGCTATATAGATTACTCGAACTACTACTAGTATTAGAGAGACTAGGCTAGTAGATAAGCGTAGACTTTATTATAGGCCTACTACCCTTAAAATAGGAGGGGAAGGCCTACGACGTAATTATAGTTATAGTCGATCTATTCTTAAAATATTCCCTCTATATTTCCTACACTAAGGACGTAGACTCGCTAGAACTCGTAATCTTATTTTACGAAAAGGTTATACCCCTATAGGGAATACTAGAAAACCTTATTAGTAATAAAGGTACCGTCTTTATATTAAAATTCTAGAGCTATTTCTACTACCTTCTCGCTATAAGACGTAGACTATTAATAGTCTATTACCTATAAACTAATAGGTAGATAGAGAGATAAAACTAGAGTATTAAGTATTACCTACGTAATATAGTAAGCTAGTGCTAAGACGACTAGATAAGATAGATCCCCCTTATATAGATCGTCTATAATACTACTATCTATAGTATACTAAAAATATCCCTAGCCGAAGTATTACTAGGATTCCGACCGGAACTAAGAACGTTAGTGCTAAATAGGAAGATAGAAATCTATAATAACGCCGAAAGCCGCGTAAAAGAAATACTAAAGATACGAGAAATACTAAGGAAGCGCCTAGAAGAGTCGAAAACTATAATAAAGCGAGCCTATAATAGGAAATATATAGAGAAGTCTTTTATAATCGGATAATAGGTTATACTAAGAAATAAGTATATTAACTTAGGACGACCGTATAAAAAGCTAGATAACCGCTATATAGGACCCTTCGCGATAGTAGGTACGGTAGGATAATAGGTATACTAGCTAATCCTTACGCCGAGATACCGTAAGATCTACCCTATATAATATACTTTAATACTAGAGCTATACTATAGAGATCCGCTAAAAGCTTAAGAGCGGCCTAATCCTATACTAGTAGATAACTAACCTAAATAGGAGATCGAGGAGATCCTTACCGATAACTATAAGGGCGCCGAATACCTTATTAAATAGAGAGGATATAGGCACGAGGAAAATACTTAGGAGCCGAGAGAAAACGTAGAAGATATACTAGTATTCGAGAGCTACTATAATAAGAAGAAAGAACGGCTAGAGTATATAATACGCTAAGGAAGATCCGTAAAGAAGAAGTTAATATAACCTAGGATCTACTATTAGATACGTTCTAGGAAGGTTAGAAGGACTAGAGTAGGCTTAAGAACGCCGAACCCGATAGCTAACTACTAAACGGACCCCTAGAAAATAACTAGCTATATAAGTATACGCTATAGATAAGTTAGGGGAGGATCTAGAATACTAGTAAAGATAAGGAGCGGACGAAAAATATCCTAAAGAGACTATAGACGTATAATAAGGATACGTAGGAGTTTATCGCCGAAAAATAGGATAAAAAGTAATATAGCTAATACTCTCTAAGGGTATAACGTAATAACTACCTATACTAGACGAGTAACCTCTAAGATACGTCTATATCCTTACCGCTATATATATAACCTAGCCCGAGGAGGCGCCCGAAGCTAACCTATAACCCGACTTATTAATAAAACCTACGCCGAAGGGGGCGGAGGGGGTAGGGGAGGTAGAGGGGGCGTAGCGCGAGGAGGACCGAAAGGCGTAACTATACCCGTATAGATATCTCGAGTTAAAGTGTTCCGCGTACCTTAAAACCCCTATATAATCGTAAGGAACGATATATTCTACGTAGGGGTAGTACGGGGCGCTAAGATATAAGTATTAGCTTAAGCGTCGAGCCTAGAATCGACCTAAGGAACGTTAATAACCGCTAATATAAGCGGAGGTCTATACTTACTATTATATAAGACTACCGCTTCCTTATATAATAGTTATACTAGGGAGTATTAACGTTAATCCCGCTAGGCGGAGGGATATATATATACCCCGGGTTATATCTAAGACAGTCTATATAATACCGATACTACGTACTTATAGGGTTAGTAGGGGAGACGACGGCCGGAGGGGCGTAATTATTAATAGAGGTATACGTCGCACTCGCGACCGGAGGAAAGGGAGCTACTATAATAAGTCGAAATGACCTATAGTAAGAAAAGCGAGACGACGAAAAGCTATAAGAAGAAAAGCAAAGCGACGAAAAGCTATAAGAAGAAAAAGCGAAAGGACGAGGAAGTGTAGAAAGAAGAAAGCTATAACTCGAAGAGAGATAAGTGAAAAATATATAAAGAATTTAGATTATACGCGACGAAGAGAGATAACGCTTAAAGCTCCGAGTCTATCTATACCTTCCACTATAAAGATAAATTACCCTCTTTTAGATAGCTAGATATATATACTATTTTCGAACCCTCCCTATCTCGACTATAAGAGACCCTCGACCCCCGACCCTTAGCTACGAGGACGTAGCTCTTTAAGGAGGGGGAAAATGTTACGACCCTCTACTAAGAGAGTGCCTTATAGGCTGGATCCCGCCTAGTCTAGTGACCTAGAACCCGTGACCTAGTAGGGGTAGTATGACCCCCCGCTAGAGACCGCACTAGGGAGACTAAGTCCTACCGGGTTAGGTAACCTAGTCCTATGACCCGCTAAAGGTTATCTATATAGAGACTACTAGGGGAACTTAGCTCTTTAGCGATTAGTTTATAAATATACTAGTACCCTACTATTCCTTTACTCTAGTTCTATATTACCTACTAGGACCCGCTAGCACGCCGGTCCTAACAAAACTCGTATAGATCTAATAAAAGACCCTTTAAGGGAAATAGCGCCTTCCCTATATAATAAGCTACGACTACTACGGAGGGTAGAAAAGCTACTATAGGGTCTAAATAAGACTAGAGCGGAGATAGTAAATTCTATAACTTCTATAGTAAGCTAGGCCACTATATAAAGGACTACTATAAGAAAGCTATAATAAACGCTATAGCCGCGGAAGAGTTAAAAAAATAGATAACCCTATACTATAGACTCTCGTAGTATTAGGGATAATTCTCTTCGGAGAACGTAAGAGAGTATATTAAGTACTCGTCTATAACGTACTAATATTAGATATTAAGACTAGAGCCCCGACGGGGGTAGCTAAAACGCTAATAGATAGTAGTGTAACCTAGAGCTTCGTAAACTAAAAATAGGTAAAAGAGAATCTAGAAAAGACGTATATAATAAGTACCCGCCTAGTAAAAGCTATAGATAGGCGTAAGATCCCTTTATATAGAAGCCGAGAAGTATAGCTTAGTCTAATAGACCGGAATAGAACTCGTAGAGTTATTAAAATAACCTACGAAGCTATAGATATAATAATCTACGATATAATCCTAGGAATAGATTAGCTTAGATTAGTAAATCCGGATATTAACTAAGTAACTAGTAAGTAGGTGTATAGAAATATAACCCCGCTAAAGGTTAAAACCCTCCCGCTAGAAGACTTTAAGGAAGAAGTAAGACTATAAAGTATACTCGGAGAGCTATACTTAGATAACGATAAGGTTACCGGGGAGTTTATAGTAATACTAAGGGTAATATAAAGCTCGGATAAGACCTCCTATCTAGTATAACCCCTAACTAAACTCCCGCTAGAATACTAAGATCTAGCTATCGTAGCGAGTAAAGAAGGTACTATAGCCCTTCTAATCTATGTAAAGTATAATTATATAATCGAGCTAATACTAGGTAAGATACCCCCTTAGAGGCTAGTATATATACTATCTACTAAGGAGTTAGAAGTCCTCCGCTAATATATTAAAGAGAATCTCGAAAAAGGCTAGATCCGATACTTAAAGAGTTAATCGGGTATACCTATCCTTTTTATACCGAAGAAAGATAGTAAGCTTAGACTCTATATAGACTATAGAGAGTTAAACGCGATTACTATTAAGAACTACTACCCTCTACTACTAATTAATAAGTCCTTAGTAAGATTATTAGGAGTATAGATCTATACTAAACTAGATCTATAAGATACCTACTATAGGATCCGTATAAAATAGGGAGATAAGTAGAAAATAGTATTTAGATACCGCTATAGATATTTCGAATATATAGTAATACTATTTAGACTCGCGAATACTCTCGTTACTTTCTAAACGTACGTTAATAGAGCCTTAGTAGGACTTATTAACGTCTACCTAGTAGTATATCTTAATAATATACTAATCTTCTTAAAGGATAAGGAGACCTATATATATTACATCCGAGAAATATTAGAACGCCTAATTAAGTAGAGGTTATTTATTAAACCTAGTAAGTATACGTTCTATATAGAGAGAGTCGACTTTTTAGGCTTTATTATCTCCCGCTACGGAGTTACTATAGACCCTACCCGAGTAGAAACGATAAGCTAATAGCTAGAGCCGACCTATATCTTTAATATATAGTAGTTTATAGGCTTCGCTAACTTCTACTAACGTTTTATTAGGAAATAGTCGATAATTAGCGCCCCCCTTAATAATCTAATTAAGGGGCTAGATATATAAAAGAAGGAAAGAAATAAGCGTTAGAAAGGGTTTATTTTTATAGAAGAAACGTGAGAAGCTTTTAAAAGGACTAAGACCGCTTTCTAAACTACGCCGATACTTATATACTTCGACGCTATATTAAAAACTATAATAGAAATAGATATATTAGGAGCCGCTATCTATATAATTATATTATAGCTCTATAAAGATAGATACTAGTACCCTATTACCTTCTACTCTTAGAAGATACTAGTAGTAGAGAGAAATTACTAAGTCGGTAACTAGGAAATACTAGTAATCTTTATAAGGTTTAAGGAATAGCGCTACTTCCTCGAAGGAAATAAGTACCTAATCGTAATAATAACGGATTACGCTAATCTTATCTAATTTATAATAACTAAGGAGCTTATAAGATACTAAGTATACTAAGTAGAATACCTTATAGGTTTTAACTTCGTTATTATATTCCGCCTAGGGAAAACGAACCCTATAGACGCTCTTAGTAGACGACCTAACTATATAATAGACGAGCTACTAGACGCTATAAGTCGTAATATCTTTATATAGAGACTTAAGGAGACTATTAGTAAAGACGCTAGTTACTAAAGGGATCTATAGGATATAATATACTTAAGCGCTATAATAACTATAATACATATAGAGATCCCTACTAAGCCCGTAATAAATAGACTACTAAGTTAAAAGAAGGTACGTAAAGTAGCTAAAGAAGAAACTATATATACCTACGAGCCGCTAAAAACTATAGTAGAACTTATACTTAATATATAGGCGAAGAATAAGTTCTATAGGAATACGCTTAGAAGGGTATAGGAAACCGGCGACTTTAAATAACCCCCGAAGATATAATAGAGCGTAAGAAGCTAAGATAGACTACTAAGATATAATAACTACGTCTATATTCCTAAAGGCGAATCTATAATCTACTAGGAAATTATAAGGATCTACTATAATAATCTATAAATAGGCTATTATATAAGGAAAAGAACGCTATAAGCTATTAGATATAAATACTAGTAGAAAACCCTTATTAAGGATATATAGGACTACGTCCTTATATACTAGATTTATTAGTCTAATACTATTAAATACTATAAGCTATATAGACTACTCGAACTACTACTAATACTAAAGAGACTAGGCTAGTAAATAAGCGTAGACTTTATTATAGGCCTACTACCCTTAAAATAGGAGGGGAAGGCCTATAACGTAATTATAGTCGTAGTCGATCTATTCTTAAAATATTCCCTCTATATTTCTTATACTAAGGATATAGACTCGCTAGAACTCGTAATCTTATTTTACGAAAAGATTATACCCCTATAGGGAATACTAGAAAACCTTATTAGTAATAGAGGCACTATCTTTATATTAAAATTCTAGAGCTATTTCTACTACCTCCTCGCTATAAGATATAGACTATTAATAGCCTATTACCTATAAACTAATAGGTAGATAGAGAGATAAAACTAAAGTATTAAGTATTACCTATATAATATAGTAAGTTAGTACTAAGATAATTAGATAAGATAGATCCCCTTTATATAGATTATCTATAATATTACTACCTATAGCGTACTAAAAATATCCCTAGCCGAAGTATTACTAGGATTCTAACTAGAACTAAGAACGTTAGTACTAGATAGGAAGATAGAAACCTATAATAACGCTAAAAGCTATATAAAGGAAATACTAAAGATACGAGAAATACTAAGAAAGCGCCTAGAAGAGTTAAAAACTATAATAAAGTAAGCCTACGATAGGAAATATATAGAGAAGTCTTTTATAATTAGATAATAGGTTATACTAAGAAATAAATATATTAACTTAAGACGACTATATAAAAAGCTAGATAACCGCTATATAGGACCCTTCGCGATAGTAGGTATAGTAGGATAATAGGTATATTAGCTAATCCTTACGCTAAGATACCGTAAGATCTACCTTATATAATATACTTTAATATTAGAGCTATACTATAGAGATCCGCTAAAAGCTTAAAAGCGGCCTAATCCTATACTAGTAGATAACTAACCTAAATAAGAGATTAAGGAGATCCTTATTAATAACTATAAAAGCGCTAAATACCTTATTAAATAGAGAGGATACGGGTATAAGGAAAATACTTAAGAGCCGAGAGAAAACGTAGAAGATATACTAGTATTTAAGAGCTACTATAATAAGAAGAAAGAACGGCTAGAGTGTATAATATACTGAGGAAGATCTATAAAGAAGAAGTTAATATAATCTAGGATCTACCGCTAGATACGTTCCGGAAAGGTTAGAAGGACCGGAGTAGACTTAAGAATACCGAACCTAATAGCTAACTACCGAATAGACCTCTAAAAAATAACTAGCTACGCTAGTATACGCTATAGATAGATTAGAGGAGGATCTAGAATACTAGTAAAGATAAAGAGCGGACGAAAAATATCCTAAAGAGACTATAGATATAGGATAAGGATATATAAGAGTTTATTACCGAAAAATAGAACGAAAAGTAATATAGCTAATACTTTTTAAAGGTATAACGTAATAACTACCTATACTAGATAAGTAACCTCCGAGATATATCTATATCCTTACCGCTATATATATAACCTAGTCCGAGGAGGCGCCTAAAGCTAACCTATAACCCGACTTATTAATAAAACCTACGTTAAAGAGGGTAGAAAAGATAGGGAAGATAGAGAGGGCGTAGCGTAAGAAGAACCGAAAGGCGTAACTATACCTATATAGATATCTCGAGTTAAAGTATTCCGCGTATCTTAAAACCCCTATATAATCGTAAGAAACGATATATTCTACGCGGGGGTAGTATAGGGCGCTAAGATATAAGTATTAGCTTAAGCGTCGAGTCTAGAATTAACCTAAGGAACTTTAATAACCGCTAATATAAGCGGAGGTCTATACTTACTATTATATAAGACTACCGCTTTCTTATATAATAGTTATACCGGGGAGTATTAACGTTAATCCCGCTAGGCGGAGGGATATATATATACTTTAGGTTATATCTAAGATAGTCTATATAACACTAATACTATATACTTATAGGGTTAGTAGGGGAGACGATAGCCGGAAGGGCGTAATTATTAATAGAGATATACGTCGTACTTACGACCGGAGGAAAGGGAGCTACTATAATAAGTCGAAATAACCTATAGTAAGAAAAGCGAGACGACGAAAAGCTATAAGAAGAAAAGTAAAGCGACGAAAAGCTATAAGAAGAAAAAGCGAAAGGACGAGGAAGTATAGAAAGAAGAAAGCTATAACTCGAAAAGAGATAAGTAAAAAATATATAAAGAACTTAGATTATACGCGATAAAGAGAGATAACGCTTAAAGCTCTAAGTCTATCTATACCTTCTACTATAAAGATAGATTACCCTCTTTTAGATAGCTAGATATATATACTATTTTCGAACCCTCCCTATCTCGACTATAAGAGACTCTCGACCCCCGACCCTTAGCTACGAGGACGTAGCTCTTTAAGGAGGGGGAAAATATTACGACCCTCTACTAAGAGAGTGCCTTATAGGCTAGATCCCGCCTAGTCTAGTAATCTAGAACCCGTGACCTAGTAGGGGTAGTATAACCCCCCGCTAGAGACCGCACTAGAGAGACTAAGTCCTACCGGGTTAGGTGACCTAGTCCTATAACCCGCTAAAGGTTATCTATATAGAGACTACTAAGGGAACTTAGCTCTTTAGCGATTAGTTTATAAATATACTAGCACCCTACTATTCCTTCACTCTAGTTCTATATTACCTACTAGGACCCGCTAGCACGCCGGTCCTAATAATAAGATACTTAGTTTAAATAGATACCGCTATATAAAGAAGCTTTTAATAAGCTAAAGAAGCTACTAATAACTACTCTAATCTTATAATACTATAATCTAGCGTTACCTACCTAAGTTAAGACTAATATCTCTAATAGTATTCTTAGAGGTATCTTAATATAATATTATAAAGATAGTTTCTAGTATTTTATTACTTTCTTTTTAAAATTAATATAGTCTATAGAATTTAACTATAAAGTATATAATAAAAAGTTATTTATAATTATATAAACCTTATAGAAGTAACGCGTAAAGTTAGAAAGTCTTACTTAAAGGGATCGTTTTAGAATCCTTATAGACTATTAGTCCTTAGAGTATTTTATAATAGTAAGATATCTAAATTAATAATAGATTTAATAGAGTGAATTCCTCTCTTAATTCTATTTTATAATTAAATATTATCCTAGAAAGTGAAATATTATTACTAACGCCCTCTTAAGGAAGGATATACTATATAAAGATAGAAGTAAGTTTATTACTCTACTTCTTTATAATTATCTTAAAGAAGGTATCTACCCTATCTTATTAGCGCTAATATAGATAGCTATAGAAGAGATTATTAACTATATAAAATAAGTAAACTATATAGATATAGATCTTAAAGAGTTAAAATAAAAGATATAAGATAAAGAAAATCTTTATTAGTAGTTAGAGAAAGGACTCTTACTATTTAATAATAAGCTAGAGGTACCTAATTAAGAGGATCTATATACTTAGTTATTAGATAAAGTCTATTACTAGCCTTTAGTTATATATCTAAGCGTTAAGAAAATAAAGAAGCTAGTCTCTATCTATTATTATTAGTCTAAATAGACTAATAATATATAATAATATATAGATAACTATTTAGTATATAAAAAGATAAAGTTATAGAAGGATAAAATACTTAGATTTCTCTATCCTTTATCTATCCTTAATCGACTCTAATAGTATATTTTAATAGATTTTAGATCGTTTCTAAAAGATCGATATAACTTTAATATAGTATTTATAGTTATAGACTATCTAAGTAAGCGACTAATCTTAATTCCTTATTATAAAGATATAAATATATAATAGATAGTCTAACTTTTTATAGACTATATTATTCGTATTTTAAGAATATTAGAGACTATTATATTAGATTAAGATAAATAGTTTATCTCTAAGTTCTAGATAGAGTTCTATTAAATACTAAGAATTAAAAAAAAACTATTAACTATATACTATTTTTAAACTAATAACTAGAGTAAGATTATAAATTAGTATATAGTTTAGCGTTTTTATTTATATATAGAACTAAATTAAGATAATTAGTTAAAGATTTTACTTATAATTAACTTTATAATATCTATTCTACTATAAAATACTACTAAGAAATCTCTTTTCTTTATAAAGAGGGGGTATAAGCCTATAATAACCTTTAACTAGAAAGATCCTAAATATATCTCCGCTAATAAATAAGATATAATAGATATATTCTTATAATTATAAGATATATAGTCTAAGATAAAGAAATAGATTAATAAGTCCTAGAAACTTTAGATCTAATAAGTAAATAAATATCGTTAGAAAGAGGATTTTAGGATAGGAGATTAAGTTTTTATTATAATAAAGGATTAGTTACTTAATAGACTAAGTTAGAAATTATCTTACTTTATAAGTAGACCGTATATAATTATAGAGAAAGTTAGGAATTTATATAAGTTAGATCTTCTAGGATTAATAAAGATATACCCTATTTTCTATCCTAGTAAACTATATAAAGTATCGAAAACTAAGCTACTATAAGGGTAATATAAAGATCTAATACTACCTATTACGATAAATAAAACTAATAAATAGAAAGTTAGTAAGATCTTAGATACTTATATATATTATAAGAAGCTTTAATACTAAGTAGAGTAGATAAGATATAATATAGACCTATAATAGTATCTAGTAGGTAATCTAAAAAATATACTAGAAAAGGTTAAGGAATTCTATAAAAAATATCCTATAAAGCCCGGACCCTTAGTATGTCTACACTACTAGATTAAAGCTATAGAAAGCGAGAAGTTATTATAAGATTACGAAGATAACGATAAGCTAGTATTTAGGGACTAAATATAATTTAGATAGGGGAGTATATAACGATTATAGATAAGAAACTAAGTTACGTAACTATAGCTATCGTAGAGTAGGTCCGAGGTTTATAAGGTTTATAACTCGAAGACTCTCTAAAACTTAGTAATAGTAAGTTTTCCTTTTCCTCTTTTCCTTTCTTTCTCTATCTTAGTATTTTCGTTAAATTACACTCTTTCTTTAAAGATCTAGCTCGTAATATACTATAGAAGTTATAGAATTTACTATCTCCGCTCTAGTCTTATTTAGACCTTATAGTAGCTTTTCTACTCTCTATAGTAGTCGTAGCTTACTATATAGGGAAGATACTATTTCCTTTAAAGGGCCTTCTACTAGATCCTTATAAGTCTATAGTATTTCTTAGTATTATCTTCCTAGCCTCCCTAAGATATAATATCCTACCTAGTATTACTTTCTTAATTTAGTTATAGAAAGCTACCTAGTTATTCTATTAATCTATAATAGGGGCTATAAATCTCCTTATTTCGTCTTATATCTCCTTAATAATACCTATCTCTAAATAGTTAATTCTTATCTATTTAGTTAGTATATCTTTTAAGCGGTTATAGAGTCTAGTAAGTTTTAAGGTATATTAGTATATATCTTAGTACTTAGCTTATATTATCTACTATTAGTTATATTTAGCTTCTTATTATATCTCGATAGGGTTAGTAACCTAAGCGAGCGCCTATATTTTAAAGACTAACTAAGTAAATATTATACCTAGATTATTCCTATAGTATTCTATCTATATTATATTAACCTTTAGCGTTAGGAACTTAATTACTCGGTCTACTTTATATATATCGTTAGTGAATTAGTTAGGGTATTTATTCTAGAAAGCTTCCTAGTTCGATTTAAAGAGATTATATTCGTCTAAACTCTTAGCTCTATATATTATTATATTATAAGATATTTATAGTTCTCTTACTTTCTTTTAATAGGATAGATAGCCTCCGGTACTTCCTTATAATATAATTAAGTTTATATAGGTAATATTAGGTAGTTAGTAAGTAGTTTAGCTAGTAGTACTATCTAGCGAACCCTAACGGATCCTAGATCCTTATATTTTCGCCTATAAGATTACTATATTTTCTTCTTCGTCCTATAGCTCCGCGCGGATTCTATTTTTCTCCTTTACTAGAGCTAGACGTCTTTTAAGGGTCTCTAACTCTTAGAGTTCCGCCTCCTCGTCTACCTTAGTCGGGGTTATCGGATCCGGCGGGTTTTCTCCTAAGGGTTATCGTCGACTCCCTATATCTCTACCTCTTCTAGTAGGGGTTATAGGGGTCCCGGGACGTCGTTCGTTTCCGCGATCGGGGCTAAGGCTCCCCTTAGGCGGTCGCTCGTACGTTAGGTCGTTAATATTACGTATTCTAACGGTCTAGTTTAATTGAGATTTAGCGATTAGAATGTTAGGACCGGCGTACTAGCGGGTCCTAGTAGGTAATATAGAACTAGAGTGAAGGAATAGTAGGGTGCTAGTATATTTATAAACTAATCGCTAAAGAGCTAAGTTCCCCTAGCAGTCTCTATATAGATGACCTTTGGCGGGTCACGGGATTAGGTCACCTGACCCGGCAGGACTCAGTCTTCCTAGTGCAGTCTCTGGCGGGGGGTCGTGCTACCCTTGCTGGGTCACGGGTAGACCTGGCAGTGACCCTCCGGGTGGTCCATGATCTTGGACCCTCCACCCGCCCCTCCGAGGGTCAGGGTCGCTTGTGAGCGACCCTGACCCTGACCCTGGTTCTATGAGGGTCGCATGCGGGTGACCCTCCATGACCCGCAGCGACCCTCGGATGCATAAATATACAGAGCTAAGCCAAATTAGGATGTATAGATCTGCTTATATAATAGGATCTTCATAATTATTTTCATAAAATTTATTTTTATCATAAAACTTGCTTGTTTGTCCTGTTTGACGACCCTTAGGGTCACCCGCGGGTGACCCTCCGAGGGTCCAACCTCTAGGTGGACTACCCTCCGGGTCGGAAGGTTGGACCCTCGAACCGCCCCAGTGGCGGGGCGGTTCGAGGGTCGTGAGGGTCACCCGCGGGTCACTGCCAGGTCTAGTCACGGGTTCTGGGTCACAGGACCAGGCGGGATCCAGCCTGTGAGGCACTCTCCTAGCAGAGGGTCGTAACATAGGGGAAGTCGCCGTGGTAAGCTATACTATATCCTTAGTTCTAAGCCTATTATTAAGCAGACCTATATAAGCGATACGTATAGCGCTAAAGAGACTTATCTATTAATAACTCTTAGGTATAAAAGCGCCTAGGTTAGGATCGTCGAAGGATACTATTTCTAATAACTAGATTCGAATGCGGTAGCTGCTTGTTTCAACCTAACGTGCGGAGCACGAATATGGTGCGTATATCTCGTAGCACATATTGGGTATTTAGGTTGGTAACCTGACAAGACGACTAGTTAGTCGTCATAGTGGCTCTTTTGGTAAACGCTCTACCTTACCATTACTTCCTAGTTTTGCAAGTGGTGTCAGGCCCACTTGCCTTAACACTGCTCGACCCGTACATTCCTATTATAGCCGCTTTTACAAGGATATAGTCGTATTATTTGGTTTTAGAGAGAGTGGTTTAGATTTTCCGTAGTGATTCTATATAATAACGATCTACGATAGAGAGTAGTAACTGAACTTATTCGCGTTCTATCCTCGCCTAGTTGATTATATCGTAGCATTTATATACTCCCGAGAATACGAGTACAGATTTCATAAGTAGCTTATATTCGAAGGCGAGACTAGGAATGCCGATCTATAAAATATACTGTTCTTTATCGTTAACGGTCGTATCTTTGCTAGTGTGCTCGAGATAGTGATTGAACAATAAAGCTTCTATAGATGGCAGCAGTTTTGTCTAGGATAGTAAGAAATTGTCGGGAATTATATTGTGTCTCGGCAAGCTCAATGGTCACTGCGTAGGTATATATAATAGAGACGATCTTGGGCTTCCTATAGCCGTAGATGAGCCACGAGAAGTCTTAGAGCTGATTTCATCAAAATCTATTTGAGAGAATTCGAATATCTCTATCTCTTGTCCGAAGGTTGGCTCTAGTGTTTTTGTATCACAGCTCTTTGTGGGATATTTGCAAATCAAGTTCATTTTATTGCATCTTGAGCATTTTGGCTTTTGTTCGTCACACTGTATACTGTCTTTAGCAAAATTATATCTTAAATTCTCATTGGATATCATGCGTACTTTGATTCTGCGTAACTTGCATTTTTCGCAACCAAATCGCGACTTTCTGTGAGATCTACGCGCCTTATAGTTTGTGCAGGTACTGCCTTGGTCTGATTTATCCATGCTTGACAATTGAAAATGGTAAGCGAAGAAAGTTATAACAACGAAATGTCTAAGGCTCTTTCAGCCGAAGCTTATAAGGATGGTTATGTTGGGACTCCATTCTAGGTTGGTCATTCCCAGTCGATCATCTAGTGTCTTAGCCAACAGCATATCCCTGACGATTCCAAATAGTTGCCCTTACTTAGAACATTACGGGATATAGGGTACTCAGCCCTATATCGTTATGCTGGACATCAGCGACGTGGGCCACTAATTCGGAAATCGAACATCTCCTCAAGGTTATCACTGAGCATGTGAGGTGAGATTGGTGAGGAAAATTCAATTTGCCCCAAAAAACGGGAGTTGAGGCTGTGAATCACAGCCCGGTCGCAGCCCCTGAAGATAACATATCTCCGAATATGTCGTGAAGCATGACAACAGCTTAGAAGCTGCGCCCCCATGTGTTCACGCTTGGCGTTCAGACCCCACGGTCAAAAAGTCTTTCTGCTTACACGCGACGTTTCAGGTGTTTCATGCCTATGATATACGGAGTACAACATATGTAGATAGGTCAGATTTTAGTTTTCTGGTCCCTAGCAGGTTTGTCCGAGTGTTTAATATAAGTAGTTAGGAGATGAGATGCCCCTTTGAATGATCTGCAATTGCCGTTTGATTAGGGATCTCTCGCACTAAATGCCAAGAGAATAAGCTTCATGCAAGTGCGTATTCGCTTAGGTGCCCAGGTAGGAGTCAGGGGGTTGACAAATACATCGTATATCCAGCTACGGAGTACTCTGTATAGTGCTTATTGGTTATCTTGAGAATCCTTATTTTGTAGGGCTCAATTACACACTGTGTTGTGCCCCCCCCCAAAAAAAAGAAGGAAAAAGAAAAAGGATGTCAACTCCCCAAATAATACCCCCTCGAGGAATAAGTTATTTCTGACGACAAACTCACTTTAGCCGTACACCATCTGTGATCATCTTCTACACTTCGTATACCTCGGATTCTACAAACCTAATTCATCCCTATGAGATAAGCTGATGACAATCCGAAGAATCCTATTGAATGCTACGGAATTTGGAATCTTTTTTTTGCGTGATCTCTCTATGACAATCCAAGGATCTAAGCATAGTGAATACCTTTGCAGCGATGGAGTTGACAGTGCGGAGTACTGTAAATCAAAATACGTGGGTACTTTGCCTTCTTCAAGTAGATGACTTATAATTCCATTATCAATCTTTCGAAATCAAGAGTATGTGTAGTTATAGAGAAGACAAGGTGCTAATTAAACTTTTCATCCAGAAGATAAAAAGCGGATCCTTCTTGATCTTTGAAATTGATTTGACAAGCCTCATGAGCTTGAGCTGTGCCGCAGCAGTCTTACTCCCAGAGATAATCCAAACTGCACACAGTACCTGTTAGTATGGTTTTATGCCAATCAGCACGGCGGGGCATTGACGAGGCTGAGAATGCGTCAACATTTCGAATATACGCTGCATTTTTTGCGTATAGGATACGCTCCGGGATTATCGGGCTAGCCTTTCCCAGATGGATACGCTCATTGACAAAGAATCAGTCTACAATACTCCAAGATGGCTTGAAGATATATAAGAGATAATCAATTTCTGACTTAGGAGACCTACACGTCGTTCTCACAATCCAATTCAACCAAGTTCAACGTAAATAACAACATAAAAACCATGAAGCTCGACTTGCTCAAGACAGTTTAGTTCAGCCTTGCAGCCAGCTCGTACGGCTGGGAGCCTGAAGGCCATGAATACCGTGCACAACTACCAACTGACAGTGAGTCATTCAGAATCACCATCCAATTTCCCCATAAAGCCACTAAACAGATATTGCAGGTCGGTCTCCATGCCCTAGTCTCAACGCCTTGGCCAACCACGGCTGGCTTCCTCGCTTAGGAAAAAACATCGACTTGTCCACCTTCCAACACGCCATTTCGGGTGGTTATAACTACGAGCTTCCTTCGATGGACAGTGTTTTCGAGCTAGCCGTGAACTTCAACCTCACGACTACAGGAAACTTATCGACCTAGAGTCTCGTTGATTTGGCTAGATATGACGATATTGAAATTGACGGGTCGCTCTCACGGAACGACATCTACTTCGGCGACAATGTGCACTTCGACCCTAATATCTGGGCGAAAGTTGCCAAGGACCTCCACCTTTACGACACGCTAGGTTCTGTAGAGAATCAATATGTCACTGTCGAGGTGGCAGCCAAGACTCGCGCAGCACGCGTGGTAGAGGCCATGAGGGTCAATCCAAGCTTCAACAATTCCGAAAATGCCATCAGCGTCATAAATTTGGTGCAGCGCCAAAGAGCTGGGTTCGGCCTTTCTTTGGTATGTTTTGTGGTTTTTTCTCGCTGAATAATTGATTGTTGCGACAAGTTGATGCTGACTACCCGACAGAAGAAGATCGCATTCCATATCTCGAGGGATACAGGAAGCCGAAAGTCCCGATCCCCTTCGGCGCTGTTCGAAATCTGACAGCAAGAGTGGCTTCAGTCAAGGTTTAAGAATTTGTGAGAATGGCTATTGTCTATTCAAGATGTAATAATGTGGCTGAAGACTTGTACTGCTAGTTATTGAATGAAGCCCGAGTTTCCATGGGGCTTTGTTCTGTGTGAACTTTGAGTGGTGCGAGTAGTAGATAAAATCAAACCATTTCTCTGTGCTATAAAACAGCCTACAAATACATAAGGTTGACTTTGACTAAATTTGGAACATTCGTTTGATCTAAACACTTCTAAGGTTTACCCCCAGCACTTACTTCACTTCCACCACTTCACTCCAGCTATTTGACTCTCACGACTTCCCTCCCACCAAACCTCAACATGACTTCCCGTCAACATTCCACCCTTTGCAGTCTCTGCAGCTTCAGGCACTTCGCCAGTCTCAAGAGCTCTGACACTACAGCCCATACCCATGGCCGCAACTTCGAACGCCTGCGACAACTATTTGATAATCTGAGTGACGCCACGGAATTATCTTTTGACTCTGACAGTCTTTCTTGTGCACAAGTTCACAAATTTAACCCTGAAGAAGATATTTAGCCAGTAACAGCTCGATCCTTCTCGCCTTGGTCTGCTGAGATGTTGCAACGCCATGAGAAGAATATGATGGCTGAAGAAGCTACGAAGCTCCAAGAACAAACGAACAGAATTATGACGCTTCCCATCTTGGGAGTTCCTAGGCCCGAAGATGAGGATACGATGTGGCAAAAGACGAGGTATCTAGCTTATCGCCTTACATTGGAGGTCGGAGGATTCCCGCGTTGGGGAACCGAAGAGGATATCCGACCTCTCAAGTCACTCACACGTTGGAGGCACTACAAGTCAGTTTCAATTAAAACTCCCTCAACTTATAACACATTTGTCTAAATCTGGGAGATTATAGTAGCATGCCGTTCCACCTAGACTTTTACGAAGTCCTTCCGATTCCTTCCCACTCAAGGCAGATCCACCTATCCAACACTTCTTCATTTACTTATGGTTTCGATTAGTTGTACCAAGGTACTGTTTTTGTCACTGTTTCTTTAGTGTCTTTACAAAAGCAATTTCAATTGGTCGATGAGGGAAGTTATGGCTCATCTTTCTGTTGTGTCTCAGGAATTTCAGGAATTCTGACTGGGCAATTACGTGCTTCTGTTGATTCTGACAACTAATACAAAATGCAATGTACCTGTTCATGGGTTTGCGGGGCTAACATTTACCTACCTTGGCTATCGTTCGCATCATCAGCCCAGATTCGCGATTATCATTATCATCCAAAGCACAAGATACACAAAATGTCGTCAGTCTTGCCCACTGTTGAACCACCAACGAATATTTCTGCCTTGAACACAGAAAGCGGCACCAATGGAGAAGTAAAAGGCTTCACCACATCCCGCGGCCTAGCGATAAAGAAACAGAGCGGAAATGGCTTCTCGAGCAGATGGCGGGCGCTTTTCGCATATTCGCGAAACTGGGATTCTCAGATTGTAGCAGTGGCCATATCAGTGTGAGAGTTATGTCATGTTCGTCTAATTGAAGTTCTTGTGCTCTGGAGATATTGCTCGTTGTCCATCTAGAGATTCTGACATTTCCAGACCCCATCGAACCCCGCACGTTCTGGATCAACCCATACGGAGTACACTTCGCTCTTCTCAAGGTTTCTGATATGGTTCGAGTAGACGAGAAAGGAAACAGGGTTGCTGGCGCAAATAAGCCTATCAATACGGCCGGCTTTATTATTCATTCAGCAATTCACCAGCGGCGACCCGATATTCATGCAGCTTGCCATATGCATAGCCCCTTTGGAAGATCCTGGAGTACCTTTGGTAGGGGAATTGAAATGTTGAATCAAGGTAATATTTAGTACACAAAGGGTACCCGCAGTCTTACTGACACTCTTGTCAAAATTTATATACCTGCATGTTCTACGATGATCTTTCAGTATATCCAGCTTTTGGAGGCGTTGTCTTCGCAGAGGGAGAGGGCCAACGGATAGCTGATTACCTTGGCCCCAAAAACAAGAACCTGATAATGCAGAACCATGGACTTCTCACTTCTGGAGGGACGGTTGCGGAAGCGGCCGCCTTTTTTATCGCCCTGGAGAGAGCTTGTCAGACGCAGATTCTAGTGGAATCTTCGACAGCACCTGGGTCAATTGGGGCGACCGAAGGAGTTTTAAAGAAGACTCTGGTTGATGATGAAGTTGCACTCTACACCAAGAAAGGAACAAGCACTCCCGAGGTCATGTATATGCAATTCGAACCCGAATACCAATTGGTTTTGAAGGAGACGGGGGGAGACTTTTTGAACTGAAGGAGTATGTATCCTGAGAGGGAAAGAAGCTTTCCTAGTTCGGTTTCCACTTTCTACTTCTTTGGTGTTCCCTTGATACAGTGACTATAAAGACTTGGATTCGATCTATATCAAACTCAATGCTCTTCAAGTTGTGTTTATCCTGCTTCCATCAATAATGATCCTTACTCCAAAATGAATTATAAAATAACAAGCAAAAAGAAAAAAAGAAAACATACAACAGTGAGGATTCGCTGGTGGTCACCCACCCAACTACTAACTCACCGGCGTGTGGCTTAAGTACGGCTGAGCGGACGGGAAGCCCTGTTTTCCACACCCTATGGTCGTATGTACTGAGTTTTACATAGAAAGACTATATGTTGTATGGCTAAAAAGGGTGTCTCGTAAGACGGGGTCCCATGTATATTTAATTGGAGGCTGGGGACATAAATTCGGAAACCGGAGAGAACCGAAACAAATTGAATGAATCCCATCAAATGTGTTGTGGGAAATATTGTAACATCACACCGTTTGCGAGTTGGATCGATCTACTACATACAACATATCTGTTGTATGATACATATGTGCCGGATAATGCCTGGCACTCGAGACCTTTCCCTTTCCGTTTTAGTGCTCACCCCTTGCCGCTTTTTGATCATTGAGCATCACCTGATCATCCCCTGAGCACCCTGGTCCAGTCACTGATGATCATCTGAGCACTCTGATTTGCTCACTAAGTGCTCACTGAGTCCACTGTAGGGATGAGCGCCCTGAGTAAGCTACATCAATAAAATGCGACACGCTAAGCCCATCACGTGCAACCCTTCTCATTTAGATCGCCCATCAAAAAAGGACTGGCTGTAAGAGAAAAGGACCATGGAAAATGGAGTTCACATGTGTGCCTGACCCCTTTGTTAATAGGACCCTTGGTCCTGATATCATGTGATACCCTGACTCGAGAGTAAGGTGGAACTCTCATTATGACAGCAATGAGTCATGGAAGCAAGGTGAGGCTCTCAATGTGACGAAAGTGAGCTTCTCATTATGATGGGTACGGGTCAGGGACGAAGAGGTAAAAGGTGGTCCCCTTCTCTCCCCAATCCTGATCTTGGCAAGAATTAGTCTCTGCACGAAGAACACTATACTGTCTTCCCTTCCATCTATCTTTCTTGCCTGACCAATAGGTGCTAGCCTGAAAACCTAGTATTCCTTTACAATATTAAAGTAGGCTCTAACTTCCTTCCTTTCTCGCGTGATGTCTACTCGTCCGCACGCTACGCTACTAGCCGATACCCGGAGAGTTATTTTTACCTTCGCCTAGATTCTTACCGGAGCTCTCTTGACTTTAGATGCGGAACGTGATAGGGATGAGGCAGCGATAGAAATCGCTCGCAGATGGATTCTGTTAGGGGAGGGTGGTGTGGGCGAGTTCGTCTGCCGGGATATTATCAAGCCATATCAGGCCTCCGATCCGACTTTGGGGAGTGAGGAACATACACGGTTGGATTGTAAGATCGCTTGGGGTGTTGAATTACCCTCTAGGGTGGTATTTGGGCATCGGTCTTTGAGCGAGTCCTCAAAACTCTAGATTAGACTACATGTACATATGTAGTTTCATGAAATGCTTGGATTTAACATCGAAGCAGCTGGACCAGATCCTTAGTATATTGTAAATATGATTTTCAATTTCCATTGATCTCGCTAGCATCTAGTTGGATCCTTAAACATGGTGAGCGAGGGAAGATTGATTCTTCTGAATACTGATACAACAGCTCTCTTCTGGTTCTAATACTCCAAGAGAAGTCATGCACATGTCTATCGCTATAGACAATTGTCTGGATCTGTCTTGCCGCTACATGAACAACTCTCAGGCGGTGGGATTCTTTCTCACGGAACTCACGCCCCTTGGGCAGCCCAAATCGAAGTTGCCATGTCGGTGAGGCACTGCTTGTCAAGCCGGACATCGGTCTCTCTGGGGATTTCTGGGGATCGTCGGAAGATGTGCTGGAAGGGTATTGTAAGTGGGTACTGCGAGACTGTGGTCTTATCTCCGGCCGTTTCGATCACACAGGCTTGGGTGACACGTGGACGGGGATTTTGGGCACCCGAGTCCCATTCCCAAGTGTCGATTTTGATCTGTGCCTTCTTTCGGTTGACCTTCACGGTGATTGCCATATTTGCTTCGCCTCTGTCGGGATCCACCCACATTCTTGCGTTGTTGCGCAATTTTCTTTCAGACTCAGAAACGCCAACCTCAACGACGACCCCAGGTCTATTGGCGACACCACGAGGACGCCGAATGGGGCCCCAGCCCCCATCTGGCTGTTTCACGTTTCCGTTGCCGACGGGAACGTTCACTGTTCCATATACTTGAATTGCTTTATCAAGCTGCATGGGTAACAAAGCTCTTAAGACTGCACCGTGCAATTCACCGGCAACTTGAGCATGTTCAGGCGTTGTCATTCTGAGGAGAAGGAGGTGTAAGGCCGCGTTGTAAAAAAGACGATCACCAGTGATTGGATCAAGGAGAAGAAAGTCTTGCTCGAAAGAGGAGGGATCAATGGAAATAAGGAAGTGTTCGTTTATCTCGAGAGTGGGATCGAAACTTGAAGGGTCACGGGGCAATATGCATAGGCGCTCATGTTCAATTTTCAAAATTCTTTGGAATTGCTCTTTCCCTTCGTAGGTGTATCTGTTTGTGGAAGGAGGCAGGTCGCCCAGGAACTCCTCCACCTCACTTTCGTATCCCGTCATTGTGAAGTATGCGTTTTCCTAGTATTGATGTCTGGGAAAACTAGATGCCAATGGAGAAAAGTTCGTTGGGATGCGAAAAGAAAAAGCTCTCTTAAGTGATCGGGTTGAGTTACCTCATAATGAGCGTATTGCTTGAAAGGATCGAATCGAAACATCAGCACAAGAGGGTGATTACCAAAGTCCTTCTTCGCGAGACGATGGTCGCTTTTCCCACGGAACTAAACCAGCATTGTTTGAAGTGCTAATAGATGAACGTCTAAGTAGGAACAATTACGGGAAAACGACGTGATATAGTCAAGTTTATAGCATGTCTGCGATAGTACATGCAGCCCGGACTAGGTGCTTCAACAACGTTATATATAATATGACCTCGCCGCCCCCAACCATCCATGGAGGTCTTGGATTTAATTCAGGCACTATGGGGATAGGAGAAGCCTAGCGTGCGCGATTTTGCTTAGCCCTGGAGAATCACATGAAGATGCGACGGACTGATGACAAGTTGTGGAAAATCTGACCCCTGTTGCCCGAAATTGTGTAGTGAAAATAGCTTGTTTGCTGATCGCTGATCCTTGCTCCGACTCCAAAAGTCGTTTCTTAGCTTGGCCTCCAGCTCGTCAGGCACTCCCCCATCTATCTCCCCAAATATTCACAATGTCAGACAACACTCACCTACTCCCCAACAAATCCCACGACGAGCGCCCACGAAAGCCATACAAAATATACTACACAGTCCCATACTATAAACCATTCTTCTACTCATACATCTTCATCGGATCATTCATTTTTGCCTGGATAACCGACTACCTCCCAACAGTCGGCAAAACATGTCTCTGGATCGGGTTCGCCATAACATGCGGACTACTGATCGCCATACACCCATCGATCTGCATCGAGCGGATGAGAACAGATGAGACGGGAAAACCAGTCCGAGTACGTCGTCCGCTGTAGACCTCCGCAATGGGCCTGGTTGGGCCCGGACTTCAGGCCCACGGCCCAACCAGCAGTGGGCTATGGGCCCTACCCTCGAAGCCCAACCAAGCCCACGGCCCATTAATGGGGCCCATGAGGCCCCCAACAAAGCCTGTTTATATGCATAAGCATAGTCTTAGCGCTTATAAACCTACTAATTAATCCCTATTCTTTACGCATATTTCAGTCTGTAAGCTTACAGCGGAAGATCTCGGCCCGTCACCTAATTCGGGGGTTCAACTTTAGGTAAGTGTATCTTTCTATCAGTTTACAATCTTATCAAATGCTGTGAATCTTTATTTTATAAAGTCTAATTAGATTTAATTTATCTTATCTACAACATAGGGCTAATGAGCACTCACTGACCGCTCACTGAGCATCAGTCATTTTACACGTGACTGGTCTGAGTATGATCACTGATCTGAGCCCGTGCTGACATCTACTCAGTGAGCCTGAGCCTGAGCACCCTCATAAAAGGGATGGCAGCTCAAATAGGAAAGCCCCACCCACCAGGGACAATCCGGTATGTATAGGTACATACATGTATGGTATGCGAAAGTCCCCGCATCGGTCTCGGTCTCGGTTTCGGTCTCGGTCTATAGCTCATCAGTAGAGTTGCATCTCTCTCTGACCTTACCTTGATCCATCGTGGTCACTGCGGTTGATATCGTGTGGCACCTGCGCTCTGCTCTTGTGCCACCAGAGTTATTTTTGACCTCTCCGCGAGTGTTCACTTAAATCTTCCCATCTACCCTGCTCGCCGATGACAACTTTTCCACCTAGGATGTCGTCCAAATCAGACACGAAAATCATAAAATAAGACAAGGAACGATTAGCCCGAGCTTGATCAAGGACATTGTTACCCTCAAAAAATGGATTCCTCCATCGGTTCACCAAATTGCTAGCCTGAAGGCTATAAAAGAATCAGTTTCCCTACCGCTACACCTGACTTACACGCAGACTCCCAATATTCAGAACTATACATACTATCCTCAAACTGAAGGTCACTGATCTTATACCCACCGGTGGTGTCATTGGCCTAGCTAGCGCTGGCTCTGTCCTCTAGGGTACTACCATCAGTGGATATCTAATATCCAAGGTATCTAATATCCGAGGCTATCATTCCATCAGCATCTAGATTACCTTTTTTTCCAGCCGACATTCTCAACTATGATTTTTACCATCGAGAATCTTGAGGGTTCTTTCTACGGGAAGGAACTCAAGAACTACGTTCAGGAGTATTCTCCAACGTTATTATGGAATTCCCTTCTACGCTAACTCGAAGGCGGGTTTTATTCTGATGAGAAGGAGGACGAGAGGTTCTTTGCCTCCACCCTCGAATGCAAGCACTTTCATCCAATTAAATATTGGATAAGATCTTGACATGTTCTGAGCTTTCAGGGCCTCTCCTGTTACACGCTGGGTCTATTTCCCCCGGTCCACCGACGACAAAATCTTCCTGGCCTTTGACAGTGCCTCTTAAGCGTCTCAAAACACCCAAAGCCCGACCTTTATCAACTAGAATCAACATTCTCTGCAGCCTTTGGAGGCGGTGCCTATTTTATCGCAGCTGGTGGCAACTTGACTACAGAAGCCAGTTACATTGCCTATTTACGGGCCGTCATCAGCGACGGAGACTTCCCCGAGGCCTCTGACAACCCTATCTGCTTCGATGACGCGTATACTATCGCCTCACCCTTCATCGTCTCCTGTCCGTGAAGGCTTCCCCCGTTCTTCCGGCGGGGCCGATGAACACTGTGATTACCGCGCAGATTCGGCTAGTCACCGACGGCGGCTCCACCTAGACTACTGTTGAATTCATGGGCCGTGGAAAATTCACTGGGGCCGTACCCAAGGGTATTGCGGTTATCGGTCCAGCTATCGCTGAGGTAAGATCAACTATTGGAACCTTGGGAGGCTCCAAGGTTGTTTTATTGTTGGTACTTCTTTGTCCTCTATTCCCGCTCCCCGGGGCCCGTGAGGGGGGGTGATATTGCTTATGTTGATAGGTTGAGAAAAGACTACTACAGGCATAGGTTGTAAGAAGAATATGACTCTGCCTACTCCGTACTTCTTCCAAGTCTATGTATGGGTCCTGGAGTAGCTCTTCTGCTAGGGTGGCTGCTTCATCTTCTCCATTCTACGGAGTACACTAGTGCTGCTCGGAAGATGTCTGGTCGCTTGGTTAATAGTGGCCGTACAAATCTCGCTGTAGCTGCTGTCTTTTAAATACGTCAGGTATGTACCTCGAGTTTCCATTCAAATGCTTTGGGTGGGGATCTGCTTTTTTGATTCCTTCGAATAATAGTTCCTTGCCTCTCTCTGGAAGCCTCGGGATATATTTTCCAGACCACGAACACATCCACGATGCACATACTCCGTACCGTACGGAGTAATTGTATGACAATTTGGACAATTCTACTCCGTAATGCCCATACATATCACATAACAAAAGTACCATGGAACCATAAATAGCAGAAGTTCCATTCGACCTGTATACTTCTACTGTTCTAGACCCGAGTCACATGATACACGGAAAAGATGTCAATCTTAATCTCGGATAGTTCCCTCGCATTTGTCCACAGCCCATGTTCATGATTGGGGCTTCTTGGGCTCACCGGGATGTCAATGAACTTTGAATATGCCCCCTCTCCGAGCGCACACAAAATCTCGCAACGGGTGCGATCAATGTAGAAGCAGGCGGGTTAAATGTGATGAGCAGGGGCCACCATGCTCAAACTGCACAACACGCGAGTTAAAATGCACATACCTGAAAGTCGCCGCCGCTCGTCGCACGACGGCCAATATGGTTACCCCACCTAGTTCAACATCCGATGTGCCCCCACCCCGGTCGTTCGATGGCCACGACTGGCCCGTAGCCGCGCCACCTGGCCCAGGCCCAGTCGTGAGAGGATCAGCCCCAGTCGCAACTGCTCTAGCGCAAAGCAACTCATTCGGCATTGACAACCTAGAACTGATGCACCAATTCGCAACAGAAACATATGCAAGTCTCTGTATCAGCGACTCGGAGAGCAAAGTCTGGCAAACAGCCATCCCCAGGCTGGCCCTCAAACACCCCTACTTAATGAATGGCATCTTGGCACTAGCCTCAATGCACATCGCAACAACCTGCCTTGCACCATATGAAGCACAGCTCTATCTTGACACAGGACTGCAGTACTACAACCGCAGCATAACGCCATTCCGCAACGCGATTGACAGCATCACACCACAAAACTGCAATGCCGTCTTCGCGCATTCGATAGTGATGATTGCTGTCAGCATTGCCTCGCCGCGACTGACCGCCACGAAGGACGAGAGTACTAGCATCACGGAGAACATTGTCGTTCTGTTTGAGCTATTGCAAGGCGTGAAGAAGATTCTGCAGGTCAGCAAGTCATGGATTAATCTGCAACTGTTCTCGCAAGGCGAGTACTGGAAGACCACCCCTGTTGAAGTAGACCCTGATACTGGGGCAGCGCTGGCACATCTAGCTGCGCTCAACGACCTGGTTATGATCGGGATTTACTCTGAACAGCACCGTATTAATAAGGATGTTATCACGCACTTGCGACATTGTTATGCCAAGTTTGCGCGCTCGCCGGATCCGGCGCCTGTACTTGCTTGGTTGGGGGCTATTCAAAAGGATTTTGTGGATAGTCTGAAATGTCGGCAGCCGTTTTCATTGCTCATTCTTATGTACTGGGGTGTGCTACTGATGGAACTCGATGGGAAGCGGTGGTGGGCACGGAATGCAGGGAGAGCACTGGTCTGGGAGTTGTTCGAAGCTCTAAGAGATGGGGATCCGCGGTGGGAGGGCGCTCTTACTTGGGTGCAGGGAAAGCTACGGCTTTAATTATCAGAAGGAGATATACTGGAATCAGGCTTAAAGTCGCAGCATGACTTAAGCTCAAAGCGACACTTGGGACTAATTTATTGTACATATAGCATTTTTGAAGCGGTTTATTCAAATCTACGAATCTATTTCTCTTTTCGGGAACTGGTCAGGACTGAGAATTGCAGCGAGCGCAGATTCACGTCAGAAACCTGGGATAAAGTATTCAGGGCCATTCTCTCTACGGTTACTATGGTACTTTCCAACCATCAACGCGTGGATATCTCTGTCGTACGTCTGCTCGCATGACTAGACTACGCGACTGATGAATCAGAACAAAATATGACATTATTGGGGCCTAAACCGATTCCGCTGTTGGGTCAGCCAACACATTAAGGGTATCCAGATGACGTATATCAATAATCTGACGGCGAACTGTTGTATTCGTTAGATTATCGGGGCGCAGAGGAAAAACTCAATACTTGCAGTCTGACCCTCAGGCAAAATCGATCAAAATTTTCGGGATGATAACTTAGCGATGTGGGTGTTGAGACAGGAGTCATGTGATGTAGCAGGCATCACCCTAGATAGATAGCTAGTCGGGAGCTCCGTCTCCTTCCTAATACAACTCCCCCCTCCTCCTCTCTCTGAGTCCCACACAGTAGACCTCAACAGTGGGCGAGCTGCAAGCCCCGACGGTGGGCCAAGTGGTGGCTGCTGATCCCACGCACGATGGAGCGAAATGGGGACTAGCGGGCGTTTTTCCGCAGCTGAGAGACGGAGCTGAGAATCGTCACTTAGCATGAGCGTTGTTTCTCAGCCGCGGTGGACCTTGCATACAAATATATTGCCTGATCGGATCAATGCGGCTGAAACGATAGTCTCGGCGGGGTGTCAGATATGCCGGTATAGTTTAGAGCTGAGAAAATGGAGCCATCTTTTGGTCAATGATTTCGCCGAAACAGGTCTGATCTCCGAGCAAGTATATGTTCGTATGGAGGTACAATGAGTGATGACCGGAGTATGTATGGGTTAGGGCTTTGCACCGGAGGAGCTTGGTGGGTACACTCTTACTCTAACAACTCAACTACTAGGGATCTTTGAAGGGACATAATTGAGATCGAAGGGCATGTAAGCATTTGGAGTTGAAGAAGAGTTGTAGCAATGTTACAGAAGCGGCTTCAAGTTTATAGAATACAGGCCTTTGTCCACAACCCCTTCTACATAATTGTAAGATTCCTTCTCATCCTAAATCCGGAAAATCCTCGAGATTCGCGAGATCAGGAATAAGCCTCACGACTGCGCAGTCCAGGGGAACGCCTTAACCCTAGCTTTGGTCGCCTCATCTGTAAGCCAAGAGATTGAAACTGACCCTTCAGCCCCTAAGCATAAGTTTAATCAAGAGACTGTACATACCATTGTCCCGGAGAATATTTAACAGGTGTATATCCCCATTATAACTCTCCTGGAAAATCATTCTCTTACATACCGGGCAAAATGGCGTCCCCAACTTGCACCATTGAGGAATTTACACGCACCACATTCGACTATGTGGTCTGCGGTGGTGGAACTGCTGGCCTTACTGTGGCATCACGCCTCAGTGAGGACCCTAATGTGACCGTCGGTGTCATTGAGGCAGGAAAGTATCGCATCGGGGATCCATTGGTTGACACCCCGGCGGCATCTTCGCATATGATGGGCAATCCCGACTACGACTGGTGTATGTATACGGCACCGCAGGTAAGTTTCCTCCACATCGCCTGTCTGTTGTCAATTTGCCAACTGTTTCGTTTGTCTGTAGAAAGGCAATCATGACCGAAAGCACCAGATCACGCGAGGAAAGCTTCTCGGTGGATCCAGCGGCATCAACTATATGATATACGTGCGGCCATCGCTTCAGGATTTCGACGATTGGGCAGCATTGGTGGAGGATGATGGATGGTCTGCCAAGAATATGCAGCATTATATGAAGAAGCATCAGGTACGATCCAAGTACACTGAATTTCTAATCTCATTCGCTGTCGTGTTGGATGAAATCTTACGGAATCAACAGACACTCGAACCAGTCAATTCCATAATTGATCGCTCTACGATGCCATTGGTAGATGAGTTCCATGGCACAAGCGGGCCCATACGCACTGGATTCAACGATTCAGTTTTGTCCATTGAAAATGATATCATCAAAGCCTGTGAAGAGGTAACTGGGATCCCGACCAAGCCCACTGATCCGTGGAATGGCGATCACATCGGCTTCTACCACACTCTCGGCTCTGTGACTCGAACTGGACCAAACAAGGGAAAACGTAGCTACGCTGCACGCGGATACTATGAGGACAACCGCGCAACTCGCCCCAATCTCAAAGTGCTTTGCGAGGCCCTTGTCAACAGGGTAGTGCTAGACGGCACAAAAGCCACCGGTGCAATTCTCACTCACAATGGAGTCGAGTACCAGGTCTCGGCACGGCGCGAGGTCATCGTCAGCGGTGGTACGATAAAGACCCCGCAGATATTGGAGCTATCAGGAATCGGGAATCCGGAGATTTTGAAAGCCGCCGGCGTCGAATGCAAAGTCGCCAATAATGGCGTCGGCGCAAATGTCCAAGACCACATAATCACTCTCGCAGTGGTGGAAGTAAAGCCACACGTAATCACCGCAAATACGCTTCTGCAAGTGCCCGAGGCAATGCAAGCTGCCGGCAAGCAGTATGCTGAGACCGGTGAAGGCCCACTCAGCTCCATCTTTAATATGCAAGGCTTCTTCCCAGCGAAGAAGATCCTCTTGGAAGATGAGCTGGCAGATGTGATCCAGAGCATTCGAGATGTCAAGCCGACCAGCGCATTCCACGAGAAACAACTCGCCCAGGTCATTGCGCATCTGCAAAGTGACCACTCGGCCAACCTGCAGCTAATTACGGTTCCCTCTAACATGGATACGAAGACGATGATAGACGGTGACAAGATGAATCCAGCCGCTCCACCCGATCCAACCAAACCGGGTGGTGTGACCTTCACACTTGGTCTGCAGTACCCTGCAGCCAGAGGGTCTATCCACATCGAGAGCGCAGGTATGTTGCAACTAACCCGAAGAATCCCGCCTGATCCTCTATATGAGCCACATGAAATCCTAACCAGTATTCAGACCCAAACCAGACCCCCATTATCCAGCCAAATTACGGCGCACACCCCGCCGACGTGACTCTCCTTGCCGCGTGCCTCCGTTGGATCGACCAAGTCGCGGAATCAAAGCACCTGAAGCCATCAATCCTCCGGCGTGCGTGTCCAGAGCCCAGTATCGACCTACAGGATATGGATGCGAACCGAAAATCAGTGGAAGACCTGGTTGCGGGTGTGTACCATATCAACGGGTCTGTCGCTATGGGTGACGCTGTAGATAGTAGATTGCGGGTCAAGGGCGTCGAAGGACTGCGTGTTGTGGATGCGTCGGTATTCCCGAACAATGTTTCTGGCAATATTGTCAGCAGTGTATACGCTGTTGCGGAGAAGGCGGCCGATATGATTCGTGAGGATTCAGCTCTTTAGGGCTATTGGATGACATATGACGTATGATGTAGGACTTTTGGTCCCCCGGTAGGATTGCACTTCATGTCTTGTTTTGGTTATTCGTTAATGAGATAGTATGGCATTTCAAAAAACCAGTCCCTATGAATCAAGTAACTATTTCTTGAGCTACGCATTTGGCCACTGTTGGGCTGAATGCTTCTACAGGTTGGATCATGGAAAATGCTAGAGCAATTGAGACAAAAGGCCGCGGTAAATGATACTACTTTTATTTTCACATGTAGATGAATTAGCACCTTTGTATACTTTGGTAGTGCCTTACGACAATGATGCCGGCTATGCGTATCAAGTCCCATAAATAATCTATCAAAGGTTTACTCTATTGTAGATGTTCGATATTATAGCTTGAGACCTCTTAAGGGTCTCGGCCCATTGCTATTTGCGGGGAACGTTGTATTTAGGTAGTTCTGTAGCACATAATACGGAGAGAACCAGTCCACTTTCCGTAGAAACCTCGCTCTTCTCGCTGTTCTCACAGTTTTGGCCTGGAATGATTCCTGCTATCTGCATTAGATCGTCTAATATTTAAGATTTCCATCATAAGCCAGAACCCGCGCTAGTCCGTAATATACTTAGTCACCTGATCCTCTCATCAAATCACGGGCGCACGTGCAACAGAGCTGTATCCGCTAGTCCCAGGGCGGAAAGTCATCGCTCTCGACTCCAGCTCGCTTCTTCAATTTCCTTTGGCTTTGACTCAATTTCCGTAGCTGCATCGGTTTCGGGTTTTTCTTCTGAGATTTCCCTTCTATCAACCTCCGATCGCATTCTCCGCCCACAACTCCAACCCGCCAACGTCACCTCTTCATCCGATCCACCATGTCCAGCCAACCTCTCCTCCAAACCGCCCCAGGTAAGTCCGACAATTCTCCAAGCTCAGCAGCTTGGTAAGAGAACAAGCCGCCAAACAAGGCCATTGCCTCAACTGCCCCCTCAAATCCCAGCCATCCCCTCCAATCTTTCAACCCCTTCATTCCGAGCTTAGTTAACATCCAACAGGCAAGCGAATTGCTCTCCCAACCCGAGTCGAGCCCAAAGTCTTCTTCGCCAACGAGCGCACCTTCCTCTCATGGCTCAATTTCACTGTCATCCTCGGTGGTCTAGCCGTCGGCCTTCTTAACTTCGGCGACCGCATCGGCCGCATCTCCGCCGCCCTCTTCACCGTTATCGCCATGGGGGCGATGATCTACGCTCTAGTAACGTTCCATTGGCGTGCGCAGAGCATTCGCCGCCGTGGGCAGAGCGGCATTGATGACCGCTTCGGCCCTACAATCCTCGCCATTGCGCTCCTGGCTGCAGTGGTTGTCAACTTCATCCTGCGGATCAAGGACGGGCAGATGAACTAGGATTTGGATATATTATAAGAATTATTCCCTACCTCTCTTTGCCTTGATTATTTTGGATTGAAGAGCTTATTGTTTGGCCATCTGAATACCACTGATGGCGTTGGTCAACCCCCGTTCATTTCCTGTCTATGTTTCATTGCTAGCCACGTTGTGCTTTTATTTTATGTATCCATTTGGCGTATATTGGTCTGCTTTATGCTTATGAGACCTGAACGGTTCTTTCTTATTCACATCGAGTTTCGAGGGTCTGTCATTTCATTGCAACTGGAGTCTTGGGTTTGGCTTGTCTGACAAGCGAAAAACAAAGAGATTGAACGAATGAACTTGAATTCAATTCTCATTTCACATCGCTTATCTTGGTATTCACTTGAAGGCAAGTATTGGTACCCCTGCCAAGTACGTCCCTTGAGACTCTGCTCTCAGAGAGCGAACATATTGGAACTACGAGTGTAATCGGTTGTGTTGTTCCGCTAGCGTAGTTAGCGTAGTGCAGGATAAGGTCATATCCCGTGGCAAAATCCCCAAAAAACCATTAAATCTTTCTGGGTGGTTTTATGCGACCTCTCGTTGGTTGGTCAGAGTGGCGAAGCTTTCCAGTTGTTAAGGTTACCTCGGTGCTGACGTTAACACGCGCGTTCCACTGGGGGCACCTGGGCAACCTTGGAACCTTCCAAGAAATATAATGCACATTGTTGCAGTGATCGGCCCGGAAAGAGACAATGGAACCGAAAATTAATGGTTATAGACGGTGGATCTCGATCGGATCTCTAAATTTGAAAACATCGCTATCCTCAATGTGGTACCTCACATATGTATGGTACGGAGTATCATGTACACCGCACACCGTACTCCGTCCTCCGTGAGTAGCCCCTACAACATATGTAGTTCCTACCACATGGACACAATAACGCTCAACTGAACTTCGACCTATGCCTGGCTCAAGGGTCTCTGTTGAGCAAAACTGGCCTACAAACCCCGATTCTATCCTTGTGGGCATATTGTGGGAAATGTGGAGTTTTTCGATAGTAATTTTAACAGACGTTTATATACTCCGTACGGAGTATTCCGTATATTCGCCGTGGTATTTTAGGGATAGAATTAAATCTCAGCATATACGAAGTGCTCTGTACGGAGTAGGGATATTCAATACGGAATACTCCGTACTCCGTACAGATTCCGGAGTGGCTCAGTACTCCGCTAATCTTGGAATGGCAGTGTAAAGCACAATCTAGCCAGTGGACTTAGATAGGAGTAACTGGGCTTAGTGTACGGAGTTCTCCATACTTCATACCCCGTACGGAGTATGTATAAAGTGGCTAAGGAAAAAGGGGGTGGAGCACAAAACGGGGGAGCTTAGTTTGAATCATCCAGATCGGCGGGTTAACCCGAAGGAATGTTCTCGGGGGCACAACAATCCGAGTGTGGAATGAATGATCGGGATCTCCGAGAGAAAGTAGCTCCTCCATACGGAGTACGGAGGACTCCGTACTGGATATAAGAATACGTGGCTATAAGGATATATTAGGGTATCGTGTCCACGTGAAGATCCGGGGAAAGTGCGGAATTGTCCGATCTGCTGGCTTTTCGACCAAGTTCCACAACTTTCGATTCACTTTCTCAGCCACATCTGACCTGTGTATGGGTTTCCGTACTTTTGAACGGCTTCCCCTATTTGCTCAAGGCGCAGTCAGAACCTGTTTCTAGCCGGGCCCCCTGCAAAAATGGTAGATATACGGAGTAGATGCTGATTTGCTGGGGATCTCCCAGATCGCAGACACAACTGACTTAGGCACCAATCCCAGGGCAACTAAGGCCCAGACCGTTATTGGCTTGGCGATGGGCGAATGGTAATCAGCCCGGTTTGCTTGTTGGGTATGTTGGGTACGATGGGTACCTTCAGCCGTATGCATCCGACCATACTATGTACTTGTGAATGCGAAAGGGAAGAGAGAACATTCAGTATTCGTTGAATAGAGGGTATTGTCTAAATAGACAATATGAATAGAGATCTTCCAAAACAAAAGAAATCCCCAAAAAGACACACAGTTCATAAATGTATGACGTGTCGCAGATGAATGAGACTGATCCAATAGTTGTATGCCTAGAAAGGGGGTACATGATCGGACCATATAATTAGTAGCAGAAGAACAAGTATCACATCATGAACTCCACACCCTTTCTTCTTTCCAATTGCCCTTTTTTGGTTTCTCAAAATCCCCCTTTCTTCCCCTTTCTCTTTTTTTCCCATTTCGCCCCATTATCTTGTGTACACACCTTTTCTCTTCCCTTTTTTCTTTTCCTTGTACTCGCTTCTCCTCCTCTTATTAATAGATTTTCTCCGCCTTCCGTAATCAACTGTCGCGCGACATCCATTCTTTTCTCGTAATAAGCGCATGGACCAACTGCCAACTAATTCAACACCTCTATGCACTCACATGGCATGTTTCGCTTGCTTCCCTGGCCCTCTGCAATAGGAGGGAATAAGGTGATGGAAGAGGTCAAGATGCTGGCCCCCAACTGCACTGCAATCAATACCCTACCACTGCCCCAGCTAAAGCGCAAACGCTCCGATTCGGACGCGACCGATGCGCCCGCCCCGACGAAAGTCTGCGCGGATTCGCTTTCTACGCGCTCAATCCCGACCGTGCCAACTGAACCAGTCGCGTCCACGTCAACTGAATCCTCGTCAAATCCACCGGTCGCGTCCGCGTGTCCGTCGGCGCAGGACGCCGTCGCCGCTGGACCTAGTGTGACTCTACTTCGCGAGACCATCACCGCTCAACTGAGCTTGGAAGTGCTGCTCAAGCACAATGAACTTCGTCTCATTGATCAGGAGATTGCCAAGTGTCAAGTCGCTCTGGAACAGCTGCGACGCTGTGGCGAAATCCCCTACCCTGGATCCCGTGTCGCTGGTATCTCATCCGACGTGAGCTCTGGCACTGGCGCCTCGTTGCTGGCACCTGGAAATGGTCCGGCACCGATGTCGCCCGCGCCGTGGGGAGTGACAGAAGGTCCGTATGCACGCCACTATGCTCGGTGGTTGCTGCCCGATCCACGCTTTGACGGCGGAGAGTCCGATTCTCGGATGGCCAACTCGCTGGTTGAGGGTCGCTCCACGCGTGGTAATCCTGGTGATATGGGCATGTTGGCCGGCAAGATGCGTCCTCAACGAGGCTCAACCGGTACCAAGCATACATCGTTGTCGAGTGGTTATCCCGTGGTCAAGGAGAAATCCGGGCCGATGCTCATCCGGCGCAAGTCGGACGGTGTTCTGGTCAAGCTGGTCTGTCTGGACTGCCGGCGCGACAACTTCTCCAGCACCCAGGGGTTCATCAATCACTGTCGCATTGCGCACAACCGAAACTTTGCCAGCCACGATGCCGCTGCCATGGCATGTGGTCAATCTGTTCAGGTGGACGACGCTGGCATTGTCGTCGGCGGCTCTGCGGAACCTACTGCCAACCCGACCACTCCGGGCTTTGTGCATCCTCTGAATCGGTCGGACCATGTTGCTACTACGCCTTGGAAGCGTCTCCGTACGCTCGCCAAGGACTCTGCCACACCTTGCAAGCCAACTGCGGCGACCACACCCGCCGTTGCCACTCCTCCCACCTCTGCCGAACCAGCTTCCCAAAGACGTTCTAAGCCTGTCGCCCTGCCTCCAAACCCGCGATTCCTGGCTTCTCCCGCGACTCCTCATCTTTCAGCTCTCATGAAATCCCGTGGCGCTGGTCTGAATATGGACAAGTTGGTGGAAGAATCCCGAAGGCCTGTTGATCTTAGCAGTATCTTCAGTGATGACTCGGAAACCGATGATTCTCGCCGCTCCTCGACGGAGACCAGCCAGGCCACAATCGGTGCTCGCGCCGGTCGCCAGCCAATGCGTATGCCTGTTGGTCAAGCTGCTGCAGAGCCAGAGAGCCGAAAGGACTTCGGCCGAGCACATAGCCCGACCATGGAGCAAGCTACCCCGTCGCGCCCACAATCTTACCTGGACCTTTCACTCGCAGGGCAGTCTCAGTCATTTCAGTCTCGGGACTCGGACAGTCTGGAACATCAAACTCTCAGCCCTCACGCGATCGAATCTAACCAAGCTCCTAGTCTGGTCAGTGACGACGAGGATGACTACGAAGCGGCCTCCGACTCCGACAGTCCTTCCTCGTCCGAGGCAGATGAAGAAGAACAAGAGTTCCGACACATCCACGTTGAAGACGACGAGCGTGCCGCGGCTCCCTCGGCTGCTGCTGACGCTAAGTCAAGCTCTTCTCTTGCGAGCCCCGCCCCACAATCTGCGCAGCACTTGTCTCAGCCATTGAAGCGCAATCGCCCCAAGAAAATATCCTCCATGGTCCCGTTCAGTGACAAGGATAGCCATCGCGTGGGCTATATCCAGTCCGATGATACTGCCACTCAGGCCAAACGCACCCCCGAGCGCCAGCTCCATCCATCCAAGCGTTGATATCACGACCATCTGGTTGTTGACACGTCAAACAAAAGTCTTTCCCAAAACAAACCACTTCAGGGCTATAACACCCTATTTGATACCAGTACCTACCTGGTGCCTTGATGCGATTTGAACCGCGACTGTTCCAACTGTTACCGTCCCTTCTTTCGTTTCACCTCCTCTTCCTTGCCCCTTGTCCCAGTTCTTCCTTCAACGGCAGATGTTGAGTCTCCTCCTGTTGCTCCCTCCTGATGTTTCTCTCGACTTTTTCCCTCGTGAGAAATCTATGCCTCTTTCTTCCTTTTGTTCGTCATGCCGAAAACAAAATTCACTGGAAACCTCGGCCATCTTGACGATGGCCTGTGATGCATGGATTGCATGATGATTTGATGAATTTCCTCTGTCTCTCCCCTCCCCCCACCTTTTATTCTTCGTGATGCATGCGTCCTCTCCTGTATCTGATATCTGCTTCTAATCAAGACTTCACGGCCGTCAATTTGTACATAGCGATAAGTTCGAAAGAAAAAAAAATGCGACTGGTTTGCATAGATGAGTCCCGTCCTGGATATTGACATAGTCAGATTTGTGTGATGTAGTGTAGATGTGATACCTGGTAGAAGAGTCACAGGGTGGTTGAGAGCTGCTAGAGCTGGTAGTGACAGGTGATGTGTGTTAGGATAGCCATGCCACAGGTTGATCTGCAACTAATTGCATCTATCCTTGGGTCATGCCAGACAGGCTCCAGGGGAGGTCTGATATGATTTGAGGGGGATGTTAGATGAAGAGAGGTTGGAGTTCAGGTGATAAAGTTTGTGATTTGAGGTTGATGATTTGTGTCTGGGATGGAAAGTGAGGCGTGTGGCTAGGGTGTACGGAGTACATGTTCTTTGTTCTAACGTCCTTCACTCGACTTGAATTATATTTGATTTGTACATATACCACATCCCTAGTTTTCACAACTCATTGTTTTAGCCTCTTGCTACTTCTTGTTCCAAGCTTGCGAACATTGTTCTCTGGTACCTTGGGTGGACTGTTCACTGACTTCACCGGCTCAACAGCCAACCCGGGATATTGACCAGTATAGTAACCCGAAAAAGTGATATTGCGAAGCACATACGCGACCCTCTCAATGTCAATGAGAGAGATAGGTCCATCCCCAGACTCGCCAATGTCCTTGTTCAGTCGCGCCCGCAGCTCCTGTACCGCATTCCACAGATCTCGATACTCATTCATATTGTACTTGGCAATCAAGTCTCCATTGGGCTTTTTGTATTGCGACCCTTTCTGTTCCCTGAAGCCCTCCCTACTATCACCAGTGGACGCTTTGAGCTCGGGGTCTCCAAGTCCAGGGAAATCCATCAGACACAGCCAGAGATAAACATCATCGCTGTAGAATGGGACTTGTCTCTCTGCGTCACCGATAACGGTAGAAATAGACAAAATCAGTGATGCCGTGGCTGGCCCAACGCCACGGAGAGGCCCAGTGAGAGCATCCAGACTGGTCTTTGGAAACGCGTCATTCGGCGCGAGCACGGGGTCTGCATTTGGTAGGGCAGCAAAAGCCGTTGATGTGGAATTGATGACTGTCGTGTCCTGGTTATTTTTGATCATCCCCATGAGCATGGGACGAGAAACTCCGTGTTTCCTGGAGAAATCGGTCAGATGGACTTCGAGACCGTCTTCTCAAAGGCAACTGGTCACTTACAGCTTCCATTCCATGATATCAATCAATTCCTCTCTGAGCAGGTATGCTCCCTTCTCATTATCTCTCGATTCACTATCTTTCCGCTCCGCAATAATCTTCGGCAGGGTTTCATACCGCCATTGATCGAGTTGAAGATACTTGTTTGTTTCTTCGCGGATATGCTTGTCCTCGGATGGATCGAGGTCTGTCTTTGCGGTTGATGCCGCGCTATCTTTTGTTTCTGCCTTGCGCTTTGATCCTTTTGCTGACTTCGACTTCGACTGCAGCTTCAGCTTGATCTTGTGGCTGTGCGCTTGCTCCACCGTCGACGAGTAGCGTGATAGCAGCTCGCGGAATGTTGCAGGGGTGATATGGTGCGGATGGAAAGAGACGCATGGCTTGTTACCATCATTTTGATCACTACCTGCTTTGCCTCGAACTTGAATTTTTTGGACAGCAGCTGTTACTGTATTTGGTTTCTTGACCATGGTTGAAGACCGCGACTGTGAAGATGGAGGGAATGGAGCGTGGAGATAAAGCTGGTCGTTATCGCGGCGTCGGAAGCTGGTAAGCCATTGTAATATCGGTGTCATGGCTTGTATTTTACACGCTGAGCATGGTAACTTACGGTACTATATTACAATAGGCCCAGAGGGCTACCTAGGAACCTAAATGGACAGATCAAATTGTCCGAAGAAGAGTCAATTCTATGACGTTTGCTCTCTTTCGATTAATTTACAGATCAGCATGGATAGTACAACCACGATGCAACCTTGGAAGACAACTCAACATATCTTGTTTTCTCGACGATAGTTGTATGCGCCAACCAAAGCAACAACGTGGAAAGCACTGCCAATCACCGCGAAGATATGCCAAAGCTGATGTGAATGGCCCCAAATATCAAAGGTGCCAGGACTCAGTCTTTCTGGAAATCGATAGACAAAAACACTCACTCCGACTAAAAGGGTGAGCGCTTCTGCGAGATACCACCCAGCCCCGATCTCATTACTCGCGCGAGTCCAGCCTAGTTCAATCACACTCTGCAGGATAGGCAACATGGCAGAGATAGCGAGTAAAGAGAAAACACCTCCTCGCAAAGTTCTCATTTTGTTCCCTCCACCACCGGTATCGAACAACGTGATGGCAGCGCCAATTGCCGAGAGAATATTGAGTCCCCAATATACCCGTTGAACCAAGGGTCTGCAGTAAAACGCGTAATAAGTCATAGAGGTACCGGCTCCAAGGGCAAGGAAGCAGATGCCGAGGATATCCATCTTGCCCCAGAGATGATGAATGTTGTAAGAGTGGCTTCTGAGGGTGTGAAACCCAGCACTGAGGCCAAAGCAGATAGTTGCCGAGGACAAGAAGGACCCGAAAGCAAGAACATCGGCGCGGGTGACATCAAAGTCCTTTGAAAGCGATACCGAGTAATTGAATGCAATTGCAACAGCAATAAAGCCCATGGAGCTTAATAAATGGGTCCATATGTTCATTGTTTCCATATGTAAACAGCGCCACAGGCGCAAAGATCGCGTGTAGGAATATGTGGGCATCGGGTGGCCTTCCAAAATATAGTCATTATCGCGCAGCCATCCTGGAATCTGTTCTTTGCTTCCAATGGCGGGCCAGTATGATTGATTATCTAGCTTGGATGAAGCTGGCGGGCTCTCCGTCAACTGGGGATCTTTGAGCGGGGATGAAGACATCGCGCGACGGGTCATCCTTGCAGTCATCCAGCGGCATCTGAAGCTGTCAAGGTCGAGGTCTCAAGGAACGAGCAACTGGAAGATTGCCTAGAAATTTTGGAGATATGTTGAGAAATGAAACAACTTGGCGGGGGTGCATATGTTTCTCCTAAGTCTCTAAGCGCCCACCCTGGCGCCGCAACACGCGACTGTGAAACTCATCACACCGAACACGTGTCAGGACTAGCAGATCGATCATTAACCTCGGAGAGACACTCCAAAAAGTTCTTGATAAACGACATAATTAGGTACGTAACAATCTTACCAGCGTTAGCATAATTTTGATGCTATGTTAGCCACTTTGTAGTGGGTTCCTCGTGCCAAAGCAAATTAATCTACGAGTCTCAGTTGTATAGATCTTTATGACCACTTCCAGAGCTAAGATAAAACCTAACGAATTTGACTAAAATTAACGCTTACATACCGTTCTAGGTTTAGAATATTATAGATTTACCAGTCTCAAGTTAGCGTGTCCTCGAGCAGCACATCGCTCGTTTCAGGGACTATTTGGACATTTGCCCGGCGGCTCCATGGCAATGGACATAATTTCTCAGCCTGAAAGCAGGGCTGAATGCATGCAGGTATATTTTTATCTGTGGTGGTTGACCAGTCGCAGCAAGAAGACTGATCCTGGAGTAGAACGCATAGGCTTGGGGCTCCTATATGCGCCTGCATTTTCTACAATGTCGTTAAACATAAAACAAATGTTTATCATCCATATAATAACTATATTGACACAATTTCCCCATTTCCCCATCCTTACACTTAACCCATTCCTTATTGTGTTTGTCCTTGCACTATGGATGTCACGACAAACAATGGCACCGCAGGCTGGGTTTCAGGACCCAATACACGGGGAACGATGGACATTGTTTGGTCCTCGTTATTGACAGTCTTTCTTTGTACTTGGACGGCAGTCTGTTTGAATCTTCCCAATCCTAAAGATACTCCATTTCAAATCTTTTGCCGCCGGACGAAATGGATGTTTTGGGCGATTGTCTCCCCGGAGTTGGTCCTGTCAGTAGCCATAGGCCAATATGCATCGGCACGACGATCTGTGAAGCGTTTCCGCAAGCTCGGAGTGGATCAAAACAGATGGACCCTCCGTCATGGTTTCTATGCCGACATGGGTGGGATGCTCCTTCAGCCTGTCGACAGCACACCTTTTCTGGTCAATAGCCGTCAATTGGTGTATCTGGTCGAGAAGCAGTACTTGGAATGCCCACCAATCACTCAAAGTGAGATATGGGACAAGTCAAAAACGGATACACTCGCCAGGCTTCTCAGCTTAGGGCAATCCATCTGGCTCATGATTCAACTCTTTGGCCGCCTCATCCTCAAGCTTCCAATTACTACACTTGAACTATCCGCCGGGGCGATTGTGATTTGTACCTTTGGGACGTTTATCTGTTGGATGCACAAGCCAAGCGACGTACACACCGGCATTGTGCTAAGCATGGACGTTAGCATAGCCGAGATTCTCCTCAAAGCTGGTGATGCCGCTGCTGCACCTTACCGCCATACACCTCTCGACTTTGTTGCTAAACAATCATTCACTTGTGGTTATGAGGTGATGGGATTCTTCGGTCTACGTTTTGATGACCGCGAGAGACCCCTGCGACGCTTTCCAAATGATAGGTTCCCGGATATCGGAACATTCGAAAAATTCACATTGTTTTGTCTGACCTCGGCATTCGCCTCCTTTCACCTCATAGGATGGTATTTCGCCTTTCCATCTCGAGTTGAGCAGATTCTTTGGCGGATTTCAAGCTCGATTGTAACGGGAGCAACCGTGTTATATTGGGTTCTCGAAACAATAGCTGCTCGTCAGCGTTATGGGAGATGGGACAAATATTTAATCTGGCTGCGCCTGAAAAAACCGCACCCACATCGACATATTGATGCAGAAGCTACTCTAGCACGTCAGGACACCGTTAGTCGTTTGGACGCCTTTGAAAAAGAGCAAAAAGAGGCAAAGCCTATCTTACTTTGGGAAGTTGGTATCATTCTTCCCGTAATCGTCTTGTATGTTAGTGCTCGAGGATATATGCTTGTCGAGGTATTTGTTGGTTTACGCCGACTGCCAATCGGGACGTTCACTACCTTTGAAGTCTCAGAAATGATACCTCATTGGTACTGAATAGAATATACCTAGGTAGTCTTCTTAGTTCTCTCAGATTTGTCATTTCTCCATGCTCAACATTTAGATTGCTCAACTCAAGTGATAGCAAGCCCATACATATATTGAAAGATAGTCTTCATTTTGGGTATCTCATCTCAAATGCAACCGCTAATGTACAGCAAATATTGAAAAACAGGTAGCACCTAAAGATCTCAAAACAGCACCGCTACCCCGAGTCCTAGCAAGCTTACCCAAGTCAAAGCCTTGATATCAGAAGCACTCCCCTCTTTTAGACTTGCAATCGAATTGGCTTCTAACCCACTATACGATTTAGTCGGGACTCCTTCGTTAAAATCATCATCAGCATCAGAGTTGGAACCATCATTGTCCTCATCATTATTGCTGGTCTCCGTAGCCAAGGCTCTGGAAGCACCAGCAGTAGCGCTGGCACTTGGAATGACAGAAGCTGCACCCGAGCGCATAGCCAATGCAGGTGTCGATATCCGCACGGATGGTTTGGTCCTGGCACATTTTTGTTGGCGCGTGGACTCTGCATATACCCGGGATGGGTCATCAGGACAGTCTTTATAGCAACTGAAACTATATCAGCATTGCAATGTGTTTGGGATGCATGGTGATGGTTTGCAGGTTAGGTATTGGACTTACTTCACCATGTTCGTGCTACTAGTACACTGACAGGCCCAGTCGCCCAGTGCGCATGTGTTCAAAATAGACTGCATTGATTGGATACATTGTGCGATGGTACTATTGCAGTTGAATGTTAGTATTTGGGCCCCGGGTGGATTAAAAACACATTCACGAATGGATGTATCCACGTGGACGTTGGACTCGACCTACTTGTCTGTAGCACAGGTAGTTTTTACTACGCCGATTGCCGATGTCGCTGCCGTTGTGTCTGCTGAGGCGAGCGTCGCGAGTAGCATCAGTGGGATCGTGGATTTCAAGTAATGCATTTTGGCAGTCCTATACTAGAAAGGCGAAGACCGTCCCGCAAATTTAATCAACTGGCACAGTAGGAGTGAGATGAAATTCGGAAGTATGATTAAAGAAACCCAGAATATTATAAGCATAATGTGTCCATTGCTGCATTTCTATCAAAGACAAAACATTCCATCCCCGACGTCTGCTTCGGTTCTGTATATAACCTGGCCCCCTTCCAAATGTGATGGATGACCACGCGAGTTTCCATGTGTGAAGGGAATATCTTGATCATCTACGGAGTAGATTGAATGACAACGTAGAAGGCCATATTGTCGAAGCTCAACGCTCAAAATCCAGAGACCAATTGGGTCTCCAGGTCTGGCAAGAAAGGGATGGGTCGGGGCGTGGAATTCCTGGTTAAATGCCCATCCCTCAACATAATCTCGAGCTATCTGACCCTACGGAGTAAACAGAATTCGAGCTAAGGGGTTGGAGGAGGACAGGAAGGGGCGAGATTAATTCCTAGCACACCGTTACATTCTTGTCCCTGATGGTTCAAGGTTGTTGTGCTGCATCCCTGGCATCTTTGTTCTGCGCACGCGCCAATAAGGAGAATTTTTCCTGGGCAGTAGGTGAAGGAGGTAGATACCTGCATATTATTTTGGTTATTTTGTTTCGAGGATTATTTTGTGTCGAGATCTGAGGAATGTTAGATCAACGTTAATTGAGGTGGTTGGCCTTTGCTCCACTATACTATGGACTAGGTACCTAGCCAGGTAGTCCATTACAAAATGTATGTAACTACTGTTTTCTTGCCAAGTTGAGCTGTGACCTTTCTCCATCAGTTGGATAGAAAGAAAGGAATAGACAACACCAAAAGCAATAGGCCTGCTTTTATACCCAAGAATACCTACATCATTCTACACTGATTCTCAAATATACCTATAGGCATAACTAATGTTGTCGGGCTTGCCCCCAAACAAGAGGATATGTAATAAGAAAAAAGTTGTCTATAATCAATAATTCATTGCAGTAATTTTACCCAAAAGAAAATCCACAAGGCTTACCATAAGCCATAGTGATGCTATATACATCAAACCTGCCGAGGTAAAAATTTTACAGACCCTTGGCTTGCTTAGCTTCGGCAAGAGCCTCCTTAAGCGCCGCGAGGGCTTTGTCAACGTCGCCGCGGTTGGAATCAGTGACACTGACACCCATGTGGCCGAAACGGATGTACTTGGTAGCAATGTCCTTGTGCAGACCAGCTGCAAAGATGACACCACGCTTGAGCAGACCAGGCAGAACATCGGGAGCGGACAGACCGTCAGGCAGGTACATGGCAGTCATACCATGGGCCTGGCATTCAGGCCGAGGAGCGAGCTGCTTGAGACCAAGCGCCGCAGCAGCAGCCTTGACCTTATCCGAGATCTCGGTGTGGATGGCGAAGCGGCCGGGGACATCAACGGTGATCTGGCTGAGGGTGGTGTGCAAGGCGTGGACGAGCTGGGTGGGCGGGGTAGCGAAGTAGGAGGGCTTGTTGTTCTCGTAGTTCTTCATGATAGGGAGCCAGTTGGCGATGGAAGCGTAGTAAGCGCCAGGAGGGGTCTTGCGCGATTGGGCAGCCTGGATGGCGCGGCCGGAGGTCATGACGATGCTCAGACCGGGCGGGCAGCCGATGGCCTTCTGTGAGGCTGTGAGGACGGCGTCGAGATCCCACTCGTCAAAAGCGATCTCCTCCGAGCCGACACTGCACACGCCGTCCACAACGACGAGGGTCTCTGGGCTGACGCGGCGAACCAATTGCGCCACACCCTTGACATCCGAAAGGACGCCGGTCGAGGTATCGACGTGTGTAAGCGTGATGAGCTTGTACTGCTTCTGCTTCAACGCCTGCTCCACTTCCTCCAACGATGGGCGTTCACCAATGGGCGCCGTGAGGTGTGTCACATTGGCACCGTAGATCTCCAGACACTTGCCGAATGAGTCACCAAAGTAGCCGGTGTTGAGGATGAGAGCATTCTCGCCACGCTCGATCAGGTTCGCGGAGACGAGATCCCAGCCAAGGGTGCCGCTTCCGGAGATGATGAAGGGTTGCGCGGTGGGGTTGGTGGACTGGAAGAGCTTGCGCACGAGAGTCAGAGTCTCGCCGAAGACCTTCACGAAGCCGGGAGCGACATGGCTCTCACTGTGGGAGTTAGTTTATTTCATCGCAGCATCTAAGCATTGAGACTTGGACACTCACGCATAGTGGGACATCGACTGGAGGACGGCATCGTCGAATTCGATGGGACCGGGGATAAGGAGGGTGTTGTGAGGGGCTTGAGCAGACATGGTGGGAGTTGGGTTTGGAAGAGGGGCAGGAACGGAGCGATCGATAGGTTTATATTCGATATCGTCGGGAAATAGCGAATCTCTCTCGGTCGAGAATGGTGTATTGAGGTCGGGCAACGGAAGGCTCTGGTCCAGGTGTCTGGAAATCAGGCTCAGACGCTGCGTAGTCGACTTGGACGCCAGCTTTCCGAGTGCGGCGAGCCGCGGGGTACCTTCGCGTGAAAGGGGATTGGAGGAGTTCCCGAGGGTAACTTTCGACTCTCGGGGATCGCCGCCGACAGGTGGATTGATCGGGTGAAGGACCGATTGGGATTCGATGATTTGTTTATTCGGATGAGACCGAAGGTGAATGTGAAGATGTGAGAATCCGGATATTCATGAATCAAGTGCCTGTGTCTCTAGATCTGTCTGTTTTTTTTTTTTTTTCCTTTTTTTTTTTGGCTGGGCGTTTCCACGTCGGAGAAGAGAATGCCGGGCCCTACCGAGTGACTCCAACAGCCTACGAGATACGCTGTAGGGGTTATTCTATATTTGGATTTGGTATATCAATTGATCAATATCTGGGGTAATGTATGTGATCCTTCCAATTTATATCGTATGGTATTTTATGAGCAATGGAATTGGTGGTATGTCTACGGAGTATTGTTTGGCTATCTATTGTTGAAGATGGAGTTTCTTATATAGTACTCCGTACACGGTATGAAAATTCGCTTTCTCCTTTGAACACATATCCATCCGTACTGGCCAATCTATTCCATCTATCAATCTAAAGGCCGATGTCTGCAGGCATCTGTCAATCAATTCGACTCTTAGATCCCAATGCAGCCCGGAGATTGCGCAGTATACTATGTCCTGAACCCCTCACGGTGACCTCCGCAAAGGATTAGGAAACTTCCGAAGGAGTATGGGGTAGATTGTGGGCTGGACTTATTAACCCGGGCAGCATTCGGACGAGACATTCGGCCTAACAAGCCAATGCTAAAGCAAAAACAAAGATCGGGGGATGGCTTCATAGACCAGATAGCGCTAGCCAGGTTAGGCCCGCGCTATAGGGCTTAGGGCATTGCGTAGTGCTCTTCCCCGCGACGGGAAGCTCCATCAGGCTGAAGCCAACAGGCATTGTTTCTATCTGGCTTTCTCTGATTTCTGTTCACAGTAGATGGTTCATTGATCTCCATTTACCCCACACGCACCATTCAGGATGACCGCCCGTTTGGTATTGGTCATTGGTGACCTGTTCATCCCTGACCGAGCTCCTGTAAGCTGTCCTCAGCTCAGCTTCTTTACGTCCGCTAACACATTGTCTAGGATCTTCCAGCCAAGGTTCGTCTTGAAGTTAAGAGACACGATTTTGCAGCCCTACTGATACCTTTCTTCAATACTAGTTCCGCAAACTCCTGACACCCGGGAAGATCGGTCAGACATTATGCCTCGGAAACCTGACCGATCGCGAGACCTATGAATTCCTCCGCGAAGTAGCCCCGGATCTGCAGATGGTGAAGGGCGACTTCGATGTTGACTCTCCCAATCTCCCTCTCTCCAAAATTGTGAACCATGGCAGCCTACGAATCGGCTTCACTCATGGCCACACCATCGTACCACCCGCTGACGCTGATGCATTGCTCATCGCAGCCCGCCAGATGGATGTTGATGTCTTGTTGTGGGGAGGTACCCATCGCTTTGAGGCATTTGAGATGGAGGGCCGATTCTTTATCAACCCGGGAAGTGCAACGGGGGCCATGAGCTCGGGCTTCTGGCCAGATGGAGAGGAGCCTACGCCGAGTTTCTGCTTGATGGACGTGAGTGGCTCCGATGGGCTTGAGAGTTGTGGACATGCTGACTCTGAATAGATCCAAGGGGACGTCCTTGTGTTGTACGTTTACCAATTGAAGACCGATGCCAATGGTGTGGAAAACGTAGCCGTGGAGAAGGTCTCCTTCCGCAAGAACCATCCCCCGGCTTCGTGACGTTGTCACAATGTCTTCCATCCCCCTCACTTCCTCTTTCTGCCGTGTAAATATTTGTATTGTTGTTTGCCTGGGCAGCGTTCTTCTCGCTTTCCCTTTTGCCGATTCCAAGCTTTTTGTTTTAATTTGATACATGATACCTCAAATCGAGTCATTTCCTTAGAGTCATGATGTTGCATTCCCAGGCTCACCAGTTGAATTATTTGGCCTGATATCTATCCAGTATGCTATACATCTAGAGAATTGAATACGCTTGTTCTTTGATATGCTCATAGTGCTGGTTATGCTCAAGACTCTCGTTCCTAGAGCAACAAGACTTGCACCTGTAGCAGATTGGCAAGTACTTTTAGGGTAGCGCAAAATCGAGGAAGAAGAGTATCATCCGGGGGTTTCTTCTGTAATTTTGAAATACCTCGAGAGATCTATGGCTTCTGCATGTATGTATGTACCCACCGATGTAGTATGGAGTACACACCGCCCGGCAGTATACCGCCCATTCATCAGCCAAAAAAGACGCTATTCCCAAAATAGAAGGCCTCTCATTGCCAAATCCCAGAACTGCAATTCTCTCCCGCCTAGAGATCCTCAAGAGAGAGGTCTACTTACTTCCTTTCAAATCCAAATCATCTGCGCAGCTCCCAATCCCCAGCGATCCAAATATTCCCCTTTCCTTTGCCGAATTTGGAGCGCGCAGATTAAACAGATCCTCGGAGAGCTCTGATTGCTCCCCTCATCGATATCCCCGGCGCTTTCACCGACCCTTTCGATTACCGCCCACCCGCGAGACCTTTTATTTTGAACGACAAAATGGCTGCAGAGGGCCAGGAGATTCCGGAGGAGATCAAGCCAGAGCAGATCCCAGCTCAGGAAGATGGCGCAGATGACGAGGTAGGGTGTGATCAGGTCCATTCCGCTGCACTGAAAGCAATCCGATTCTTTGTTCAAGATCTTTGAGTTTTTCTCTTTTATGGTCGCGCTGCGTATTTTGTTCCCCCTTATATATGAGACCTACCCGCTAACATGATTGATTCCTACAGGAGGAGATTGAGGCCATGAAGCGTCGAGTGGCCGAGATGGAATCAGAGGCTGCCAAGCTGCGTGAGATGCAGGCCGATCTCGACCAGCAGTCCGAAAGCCTCCAGGAGAACAAGGAAGATATTGACGCGCGTAGTATTTTCGTCGGCAATGTCGATTACGGTGCTTCGCCTGAAGAGATCCAGGCTCACTTCCAGAGCTGTGGTTCCATCAACCGGGTCACCATCTTGTTGGACAAGTTCTCTGGCCAGCCGAAAGGGTGAGAATCGAACTTCCAGAAGGTACATACAGATTGAGGTGTGCTAATAGGCCCTACAGTTATGCCTACGTTGAATTTGCGGAACCCAGCCTGGTCGCGCAGGCTCTGGTGTTGAACGAGAGCGTCTTCCGCGGTCGCAACTTGAAGGTCAGTTCTGAAGACTGTTACTATTCCCTTTATAGCTGCTGACATCCAATGATAGGTGGTTCCCAAGCGCACCAACCTGCCCGGTATGCACCGTGGCCGTGGTCGGGGAGCCTACCGCGGTCGTGGTCGTGGCTTCCCTCGTGGTGGTGGATATCGTGGTGGCTTCCGGGGCAGGGGACGTGGCTTCTCGCCCTACTAAGTGTGTTTGGTGAAGGTGCTTTGACAGCCCCGTCAGAGTTCACGACAATCCGAACTGATCCTTTCCTCATTTCGCTAGGTGTGGCTTTGGAGTTGTGGGATGTGTGCTGTACAATAATTTCCGGGCAATCAACAGAGACTTAGCAAAGAAAAGAAAAAAACAAAGCAAAAACAAAGATGAACAGAGAGGAAGAGGCTCATGACTATTGGGGGTGGAGAGGGTTGTATTTGACGAATGTACGCTAGTACTAGCAATTTGGATGATATAGAAGCAACCGTGGACTTTTGGAACCCATAGAGGAATGAGGGACTATGCTGGCCTATATGACCATCTAGATATTCTATACTCCGGAGACCAGATCGAAAAGACTGCCTACTCCGTACATCGAGACCTGAATCTGGCTGCCTGGACACGATTATATCGCCACTCTACCCGCCCGCACCCGCAGCCAGTGAATCCTCCAATATTACATATGCCCAGTAGACCAGAAAATGAAAGATCGTGGGAATAAAAAAAAAATGGAGAAAGTAATAGCTCGGTTTGGTGTATGAGTTGATCTCCCGTGCTCAGCCCCAGGAAGTACTGACCGGGTATCTTGTAATAGTGAAATACGTAGTCCGAGTACCTGCGCCATACAAACCCGGGCGCACCTAAACGCCTAACCCTTCCTTTCTCTTCCTTCTCCTCTCTCAACACTACCCCATCCACACCCTGCAAATCACCTCTCCTACCCACTCTTTCCAGGCTTTGACCCTGGGCGAACTTGGTTTGGCCCTTCTCCCCCTCGTGGATGTGCGCGCCCGCGCTATTCTTTGGGCGTGATTGATCGCTTCGCATCATGGCGTCAAATCTCCCAGCGTAGGTGGACTTGGTGACCTCTTGAGATCTTGAGATCATCGCTAATTTCATGAATTGCAGCCAGCCAAATCTCCGGGTCACGAGTAAGATTGCCCTGGTCATCGTCGATTCATCGATTCTGCGGGGTTCCGCGTCGGGACAAGACTAACCTTTCTGACTATAGTTATCGCGGCTGACGGCTTGTACAAACGAGATGTCTTTCGTATGTGTATCCCCATCTTTCGATCTTGGGATCGGTCGATCAAATACCGCGGGGTTGAGCTGACCCCCTCTTTTCTAGGATTCCCCGATCCGTTCGCCGTGGCTACTGTTGGAGGAGAGCAAACACATACAACTTCCGTGATTAAGAAGACCCTCAATCCTTATTGGAATGAGCCATTCGACTTGTATGTAATTTCCGCCGTTCTCATGAAATGGGACGTGTTGACCGTGTATCGATCGCAACAGGAAAGTCAATGAGGACAGTATTCTCGCGATCCAGATCTTCGACCAGAAGAAATTCAAGAAGAAGGACCAGGGTTTCCTCGGAGTCATCAATGTTCGCATCGGCGATGTCATTGATTTGTCGATGGGTGGTGATGGTATGTCCCCAAAAATGCCGATCGCGAGACATCGCAACGTGGACTGACCTGACGGCTTCGTGCTCCCCCCACCACAGAAATGCTCACGCGTGATTTGAAAAAGTCAAATGATAACCTTGTGGTCCACGGAAAATTGATCATTAATCTATCATCAAACCTCAGCACTCCGCACCCCAATCAGAATGGCCTCCAGCGTCAACAGGCCCAGACGTCGACATCGAGCGGCCTTGTGCCTCAGGTTGCCGCATCAACTCCGCAATCGCAAGCAGGCCCGAGCAATCTTGATTCATCTACTGCCGCAGATTCGAGTTTAACAGCCGCCCTTTCAAGCTTATCATTGAACCAGCGTAGCCCGTCGACCGCTCCGCCAGCCGGCGCCCCTCCCCCGTCGAATGGAGCTCCTACTAATCCCCCTGGACCCAGCGCCCCTTCTCGCGCCAACCTCAGCTCCTTTGAGGATAGCCAGGGTCGACTCCCTGCCGGTTATGAGCGTCGCGAGGACAACTTGGGACGAACATATTATGTGGATCACAACACTCGCACCACGACTTGGTCACGACCATCCGCCAACTACAACGAGCATGCCCAGCGTTCGCAGCGCGAAGCCAACATGCAGCTCGAACGTCGGGCCCATCAGAGCAGAATGCTTCCGGAAGACCGAACTGGCGCCAGTTCACCGAACCTACCGGATGCACAGCAGATACCTACGCCACCGCCCGGGCCTACCGCAGGAACCTCTCTCGCAACTGGAGCCCCGGCTGGCTCCAACGCTGCTGCGGTCTCCATGATGGCAACGGGAGCCACCACTGCAGGTACAGGGGAGCTTCCACCAGGGTGGGAACGAAGAGTGACGCCCGAGGGACGACCCTACTTTGTGGACCACAACACGCGCACTACGACATGGGTTGATCCTCGCCGACAACAGTACATTCGCATGTATGGCCAGGGCCAGACCACTGGAGGCGCGAACAATACCACTATTCAACAGCAGCCCGTATCCCAATTGGGTCCTCTCCCAAGCGGTTGGGAGATGCGTCTGACCAACACTGCGCGAGTATATTTCGTTGACCACAACACCAAGACAACTACATGGGATGACCCACGGTTGCCATCCTCCTTGGATCAAGGCGTGCCTCAGTACAAGCGTGACTTCCGACGCAAGCTTATCTACTTCCGATCCCAACCCGCGTTGCGCATCATGTCCGGACAATGCCACGTCAAGGTTCGTCGTAATAACATTTTCGAGGATTCCTATGCCGAGATTATGCGGCAGAGCGCCTCCGATCTTAAGAAGCGCTTAATGATCAAGTTCGATGGTGAAGATGGTCTCGACTATGGCGGTCTTTCACGGTATGATGGATTCTCTTCTTTTAGATGGTTATTCAAATCGATACTAACTTTCCCAGTGAATTCTTCTTCCTTCTCTCTCACGAAATGTTCAATCCTTTCTACTGTCTCTTCGAATATTCTGCCCACGATAATTATACCTTGCAGATTAATCCCCACTCGGGCGTGAACCCCGAGCATCTCAATTACTTCAAGTTCATCGGTCGAGTGGTTGGTCTGGCTATCTTCCACCGTCGTTTCTTGGACTCCTTCTTCATTGGAGCTTTCTACAAAATGATGTTGCGGAAGAAGGTTACTCTTCAGGATATGGAGGGTGTGGACGAGGATCTGCACCGGAACTTGGCATGGACACTGTAAGTTTGATCCGTGAAATCTCATATAAAAAAAAACTGTGCCGTTAACACCATGGCAGGGATAATGACATTGACGGAATTGTGGAACTCACATTCTCGGTCGACGATGAGAAGTTTGGCGAGCGTCGCACTATTGATTTGATACCCGGTGGCCGGGATATTCCCGTCACCAATGAGAACAAGCCACAGTACATTGAGTGAGTGAAATTAATCCAGTCTTTCTACCCGATGAACCCACACTGATGATATTTTAGGTTGGTTACGGAATGGAAGATCGTGAAGCGAGTCGAGGAGCAGTTCAATGCCTTCATGTCAGGATTCAATGAGCTGATTCCTCCCGACCTTGTCAACGTCTTTGACGAGCGTGAGCTCGAGTTGCTCATCGGTGGTATCGCCGATATTGATGTCGAGGATTGGAAGAAACACACCGACTACCGCGGTTACCAGGAGCAGGACGAGGTCATCCAGAACTTCTGGAAGATCGTTCGCACCTGGGATGCTGAGCAAAAGTCTCGTCTTCTCCAGTTCACCACTGGTACCTCGCGTATCCCCGTCAATGGATTCAAGGATCTGCAGGGCTCTGATGGTCCCAGGCGCTTTACTATTGAGAAGTCTGGTGATCCTGCTGCGTTGCCCAAATCCCACACTTGGTATGTATCCAACCTGGTTCTTGTGTCTTGCGTAAGATTGCTAACCGTTTTTCTTGTCACAGCTTCAATCGTCTTGATCTTCCTCCTTACAAGACGCACGAAGCCCTCGAGCACAAAATGTCTATCGCTGTGGAGGAAACGCTTGGCTTTGGACAAGAATAGAGTGTCTGTTACTGTTCCTCTACTATGCCTATACTGTACCTGGTTCTTTATCTCTTACCTTCCTTGCAGCAGCGTGCAATGCAGGATTTATTCCCTCTCCTGTTCTGGATTCTTGGTCTTGTTCTCTTTTAAATGTAACCCCTACTTCTCATGAGGCTCTTTTTTTCTCTCTCCTTCCCTCTTTCTTACAAGCCAACCAACCCGACCTTCAATCCCTGATTCTCTGGACCTCTGGGTTAGATCGGAGCTAGGATTGGAACATAAGGCGGGAAGGGCCGAACACATCTATGGTGATTGCCCTTTTCTTCTTCGATCATTCCTCCCTTTCTTTGTTCCTTGTCCTGGAATGAGGATCAATGTTGTTGATTTTGGTTTTAGCTCAGGTCCAACCTTTCGTTGTTCCTGTCCACATTTACCGGCCTCTGGCTATATATACACCCCCTAGCTCTCCCCACACTCGTTCTGTATTGATTTTTATACGTAGCAAAAATCATGGAACTTCCTCCATTACAAACTTCTTTGCATTTTGTTCAAATCACATTACCGACCACCACTTTAAGTCTCGTCTTTGATTTTTGGGTCGGTTATCTGGTTTCATCTGCTAGGTTCATTCCACAATGTCTTTCTTTGCTATCTATTGGTTGTTGTATTTGTCATGGCGATTTCTTTGTTTTTTCCCCTGTACATCGACCCCTGTTTTCTATCCAATGGAGTTACGTTTTACTGCTGACAAGATTAGAAATACCAAAGTTCTCTGCAATATTAGGCCGTATACGGAGTAGACGAATAGGATTCTCAACTCCATTTGGGATATATATGTCATAACCGATCAAGCACCGCCTGCAACTAGACTCGTCAATCGTATACTCCAACAACTTAGCGATGCATCTATTATCTGTTTCCTTATCTATTCCACCTCTCTACACCAAGGCCAACATGTATATATCACACCCACCCTTGCGCATTTCTATAATCCAGCGCGGAATATTGAATTTTGTGTGGGGGAGAACAAAAGTGGACTCCCATCTTATGAGCCATGCCATTTAAAAGTAAATAATGAAAAAAACATCAGGTCGTTTCTGAATGAGTGATTCGTCAGTAAAGCATGACGCGCAATTTACCAGAGTGTTCAGAACCAGTGATCAATTATCCAGCTAATGCCGTTCAGTCTCTACTATCCCGTGGTCATCTCAGGTTATCCATTTGAAGTGCCTAGTTGCACACAAGGTAAGTAACACCAATCGATACGCACTCATGGGTGATATAGCAATCTATTTTGTAGATGAGTTGAGTAATATTCCCCGGCCTGTAAAGGATTTCACCTTAGACACCTGGGCAGAGCAGAGTTGAAGTACGTGTGCATGTCTGGATGTACCAACTTAATACAGAAATCAGGCGCGGGGAACTTGCGGCTAATTTAATTAGCGGCCCGAAACTCTATTCAAGGCTGAACCAATCAGATAAGTCTGTGGAGTGGGGATACTTTGTACACATAAAATGTATTTGGATAGGTACATTACTCCGTACAGCGTAAGAGGAAGTAGTACCTGGGTGCTTATATACGGATAACTGCACATGAGTTCCGCCCTTTCAAGGGATTGATTCGACAACCGAAGACCTAAAATGAGAGGTATCTTCCTGAGATATGTCTTGGATTGAAAGCAGCCATAAATCCTTTCAGGGGTTGGTCTTGATTCCGCCGTTGCACCTTTTCTCTCTATCGGGGCGGCTTCGTGACTCTTAGATACAACAGCATAGTGTATTATAGTCACTGGAGCTCCACTCATTTTTATTCAGCGAAAAGAACTATCTTCTTCTCCTAAAGTATGCATACACTATTATTAGTCAGTTCAATACTCATCCGTGGATGAGCAGAATCTCGGTTTTGGGATGAAGTTGAACGGAGGGAGTCAGAGCTTGATAATCTTGAACAAATTCCAGAGGAAACTGCTTAGTGTTTTTCACTCTTAGTCTTCATATGCACCCAGTGAGGCGATGGATACGACTACACCGCTGCGATCGGACTGGAAGATCTTTTAGTTCTTCTGTAAAGAAAATGAGACTAAGCGGTTGATATGATTCGCCAGGATTCACAACTTCAAGAATTGACCTAACTGATCACCCCGACGATGGGATTAAATATTTCGGGATGTTCTGAGTTCCTCACGCCACATGGGTTTTCTCTGATCTTCCAAGGCAGGGTAGGGCTTCCAAGGGTTGACTCTTGAGAAAGTACAGGGATATTGATAGCCTCAGAATACACGAATTCAGAGTTTTTGAAGTCCTGGGACGACCAGGAATTTGAGAACAGTCGGCATATGAAATCTGAGCGTAAGTCACACCGATAATTGGGACACCCGTGCATGAGTATGGGATGTGAGATAGTATATTGCATTAAAGAATGTGGTCCACGTCTTGAAGGGCCTTGAAAACTACTGGATCTTAGTGACCAGTTGACTCCATATTTTGTATTCTGTGACGGTGGATGCAGAATTGTAAAAAGGATTGAGAGGCTCTATTTTGAGAAACCACCACATCTCAGTATTGGAAATCATGTATGAGAAACTCACGTCGCGGTGAATTGTTCCTATCGTCGTACTGTGCACTAAACAAGCATTCTGGGTTGATTAATCCATGGGCCATTTGCTTATTGGCTCCTACGTCAACCGATGCGACTTTCAAATTCTCATTAACTAGGGGCAAAAAAAAAGAAAAGGCTTGTCGATTGGTCGGGGGAACTCGAAAATAGTATTGCGAGCAAGAAACTTGATTTACCCCTTGCATCCCTACAACGTGCCGCGTCATATGGAGGACTTGTAGAAAGAGTAGGGCTGGGAGCTAACTCTGCCAAGCATGCTTCCCTGGTCTTGAAACATCTGTGGATGGACAGAGAGCGTCTCAGGGACGCGAAGAGCATTCCATGAGCTTGGACAAGTTAGTCGATGATCGCTCCGATGTTCAGTAGATCGCCGTCGATACCCTTGCAAATGACGTTGCAGTCAATATTACAATTCCAATAGATGTTATAAACACTTCAAGGCTCTACTTCAGTTGCAGTCTCTAAGTTTTACTTCGGAGCTTGATAGCTTTAAATCACACATCGAAATCACCTCAATATGGGTTTACCGTATGTACTCTTTGCATCCCAGACAATGGCAATTTCTAACTCTGTATAGCGTGCAAGGACCATCGATAGGCTGGCCTGAGACTGAGCAAGCTGCGCCAAATGTTCGGAGATGGGCAACCGAGGTGTGTTCCGCTGATTCGTGCCATTCCGGACATTGCTAACGTTCATAGCAATTGCTTCACCTTTGGCGCAAGCAGCGATATCGTAGCGATAATGTCGCTTCGTGGGGCGATGAGGTGCGTATTGAATCAAACTGTGAAGGAGGTTTTACATGCTGACGTGGCATGAAGATTGAGTATAGTCTGATCGACTTGAATCCAAATGCCGAGCGAGCAACTTTGCTATTGGACCAGGAGAGGGTAATTCGGCAATGGCAAGAGAGCTCCGTCAGCAAGGATGAGCCGTGAGTCTATCGGCCGCATTAAAAGTAACTCAGCTAATGCCTCAACAGGGTCGTGCTCCAATGGGAATGGGCGAAATATGTCGTGGAGACGACGCCAGCAAAGCCTTACACTGGAAGCATCGAGGATCTGCTGAGTGTTCAGCAAAATATGAAGAGAAGGTAAGTTGCTCTTAGCTCGCCTAGAGATCAGTATCTAACTCAATCAACCAGACGAGAAATCATCAATCGCTCGCTCTCACCGAATCAACACACCCTTTCACTATCTCTCTTTCCTCGTACTGGAGTGGATGACCAGTGGACAACTCCCCATGGCCCGCACCAGACAAACCACTCGGTGTGCTCACTGCCGCGGTATAGAATCGTCCCCGAGAACGTGCTCGGCCGATGCCAAACTCGCAAACAGACACACTACCCAATATACCAAGATACCCAAACGCCGACATCATTCCATGATACTTTACCCTCGGGAGAAACAGTCCAGGACCACCTCTGTTTGAGCGATCTCGAGATTGGAATTGGCTGTTGCAGTCTGCAAACAACATTCCAGGCATCAAGCGAGTCAGAGGCCCGATGGCTGCACGACCAGCTAATTCCTCTCGCCCCAATTTTCCTCGCCATGACAGCCGCGGTCCCAATTTGGAAAGGATACCTGGTTGATACGGATATCCGCTGGCAGCGATTTGGAGACATCCTAGATGATCGCCGACCAGAGGAGATGGCTACCACTGTATGTGTCCAGCCTCCAAAGCAGAGAACCTCAACAGACTAACTGACAACCCTCACAGCCCCCACGCTGGACTTGGAACCGCACATACCTCTCAGAAGCTAGACCTCCAGGTCTTGATAGCAGCGAGCCTCTCCAACCCATGGATCCCGCAATCAAACAGCGTCTCCTCGATGGCGACATGGATGAATCCCTAGCGACACACTTCGCATCCATCCTCTCGCGCGACCCACTCGTTCTAACCCAAGATGATATGGAAAACTTCAATACCGAGAATACCAAGCTCTTTGAGCTTCTCCAGAGTTGTGTCTGGCATGCAGTCCGCTTCAAGGTTCCAACCGCCGACACAGGGCCAGGATGGTGCATCGAGTTCCGCACAATGGAATCCCAGCTCACAGATAAAGAGAATGCGGCGTTTGCTATCTTCGCGTACCTTCTGTCCCGGGCAATTGTCACTCTGCATTTGAACTTTTATATCCCAATCGACAAGGTGGGCGAGTCGATGGAATTCGCCAAGGAGCGTGATGCTGTTCGACAAGAGAAGATGTGGTTCCGTCGGTCCGGGTGGTTGTCCGGTTCTCACACTATCAGGCCCTCGCGGTCGATGTGTAAAGACCAGTCGCACGGACATTTGAGTGACGAGAGTAGAGGTGAGGAATTCGCTCTCATGACGGCAGACCAGATCTTCAACGGTGAAGGCGATCCAAGTGGGTTCCCGGGCTTGGTGGCTATTGTGCGGTATTACCTGGATCAAAGCAAAATGTCAGCAGTGGCGCAGGCGAAGATTGCTCCGTACCTTGATCTGATCACCAAGCGGGCCAGCGGCGAGAACCCGACACCGGCAAGATGGATGAGGGAGTTTGTGCGTTCGCACAAGGACTATCAGCAGGACAGTCATGTTAGTGAGAGCGTCTGCTATGACATGATGAAGGAGATTGTACAGATGAATAAGGAATGAGGAACACTTCATAGAATGTCATTCTGGATCTCTAGACACTGATTATATAGTGAATGTGATAACTACATAGCTATTTTAACTGATCTGCGAAGGTACTCCCGGCTCTCAATCTCTCTCCGTATCTCCACAAGATGAATGGGATGGGACATCCAATCACCAAGGCCAAGAATGCCAGAACATTGTTCCCCCATCCATATCCAAGCTTCGCGTACATCTCCGGACTGAACAACGGGAATCCAAAGCCAGTCAACCCTCGCACAATGTAGACAGCACCATTGGCACTGGCGGCGTAGAAAGGGAATGTATCCAATATGTAGGCAGTGCAACACTGAAAGATGACAGTTGCCCCCATCAATGGCAGGGCGATTCCAATATCTGGTATAATCCAATGGGTTTTGTACTCTGCACTCCAGCCGTAAATGAACAGCCCAATGGGGACCAGAAAAGAAGCTGGCACCATAATGGGTAGCCGGAACTCGGGCTTCCCGACGCCGTTGTTTTTGGCTACTTGATATCGGTATAGTCGGTCGGTCAAGAAGGCACAGATCTGTGCTCCAATAGCGTAGCCTATGCAGGGAGCAATGTAATTGAGGACACCCGTGCTGATCTTCATATTGTACCGCATTGACCAAAGATCCGAGAAGCTGGAGAGGAGGAGATAGACAATCCCATAGAGATACCCATAGTAGCAAGCTAGAGCTTGAATAATGGGTTGCGTGCCAAGAAAATACAAGGACCGGGAGATGGTGCGTCGGTACAGCTGGCCGATTGTCTCGTCCTTCTCAAAGGGGGTCTTCCAGATGTATTGGTCGTCCTTCCCCACGCTCTTTGCCTCTGCAATCAGTGCTGTCTTCTTGCGAAGCAGTAGGATGGGTGCGTATGTTTCCCGCGCGAGAATGAATGATAGTACCAAATATACTCCTGTGGCAAGCGAAGTTGACCAGAATGCCCATCGCCAGCTGGTGTAATCTGCAATGAACCCGCCCACAATAGGGCCGAGACACGATCCTAGAACAGGGCCAAGGCTGACGAGAGCAACTGGTAGTCCACGCTCCTCTTTGCGGAAGACATCTCCTACCATACTTGCGCCGACCTGGTAGTCGATGGTGTTAGACTATAGTTGTCAACAAGGAGAATAGGTAGAACTCACAGCTAGAGATGCGCTTGCTCCAATACCGCTCAGCAACCGGAAGATCAACAATTGTGTCATGCTTGTGCAGAACCCAGCACCAAGGTTGAAGGCCAGGTAAAAGACGCCTCCAGCCTGCAACACCGGCCACCGGCCATATAGCTCACTGCATGGGCCGAGTAAGATTGGTCCCATGGAGTACATGAGCAGGAACAGGGATAACGCCAGAGGACCTGTGATGGTCGACGTGGTATGGAACTCATCTGCAATTGCATTGACGGTTGGTGCTGTGATTGTTGACGACAAGGGCATGAGGAACAAGGGGACCGCAATGGTGGCCATGATGACCCATTTTCGTAACGCGGGCCAGTCTTGGGGGTGGTCATCCTCAAAGTCCACAACTATGACCTTCTTCTCGTTCTCCGGGGGCATCGGCATCGTGTGTGGCTTGGGGAGGGACTAGGTCGTCTTGGACTGACCCTGGTAGTATCGAATAGACCCTTGGACGAACGCGACGAGGGAAATTTGTAGCGACAACATGGCCATTCGGCTCGATCCCTTGCCCCCTGCATCTGCCCAGAATGCCGCAAGGCCTTATTGGCATTCTGGGATGGACATGATCGACGGGCATCGACTTAGGTGGGTCTCGGGTCGATCTACATTAACTACATCGAGCTGATTACGGAGTACGTAGTCTAGTAACTTGAAGATGCGCATGGATTCGGTCTTTGTGGTAGATGATTCAATAGACTCATGGATAATTTACGTAGGGGTGATTCATGGGCCTGGGGAGGGTTGGATGGTGACTTGCCAGGGTCTCCAAGGCGCGAAGACAGGATGTCAACAAGCCTCAAGATGACAACAAAGTGACCCATCAATGGTTGCATGACGACTACAACATTTCTTTTCTTCTCCAAACGGTCGGACAAGCCAACACAGTTGATGAAAAAAAGGAGGTTGCGTCGATTCGGGAGCAGTGTAAGCCCAATGACACGGTGCAACGAGACATGCGCAAGCGCGGGGGTCAAGTCGCGGGGTCAAAAAAACAAAGATAAAGGTATTCAGTGGTCAAACCGAATGTAGTTCCACAGTTGGAAGCTATCACAAGCGGAGTAGGAACACTTACCTCATACAAGCCAAAAGGCATGGAGAGAGAAGAAGAAGAAGAAGAAGAAGAAGGATCCGGGGAGGGAGGCCCGTATATATACAACGGTCGCCCCCAAGGCGGTGCCGGGGAGCCCGGCAGTAGCCCCGAAACTCCGGGGGCAAGTGCGATCTCGTTCAGACGTCCATAGAAAGTACGTAGTTGCCTGCACATGTAGCAGGATCCCATGTGGTGCTTGCCTAAAAGGGTTACCATCTTGCCATCTCACCAATCAGATTGCTGAGACTATTGTACATTAGGCACTTATTCGTAGTCAAGAACATGAATCATCGCGCATCAACTGGTTTAAGTTGTTGCACATATCTAGGTACCACCTGCGCATGCAGGGAGCTCTATGTTTTGCAAAACGGACAAAGTACCTAGGTATCGTAATTGTCTCTGTTTTCAGTAAACTTGTCAGTTGATGGTTTTGGTTCTAGTTTATTTTACGAAAAAAAGGTTTTATGAAGCCCTGCAGTTTTAGAAGCCAGTAATTTTGGTGTCGTCTGGGTGACATAATACTGCTGTTGATTTAAACAATGTCTTGTCGATATAATGGTTATAAAATGGTTATCAAATAGGACGATAGGTTGATTTTCATACAGTGGCCCATTATCGCTTGATACAACTTTTGGTATTGGTGCAACTTTTGTGTGTTGTGCTCTTAACTCAATCTGTCGAGCAACTCTCTCTCCCTCTCGCTCATGAGAATATAACCAGCTTTTTGGACTGGACATGATCTTGCCATTGTCGAGGGGGATGTTCAGAAGTCTTTCATCTCTGCTCGTTACGGCGTTTGCGAGGCTTTTGAGGCTCGGGAAGATATCTTACCGTGAACGATAGCCCGCAAGCAAGCAAAACCATAAGGATCCAGATGGCATGGCCCCCAGCCAGTTGGGTCCTCGCGCTGAGGGCAAAGAGACTGGTAAAGAGGGCCGGACAGAAGGCCCTCAGCCCGCTGACACCAGTTAAGGCCAGCGCATTAAGCGTGCCCAGCACCTTCGGGGAAGGCGCGGCGTCGTTCAGGGCAAGTTGGATTGCCGTGAAACTCATGCTCACTCCGCTGCCGATAGTCAGCGCTATCGGCGCGAAAATCCAGAATGTTTTGATGGATCCTTCGGTATCCAGTCGTAGGAGGACATTACCCAGGGGGCAAGCCAGGAAAAAGAACGGATAGACACAGGCACAAAGGCGTATCACTCCGTTCGTCCCTATCTTGCGCTGCAACGGCGGGAACACCAGGAGGAGCCACATAGCTTGGGCAGCCCCATTCAGGCCCATCATCAATGATATTTCAAGGGGCGTGAAGTCATATCCTCCGAGGTAAATCGGAGTGAACCAAAAGACAGGGATGATGGCGGTGTAGGCAAAGGCGAGGACCATGAGATGTCCATATGTATATAGGATCATACCAACCCCTGGCGATTGTAAAAGTTGCCATGTCGACATATCGCCGCGCCGAGCCGGCAACTCAGAAGCCGCCTCCTCCCCATCATGGGGTGAGATGACGGGGTCCTTTTTCAAAGTCTCTTGGATCAAGAAAGCGGATGTTAAGGAAGCGGTAGCTGCCACCAGTGCCACCACAAAACTCGAGAGCGCATAGGGATACTTTTCAAAAAAGTGAATGCCGCTAAAAGCGCCCGGATACTGCTGTACAGGGTCAGCCAGAGCACCGCCTAACAGAGGGCCGAGGAATAGGCCCAGGTTCCCACTGAAGGCGAACCAGCTGAAGGCCCGGGCCTGTGTACTGGGCGTACTATGCTCGGCTATCATGGTGCGGATGGTGACGATGGTACCAGCGAAGACTCCGGCAAGACATCTGAAAATGATCATTTGTGGTATAGTCTTTGCCAGCCCAAAAAGGCCGGTTGCCACGGTTACGCCGAATAAAGAGGAGACCAGAACCGGCTTGCGACCGAGTCGGTCGGCTGCGCGGCCCCAGAATATCATCACAATAGCCTGGGTGAGGGAGAACATGGACTCGATAACTCCGCTATAGAAACCGATATCCGAGTCTGCAACGCCCCCGTTGTCCTGAACCATTTGGCTGACATACGGGAAGATGGAGAAGAAGGCCAGGGGCTCGACTACTCGGGCGTAGCAGAGCAGCAAGATTTGAAGTCCGGGCAATGGCTTTTCTTCATCAACATTTTCGTCATCTCTGTTTGTCGCGGACGAGCCTTCGGGATTTTCCGATGCGTACACATCATCATATTGGGCCTTGTTTGAACCTAAGAGAGCCGTGGTCTCATCTACATGCTCCCTTGCCTCGCCCAGTTCGGCAACTGAATTTGTCTGGGAAACTGCATCATGCTTGCGGTCTGTCCGTGGTGTGATGGCGACCATAACTAGACACAAGAGCCGACGATGTTGACTTGCAAAGAATTGAAAGTTGAAGATGAGAATCCATTCAGGGCCCACACCGCTTTCGCGTGGCGCGCGTAACTGCGATATGTCGCAGAGTGAAAAGGTATTTATCAGGCGAATGGCAGTTAATTTTAGTCTATACGAGAGCCTCTGATTGTTTTATCAGATCCTACGTATACTTGGTCGTTGTTCCACAGCCGCATTCCGGAGCATCTCCCGGCTCGGCGAACAACCGCGTAAACCGCTTCAAAGGAGATACGGAATACGAAGTATACTCACTCAGGGCAATCGATGCGTGTGACTCAGTTCTTTTTCGCTTATTTCTTCTCGACTTAATTGCCTCGGTTCACCAATACGACTGTCCGGTGTGACTTCACGCCCTCGCATTCAAATGACTCACTTGTCGCTTGAGCGAGTGAATAAGGGATGAACTTATGAGCTTATTTCCATGTACGGAGTACACCACATAAAACACCGTGATTTGAAACTCCGGACAATAAACGAGCCTGCACAACATGACTCAAGGACGTGTCGTCATCGTCGGGCAAGAATCCACCTGGGAAGTCTACCCACCTCCGAGGTTCATTCCCTCTCTTCTGATAATAAGCCTATATACAAAGCCGGAGTGATTGGTCTCAGAATTGCAGTAAAGCTATCACAGGGCTACAAATTTACCGTCATCGCGAGAGAGTTGCCTAGTGATGTCGACATCGACTACGCCTCCCCATGGGCGGGAGCACATTTTCGCCCCACCGCCGCAAAGACCCAGGAGGAGCGATGGGAACAGCGTCTAATGCGGGAAACCTACAAAGAGCTTGAGGGGATTGCAAAACACTATCCTGAAGTAGGCGTGGACTTTGTCCCTGCGGTTGATTATTTCGACGCTGCTAATGCAACCACTTTACCGACAGAGGAGAATGGCTACACAACACGGCCAGATTTTCGGATTCTCGAGTCTTGGGAGTACCCTCCCAAGCATGCAATGATTCAAATTTGGGTCACATATCGAAGCCGGGTCGTCAACTCGCCGATTTATCTGAAATGGCTGCAAATGCGCGCAGAGGAGAAAGAGGTTCATTTCATTCGAGCACAGTTGACAGACTTGCAGCAGGCTGTATCTGTCTACCAGGAGAATAGAGCTCAGGGTGATACCGAGAATGCCATGGCTATAGTCGATGCAAGTGGCCGGGGATTTAATGATCCCGTTTCATTCCCATCGCGGGGTCAATTCAGCATCGCGTCAAACCAGTGTGATAAAACCATTAGTCATCACTGGAGTGATGAATCTTCGACGGTAATCATACCGCGACCTCTGGGTGGCGGTATTGTAATCGGCGGTACTAAGTAGCCTCGAGGATGGTGTGTTATGATCAAATCAATGCCCCAGTTGAAGGAAGTGACACTAATCTCCTCAGGTCTGGGGATATTTCCGATGCCTCCATAAAACTTATTCTAGAGAGGGTGAAGAATCTTTGTCCTGATATAATAGACTAGCGGCTTCGATGTGAAGCAAGTCTACGTTGCTCGGCGTCCTCTGAGACATGGTGGTTTCCGTCTTGCCATGGACAGCCTACCCAATCATCCCAACAATGCCCTCCCGCTAATCCATTGCTATGGCGCTGGTGTAAGTGGATTCAAGATCAGCTGGGGAGTGGCAAATGGAGTAGAGGACTTGGGGTTGGGTGGCCAAAGACTTGGGTTTGTATAAACAACCTTAACGTCTTGGCCAAAATAGGGTTGTGGGTCCAGCTGCAGACTGTCTCCACTTTGGAATTATCCTTTCCATTCTTCCAACTACCTGGACTGAGCCCTTACTATCCCCTCCTTGAAAAGGCATGCATTCATCTCGCGGTGAAATCTACCTGAAATCACTGATTGTGATCTCTTGATTCTATTACACTGTCAATTTGTAGGGATGCGTCTTTCCAATTAATTTTCCTGACACTCAGTCTTCACAGGTATCCTTTCGCTGCCAATATATCACTGTACACTGCAGCGATTCCCATAGAATTGGGAAATTTTTATTATGGGCAGGGGAACAGTATTTATCAGCCCTAGTGATATAGGGGGCATTTTTAGTAGGCGCCATGAGCGACCCCAGGAATGCCTCAACCCGTATTGGATTTTCAGTAGGGGTACGGAGTACTACTTCTCTACCTCGCTATTGAGCAAACGGCCGCAGAGTTCTTACTAAGTCTTTTTGCCGTTATATGCTGACCTATATCTTTTAGACTTTGAACCTGACTCTGGAAGGTCTGTGGGAACAGTGTTTAGTGGCACAGGGAAAACAGCGGTATACTGATTTGACTCACCAAGACCTAAGAATCACGGGTCCCCTTGAGTACCAGCTAACAATCTATATACATGTTTGTATGGCGTACTGAGTAGAGATCCAGACATTACGGTCCACGATGAATCGCTTCTTCTTTCCCATCTCCGATGGTGAATTATGACAGACGAGTCGAGAATGCATGATCCAAAATGTTACAATGGAACTACCAGCCGTTGGAATGTTTGTGGAGTACATATTAGATCCCAAAGAATGCTTCAAAAATTAGCTTACCACTATACACCGTGCCTCTATCTTTTAAGCTCGGGCATGGAAAAAGGCTCGTAATAGTCCCTGGAAAGCTAACTACTGGATGAAGTATCCAAATATGCAGCCGAAAAATTATTCAACGTGTCAACGGCATTTATCAGCCTGTTCTATTCGTTTTCCCCATTGTTGAAATGTGCCACATCAAGGGATAGGATATTACATTTTTTTTGTTGTAATAATAGCAGACAGGAATATTTAAAGGCAGAGAGAGACTCACCTTCGGGCTGAGGATATTCGCAGGTTACCGACATTCACACGACATATTGACCCCACGAGTCCCTTTTCCTTCCCTTCAAACTTCTAACAATTCGCAGGTAGTTCATCGTTCGCAGACATGCAGCCTATTGCTTTTTTGATTATGATGCTTCTCGGCTTCACACTCGCAAGCCCGATTTTCACCACTTCCGACAATTCAACCGCAAAAGATGTTGATCGACCCGTGAGCCAAACCTTTCCTATTGCATTTTAGATAATTTGTGGCATAACTTACTAATGCCCGACTAGCTTGTGAGTATCACCACCGCTATATAGCTATCACTGGTCTCACCAACCCGGAAAATCTAGGTTGTGAGTAAAGCAATGTTCCTCGGACTATCCCAACATACTACAAAGACACCTGAGAGCTGACTCTACTGAGAAAAAGCCTGTAAGTCATCAATTAACCTCGGATCCTTTTCTGGCTAGAAATTGACATCAGTTGGGACCTATAGGTTGTGAGTGAAGATATGTTGAGCCCAAACTACGGATTGCAAGACTAATGGGTGTAATTGCTTCATCTGTACAGTTAGTAAGTATTGCGATATTGATTGCTGTCTGTATTGAGTTGAAAACTAACACAAGTCAGGATGTGAGTAAACACAAATCTGCAGCGAGACTAAATGCGCCATTAAATGCTAACGACCGTTAAAAGACTGTGAGTAAATCGAGACAAACTCGGCTATTCCTATTATCTGGTTTGAAATGACTGTCTTACGATCATAGGTTGTGAGTAATTTCCCTCTATATTCTCACTATGAGAACATGGTTCTGACAAGATTGGCTTGAGCAGCTCGTAAGTTTTGCTCTCGACGAAAGCTGTCTTTGACCACATGACTGATTTGGCCGCTATTCAGAATGTAAGTGATGATTCTGGGCTTGTGAGAAGCACTTTGATGTACAGAGCTGACAAAAATCACGATAATTAGCAAGTGAGTGCACTGTCAACGCTCGGGCGTTTCTAAAAGCTAACTATTCAGATTGTGAGTTTGTTTGATGCAAAAAGCTGATTTATATGCAACAATATTTGTGCAATACTTACACATATTCGATAATAGGGGGTGAGAATAATGGAATCTTCAGATTTAACCCAAGCGAAGAAACTAACACACTCTCCAGACGGTGAGCAAACCACTTCACCAAATATTGGATATCACAAATGCCACTCTGGCTGTTACTGACAGAACTCTTCTGAATAGCTGGCAGATGAAGTCAACGATCCGAAGGCAAAGGAGGAGAAGCCCAAGGCCGAGAAGGGCAAACTCGGAAAATTGGTTAGTCAATCAACCCATCAATTATTGAAAATCACCGGGTGATAGAATTTTAATGTATATTTTACAGCTGGGAAATATCATCGACATCTAAAAGATATGGTATAGTCCGAAATCCCTGTCGGAATTCTTCCCTTCTGACATAGTACGAAGGAATTCGGAACAATTTTGGACGGTTTGGACAAGTAAGGGTTGGTCCTTGGAGAAGGAAACATGAAGGAATCAGGATCTATAATTTGTACTATACATATGGATGCCTTGATTTGGGTTTTTGGCCCTAAACCACAGGGTTTTCCCCATATTGTGATGCGAATGCAAAGGCCGACACTGCTTTGTCCATGCGAAATACTTATTATCCTTTCTGGTTAGGGTATGTCGGAGTTCTATTGGTAAATAATCTACTAGTCTTCTAACATCTGCTAAGCTTGTGTGTCGCAAAGGTAGTTGATAGATGCACGCACCTCACCCTCTCAGATGATCAAGATACTTCTTAACCAGCAACTTTCCCATGCCAACCAGTTGCCAGACAATGTATCCAAAACTTCAAGATTTGACGTTGATATCGTAAGCCTACAAGCCCACATAATATGCACAACAGGGGGAGTAAAAGCGATTTTAAGATGCTATATATAAACATTATTGAGTGCCCTCTATAAACTCCAATCCTCCCATAGCCGATACCAATAGAAACAAGAAATAATAGATACTAAACAATCAGGCACCAATCATCATCCATGCCATGGATCCAGCCCATCCAGCGATAAAGATCACCGTCAAAATACCAGCACCAGCCCTGTCCCCAGTCGTAATAGGCTTATCCTCGGAGTCATCGCCGTCCTTCCCCTTGCCGTCACCGGCATTAGGATCACTAGAGCTGCGTCCACCAGTCTTGGATGTGACAGGGCCAAACGTGCCGGTGTCAAAGTTAATCATATTTGCAAGGAAGACATTCGTTACGCTGATCTCTTGCTCCATGCCAGTTGTCCCGTCCCACTTGTTCTGGTACCAGGTGATTCCGCATGACTGATTGTTGTTTCCTGTGCAGGACTTTGCAGCGGCTTCGGCAGAACTTGCGAGTTTCGGTTTGATCAGCTCTGCTGTATCGGGGACCAAGAGCGCGGTGAATGCGAGCCATGATGAGGTGAGACCCTTGAAGAGAATTTCGTTGAAGTTGCACTTTTTGATCGGCTCGCAGGTGATGTCTTCGAAGACATCGCCGTGCGGGAAGAAGGTCTTGAATGTTTTGCCTAAAAGACCATCCACTGGCTTCTTCCATTTTTCAGCTCCATCTGTCTGTATGCGATGGACGATGAGTACTTGATAATAGGAGAGATGATCGCATGGTGCGCGAGTTGGTCAGCTTTCACTTACAAAATTGTACATATAGGCAGCACCCATCAAATAGGTGCCATAATTATAGGACCACTGGTAGTCACCAGAATCAGCACAATCATTGGCCATGTCCGTTGAGTCGGCGACGCTCCACGTCTTGTTGTTCACCAGAACAGAGGAAGTGGACCAATCCCAAATCTTCTCGGCCCACTTGATATACTTGTCGTCATTCGTGTAGCGGGCTAGGCGTGCAGCCAGCTGGAATAAACCGCCATTCGATATGGAATTCTTCATGGTATATCCGTCCTGGTAAGGGAAAAGCTGCCAACGCAGACCGCCACCACATGTTGTCGTATCCCACCGGGCAGTTTGCGTGTTGAATACACCCTGTGCTAGCGAAAGCCACGAGAATCCGTCTTCAACATCGGGGAATTTTAGCTCGGCGGCCATCATGGCTGCAAGTCCCCAGAACATTTGGTCGTCATTTCCCTATGGATCCAAAACTTGTTAGATAAACATAAATCTTGGGGGTTTTTTTTCAATCAATGATATCAATGAGTCTCTCACCAGGTAGCTACTGTAGTTGCTTGGCATGTAGTTACCCTCATCGCCAGATTGCCACTGCATTCCTTGGCTCACCTGAGGGTTATATGTCTCGTCGCCGGTGAAATGCCAGTATTGAAGTAGCGCGAGGAAGAGAGTAGACCCTTCCCACCATTTTTCTGGGAATGAGCCAGGGATTTGTCCAGTCTCATTACCGGCATACCACCCCATCATAGCATAAGTACTCGTACTTGCGGCATCTTTGATTGACTCTGTCCAGCAAAAGTAAAGTCAGACCTCTACCACCTTCTAGCCAGGTTATGAGTCTGTGTTAGTCCTATGCGACGTACCTTTATCGTTGATGTCTATTTCGATCGCAAACGTTAAATTTGAGAAGAGTAGGGTTGCGATGAGGCCATTAAGGAAGGACCATGTGCCAGACAATTGCATTTTGACTTAGATCAATCATAGACAGTATCGATCTAAACCGGCAGTGGAAACTGTTCTTGGCTCAAGGTGGAAATTCAGTGAGATGTTGCCTGTCAGAGGAAGGTTGGTGGCTTGCGGATGCGACAGTAATGATGTACGTTAGACAGACGACCCTCCCAGTCCAAAATTCCATATTAAAAATAGTTTCAGGACTCTGCCCACTTTTCTGTGGGCTTGGGATGAATTGCAAGCTTTTGGTGGTTGATTCGCAAAGACTTGACCGACGATCAACCAGCACGTGTGGATCTATCATGTTCCTCGCCACTGGTTGGGGATGAGCTCGTGTTGTTCGTGTGTGTACAGTCACGTCCATTGGCTGAATGTTGGCAGATCATATATCATGTTCTTGCTATATGAGAAGGGAATGTTTGCAACTACTCTCGTTTTCAGATGAGTAAGGGTTCCTGAGGTCAATTCGAGTCTGGCGTGTGCCAAGCCATAAAACGCGTGTAAGGCCGACAAGACAAGCTATTAAATGGATCTGAACCAAGGAATTTGGACCTCTTGGCTTATGCTGTCGAGCCAATCAGGTAATGTTTCGCTTTATTACGGAGTATTGCACAGTTCTTGTCGCGTGTCCCTGATGAGGTCATTTGTTAGCCGGGAGGATTTCCACTCCAGAGCTTCCATAATCAAAAGTGTTTACCTTTTCAATGTCGTGAATCAGTCTTGCTTGTTTCCGTCTTCAGACAACCGCACTGGGCAAAGCACCGAAAACAATAGGCCCAGGGGTCTCTGACGTCAGGGGACGGGAGAGCCAGTTCGCTCTGTCGATCTCTTAAAGGGCTGTGTTTCGACCCACTGGAAACCAAGGGGTTTCGCTCACTGCATCGCCGAGTTCAATTGGGCATCTATATGTTCTAGACAAAACGTTCTTCGTTCAACGCCTCGTCTGTTGAGCCTTGCCGAAGATTCATGAGAGGGATGTGGATGTCATGCGAGTCATTTCGAAGATATTCCCGAGGATACAAGAGACGAGAACGATTGGCGGCAGTGTAGGGATAAGCGACGCTACAAGGCTACAGTGGAATACCTGAAAGACCTGCCGAGTCGTCAGTAATCGCAGTCACAAGGCAATGCGTCGGTTGTCCTCGAGCCGTCATCGAGCTACTTTCGAGTTGTCCGCGAGCTAAGGCGAGGGTCACGCGAGGACTACGCGAGGAAATTCCAGCCCAAGCTTCGAATAACAATATCCTCACCTCCTGAAAGCTAATGCAGGGTATAACATAACGAGATGGATAGCAGTCAATCCCGTACCTTTTTGACACCGTGTCTACAATGAAAGCTAGGTCTCGGCTATATATCCATGTCACAACATCTGATTTTCCGATATCTCATCACAAGTCGATGTTCTCGGGGCTTATGCCTCATATACAATCACAGGTGCAGTGTCCTGCCCGAGAAAGTCTGTATATCCGCAATATTCCTGAAAGCGAATCATCATGAGCCATTCAATTTTTTGATTGTCTATTCTATTGTTCTTCGCATGCCATGGACGAGATAATCAGATCCTCGATTATCACCGAATACCAGATATGAGAACTGACAAGACGACTATCCACAAATAAAAAGTACTAACGTATTGAGGAGAAACATCACCACTTTGCCAGCTTGTGCTTCTTTCTGCCAAATCATACCGATCATGACCGTACGTCGCATTGAGATAAACAGCACCTGAGATGGTACCATCTTCCATCCGAATCCAAGTTTGTACTTCATCCCCAAGCAATTTCTCATCCAGCAAGATCTGCCTCCCGCCCCGCGCCCAATCTCCATACCCTCCATACCCTGTATGCCGGCCGTAGCACATGTTCATCCCGTTCCCCGTGACATTCAGGCCAGGAAGCTTAGTGTTCCATTTAAAACACCTATACAATCCGCAAGTTAGCCAAATCAGATCTTGTTATGCTCTCTCGTCCGGCTTTGACAGTATATTGTTTAACATCATCGGGTTCATACCAGTCATTATCGTGATCATGGCCGCTGAAGGTTGCAATCAATCCAGTAGTGTTCAATAAAGCCTCAATAAATGGAAGATCTTGTGAATTGTAACCAGTATTAGGGCTGTAGCCTTGCTGCTGGACTCGTTCTCCATTGATACCAGGTTCGGTTTTTGGGCTGACACCAGACTTCTGGAACGCGCGCATGGGATAAGCGGGTATATGGACGAAAGCTAACGAGGGGATTTCTCTGTCGTAGGTGGTTGTCAAGTTGGCATTGGTTTTTATGAACCATTCAATAACCTGGAGTAAGTCAATACGTGGATGCCAGGCTCAACATCAGACCTCGCCGTTTCATCCATGGGAAGATGTATAAGCCCATTTGGAGTACATTAAAGCAATAATACTTACCTTCTCATCTATCCAATTGTCTCTCGGGATCGGTTGGCCATCTTCATTCTGAGACCCGACATAATGACCACCTCGACTATCGAAAAACCATAGTATGAGTTCAGGGATACTATGGTTGGAAGCTGAAGCTTCATGCGGAAATACTGGCAAATAATAGTTTGTGATGCCAGCAGTGGAACCTGAAACCATGTTTTGTGTCAAGCTGTTTGGATGCGTCTTCTCTTGGAGGAACATCTCTTCGGGGTCTAGATTCATGTCACTGTCATGATTCCCATACGCTGATGCCCATAGTACATCATGGTCGACTAGTGGTGCGACGATCTGATCAATGTAGAGACTAGAATTTGACCTTTGCGTTACCTCGCCCGAGACCAAATCTCCGTTGAGTACGACAAGTTGCACTTGCTCCGAGGATAGGACGGAGTCCATTACGCTCGCTGTCTTGTTATCCGCTTTCTCATCTATGAACATAGTCAGTATGTTGGAAACATTGTTCGACGCTATCTTAGCACCTTCCGCAAAATGCAAGTCGCTGAAGACCGAAATTTGGAATTTTCCATTCTCAGTAAATTGCAGCTTTTTATCTTGGGCGCGACGTCGGTCCAAAGATAATGACTTGTGAATTGGCATCGTCGTATATGTTTGCAGTGAACTCAAGATAAATGCAGTGCCAGCAGGAGGAAATGGGGGGATCCGCGGTTTTCAGTACCCTTTCCCAGGCTTGAGGGCAATTTTCCAACATCTTCCCAAGCCCAAGAAGAACCTACCATGGTGATAGCAAGTCTTGGATGATGAAATGCAACCTTGCCGAGACGGCGCTGGCAAGGCCCAGTGAAGAGAAAAGACTCGGCTCCCCAGTGAACCAAGGTCTATGATTAAGATACCAAGGAGGCTCATCAAGCTCACAACTCGCTGATTGGCTATTTCCCCCATCATTGCGTGCTCTCAAAACCTACGTCTAATCGGCCAAGCCGTTACGGTGAAATTATGTGATCTGGGCTTTTCCAACAGCAATACTGAAGCGCCAGAAAACTGGTGCCTTGAATGCCAAGGTCAACCTTCAGAATTCGGGTTCACCTATCTCCTTTAGCATCATGCAGGCTGCTTGTTCTACGTCATGGCCAAGAGGTTACTTTAACCTCCAGGGCTACCCTCAAAGTGGGACCCCCATCTTAGCTTTAGTCTTTGGCCATTGGTCCTTCAGATCAATCATCCCAATTGAATTCCCGTGTTTTGACCCACGGAGAAGATAACGCAGAGATTCCAAGCGCCTTGGAATCGGGATAGAATGAGATACGTCGGGAGAAGGGGACTTCCATATGATTGCCTTCCGTGTCACAAAATATCCGCCACATATGCTCCGCACTATTGTCCGACTCGGCCGGTATGGGAACTCTGCGCAATGAGATCGCTCTCACATCGGGAAACTTTTGCGACAAAGACTATGGACCAACCACTCGGAAGCAGTCGATCGACCTATGAACATCGATTATGCTCTGCTTGTGGAGTTGGTCATCTCCAGAAGACGGATCTGGACGGTGGCTGAGGTGGTCCATAAAGGCTCGGCGATGCTGGGCACTGACTGTACTCGAAGGCTAGACTATCGTTGACGTCACAGCTCAATCAGCCAGTGCAGAATGCTATTAATCAAGATCCCCTTGTCATGATTAGCAATGATTAGCAATGATTAGCAATGCAACTCGATCCATTCTCAATACATATTCATCGCGTTCACGGAGACAGGGTATGCAGCACATTTCGTGTGTATCGATTCAAGACTCGGTAGACTTTTTCACGGGGTATCAGACTGTCGTACCCCTATATCGTAGAGTGCTTTCGGTGCACTAGTCCATCTCTCCCGACGTCGAAGACTAGAGCGCAGGGTATATATGAACATAGCAGTGTGACCTTACAGTGAATATCACCTGCATTGGCCAGTTGTCCATTGATTTGGGGTTCATAACATTGCAGCAGTTACGGATCCCAACCCTTGATTCGCACCTTCCCGCCTTCACCCTTTTGGATTGTGCCACCGCCCTGTGTGAGGTGTATAAATAACGCCTCCTCCCCCCAGTTCTTCCTGTTCTTTTCTTTCTTCTTCATACTTACCTTGTTTGGGTGACTGCGATCATGAAGGCGGTTCACCACAGTCTGGTCCCTGCATTGCACATCGCGGCGGAACAAGCTGTTCAATGGCTTTCGGGTCATTGACAGGCGTATTCTTTGGCACCCCCCACTCTTGTGGAATTTCTTTTCATCATTCCTTGGGCCAGTGGCTCGGGCTTGGAGAAGAGAGTCTTGTTCGTAGGTTGTATCCTGCACAATGTCCCCTGAGGAATATGGTTAGCCCTTCGCGTCCCGCTCCTTGCGTCCCTCCCTCCTGTTCCCCTTCGTGTCTGTCCCCTTTCCCTTCAATGCATTATCCCGGGCCTTTGGTTACCTCTCAATTTCCTCAAGTCAGCCAGGCCCATCCCTGGCATTACTTCTACTCGGAGTATAGACCATGCATCGCCATTTAGCTCAGCCTACGGAGTACTCTTATACGCACTCTCCATCCACCTTATGCCTACATCTCTCTGCAGATCTCATATTCTAGGATACTCTCTGCAATAGCATACGAAGTAGGTGGTATAATTAGCGATAATCAGTCTGCTTTTAAACTTACAGGACCACTCGGTTTCCGGGGAACTCAGCTCGCTGTCCGGACTACTCCGTACGGTTGCACGAGAAAGAACAACTTGTCTGTATTCAATTACTTAAACTGTCATGTTTTCCAAACTGTGGCTCTTGGTAGTCGTCTTGTGGTGTTTTTCAACCATTCGAGCATGACCACTCTTCTGGGCTCTTTGATATTCCTCCTTGCATCCGTCCACATAGTGTGTCTCCCTCACTCCCCCAATGTCCACGAGATTTATAGGTTCCCCAACGGAACCTGGGTTGAGAACATCGCGGTACGACCAAATGGCAACCTCCTTGTCGCTCTATTAAGTACGCCAGAGCTCTGGGAGATCGATCCTTCCCCTTTAAACGGAACACGCGATAGCCCAGCACATTTAGTCCACCACTTTGATGGCGCTGAAGACGTGGATGGAATCACAGAGCTTTCACCGGATATCTATGCTGTTATCGTATCCAACTCGGTTTGGACAATCGATCTCAGAGACCCTGGAAGCGCGTCCAATCCGGTTCTTGTTGCCAAACTTCCCGCCGGCTTTTTAAACGGCATGGCTACCCTGAACGAAGGACAGGCAGTTGCAATCACAGACTCGCAACTAGGTCTTGTATGGCGTCTCGATGTCCGTACCGGGGAGTACGGCGTAATTCATCAGCACGAGACCATGGCTGCGAATAACGACGTTGGTTTCTTACTTGGGATCAACGGGTTGAAGATAGTAAACAATTACATGTACTACACCAACACTCCAAAGCGAATCTTCTGCCGTGTACGTATTGATACGCGTACCGGTCGAGCTCTGAGTGCTTATGAAGTGATCAGTCACGATATGTTGGCTGATGACTTTGCCATTGACCCGGCTGGGATTGGATATCTGGCTGGTTGGATGGATGATGTCGTTACTCGGGTTTTTCCTAATGGGTATCATGAGATTATTGCGGGCTTGAAGGGCTCGAGGGATTTCATGACTGCTACAGCAGCGGCTTTTGGGAGAACACAAAATGATTGGAATGTCCTTTATGTGACTACTGGAGGGGAGACAAGGAATCCTGTGCACCGAACCAATACCAGAGGGGGCAAAGTAATGGCAGTTTCTGTTGGAGCTTAGGGTGTTGGTTTTATCTGTCTAGTAAGCTCTGCTTGTCGAATATCAGTACATCAGAACGACATGAGGCCTCTTGAACATCCGCACAAAGCATCCGTGTATCATGAGAAGACAAAGTCATATGTACGGGCTTCCATTCAACTGCTAGGAACAAAGCAAGACATTGAATGTCATTATGAATAACTGCACCTGCATGATCATGTCGGTAGGTCACCGGATTCCTCCATTGCGCTGAGATATGTCTTCTTTTTTTTTATCTAATTTCTGGTTGGAAGGTGTGACCTCACGTCTAAAAACACAGAATCCATACACCTACATGCACATTCCTGAACACAGATGGTGGGAAACAATCATGACTCCAGTTCACCGCGGCGAAGGGCTAGGAAAGCACGGACATCCGTGGCATACTGTAGGGCTTCAAGCATAGGAATCAAGTGGAGGAGACCGTTGTCTGTGGGGTCATTGATCCAGCCTTCAATAGGTATTGCATTATCTGGAGATGGATATCAGTCTCGGAGTACCAAAATAAGTAAGGTAGACTTTACCTTCGTGGAAGATATAGCTCATTGGGCTATTGTCCAAAATCATAACCCGGCTCAAATCCGGCTCCACGCAACTGAGGTCTTTGATGTATGCGCCGTTGCGGAATGTGCAACTCTGCCGGTATAAACGGTCCTGGAAGTATTTCCGTTCCTGCTCGAGCCAGTCGATGACGGGGTCGGCATATTCCTGAACACTAGCCGTGAAGATGACCAACTTATACCACTTGCTGACCTTGCGCAGGAATTCATCGCAGTGCGGTCGTTTATGGACATAGTATAAAATGGGATGTTGAGGGCCCATTGTCGTCGATGATTCGCCGGGGTTCAATGAAGTGGATGCGGGCATCGAGAGCTTGACCTCAACCATGTGACCACTCGACATTCGCCCCCCCTTGGCGAGCGAGTGAATGAGGGTCTCATCGAGATCTAGCACCAAGGTCTTCTGCGGAGGCCTGGCGATACGGGGAGCCGCGGTATATGAAGGCACTCGTGGGGGAAGAAGGGGGCGCGGCGGAGTTGGAGAATGTGGATATCTTGTCAATCGGTGGACGCTAGGAGAAGTGGGGGACTTCAGGCTGTCGAGGTGGACGGCACCCTGGACTCGCGAAACACCCTCGGGCATCGGTGGACCTATATCGGCGCTTTGAGACCTTCGTTGCTTCTGTCGCCTGAGAGATTCTTCGTGATGGAGCTTGATTCGTATAGACCGACGAGGGGTGTGCCCATGTTCTTCTGCTTCTGGGATTGAATCAGGATCGTGCCCTTTTGATTTGGTCGACCGATTCTTCGCGCTTGTCAAATTTCTGATGTGTCGTCGATCTGTGTCCGAGTCTGACGTTGTTGACACTATGGATTCGTTGGAGATTTGAGATCGGAGCTTCCGGGTGGAACCACTGCGACGCCTACCCTCTACCCTGGTGGCTCCTTTGTCCGACCGGGTCGTTGCGTCGGCAGATGAGCGCCGTAACTTTCGAATAGGCTCAAGGAGAGAATAGTCACCGTCGGCAGCCTGAAAACATTGGGCCAGGTACACACCGGGTGCAGCAAGTGTAGACATGATGAATTTGATGGTTTCCGTGATAGCATCAAAAAGCCGTTGGGTAAGTAGCCACCAAGTGCTTCGAGCAGTAAGCGTTCCATTTTTGTGAACTTCATGCAGTAATGGTGTTTTCTCATCTAAGTCGTATCCCCCATCCGCCTCTCCACGTTCGTCCACAAGTGATGATCCGTCATAGCTCTTCTCGGTGGAGTCGAGGGACCGGAAATTATCCTCACTGTAGGACCGAAGTTTCGAGAAGTCTGGTGGTAGAGGTGTGCGCTTCTTGTCGCCTTGGGACTGCGATCGATGGCGTGAAGAGCTGGAAGACTGGCCAATGACTCGCGAGGACAGGATATTCAGCGAGTTCATCTTCCCTCGAAGCGCCACGGGAGACAGGGATCTATAGACAAATGGATCGTGAGCAAATCATCAAACCCACTTGGAGCGGCCCATGAGATGGGAGTATAGAGTATGGGGGCTGTCTGGGGGAAAGAGGGGAATCGCAAGGAGGTGTAAGCTGTCGTTCTAACCTCAATGCGCCAGTCACCCGTTGCCTCGGAACTACTTCCGCAACTCCAAAATCCGGTATATGTCACAAGTCCAACGCCGGAGAACAATGCAAACCACTTCAAAAGAGAAACTCGAATGACATAGATGCGAAACTAAAAGAAAGATACCCAAAAAAAGACCGCCGAAGCTGAAACAATAGAATGAGAATCAATAGAGAGTGTGGGGAAGCGGACAGGATCAAACGGCAGAAAATCATTCTTTGTCTCCCACTCTTTTGCTCTTCGTCCGCGAGCCTCTGAATCACAAAAACTTCCTGATTACAACCTGATCGGCGTGCATTAGATTTGAGACCTGGTATGCTGATTATCGGGGACTGCACATTTCTGTCCCTTGAACCCCGCTGATATCATGCAGATTTCCTTCATCCCACCTTCCTCATGCCGTCTACTTCGCTGGCCCTTACACCGGGCTTGGGGTCGTTCCTCAAGTACCTCAAGACAAATCCGATCGATACTTCTATTGAGACTTTGATCTCGTGCGTATATTGGTGCCTGTCATAGCCGGCTACTCCCGTTGACAATTCGACCGCTAACAGAGTATGTTTTGATCAGATTGCTCAAGCGACGTCAAATCCGCCATTCGCGCTCATGTGCCACAGCAACTGCCTACTTGCTACGGAGTGTAATCTCGGCATGCCGTACAACCGATTCAGCAAAGCTTATTGAGCGGGTGCAGAGTGTGGGAAGGCGTCTGATGGCTGCGCAACCGCGCGAGATGGTTGTGGGTAATATTGTGCGCCGAGTCCTAGGTCTTATTCGTGACGAAGCAGAAGATGATCGAGATGCCGAGTTCGCTCTTAGTGACGTGGGTTCGGAGAGTCAGCCACAGACACCCCGGGCTTATGATGGTGAGTTCGAGCTCTCTCCAAAAGTCCACACGGCGGTGACTCACAGATTCATAGATTCATCAGTGCCCTTGGATCGCGATGCGCTTGGCCTTCGTTCCGATGACAGATCCTCTCGACCTCCTCTGACTTCCATGTTCAGTCTCCTCTCCCACCCCGAACCCGAGCACTCACTTCCTAGCACCCCGGGATCGGCTTCTCCGAGTGGACGCCTCCTCGGTTACACCCCATCCAAAGATGTACGGGCTGAAGTGCTAGAGGGCATTGGCGAGATTATTGATGAGCTAGGTCAAGTTGACGACCAGATTGCCGCCTACGCTTTGGACCACATTCACTCCAACGAAATTATTCTCACGCACACATCCTCTACCACTGTTCAAAAATTCCTGCTCAAAGCCGCTGCGAAGCGCAAGTTCACCGTTATCCATGCTGAGTCGTACCCGAATAACCACGAGGCCACACATGCCACCGTTAGTGGCAGTGCTATCGGCGACGATGACAACCTCGGCCTGGAGGCATTCCAGAAGCCATTAATCGAGCACGGCATCACCGTCATTCTCATCCCAGACTCTGCTGTCTTCGCTCTCATGTCGCGAGTCAACAAGGTCATCCTCGGTACACACTCTGTTCTCGCTAACGGCGGCCTTGTTGCCGCAGCTGGTACCCGTGTCATTGCCCGTGCCGCCAAGGTCCACCAGACCCCTGTGGTGGTTGTGAGTGGTGTCTACAAGCTCAGTCCTGTCTACCCATTCGACTTCGACTCTCTCATTGAATACGGTGACCCGAGCAAGGTTCTTCCATACGAAGATGGTGACCTCGTCGATCAGATCGATGTTCAGAACCCCATCTATGATTACGTGCCCGCAGAGCTCGTCGATCTCTACATCACTAACCTGTAAGTTCAAATCAGCCACCCTACTATATTCACCTATCTCGGTTTGCAATACTAACTTAACTCTCTCTCTCCAGCGGTGGTCATGCCCCATCATACCTCTACCGCATTGTGTCGGACCATTATCGTAAGGAAGATATTAGCTTCTAAGATGAGATTGCTTCAGGCAATCGTGTCAAACAGGTTAACAAAAAACTTTTGAAAAAGAAAAAAAGGATCTTTGAGGGACATGTGCATGAACGATACCCGAGGAATTACTTTGATGATTGATGCACGGGAGTAATGAATTTTCCAAAAAAAAAAGTCTTCGATTTTCTCTTATGCCAATTTATAGAGTATGTAGCATAATAGCTCCACTAGGGCTATGCCTTCTATCGAATTTGGTGTAAAATGTTTTCATATTGCCTACAGTGTATAGGTATATAAAGATTGACATGAAGACACCACATAGAAACTTATAAGCGTAACATACGCTCTAGATACATACCTACATGTAGGTGTATGGATCTTAGGTACCTAATTCCTAGTGGAGAAATCACTTTCCGGGCATAGCACTGATGAATATACCTATGTACACTGTCTGTAGTTTCCTCTTAAGCTTCAAAGGTCCTCCAACCCTATATGGCCCAAAAGGACTGGAGGCAAACAACCTTCTCATTTCAACAATGTATTTATCAGTACTGAGTCGATTTTTGGCGTGAAGATTGAGCAAACCACGTGGGTTATGTACATTTAGATGTGCAAAGTAAGTCATACCATTTACAAGCAGGTGCTTAGTGAATCTTGAATTTATGGAAACTCCACTTGAGTATGACATGTATTCCACGATAATACCCGGAGGTCTAGAGTAATGCGCCCATCCATTGTAGTCTTCTATAGCAAATCTTTATGGCACAACTCCACAGCCACATGAAAGATCGACCCACGTGCCCCATACATACCTACTATGTGTAATAGTAACATTATGTCCTACAATCCTAAAATTTACATGTACTTTGCATCCCCGTACAGGCGTAGCTTGCTAAAGCGTACAATGATAAAGGAGCAGTATACGATAAGGGTTGAGACCCGGAGGAGAGATAGAAAGTCATGGCGCCATAATCTTTTGGAGGTTGTATCAATCGTGTTTAATTCGCAAATAAGCGTATCCACCACGTTCCGGACGAAAGCCCGCCGGGGGACTCCCCAAAAAGAAAAGATCTCATGAAATCAAGGCGCTGATGAGGCGGGCTTTCCGTCCGGTACCGTTCCCACACTCCAAGGCTCCCGGTCGCTGCATTTTTGATTTCGAACAGAACGCGTCGAGTTGTTTAAGAGCGGGGCTTCTCCTTCTTCTCCTTCCACAGAGCGGCGAGACCGACACCGGAGACCTTGACGACCTTGAAACGGACACCGGGAATATCACCCTTGGCCTTACCCTTGCGACCGAAACCGGCGAGGAGAACCTCGTCGTTCTCATCGATGAAGTTCAAGCAACCGTCATTGGGGACTGTAGTAAGATGCCTGGTTAGCACATGTTGTATGATGGTGTTATGTTGATGTGTGGCGGTTTCCATCTAGTCTCAATTCCAACTCGTATAGACCTTCTCCACCACGAACACAGCGATAGAAAAACGGAATGGGTTACCCACCGAAAGCAGCGACCTTCTTGCCGTTCTTGATGAGCTGGACCTTGACACACTTGCGAATGGCGGAGTTGGGCTGCTTGGCCTCAACACCGACCTTCTCGAGAACGATACCCTTGGCGTGGGAAGCACCACCGAAGGGAGAGGACTTGTAGGCGGTTCCGAGGAGGCGCTTCTTGAAGTGGTCATCAGCCCAGCGCTGATCCTTGCGGTGCGACTGGAGCTTGCGGGCGGCGTTCAAACCACGGGGTTGTCCTTTACCCATGTTGGCGATTTATGTGTTCGACGGTCAACTGAGCGAGAAAAAGAAAAGTTAGCCTCGTGTTGAGTGCAACGTTGGTGTTGGTGTTTCGATGGTTGTTCGAGGTTTGGCTAAGGTCGATTTTTTTGTGCGTGCAGATAGATGCGATCGTTTGAGGAATCTCGCAGTGCCACAAATCAAATATTTCCGGAAAGCACAAACAATGCAGGAGACAGAGCAGGAAATCGAATACGTACCGACTGGGAGGGGTGTTGTCGGCCAAAGGGGCTGAGGGTCGAATGTCGAAAAGTCGAAGAGTTCCGGATTTCCCTTGACCACACGCTTTGGACGTACCTCAGGTGACTTTGTGCGGCTTAGCCCTAAGCGAGTCACGGGATCATCTGTAGCCCCCACATGCGATTATGTTATCATGCTGATAAGGCCGATAACGTTATCAGTCAACTGCATCAAGTAGCCCCAATCGAACATTCCGAGTGTATCCCGTATTGTTCTTGCCAATACCTCTTGAACATGGACTTGTCAAGAAAATTGACAAATCCTAATCCTCAGCGATTGCCTCCCCCTGCTCTTTTCCAAGGCCCACCATCGCATAATGCTTCTAATCTTTCCTTATCTGTACCACCACCAGCCTCAACCTTAGCAACACCATCTGGCAGCCAGCCTCCGCCTCTGAATCGAAACCGGTCACCGCGAGGAGCTGAGGGCGACAAATTTGCGAATTCAAGCTTGTTGTCACCATTTGTATCGCGTCATCCATCCAAAAATGATGTTGATGGATCCGATGCCATCTGGCAGGAGATGCAGAGCGCCTTGTCAGAAGTGGAGCTCAGCGCTGTGACGAGCGAGAATGTCTTCGGCGCGAAACATTCAGAGGCATTAGAAGATTTACGTATGAAGCAGTTAAAACTTGCCCAGGCTTGGGCACGCAGTGAGGCAGACGATGAAGTCGTGGATCCCAGCCATACCGGTGCAGATGGAGCTGGTGGAAAGGCCAGCTCCCCGCGGCAAGGTGCTGGAGAAGTGAATCCCCCGGCTGATGCAGCCACTGAACATAGCGCAGGCCGCGGTTCTGTCTCGCATCCTACGCTGGATGAGGAAACTGAGCAAGACATTCGCCTTGCGCGCAAACGCCGCGAGGCTAATGACCGGTACTTCGATCGGGTCAACCAGGGCGTCTTGGACGTTGTTGCTAAATTGGAAGAGGTCGCCCAGGCCATGCGCACTGTTGAGCGGGAAAGCAAAGATATCTGGAGTGATACAGGGAGTGTGACGACAACGGCGCCATCATCGACTCATACAAATTGAATTCCGAAGTCATCGCTGCAATCCATCATTTTTCTCATTTTCAGCGGGCCATTGTGAAGGACCCAGGATTGACCGAGTTATGACTCGGTCTTCCCAGGGCGCATTGATACCTCCATCCGGCCAGAGGGTGCGCTGAGCGCATCTACAAACCCTCGGGGAAATCGATATACTAATACATGTACATTATGACATCACTAAATCAAGGGTATCCAAACTCCGCTACTCAAACCCAAACCCAAATAAGCTGACATGATAATGCATCCAAAGGTATCTTGGATCCAAAGCAATTGCTATAGTCCCAAAGACAATATTTCATTCCCGCTTCACTACTTGCACAATGGTTTTCCAACCACCTGCAGCAGTATTCCTCATATCCTCCCACGTCACTTCGTAAGCCTTCCTTGTCAAGATTTCAACTTCTTTATTCCATTTATGCTTGAGAATCTCTTTCATAGTTGGCTCAGCTCGATTCTGTGCCTGTAATTCTTCGCGCCGCCATCGCGGTATATCTTCTGGCAGGAAACGTCGATCATAAGCACCAGCAGAGGAGGTCAGCCAATCTATTTGCGCGACTTCTTCGTGGATGGCTTTGCGTTGCGATATGCGTGTTGAGCGGTGGACTTGGATGGTAATGTAGAGGGCGGAGGAGGTGAGGGCAAAGCCGCCAAGCTATTCCAGTGCAGATAGATGTTAGCCATATGTTGCTGTTCTAGATCTGGGACTGAACCGTACAAAGCCCGTCAAGAAACCCATGTTGATTGCGGTGTTTGGAGTCACAGAATTGCTTATCTGTGTGTAGAAGATTGTGAGGGAAACCGCAAAACACCCAAGTGATTCTTGATTATGGACGTATTGTTTCTCCTGCAAGTGGAAAGTGTCCAAATCGAAAGGTATGTCAAAAAGCTGATTGTCCTCAGCAACTTGCAAAGTGAACGCGGAAAACCGAAGTCGGACGGACAGTGGAAGCGCTCCGATTGGCCGGGAGGTCGGGACAATTCTTCTGGGCCGAACATCCTGTCTCCTTCACGTTCAACAACTTAATCATCTGGGTTTAGCAATTGACCTCGCAATTCCCACTCTACTCTCTATACCCCCTTCTATTTTTCCCTCTCAGAAAAATTCACCATGGCCGGCGGAGGAGGCAAATACCGACACTTGAGCCGCGACTCCGCGCATCGACAAGCCCTGCTCCGAAACCTGGTGACCTCCCTCTTCCAGCATGAGACCATCACAACGACGTGGCCTAAGGCCAAAGAGGCCCAGCGTTTGGCTGAAAAGTTGATTACTTTGGGCAAGAAGAATACCGAAGCGAGTCGGCGACGTGCATTGGAGATTTTCTATGTATGTTCAATTTCTGAGGAAGAAGCCTACGTCGATTGCAATCAAGAGAATGAGATCCAGTCTAGCCACAAGACACCTTATGCTCGTTGATTCTGGATAATCTCATCAATCCCTCAATTCCTCATTCCTCGCAGGGGGGAATCAATAAATCAATACCAAACTAACATTGCCCAGACACCACACGAAATGATTCCCAAACTGTTCGGTCCCCTCCGCGAACGCTACGCAGACCGACCCGGCGGTTACACACGAGTTCTTCGCGTAGAACCCCGCGAAAAGAACGAGTACTTTTCCGTCAAGAAGGGCGACAAAAATGCCGTTCCCGAGCGCAAACCTCAGGTCAAGGCTCCCACCGCCATCCTCGAGCTAGTCGATGGCCCGAAGGACATGCGTTTTGCCATGACTGCACGTACAGTGGCACGTGAGCGCGAGCAGGGCCGGGATTTGGTGCACTCGCTCACGCGATTGAATGTGAAGAAAGTTACACAGTTCCGAAAGGATGGTGTTGAGGTTTTGGAGCGGGCAATCGCTAAGCTCAGTCTTGCCAAGAAGGAGAGTGACAAGCTCGCCAAGAAGGAGTCGAGTGATTAAATGTGGGGAGGGTTAACTCTCTTTCGTGGGGATTTCTGTATTAGAATCCTCGGTATGGGAGTGGGCTCCGGGATCTAATTGGGCGCAGAAGTTCTTTTTCCTGAGCTTGATGAGCGTGCTTCATGTCGGCACCATCCTATCTGGTCCTCGAGGTCGACTCCATTGTAATTTGCTTACAAGGTTGTTTTTGTACCAGGAGTTCTGTCTTCTTCCTGTTTATTATGGCATCTCGTCTTCGTTTGCACTCGCGCATGTGACATAGCCTCTGTATAAAAGATTTTGATACCTCTTTATAAGCTTTCTTTGGCATTTGGGTAAATTAAATGCATGTGTCAAATCATACTGGTGACGATCGTGGTAGAAGAAGGGCTAGCCCTCCAACCCTTAACCTCACTACCTTGCTAAACGAGGAATCATAAGGTGGTCAGTATTTTTTTGATAAGTACTTGTATACGGATAGGTACATCGTGTTTTAACAGAACTGGAGGTGTCTTTGACAATCTTCCTGGTTCAGGCTGTATCAGTATATGAACCTCAACACTCTTCACGAAAACGCTATGAACTGCAATGTAGGTCAATTCACCAAGCTCACCGCAATTAATAGGTGTACTTATTGCATTTTATCATCGTACTAGAGGCTTTTTGCATGGGCTAATGGTCATGCTGCCAATCTTGGTGCGAAACCAAGCAACTACCTACGTATATATATGATATACAGTGTTTTCTCTGCTAATATAATTTTTATCTCTAGCTAGCTAGACTTCAAATTGACATGATATCCAAAGCCTCCCTTGACTGTCCCATATCCATAAATAATGATCAAAGATTTCCCGTAGGCCCTTGACGGTTATCCCCTGCAGTGGAAGGCAAGATCTGACATATCACTTCTGGCTTCGACGTAAAGACTAGTGCCGCACACGACAGTCATAATCAAGGGACACTAGGTTTCAATGCAGAATTATCGATAGTCAAGGTCTCTAGCATATGATCTACGTGAACACTATTACTGGCTAAGCCAGTCTTACCAAAGGGGTCATTTGGCTCAGTCCTAGGTAGATACTCGAGGCTTCGATTTTCCTTCTTGCAATACTCCAGTGCTTGATGGATCCTATACTCTGATCAATGAGATTGAAAATTGAATTACCTACTACCCAGAATTTGGAAATACTGTTCTTACCACGCTAAGATCTTCTTATGTGAAGTATGTGACACCTGATATCCGACTATGTTCGATATAGCTCAATGTTTGCTAACATTCTACCAGGCCAGAATAAAGATATAGCCAGGGAAACAGTCTCAGGCTCCAGATATGTCACTCGAAACGCATAAGTCGCATCAAGCTGGGCAGACCGTCCCGAACGCCGATGCATACAAAGAAGTCGCAGCACCATATTCACCCGAAACAATCACCGAAGATAACCTCAATGATGAATGCACCCTGCAAGTCAGCGACAAGGAATGTACATTAGAGTTCAGTGATCGGGACTACAACCTGGATCTTCACCAATACACCGACAACGAACACACAGACAAGCAGGCCGAGGCTGGGCTTGGAATTGAAGATCAGGAAGATGGAAATGGGCGACAGTCTACAGCAGACGGGAAACAAGATCCGGAGTTGGAGTCTGTGACGGGGACGGTCAAAAGTCACAAGTCTCGTCGACGGGAGTGGATTATCCTTGGTTCAGCTCTTGGTGCCGTTGTCCTTCTTGTTGTGATCATTGTTCCCTCTGTTATATTTGGGATTCGTCATTCCAGACCTCAGCACAAGCCGCCTCCGAATCCGTATACTCCATGAGATGGTGGGAGTTTGTATATGACGTGATCTGGATATATGGACTGACAGCCAGGAGAATTGGTGTGTAATAAGAGGAGTTATATGTTGGGTTTTCCTCCGGTTTAATACCTTAATTTGAAATATATGTGATTTGATGGCTTCTAACGCAAGTACCTGATTGGCAATCTAATGTCTGGACTACGCCAATTGACAGGTAAAGACCGTGAATGATCTAAGTGAATGGGTTGAACATTTGATATGTCTTCACTAGGCTCTGATGTCGGAAGTACTATTGCCTCTATTTGTTTACCTATACAAGTCAAGCTGTCCACTATAATATTTCATTCTGAGTACAAGATCATACCAGTTGGAATACTAATATCGAAGAGAAAAAAACCGGTTGGAAATGCAGATCCATGTCTAGCTGAGAGCAAGATACACACCCAATAACTCATCTCGTCACGCATAGCACTGAGTGTACATGCAACCTTGAAACACAGCTGCCACACGTGGACAGATGAATGTAGTTCAAGGGAAATCCGTCCTATTTTCACTATTAAAGCTGCAAGCATCACATCACATACAGACACTACTGAATCATAGTACGTGACTCAATCATCAATAGGCCTTAGTTTTGTTTGGGGAGTGTCGTGCCTCCCGAGATCACAAGAGGCCCACTGCCAACAGTGGGAACTCCGTTGCTGCCATATGTTGCTGCAGGGACCGAGGATGGAACAGGGCGATTCTTCAGCTCAAAGTCGGAGGGGACTTCGGATGGTGGGGGTTTTGGCGGAAGATGAGACGGCGTGCCCCACTTGGCAATGGAATCCCGAGGACCAGTGGGGATTCGATTGGGAATCATAGCTGGGGTTGAGTCTATGGTACGGGTAGGAACGGGGTCGGGATACCCATTCCACTGTGGCTGCGAACCAGGTTGCATATTACCATAAGGCTGCATTGTGTGCTGGCCTTTGTTCGGGTGGCGACTGAGAGAACCACCTCCAGGGATGAATGAGCGTGTCTGCGGGTTGAAGTGTGACCTGGCATAGTTTGCTTGCATTGCTGCATGGGATCCAGCGGAGCTTTGGAGAGCGGAATTCAAATGCTGCCCAGGAAAACAAGGATATCCATTCATGTTGGAGTTCATGTTAGAGTTCACGTTAGGTGGCATGTTGGGGGCCATATTAGACGGCATATTGGAAGCGATTGACTGCTGGGGATAGTTGGGCCAATGGACAGGCGGTCCATTTCGCTGATGTGGAGGCGGCTGAAAGTTTGTGGGGAATGGAGGTGAGTTCCAACTGGTGTTCTGTGGTTGGTATGTGGTGGGATTGGGCACGGCGTAGTTGTTCATTGCCGGCGAGGATGAATTCGAGGATGGCTGATTCATAATTCCTTGCTGGTTCATTGAAGCATAACCGGAATATGGAGACTGCTGGGTTATGTTTCCTCCTTGCCACGAGCCATTGGAGGCCATCTGGGGCGGCATTGCCACCGAGTACTGGGAGACACCATTCATGTTCATATTCATTTGTCCCGAGTGGAAAGAACCATTTTGACCAGATGGTAAATAACCACCAGTGGGTGGCGGCACGCCAGGTCCGACCAAGTAAGGTACTTGACTTGGATAGGAGCTGTCATTGACAGGAGCATTGTACGGAGCAGGACCATTCCCGTACTGCGTTCCTGGGTAATAGGCATTAAACTGCGAGCGAACCTCAAAACTGTCATCATGAGGAGTCCGCTGCCTCTGATTCTTCTTGCGGCCGTTCGCGGAGCTGGAGCGCGACATGTTGGGATTTGAGTCGCCGCTGGCCGGGTCCGATTTGGCCGAATCAGGGAAATCACGGAAGATTCGTTCACGTACTTCATGGTATTTCGCTTCCCGTTCCTCCCTTGTCAATGCCATTCGATCTTTGGCAGGCGTAGCGCCAGATGAAGACCCATGGCGTTCTCCATCGAATCCACTATCACCAGCCTCCGAATTAGCCTTGGAAGGGTTCGTGGAGCCACCGATACTTCCTTCAAACTGTCCCCCATCGTTTCGACGCATGATTTTCATCGCTGGAACAGCTGGAGGCGGAGTGCTATTGCAAGCAGCATGCACAGCAGACAAAGGAGTGGGTAGCCGGCAAAATGGTGTTCGATGGAGCCTGACTGAGGTCACATTATTGTCGACGAAGTGTGTTAAATGATAGTAGTCTCCTAGCTTGTGGGCAAGAAGTCGTCCAAAGGCGTTTGAGGGAGGCAATTCTAGAGACTGCCCATTACAGTCCTTGATAAAATACCGGATTTTTTCCTCCAGCTGAAGAATCAGGAGCCGATCTTTTGGTGACTTCATTGCCTCCAAGAGCTTTTCGTCCGGCTCTAAAGGAAAGCCATGCAAGTTCTGAGCATCTTCAATGCCATCAGAATTGGCTGGAATCACAAAATTGTTCGCGACTGCATCTAGAGGAATTGCGCCATTCACTGGTTGAGCACCGTTGAAGAGAGGAGGTACAGGCAGAATCCCGCGTGGCCGTGTAGGAACACCATCTCGGTACTGGTCGCGAAATACGCGACTGCCAGCCTCAGAGCCTGCCACGGAGTTTGCAGTCCCAGAAGCATGTCCGGAAAGCGACTCCTCTTCATCAATGGCTTGAACACTAGCACTGTCATCGGGACGTACAGAATCCTTTTCATCCATCGCGAAAGTAGTCACTGAGGCAAGACTTTTGGAATCAAAACTGGTCATTTTTGTGGACGAAGTAGATAGATGAGTGCGATCATCTTCAAAAGAGTTCTCCCGCTTGAGCAAGCCCTTATTATTTTGACCACCAAGGAATGACTCTGAGCCATCGTTTTGTTTCTTCAGGGCGAGACTGATATCTTGCACGCCTCTACCAAGATCATCGACAGCTAGATCGATGGAATGAGCCTCCGGTGTTTTATCGAGATTGTGCTGGCTAGATAAGGCTGCCCCGGAGCCATTTGTTTCCGAGCAAGGTGACTGTTCTTCTGACTGGCATATTTCGTTCTCACTAGATACCGAGGAAGCTTGTTGGTTGGGTGGTGCTGGCATAGCGGCAATCTGATGGCCAAGTCAGCGATGAGCCACGGAATTTCGAAGAGTTTCGCTTACCTTTGCAAACGAGAGAGGACCATCTCCGCCCGGGGGACTTTTTGACGCCATGACGATGCCCTGCCGGATGGTCGTCGAAATTGCTTAGATTTCACAAAAGGACAAAAAACTGAAATTCCGAGATCAAGATAGACACAACTGCACTCAACGCGCCACGGATTCGCAAATGTGAAAAATGTTGAAGGTTGTTTGATTGAACGGTAGGTCGCTGCGTAATTTCGTTTCACACAAGCCCAAAACGAAAGACATATCTCTGGGAGAGGGCGATCGCCATGGAGAAAGCTGCGGACAATGTGCATTAGTACCATGCGGAGTAGAACAGAACAAGCAGGGTCAATGGGGAGAGACTCCACTTCAAGGAAGCAGAAATCCCAGACAGACCAGGCAGCGGTGCCTTACATGATATCAAAGCTGGCTCATAGGGAGATGAAGGCCTCGTACAGAGTTTGGGGGAGAACTCCAGATCTGATGGGCTTTTTGGTATCCGATCAACTCGAGATCACCGGAAATGGATGACGTGAGCGTTGACAATGAAGCCCGAGATCCAGAAGGAGCGTTGGGAATCCGAAGTCTGATTCTTGATTGCCTGAAGATTCGTGGGTGCATTATGCCGCGCCCGACCGCCCCTGGCGCGCGCCTACCATAGTCCCTTGGGCTTGCGATGCTAACAGCCGCCAACTTTGCGCCGGTCTACTTTACGTCGGATGTCGCCTGTGTTTCTGATTGCGATCGTACCAAAACCCTTGATCTGAGAATTGAGAATCCATAATTTCAGATTTACACATAAATCCGGAGCATCGCGAGCTACAATGAACCGATATCGAAACGCCCCGACGCTCCGACGCTCCGACAAAGCCACCGCGAACACACTGTGTCAGAAATGCCTCAAACGAGATACGTACAATTCTCTGTATGCTATCCAGATATCTGACTAACTCCGGTTCACGGCACTACAGTTTTGATTGCAAGGCACCTGCGCAAGAGCGCCCATACATCCCGCGACCTTCAAGGACTCAACAGCTACAGAACCCAGAATTGATACCCAAGCTCTCCAGTGATAACCCAAACGAGCTTTTACGGACGTAAGCCACCCATTGAGCCATCTATGATCTCTGTACATTCAATTAGAAATACTCGCTGACTTGTTTACAGAGAGGGTTTGGCGGATGAGTTACTTGCCAACCGGGAGGAAGAGCGTGGTCGGAAGAGACCTGGGGATATGACAGACCGCCGTTCCCACTCTCCGAAGCGATCTAGGTCGATCTCAGTGGCAACGATATCCACCAATCGATCTTGTGACTCCTCTCCCCGTCATAACAAATACGGCGCAATCGATAGTGGCCGCCGAGCCGACTCATCCTCACCTACCAAGTCCCGAAAGAGACGCTATAGTGATTCCACAGAGGGCCGATCTAGTCCGGCTCAAACAAGACCAAAGAATCGTTCGCCGTCCCGGGAGCGAACTGATGACCGAAACACACGGCGACGACGTCGAGAGTCTAGCCCCGAAGAACGAGGTCGGCACCGTGGCGCAGGAAGGCATAGTGACCGACGAGACCGCCGAAGCAAGAGTATGGACCAAGAGCGAGCGAAAGACATGCGTTCTATGACTCCAGATGTTCCTCGTGACCGCTCATACCGGGATCGAGCCAGCCCACCACGCCAGTCTCAGCCCGGACGGTCTAGGACTGACACCAGAACACAGAACCAGCCTCCCCGAGAGCGAAGCCTGAGTCCTTTCAGCAAGCGGCTTCGTTTGACCGAAGCCATGAACCATGGAAGGTAAATTGAACTAAAAAAAATTGTTCTTTACAATTGGAGATTTTTACGGCGCAAGTCTCTGCACAGTGCCAACTCATATTCCATCGAAATACGAACAAGTGTATTATTAGCATTTAATTCCCTCGGGATGTTGAACAGAACACATGTCTCCCCGAACAATTCAAGGGGAAACATCGTCAATGATGATTCTCAACATACAATAAGACAGGAATACGAATTGAAAAATGTTATCTGAAAACGCCTCAACACCTGATTTTGTGTGCAATATGCTCTTGGCATCAATTGGACGCCCTCAACCAACATAAAAATGAAGATAGGAAAGATAGGAAAGACAGAATACAGATAGTAAAAGGGAAGGCAGAAAAGCCAAACAGCGCGCAGTCCTGCAACAAAGGGTATCATGTTCAGATCGTTTCTTCATCGCTTTTTTCTTCCTCTCGTTCACGCATATGGATGCCCTCAACGAGCGCCTCACCCTCGATACCCAATTCCTCACCCTGTTCATCCCCAGTGAGTGTAGTCCCACGTTCCTTCGCAGCCCGTTTCGCGTCATCTATCCGTTGTCGCACGAGCCGGGCGATTGCATTGTCCGTCCGTACATTGAGAATCTTGAGCTTTTCGTCCAGATCCCGCTTCAAATCCCAGTTGGGTTTCTTTGGTCGTAGGTTGTATAGATTGAGCGGCTCATCACCATCTGCATCTTTCTTCCCTTGCTCGGCTGTGGCCTGTGCGATTTCTGCCGCCTGGGCTTCCAACGTCACCTGGCCCTCCTGCGGACCTTGTTCGAAGCCCAGCTTCGGCCCGCGAGTTTCGGCGTCGTAGTTGCGACCAGACAGGAATTTTGTGGTTACATCTGGCGTAGCATCGGCATCAGGAAGCTCAATGTCTTTTGCGGCAGCCTCATTTGTGTCTGGCTCGGGTTGCTTGCGCTTTAGAGCTGCGAGCTTGGCGAGGCGGGCTTTGCGGTCGGTGGACGCCGCATCAAGATTGGCGTGGTTTGATGACATATTTTCAAGCAAAGATTGAATGGGGTGCTAGGAGAATATCCGATCCCAGGGGGCAGAAAGAATCGTGACTGAAGTGACCTGAAGGAAACCTAAGCTCCTCTGCTCCATGGAAGTTGAAGACGATAGAGTGATAAAAGTAGGTTTGGTGCGCCACACACTAGCCACGGCAAAATCGGGCGGAATTCAACTTTCGGTCCGGCATTGGACTTCGACTCTCTTTTCCACGAGCCATTGAGTCCATTGTCTTTGTCTTCGTCGTTTTCGCCAGATGTATCCGACCATATATTCCTGAATGTCATCGTGTCCACACCAACTCGTTCGGTCCCGTTTGAACGGGTTGCTCTCGCCGCAATGTCGAAGCCCAGGCCGATGGTATCGGGAGCCAGGAACGGCGAACGTTGGCCATAGAGCGCTCCTTTCAACGCACCATGCCCCGGCAATACTAGAACCTGGAATGACACCTGATACTCCAAACCCTACGCTATCTCGAAACGCCAGCCATAAACTCAACACTTCACAACCCGCAGCAAGTCAACAATCAGATCAAATCGCAACAGATCAGTATGGTATGGACAATGGGCATTCGCAGCTTTCCACCCAGCCACGAACATCACAGCCACGAAAAAATTCGTCCACGCCGATTATAACGAAGGACAAAATGAAAAAGGTTGCATATGTGCGACATGCTGACCCCAAGCTTGTGGCCATGGCGGCCGAGAGAGTCAACCGCGAAATTTTAAGAAAGGGTAAATACCTGACCGATCGAGGGTTATACTTGGCGCTTGCGACACGATTAAATTCGATTTACACGCGTGAGCTGGGACTTCGTCAATGGAAGGAGGCATATGGAGCGATCTATAACGCCAAGACATATCGACGCGAGGTCTTGCACCTGTCTGCATTGCCGAAACTGAAAGAAGATGGGGAACAACTGCTAGCTGTGCTTCTTGATGACTGTCAAGGCAAATTCCGGGAGGCATGGCTTGCAATGAATCGAGCTTCCAGGGCCTGGGCCTGGCAACGCCTGGCCATTTGGCTGTTGCAAAACAATCCGGCACTTGTCTTGGAGTTTCTAATCGTCACAACTGAGCCTCAGGAGAAGCCAGACATGACTATGGTCGTTGATTGCTTGGCATACTTGGAGAAATTTCATTATGACGAGCTCCAGGGTTGGAAGAGTGGTGCCCACACCTTCGAATCGGTGGTTGCGACTTCCCTGGATCCAAAGGATTGGCCAATTATTTCCCCACCACAAAAGGGCATACGGTTATATATTCGCCGAGCAGGCTTCCTGGGCGTCTACGAGAGTTTTCGGTTAATGGGCGAACGAGGCACTACAATGGAAGCGCAAACTGCACTTTGCTACATGAACCAATTCATACACCTCAATGACGTGGAATATGCTTTCAAAGCCCTGGCATATGTTCGCAAGATTAATGCCCCTGAATTTTCCATGGATTCTGAAGGTGTCCTGCGGCATTGTTGCAAGCTCCTGACCTTGGATACAGTCGAGGATAAACCAGAAGGACGCAATTTCCGGATTCTTCCACGGCTTCTCAAGATGGGTGTCCAGCCGGATAGGGACATGATGAATCTCGTGCTTGCTAATGCTTATAAAACCGGAGATCCCCAGCTTGGGTCGGATATGCTTCAATTCATGAAGAATCATCACCACCAATTCGACTCCTATACCTATCTGACCCTCCTCACTGATGCCGTATCTCGAGGTGATCGGGGTCGCGTGGATGAGCTAGTACAAGAAGTCGAGATGCAAGAGGAACTACGGAAGAACCCATACATTTTCAGCAAAATCTTCCATGCCCATTTCACCTTCACCGCCAAGCATATCGATCCCGAGAGCGATCCCTCGGGGGTCTTCTACTCCATGCTTGACATGTACACCAGAATCCACGACGTCACTCCTCTCAAAGAACTTCTTCTCCTCCCTCCACAATATACTCCACCGACAACCCAAAGACCGGAGCTCAAATCTCCGCCTTCTCCAGTATCTTTGTTCCTCATGATTGCAACATTTTTCCGCTGCAGAAATCGGATAGCACAAGTGCATCACATGTATGACAGATTCCGCGAGCTTGTTCAGCAAGGCCATCCATCCATCGCTCCTCTAGTCGAAACCGACCACGTTTACAATGAATTCCTCATCGCCTTCCGCAAAAGCAGTCATGGACTGCGGTCGAGCGTGCGTCTAGTCGAAGATATGCTTGACGCATCCCTCCTGCCGAAAGAGACTACCGATGGCAAGCCTCTCAAGCACATCTCACCCACGCCTCGCACTTGGACCATCCTCCTCAGTGCCTTCAATTATAGTCGCCAACCCGAAGCCGCTCAGAAGGTGAAGGAGATGATGTCTAAGCACAACGTGGAATACAACCAGGTGACCTGGAACACTATTATCAACGGTTTCGCAAACGCACAAGATATCCCCGAAACCGCTGCTGCAATCACGATGATGGAAAGGGAAGGCTTTTCAATTGACCATTATACGATGAAAAGTCTGCGCTATCTCCGCGACCCCGAACGCCTTTGGGTAGCGATTGAGGAGATGGATCAGAGGTCTGACTCAGATGGGGCCCAATTGTCCCTTGCTCTGGGGCCCACTTCTGATGTGCACAGTGACCAGAAGGAGCGTGACAAGCTGATTGACAGTGGGCTCGAGAAGCTGGAGTCAAAGTTCAAACCTAAAATGTGAGCGCCTTAAATGTAAGATAGGATACCCTTTTGTCTTTTATTGTTGCCTCTTGTGGGCCAAGCAACCTTGAAGCATTTTGGACGGATCGGTGTTTGACGAAGTGGACTTTGAACTTTTTTTTGTAAATTTGGATATCATGTACAATACATTGCATCACCATGAACTTATTGTTCATTTTAAAAGCTCATTGCATCTAGAGTCCATCGTAGTAAGTAGGGCTCTTCGATATTGTGATGCTCACTTGGGAATTACGTGAACTTCTATTGTCAACTCATGGGTTCCATTGAGTTGTCACAATGCAACTGGTCAAATGATAATTCCCATTGTAACTCCCATTCAGATTACTATTGAGTCCATTGAGCTATTCAACCACCGAAAAAGATCGAGACCTATAAAGCAGCATTAGTATCTCTCTTCATACATCTCTCTCTCTATTTGTAGAAGAGGATACTCACTGCCATCAAGACACAGCATATGCTGACATATGGACTAAGTCGCTCTCCGACCCGTGCGCACTTCCAGAAGATCCCAAAAATGCTACATCGACCAATTGTTAGTCTCCTTGCCAACTAACTCGATGCCCGGGTCCGCATTTTAAAGTGAGTACCTACCCAGTCTGGTTCCGGTCCATAATCCCTGGCATTATCGAGTGCGCATAACTGCTGGTGCAGATTATGAGAAGAATCACGAGGAGCAAAGACTGAAAGTTGAAAAGAGCAGACTAGGCAAGTGTGACGGTCAGCGCATTGCAATCCTATTGCCATTGGGTTCGTACCCCGCAACAGCGACAAGTAAACACAGGCATCAGTCATGCCATGTCCATGGACTCACCATTTTGAGCAGCTGTCGAATCCCCGCCCGTTGCTTGGGGCAGAGCAAAATTGCAACAGTTGATGTTGCCAGGTCAGTCTAATCAACCCCAGTCCACTGTATTCTGCCCGCCATGTCCGCCAAACGCACGGTCCAAACGCCCAGGCGGATATCGTTTCAGCCGGAGGTCGCAGCAGCTCCGCCAACTCCCTCACCAACTCCGACACGTTACTTGCCAACTCCAATCAGTGGCCCTCGAATTCCGATCAGATCTTCGCTATTCTTAAATTCTCGCTCGCAACCCTCAAACAACTGCTCATCGACTTCGAACGCTCGTTTTCAAGCTCCGCCTCACTCCTCACCAAGTCCGAATACTGGCTTGCCCACTGCGACTCGCACTCCGACTCGGCAGCCTAGCACCAGAAATCTCTCCTCCGCTCTCTCGCCTAATTGGTACTTCAATGAGCAAGACACAGCATTGATCCGCGCGGGATACGAACCCCAGTGGACCCCTAAACCACCCGACCCAACCTCGATTGCAACAGAAAAGAGCAAGAAAAACCCAGCAACCCAATCCACCATGGCCGAACCACGCGCCCGCATGGCCCGCCACAAAGGCCAAATGAACTTTCAAAACGAGCGTAAGTTCCGACAACCTATGCGCATTTATTCCCTCACGGGTGCAACCAAAGCAAGCGCAAGACTAACCACAATATCTTACATAGTCCGCCTGCTCCTTCTTGCCTATGGCGACCCAAGCCCACACCCAAGTTTCCCAAATGAGCCCCTCCCCGAAACAATCCGTGTCTTGGATGAAATTGTCACCGATTTTGTGCTGGAAGTTAGCCACGGCGCCGCACAAGTCGCGCATCACGCCCGCCGCCAGAAGATCAAAGTTGAGGACTTCCGTTTCGCACTGCGCCGCGACCCGAACAAGCTCGGCCGTGTCCAGGAGCTGCTGCGTATGGAGCGCGAGCTGAAGGAGGCCCGCAAGGCATTTGATCAGAATGATGACCAGGTTGCTAAGGAAGCTGGAAAGAAGGGTGCTGCTGCTGCAGCCGCAGCCGCAGCCGCTGGCGAGGATCCGGAGGCTGCTGAAGCCGCCGCTACAGCCAATGTTACCAAGAAGAGCAAAGGTAAAGGAAAAAGGGGTGCTGCGACCCGCCGTGGATCTGATGCGACCGAGGAGTCGGTTCCAAAGAAGCGCAAGACCATTGGCTGAATATGAATGGGATCATGAGATACGACTTTTTATTTCTTTCTTGTCTGTGTAATTTACTTGTCATGGCGCTAGGCCTGCGTTCTTTTTCTCTTTTTTTTTCCCCATGATTTGCCCACAAATATCGACGGCATTACCAAACATGAGACACATTGAAGTTTTACCGAACTGCCCCTGGGAACAAGAATGGTCACTCGCCCTGGAAGTAGTCCCCAGTCAAATTAAAGTAAATAAGCTTTGGCGCCGTCAGCCCCCACTTGGGAAACGCCCTGGAGGCACCGGGGCATCGATCGTGACCTTGAGCATCGGCCCTCAGCTTTCCCTTTGTTGTCTCTAGAGTCTCACTCGTCATCCCACAGTCTATTTCCTCAATCCCCCTTTATAGCCCACTCCTTTGACTTGCATCTGATCTCAAACAGCCCTGCTGCCTAGGTATTTTTACGCCTGGAAATTTCCACCCCTCGCTCCTGTTATCCTTAGTCCATTACTCCGTACAAGATGCCGATTTACAATTATACCTTCCTTTGGAGTTTTAGCATGACCCAATAATCCGTTTACAATATAGTGAGGCACTGGATAATAAATCTTGGGAGATCCGAGATCCCTTGGGATTACTCCATACAATTGAACACAATACCTACTCTCCAATCTCTCTCTACGCGACTGCACCGTGATGTGTTTCTTAGGCATGTTGGGTCTTTCGGGAACCTTGGTTTTTTTTTTTTTTTTTTTTTTTTTCAAAAAAAGAAGCAACGAGTGCGATTTTTGTGTCAACTTCCTCGACATCACCTTTGTCCCATGCGACAGCATCTCAGCCCAGGTCTGTCTGCCTTTCATGGCAAGTAAATCCATCAAGTCACCCCGCAAATTAACAGTTTATAAGTACGGAGCACCGTTCTCATAATCCAAAAACGTGTGAATATGAACTCGACACTGAACTCGGCATCCATTTGATCAATCAATGAATTTGTCATTCAAAAAAAAAGAGAACCCTGCATTGGCTGATTGATTTTCACATCCTGGCTCAGCATGTCTTATCGAGAATAGTCAAGCATGAGACTATCCAGCGCATCAGTAGCATGTGCAGACGAGGAAAGGCAATCCCGTATATGCTATTGATGACTGCCACCGAAAATTCTCGTTATATTCAATACAACTGAACAATTCCTTCGGGGCTCATGTGTATTCCCAGACAGGGAAGGACCTTGAAAGCTCTCTTCGTTGCTTACAGTGTTGTTCTTGGTCTTTCTCTCTGCAGCACTATGTATTTCAGATCACATTGTTGTCTACATCTATCTCTGAATGGAAGAACTTACCACCACCGAGCGAGAAAGAGTAAGAGGACCCAACTCCACTTCCTCTCAGACAAGGGAGCCTTTCACCACGCTGGTGCTGGATCGATTTGGCGATGGGGAAGTACCCCAGCCCTAATAAATTGCCGGAGATGGTTGGGAAGGTAATTTACTTCGCCTACGTTCGTAATCCAGCAAGGGACACGACATGTCCTGAGCGATGATATGCTCCCACTTAATCCGAGCTGCCGCTGTCCAACATTTCGGATTCCGCTGACTGTATTGTTTTCAAGAGCAGTCCACGCTTTATCAATCCACGGTATCATGCGGGTTGGCGATTGCAATACAATCATAATGAGATGTGCATGATCTCGGTGGGTAGTGGTATAGCATAGAAGACCAGAAAGATGAAGGTGTAATATATAAGCACCCTGGAGTATAGAATTTTGATATGGTATAGATATGTAGGTTGATGGAAGTGGATATCGTTGAAGTATTGAAGATATGGAGAAGGATCAATTCCTCTGGCAGCAAACTCAGATAGCTAGATCCCTACCGTTATAGCCATTCGACACCTGATACTGAAGACTGTACACAATCATCAACAATCCGGTCAAATCATCCTTTCCGACAGCGTGATTTGCATACACATAACAAGAATATTATGGCCACGTTAGGATTTTCCAATGTTCTTGCTGATACTTCCATGGACAGGTTAACTGGGAGATTCTCTAACCACATCCGATGCTGTTGCATGCATTTCCCGATGATACCTTGACTGATTGGGATCCGCTGCCGTGGTTCTCAACGGGGCGTTCGCCCTATGTATTCGCGCCACGGCCGAATGGTGTATGAATGACCTGCTTCTGGCGGGCACTGGTGTCTTCAGTCCTGGTCGCCCAGCCCGGTCGTTCCTCCTCTACTCGCTGGATTCATCGTTCCTTCCTTGTTCGGCTCTTTTCAATTTCCCAATTTTCCGCGGTATAAAACCCCCCCCCCCTTCTTTTCTTCGATTTCATGTTTCCTTCCTTTCCTACGGAATTGCCCATCAGAGTCTATATCTGCGTGGTTGGATTCGATACTGTTGGCCCGTATCATCCATCTCTCTTCCACTGGTGACGCCATGAGAGGGATCCTGTCTATCCGATTGTATCTATCTCCTCCGGGGGCACTGCTGGCGGAGACGGATGGAAATGATCATGTCAATATGCTGAACAATACGAAGAAGCTCTAGAACTTTTATGTCCATTTCATCATAACTGAAAACGCCGCGCCTAGAATGATGCGACTTCGTAACCTGGAGAGATCGGCTCACAGCGAATCCATCTCTCGTCTTCAAACTGTCTAGACTCATCACCCCCGATTTTCTCTATCGCAGAACGATCCGTCCTCACCAGCCTCGTTTACAACTGGCACCACTCGATATATCAATCATAATGATGTTAAATCGTCACAACCCCACAACACCTCGTATTGGAGACAGTGTTTGGTCCTTGAGACAACCCGAGCCCAGACGCTGTTGTTGGGGGCGTGATTCTGTGACCAGCCCGCAGTTCGTAGGCTCCGGAGAGAACATGCAAGTCTCGCAAGAGAGAAAGAGAGAGAGAGAGAAAAAAAAGGAGGGAACCGAGGGGGAAAAAGGAAAAGGGATGAAGGCGGTTGAGGGAGAGTTAACAAAGCAGCGAAAGACCCAAAAGTAATAACGTCAAGGAGGAATGGGATAGAAAGGAAAGAGAACGTGAGATGAGATATCCACGTTCCCTTGAAGGGTGGGGGAAGTCCTCTCGCAATTGGTCACATTATGCATCAGCATTATATGCTGTGGGAAGCTCTCATGCGCGGGCCTCCTCGGTGCGATCCTGGCGCTGGCGGCCGCCTTGGTTGTTGCCCTTTCCACCGCGCTGGTTGCGCTGGTTGCCCTCGCCGGTGGCGGGGCCATCGCCGCCACCGAGAGTAAGCTGGGCGGTTGCTAGTCGAGTAGAAAGCTCCATCTGTGTGCGAACGGTGTTGGCGAGGTAAGAAACGACCAGGACGTCCTGGATGTGGTTGTTGCTGTAGATAATTAGTGACTAGATATAACACAAGGAAGAATTTATATTCAACATACAAGTCACGCTCAATGTCGGCAGGCTCGACCTTGGGAGCGAGAGCGAGAGCGTTAAGCAGGAACTGGCCCATGGCGGTCGATGCGGGGGTCTCCTCATCGATCACAGACTCGACGTAGCGCGAGACACGGTCAACCATGGAAAGAACCTCCTCAACAGCGCGCTCCAATGATTCAATATCGGAAGTGATAGTGGCGGAACGGTCCTCGGCATCCTTGGCGTTAGCGATAGACTCAAGACCGCTCTTGTCGGCCTCGCCGTATCGAAGTTCGTAGGGAACGGGAATGAAAGCGGCGCTGTCAGCGGCACGCTCGGCGGTGACACCAACGGGGGCGGAGATATAGGCGCGGGTCTCGAGGTCCTTGCCAGCCTCGGTGGAGACAGTCAGGTGGACGGCGGGGTGAGGCCAGGTACCATCACCCTGGCCGCTGTAGAAGTTCTGGATCAAGGCGGAGAAAGTGTTGAGCTCGGAGGCAGTGGCGTACCAACCAACCAGGACCTCGCGGGGGTTGGCCTTCAGGTGCAGAGCGAGCATCTGCTTGTGATATTCCATGTCGACCTCGACCTGGTCCTCAGCCTCGGAGTGGCCGACGGCGAAGGCGGAGCGGACCTCAACCTCGCTTCCGTCCTCGGAGCGTGTTCCCAACAGTGTACCGATGACTCGTTCCTGGTCGGCATTACGGCGAAGAGAGTGGTCGAGAACGGAGAAGATTGCCTTGGGAGAATGATGAGCTTTACCCCTCAGATCATAGCCGACATATAACATACCTGGGGTTGAATGACCACGTTAAGAGGGGCAGTAGTGGGAGCGGTCCCCACGCTGACGGGGCCCAGGGGGCGAGCAAGATGAAGGAAAGAATCTTCGGCCATGATTAATTTGGGGATGAATATCTTGCAGGTTCAAGATCAAGCCAAACTCAACCTTTCTCGGAGGTTCAATTTTTCCTTGAAGTGGAGTGAGCCGCTCTGATTGTTCCGATTCTTTGTGTGTGGGAAATTTCGCGCTAAGATAAGATAAGCCCGAAATTCTCATTTCGGCCAGAACAAACTAATTGGAAACTACAAACCTCCTTTAACCCGACCAAAAGATGCCTGGTCCTCGTGGTGGTTCTTTTAGAGGAGCTCGAGGCCGCGGTGGTCGTGGCCGTGGCCGTGGTCGCGGAGCTCATGGGGGTCGTGGTCGTGGTGGTCGCAACTCCTTTGCTACTTCCCGACTGAACGAGTCTGAGTGAGTTCTTTTCTGCTTACCCTCTAATCCTTAATCACTCTATCTAATAATCACTAGGTCAGATGATTCTTCTAGCGGAGAAGATGATGCTAGCGAGCAATCCCAAGAGGAACTGGGTGATGATTCCCTTATGGACGAGGGTTCGTCCAGCAGCGACGAAGAAGAAGAGAACACCGAACGCCCATATAACGAACTCCTTCAGCTACTTCACACCAATGAATCCAATGAGTCCAATGGGCCAGCTCGGAAGAAGCGCAGGATTGTCTTCGACTCGAATGAGGAAATACAAATAGCAAGTACTGCGCAGGAACCGGAGCAGGGCGATGACGATTTAGAAGCTCAAGCGCCCTCCGACGACGAAGAAGAGGAGGCAGACGAGGATGAGGACCCAACTGCTGCTTTCGAAAAGCACTTCAATCTCCCCCAGAGTGCCGACCTAACCAAGCAGATCGAGATCATTCAGTCGAACCAATGGGCATCCACTAAGAAAGAGATCGATGGGCTGCGGCTAGTACATTCTATTCCCGACACTGGAGCCAACAACGCATCATTCCTTCCACCAATGAAGAGCACAGCCAACATTAAGGTACATATCGCACCTTTGAATCTCTGTGCTGGTTCCAGTACTGACCTTCAATCGCGCAGCTTAAACAAAAATTGAAATCTCGTGCGGCTGACATCCTACCTAAAATCACCGGCCAAGCCCAGACGATTGCGCCATATGTGTTCGACTACCAAGATGTTCTCTATGGTGCCCGATCTGTTTCGAACGCAAACGAGATGCGTGACATTATGGCGCTGCACGCCGTCAACCATCTTCTGAAGACCCGAGACCAGGTCCTGAAGAACAATGCCCGTCTAGCCAAGGACCCGGACACCGACATCGAGTGCCGTGACCAGGGATTCACTCGACCCAAGGTGCTTTATATTTTGCCGACCCGACAGGCGTGTGTGAAGGTTCTCGATGCAATCACTCGAATTTATCAGCCTGAGCAGCAAGAAAACAAAAAGCGCTTCACCGACTCCTTCTCGGCGCCAGAAGACGATGCGTGGGAGCACAAGACTGAAGATTTTCGGGAGCTTTTTGGTGGCAATGACGACGACATGTTCCGACTAGGTCTCAAATTCACTCGCAAGACGGTCAAATATTTCGCGCAATTCTACAGCTCCGACATCATTCTGGCTAGTCCTCTTGGTCTGCGAACGATCATGGACCAATCTGACGCCAAGAAACGCGATCATGACTTCCTCTCCTCGATTGAGGTGGTGATTGTCGACCACGCCGACGCCCTGCTCATGCAAAACTGGGACCACATGGACTTCATCTTCCAGCACCTAAACTTGCAACCGAAAGAAGCGCACGGCTGCGACTTCGGCCGCGTCCGCAACTGGTATCTGGACAATCAAGCCCGCCACGTTCGACAAACTGTCGTGCTGTCATCATGCATCACCCCGGAGATCAACGCCCTCTTCTCATCTCAAATGCAGAACGCCTCCGGCCGCCTTAAAGCCACCCCAACCTACGCCGGCGCCATCACCGAGCTGCCGCTCCCAGTCTCCGTCAAGCAGACCTTCACTCGCATCGACAGTCTGTCGCCTATTAAAGACCCCGACGCGCGCTTCAAGCACTTCATCACAACCATCTTGTCCACATTGGTGAAGAACATCACCCACGGCCGCGGCAAGGGCGGCGCTGGCACTCTCATCTTCATCCCTTCTTACCTCGACTTCGTCCGCGTGCGTAACCACTTCGCCACCTCCATGCAGACAACAAACGTGTCCTTCGGCGCGATCTCTGAGTACACCGAGCCAAAGGAGGCCAACCGTGCCCGCAGTCATTTCGTGTCCGGCCGCCACTCCGTGTTGCTCTATACCGAGCGTGCGCACCACTTCCGTCGTTACCAGGTCCGCGGCGTCAAGCGTGTGGTCATGTACGGACTTCCAGATAATGCGTTGTTCTACAGTGAGATTGTTGGATTCCTTGGTCTTGATCCAGCAGCATTGATTGAGGCAGCTGAAGGTGGTGTGCGTGCGCTGTTCTCCAAGTGGGATGCGCTGAAGTTGGAACGCATTGTTGGCACGTCTCGTATTGGAAACATGCTACGTGAGAAGGGAGGTGATACTTTTACTTTTGTATAAACAGAAACTTGTGTCTGCATTACCGAGTTATAAATCTAATCCCACTATCAACCGCTCTCTCACTAGAAAAGGAAGCTCTCATTCACTTTTATCGGAGCTGGGCCTGTATCACGAGTGTAAGTCCAACAGAGCATGGACCTAATATACAGTCGATCCCAGCCTATGCAGAAGAGCTGGATATTTCGGCTTGAAAGGCCCCGACCAAACTAAACCAGGTAGCCGTGTCTTGCCACCAAACACGGCTTCATTCCGCTGCGAACTATTAAGTGTACATGGTGCATAATCCACTTCGAAGATCAGCATTTCGCCACCTGCCCGCAATGGTGAGTTCACATGACAATTGTAAGACGCAATGCGCTGAAAGCGGCAAACTGTGCGATCCTCCGGTTTCCAAGGAAGATCCGCTTCTAAATAGCAGTGGAATGGTCAGTATTCCTCAAAGTAATGTCGACAACCTGCCACTTATCCCAAGTTCTGACTCTCCAGGGCCCTCCTGAGTGGGAATTGACTTGACAGGAGAGGATTTCATTTCCTCTAGCTACTTCAGGTTCACCCTGAGGATATGGTGGAAAGAATGAGGGTTCCGAGCCCTGAGAGTTCAAGTCCATCTCCATACAGTCTATTAAATATCAAATGCGGGATAACCAATCCATTGCCTGTGGTCATGGGCGGTTGTATGCAGGGCGTCGCGCCCACAGCCGTTCCAAATCGGGTGCATTGAATAGGGTGGGTTTTCTATATGACCATGACAGTTCAAGATTGCTATTATCTTTGATTGATAAATCTGAAGTGCTATTGATCAACATGCCCGATCATCTGGGATGTTGATCCTCACTTCATTTGTTCCCATTCCCTGCCTGCCAGCGACACGTACTGAAATGAAGTTTCCACACCACAGATCGGTCAAGCCACCCACGCAATTGGCAGGTCCCGGATCGACAGAGAAACGAGTCCCTTTGAGATCTTGGATGGGCCTGACTACGAACGGCAGTCTATCGGAATATCTCTTCCTATTTGAGGCGCGACGAGCACACCTACAGCAACTACCTAGTACTCTGTACTCCGTACAGCTCCGCAACGAGACAATCACCTTGTTGGGAAAATGCAGCGCAGCCACATCCTTTGACAGTGCATACCGAGGGGAAAGAAAAAGAAGAGAAACAGAAAAGAAACAGAAAAGAAAAAGAAGGATTGGCTAGAAACCTCGATACATGTTCAGGGCATGAATGCTGTACGGTGACAGCCGAGAAGAGGAGCTCAACCCGCCCTGAGCCACCCGACTTGCTGCAACTCATGGAATTCCCAGTCGATGATTGGACTGGTTCTTTTCCCGATGAGAAATACTTACTCCGTATTTCTTAGTTTCAATTCAAAATGGAGAAAAGCACGGCCCACATCGGCAGAGCGCCACAAATGCCCAATTTTCGGATGCAATGTATGTACTCCGTACTACGGAGTACGTTGTCCGGGATATGGGAGTATAGCGCAGCATTCTTATTCGAATAGATTGCTTCTTGCGCTTGGGCCCATTCGAACTCGTCTATCCAAACTTAACCCCACTCTGCCAAATGCTGCCTGATACCGATCGATCTGACATTGTCTTCCCGATTGGAATTAAGAGACAATGGCGTATGAAGCAACAATGGCGTATGAAGCAACGCCAATTGACTTTGAATTCCGGGAAAAGCTACTCCGGACTGAGGAATATCTTCTGCTTGTTATTTGTCACCCAAGCCTATGCTCCGAAGCATCTCGTACATCGTATACAATCCAAGCTCTCGCGATGAAGTGTGCTATCGTGATTCCCCCCATTGCACCCCATACTGCATCCGACTCTGTCTGGAGTAGGGGGAAGATCATTTCTCTGAATGATTGCCAAGCAATGGTTGAACGCCAATCATCGCAGCTTACGGCTTCGAAGACAGGGTACGGAGTACCAGCTGGTAGCCCTGCGTTGTACATCAACGTATTCCGTACGGAGTACGCCGTACTGCTCGAAGGCTTGTCGGTCAGCACCTGAAAAATCGACGAATGTCCACAAAATTACTCCCTATGAAGCAGATCTCTTGAGTTTGCTGCGAAACGTGTTTCACCGTACTCCGGCTTACTCTTAAGTCGAGTAAGAGGCAGGATCCGATTTCGGCCAGACCGATTCGCAAAAAAGCACAAAATTATGACCAGAAGTTTGTAGGGAGTACTCATTTTACATTCTCCTGATAGGTCGAAAACCTCGGAAGATGATAACACGAGATACTTAAGAAACCCTCAAGTCAATGCACCCTGACTTCCACTCACATCCGATTTCCTGACCGTCTTTCGAGAGATCAGACACCCGGACGCCAATTTCTGTCAGGAACAGACGTAGTGGGTTCATCCCTCGCACTACACGCACAGCCCACAACCCACGTCTTTTCCAAAGCTCGGCCTATTCCCCCGGCTCTTCCCTTTTTTTTACCGGTGGATACGCCAATCGTAGAGAGGGTGGAATTATAATTAAAAAAAAAAGTACTGATGCTCTTCCCTTCAGTCTCGGTTATATTCCAGTTTTTGAGCGATTGGATATCTCGGGCACACTACTAAATTTGCGGACTTTTTTTTCTTTTGGAGAACAGCTGTGGTCAGGGAATCTCCCGAGGGAAGTATAGATTCAACAGAGGCAAAAGAAAAAAAACAAAAAACAAAACAAAACAAAAAAAACAAAAAAAACAACAGTCCTAAGTGTCATGACTTGGTGTCTGCATTCACATGCGGCTTATCAGATGCCTTCGTTTTGAGCGCAGGCAGATCCAGGATATGCATTCAAGCTTGACGTGTTTGTTCAGCGCAATTTCTCTTGGGGCATATATATAATTCTACCCGAAGAGGGGCATTGACTCGGACTACTTGACCGCTTGTGTTCAATGCCCCAAAATCCGGACGCAATATCTAAACTATAACAGCTCTGGAAGTGGAATCGATGTCGAGGCCACCGCCACAACAATGTGGGCATCCCACACCGGAACGGCCGTACATTGACTCGGTCCCCCGCTCTCAACATCGCGGTCCGATACCCATGCCGTATCCGTACCGACATGAGCCTCGACAGATCCTTTCCCAGGGCACAGACTATGAGCGCCCTATACTCGCGCCCCTTGGTCCTCGGCTTCCGGCCTTGGTTCCCGAAAGAAGCGCAGACCCACGCTATATGCTTTCCTCCGATAATGTATACATGAGCCAACCCGTGCCGCAAGCCCTCCCGCTGCCATCCTATCAACCCCAGGCAAGCCATGATACCCGTGGCTATTACAACGCTTATGATGAGAGAGTCAACCCATCTCTGGGCCATGCTCGGGGCTATGATAGTCACCGGAGCCGGACGTACGACGTGGAGTCCCAGTAAAGTCCCTCTCTTTTTCGTTTTTTGTCGATCCGAACCATCTCAATTTGTCAGTGGTCCTGATGGTGTTTTTTTTTTGGCTGGAGATTCTTGCACACAGCCCTCTCATGTCACATCGGTGACAGGTTACACAACGTATAGAGAGAGAGATTGATGCAAAGAACCATATTCTGACCAAGAACCTCCATATAGACACAGCAACAGTTCCACAACCATGTCTAGTCCCGTCTGGTCAGATAAAAGCACAGCTACCCATCCATTCAACCCTATACTACCCAGCACTCATCAAGAACTGAAACCCCAATCTCGGAGTGCGAGCTACAGAATGCCACATGGCTTCGACAAGCTCCTCCACCACGAACCAGAACCTGAATCTCCCCCTATACAACCACAATCCCGGCGACCATCCGCCCAGTCTCGATATCATCTTCACATCCGGCAACAGCCGATCGCCGCAAGAGCCTGCGGCGCAGGTGATCGGGATCGTCGACCCGTCGACCCACCCCCAATCGTACAGATCCTTCTCACCGATTTCGACTCCAATTCCCAAGAAGACCGAGATCTCCTCCAAGACCCACGCTTCACAGTAGGCTGTCTACTCTTCCCCGTCTCAACCTCATGGACCGAAACAGAAACCGGTCCGCGAGACCGAGACCGGGACCGAAATCGCGATAAAGAAAGAGAAAGAGAAAGAGAAACAGACGGCATCGCTCGCACAGACGACGACTTATCAATCCCATTATTATCCGGCAAAGCTTTCATGTCCCCCTTCTATGTCGAGGCCGACCCAGATCCAAACTCTGCCCCCTCCCATCCATCCTCCCTAACTCTCTCCAGCCCTTCCCACTATAGCGACGCCGCTTCACGCCTCCACCAACCCGCTACCTTCTTCATCTTTGCAGACCTTTCCATCCGTTCGGCGGGTCTCTACCGACTTCAATTCCGATTGATGAATTGGGGCTCTGTTGAAGATACGGGACAATCGATGCCGATTCTTGCCGAGGCGTGGTCTGCTCCATTCCGTGTGTATCCTGCAAAGGATTTTCCTGGAATGAAGGACTCGTCGCTGCTTGCTGAGGGGTTGAAGGAGCTTGGGTTTGTGGAGTTGAAAACGAGAGGACATGGGAAAGGGAAGGGGAAGAAGCGACAATGATCTATTGCGAGTTATTTTCTCTCTCTCTCTCTCTCTCTCTCTTTTGTTATGTTCTTTATTCCCTTCTTCTGTTGTGTTGATATCATCCTTCAAATATTATGATTGTCAGTTTGGAGTCTGCATAGGGTTTTTGTCTGTGGGGATTTGGCATGGGTATCCCGTTCAGCGATTGGGATGCAATGTTGGCATTTGATGTTTGTTCATTCATGACGGATTTGATTTCTTATTTTGATTTCTTGCTGTCAAATCTTACATGGTACACGATGCGATATGAGATATGAATGTCTGATGAAAAAGGGGGAATATAGAACAAAAAGAACAAAAGGAATCGATCAAGGCCCAGAAGAGACACATTTTTATGATACAAGGTGGGGATCCAACCAGTTGCTTTACATTAGATATATCAGTACCACCAACAGCATCAGCCCAGTTAGCTCATCTTCAAGAGCTGAGGCGGCAGGCCAGGGTTGAAGGTCGGGTCATTCCACTTGCTCTCCATCTCCAGTAAGCCCTTTTTCGACACGGAGGTCGGAAGACCCTGCTGGATAACGTTGTCATAGATTGCACGGCTCAGTTCCATCTGACCATCCTCGCGGAAGAGCATGGCCAGGATAAATCCGGCATCGTTTTTCCCCAGTTCAAAAGCAAGCTCATACCAATCCATAGCGAGCTTGCGGTATGTCTGACGATCCATGGGCTTGTTGGCCGTCCTATCGATCCACTTGGACAGAGGTTCAAATAGTCGCGTCCAGGGTTTGGCAGCACTTTTCTCTTCCAGTCTCTTTTTGACCCTCTCTTCTCGGCTGGGAATTTCACCCTGGGAGATGCGGTAATAGAAGTTGGCAAGATAAAAGCAGGCCGGGATGTATGCGCTCACCGCAGCCAGACTCATATATTGTTCGTACAAGTCCCAGTCTTCTGATTCCAATTGAATGATGGCCAATTCGGTCAGAGCGATTGGTTCGTGGAATTCCAACGCCGCTCGGCGCATGGCATTCTTCACACCCTCGACTCCCTGCGTCTCCGCAATAGCAAGACCGTACATGCGCAGAGGCGAGTCCATAGCGCCCCCCATCGTTAGATCCTCATATGGCACAGGGCGTATACGGGTCGGTTTGATATACGGGAGAATCTTCTGCTCCAAAAGCTCGGCCGCGGCTGCGTTCTCGCCGCGCCAACTGAGTAGCTTGACGTAGGTAAGGATCGCTGGAGGGAATTCGTCTACGAGAGCGAGATCTTTGATCATCGCGATCCACTCGGTATTCCGGTGTATATCCACGCCTTCCAGATTGAGGTACCGGTTCACGAGTTGGACAAGTGCTCGACGCGAATTGGCTTTGGCGCAGCTGGTCAACGCCCATTCGTAGATGCCTGCGCCGTTACGAGGCAGCCTGAAAAGACTAAGCGAGATTCGATAGACGGCGTCAACATCTACAACAAAGTGGATTGTTAGTATTAAGATCTCTGTAATCGTGCACATTTTTGAAACTTGCCTACTGAGATACTGCGGACAGCACTGGCCGAAGGAAACACCGAGTGCGATAGTTTAATCAACTGTATAGATACATCCTCGAACGTCGCGAGGTTGACACCCGGCGGCATCATGGGCCCAGCAGTCTCATATAATATCACTTTTGATTCGTCAAATTGAGCTAGCACCCCATCGAGACGATCGGGCTTGAGATAATAGTTGAAGAACCCATCGCGGTCCAGTATCAATCCACCCTTAATATTATACACATCCGGAGTAGCAGGGATTCTCTGGCTTCTTTGGACAGACGGTGATCGGCGAGTGGGCCTAATTACCGATCGACTTTGGGTGGTATGGAAGGGTCGTTTCAATAAAGTTGTGTTGCTATTGTGGGTGATAGCGCGAGTGGTGCAGGCTTGGGCGCCTTGGTAACGCAGCGTATGGGCTTTCGGGGAGACGGCTTGACACAATTGGCGCCATTGTGATGAGGCAACTGATGACCTAGCCATAAAAGAGGGCGTCGAGGGGAGCTGGTGGGGGTTGGAGGTGAGGGGACGTTTGCTTGGTTGAAGTTCTGGAAATCGGGAAATCCGCGAAGCAGCTCCGACATTCAGATCTGCCACCACGTTGACATGCCAGCCTCTCTACAGTCATACCAGGAATTAAAGAGCCATCTACGGATTACTAGATCTAGAGTAATTAGGGAGGGAAAGCATCAGTATGCTAAATGCATCAATTAACCAAACGAGCCCTCTGTACCAGACGGTCCCAGAACACAATGCGTATAATGTACATTTTGCCTTGATCTGCCAGGCCAAACACAATAAATGCTCAACAAGATCCCTCAAAGCAAGAAATCAAAAGAGAAAAGCGGAAAAGACAAGGACGACATCTCTCCCCTTCGCTGTTTTCCCAATCTATTCCCTCCCCGTTTCCTAATAATAAACAGTTTTTACTCCATGGTAGCCTTAGCACCGAGCGCCTTGAATGTCTCGATGATCTTCTCCGCCTCCTCCTTGGGCACAGACTCCTTCAGGACCTTGGGTGCGGACTCGACGAACTTCTTGCTGTCCACAAGCGACAGGCCGAGCATGGTCTTGATCTCCTTGATGACCTTGGGCTTGGAGGTAGGCTCGAAAGACTCGAGCTTCAGGTTGAACAGAGTCTTCTCAGCGGCGGCAGGAGCGGCCTCCTCCTCCTCGACAGCAGCAGCGGCACCGGGGGCACCACCGGCGGCCACGGCGAAGCCGCCAACGGGAAGGTCGGGGATGTTCAGGCGGGTCTGTGCAAGGATATAATCAGCATTGGTTTGAATTGAAGGACTCAATTGGATAAAATATTGATGAATCCAGGGGAATATGCAAGATCGCATGCCCTGTTTAGACATTCATCGATTATGCAGATTGTCAAAACCTACCTTCAAGCTGGACACCAGGTCGGCAGTCTCAAGCAGGGTCAATGTGCTGATCTGGTCGACAATCTGGGAGATCTTGGGGTTGGTAGCAGCAGGGGCTGCCTGGGTGGATTCGCATCGCCGGCTGCTGGGTGTGCGACGGGCTGTGAGGTATGTAGCGGAGGTCGCGATGCGCAGGGAAGACGGGCGGACGGAGCCGGAGAGCTGTCTGGCGCAGCGGGCTGCGGCCTGAGTGGTGAAGGACATGGCGGAGGTAGGATGGGGTGGGAAGTTCCAGAGAAAGGGAAATTAGAGGAAAGTGGTGGGGATTGGAATCGCGGCTCGTTGATATCAAGACCGAAGGGAAACACTCGAGGAAAATCTGGGAATGGCACGTGACAATTAGGGCCTCAGGCATTTATGTTTATCTATCAAGCAAACATCATGGATGCTCGCTCGACGCATTTTGGATATAACATGATCGATTCAATTTTTTTTGGACACATTATGTATATAGAAAAGATATTTGTACATTCTAGATGGTGTAACAGCCAATTTAGTTACTGGAAGAGAAAAGTAGTCCAATTTACAATGGTTCTCAAAAAGCGTATCATCGTACGAAGATCTATCAGGCCTCATATTATCAAATAGCATCCAGACCCTGCTCCTTTTTTTAATAAATTTAGTCCTGATCCCAATCACCTCCACCCTGCGGAGGCTTAGGACCTCCAGCCTGTCTCGAGACAATGATTTGGTCAACGCTCAACACTGTCCGAGCAGACTCACTGGCCAGGCGGATTGCAGACATCTTAGAGGCCAACAGATCCAGGATACCTTCCTCGACAGTGTCAAGAGTTCCGTCAGAATTGCCAATCTCAAGATCCACACCTGTAGTCCAATAAGGTTCCTCCTCTTCAGAAGAGCTACCCTCCTCGTCATCTTCGGAAGAGGTCTCACCGGCAACAGGAGCGCGGTGGTGTGCGGTGTACAGACGCGAGAGCACTTCGGTGGCATCGAGACCAGCAGACTCGGCGAGTGTGCGGGGGACGACCTCGAAGGCCTCAGCGAACTTGCGGATGGCGTGCTGGGGCAGACCGGGAGTTCGGTCAGCAAAGTTGGAAATGCGCTCGACAAGTTGGATCTCCGTGGCACCGGCACCGGGCACGAGACGGGGGTCCTTGGTGATGGCCTTGACGACATTGACACCGTCATCGATGGCACGCTCGACATCCTCCAGGTGGTTCTGAGTGGCACCGCGCAAGACAATGGTAGCTGTGCGGGTGATGGCGTTGGAATCCTCCTGACGGAAGACAGTGACTCGGTCACCGCCAATCTCGGTTGTCTCGACCACGTCGATCTGTCCCATCTCATCGGGCATGGGGGCACCCAGACGGGCCAAAGGTGTGGCACCGACAACGCGGCACAAGCGACGGAGCTCGAACTTAGAAAGAATCTTGATAACCAGAATGTTGAAACGGTTAAGGTAGTGCATGGCCAGATCACCAACAGTGGAGCCAGCAACAACCACACGGAGGCCGGAGTCGTAGAGCTCCTTAATAGCAGTCTCCAAACGATCCTCCTCGCCTGTGGTGAAGTCCATCATCTCCTGGGCGTTCTTCAGCAGAACTGTGCCCTTGGTCTCGGTCTGGCTGATATCGATGGGACAGCTGAAAACACCAACCTTGGCCTTGCTGGCCTTCTTGATAATTCCATCCGGTTCCCGGGGAAGACCATACCCTTCACCACTTTCGATTGTTCCAAGCCACCGCCCATGATCTTAACGACTCGCACATTGTCGACGTTAAAGTTAGCGGGGTTCTTGGGCAACACAGTCAGAACTGCCTCCGCAACCAACGCAGCCAGAGTATCCTCTGTGCCGGACTGCTTAGAAGCCACCACTGTGCGGAGAGCCTTGCTCAATTCTGTTGCCGATCGCATATCCTGGAGTCTGTCGACCTCGAGCTCTAGACGAAGTCAGAAACAGTTCCCCGCCTGTGTATCGATAACCCATCAGGGGAAGTACATACCCTCTAGAACGGACAAGGCAAAGTTCTGAGCCTTCTCATATCCAGAAACAATATCACTCGTCTTAAGACCCATACGGATCAACTCCTCTGCCTTCTTCAACAGCTCGCCGGCCAGAACAATAACCAAGTTGGTGCCATCGCCCATCTCCGCATCTTGCTGCTGACTCGCCATAACAAGCAGTTTGGCAGCGGGGTGAACAACATCCAGCTCACGGAGGATAGTGGCAGCATCGGAGGTCAGGATCATCTTCTGCAAGTGGTTGATGACGATCTTGTTGCGGCCATAGGGGCCCAGGGAAGTCTGGACGGTGCCTGAGATAGCCTGGCAGGCTTCGATGTTACGGATGACGGCTCCATCTTCGGCATCGTGGCTAGATAGTGACAAAACAACAAGTCAGTCAATTGATTTGGTTCTTTTTAGAGTAGCGCGAGATAAGGAGGTCCCTATTGCGGTGGGTTTTCGGGCTTCCCGACTTTTCGAACTCACCTCTGGTACCCGGGCTTGAAGAGCCCCGCTTGGGAGGGACCTGGAATTGATAGTGACATGATATTAGGTCGCGTCCGAGAGAAATGCGACTGGATATCAAAGTGGTTGATGTAAGGGAGTGGATGGAGCTGTTGTGCCGGGCAATTTTTGGAGCTGCGGTGGTGGGTTTGCTCCGTTTGCACGAGGGGGGAGCCCGCCAGTTGCTTGGCAGCCACGCTGTGTGTTTATAGATCAACGATGCTATGGGTGAATCTCAGAGGCTGAACATTCTAATTTATTGGTTTATTCTTTTCATTTATCATAGGAGAGGTCTTTTGGATTTGATGATACACTCGCTAATTCATAGCTGATATTGTACAGTTGCAAGCAATGCGCTATCGACCTGAATGCTCTGCCCATGTGCGCCTCAACTATAAGGAGACTTGCGAATTGAATTGTAAGCACTTAGGAAGCCAGGCACTAAAGGGGTCAATGAAGTGGTATCGATAATGAAGGGGGACAAGCTCTTACTGTATCCTTTAATATCATTGCATCCATTCTCCTCGTAGATTGCTTCGGCCTTGTCGAGCCTGGTATTTGATGTCAGTAACAGATAATCCGATGCAATAGGAGTGTTCGTACCATCCTTGAATGGCTTCCATTCGATTGTAACTCTGCTGCTAGTTAGTCATCATATTGATCGAAAACTTCCCCGAACTTACCGATGGGTGAGTCGACATGAACTGTGGAGGTGCCTGTTTCTCTTGTTCATGCATGCGAGCCCATCTAGCAATGATTAGCAAAGTCCAATAGACCACCTGGGCGACCCATTCAGTCTTATCGACTCACAGTTGAACGGCCGCTTGAGGTTTAAAACAGGCTTTGGACATCATCACTAAAGAGCAACTGTTAGCGGCACAATCACAAGTTGTTCCCCAGATCCAACTTCGATCCCATACTTAGCCCGATATTATCTGCTTCAGCCTGTAGTGAGAGTTAACGACTCCATCAAACAATAGATATAGTGGCAGCCCTACCTCTTGTGTCCGGGAGTTTGGCAAGCTGTACATAAGATTCAAGAGGAAAGAGGGAAAATGTCCGGAGACATCGAACAAGAACGATACTGCGAAGATAGCTCCCAACTGAATGAAGCTGGTGCTCACGCGCTCTGCAGGGTGGTGGGCCACGACATGAGCAATCTCATGTCCCAGCACAGCAGCTAGGCCATCTTCGTCTTTGCAAATGGGCAAGATGCCGGTATAGACAAATACCTTTCCCCTAGAAGCAAAAGAAACAATGTCAGTGATGTCCACAACTAGTCTATTACAAAACATTGAGGCCAGAAGGTTAGATATTACCCAGGAAGTACAAAAGCATTCACCATTCTATCATCATTGATAACATGAACTCTCCAATTAGCACCCTCAAGGGGCGCTTGCGGGATCAGCCTTTGCAACACACCATCAACCATGCGAGTAAGAGGATGGTTATCAGGTAGGACCTTCCCACGCTCGGACCTGAGAACCTCACGGTAGCTCTCTTCACCCATTTTTAGCTCTTGATCGCGAGAGATGCAGATGAATTGTCGTCGCCCGGTCATCTCCACTTTCTCCGTGTTGTATAGATAAACCCCAGATATCCCCACACCAATGATCACGAAGTGGCGCGGTTTCGCATTTTGCACCAAACGATATACGAAATCCTGACGAGCGCCGCCTCGGAATCGGTTGTACTGGCTTTGCCTCTGGCGGTAGTGGTGACTGGAGAAGGTGCATCGGCTGGTTGGGGAAGGAGTGCGGGATGAGATGAGCTGGGGTTTGGGTTGTCGCGGAGGTACGGGCTGAGAGGACAGGGAGGTAGTCCTGCGAGAAAGTAACCAGGGTCCTGGTGTACTGTACGGGCGCGACATTTGAGCAGCCAGTGAGACGGTCTTGATGTGAGTGGAGGGCATCGGCGATAAGAAAGGGTATGCGCATGCGCTGCGCAACGCGCCTGTCGCGCGACGGAGCATAGTCAGAAGCAGTTGATGATGCTATGCAAATGTTATGAGATAGAAGGAGGTATGCAGAAGTCAAAGAAAAAGTTCAGACGTTTGTCGGGATGTTGCAAGGTGGGAAGGTTGATCTGAGGCCGCGGAGATAAGCAAGCACTTCTCCGACCTCGGGAACCTCAACTGGCAACTTCGAGACCAATGCTGAAAGCTGATCAAAGGAGAACTAAACAAAGACAAAGACACAAGTGATTTCTGAGGTAAGACACCAGATACATGTGCATAAGCTAAATATACATAATAGCCTGGTTCTTTAGGAAGCAAACATAGCAAGCAAGATGAAAGAACAAAAGTCCCTACATACATATATGTATCAACCTAACTAATCATCTACAGCGTACTAATTCAAGACAAAGAATAGGCCCAAGTAAATTATGCAAGGCTATGTTTATAGAAAAATCAAGTTGGGTAATCATCATATGTTCAAACAAGCAAATATCCAACAAACCCCCCCCATCCAACCTGCGCGTCATAGCCGAGACCGTTAGAGCAATTACATAGAAACAGAGATGTTATGTCCAAATACAGCATAAATCCAACTGGATGAGCGGAAACATATCAAGAACAAAGCCCCTGGTATCATGATGCGTAGTCATGGTGGGAACAAAATGGTATCATAGGATGGAAAAAGGAGACCGCGAAAAAGGAAAAAAAGGCAAGATAACACATCGACTCGATATGTACAAGTCTGAAATACAAAAGGAGAACGTTGCATAAAGAGGAAACATGAAGAGGACAAAAAGAAAAGAACCAAGGAAGACTAAACCGTGGCGTAGAGCTGACTCTACTCCTCGGTCAAAGCATCGTCACCCGTCTCACGCCAGTCTTGGGACCGCTCCGTTAAACGACGAACCCCAGACACGCGCTGAGCCCAGTGAGCTTCTGATGGGGTGCGGAAGGTGTAGGCTCGCTGGGAGGAGATGACGCCAATGCTCTGCAGCACTGCCTTGCGTGAATCACGGCCGAAGACAGCCGGGTGATTGATCCACTCCAATGCCGATTCGAGATCTGCGTTGAGAGCAAGCAAGGTCTGAGCATCAACTGCCGAGGGTGATGTTATGGTGTTGGTATCAGATGTAGATGAATGGGTTCCACCAAACATAGAAGATTTGGGAGAGGAAGCAGAGACCGGGGTATCACCACGGCTGTCGGCGTCGCTCTCAGCCCGAGAAGCACCTGGGGGCAGAGGCGGTAGGCCACCCTTGCCCAAGCCCTTGAGGATGCTGCGGGTTTCATTGAGGAGATGCATAGCGCGATCATTCTGGCCCCGAGAAATCAGGGTGAGAGCCCGGGTCAACATATCGGAAGTGAGTAGCTCCATGCGGCGCTGCACAATCGAAGGATGGGGAGGAATTGGAGGAGTTGAGGGCCGCTGGCCCTTGGCCCTAGGATTAGGAGGAAGCATTGTAATCGCTAGAAGAGAAGGGCGGGGAGAATGGGTAAGATGCCCATCACGGAGCAAGTCGCCGTAAGTTAGATCGGCTTGGATCAATGGTACCTCCTCGACACTCGACACTCGTGCCTCGTCTCCATCCGAGCCACCACCGAGAGCTTCCAATCCAGATACCAGACTCTCCCACGGATCCTGGGGCATGTTTTCCTGCGTGGCATTGTCGGGCTGAATCACCAATTGAACCAAGACGTCGCGCTTGTCACCGAACCGGAGATCCCCTAGGGCGGCTTCAGCGTCTTTGCCAGTCGCACGCTTCGTGGTGTGGAGAGCCCCACTGATCTTAACAAATTTGGCTGGTGAGCCTTCAGGTAGGCGGAGCTTTAACTTGACGTTTTGGTGGGACGTTGTCTGCAATGCACCCAGACATCCAGCAACGCATTCCCGCAACATCATCCAATCCTTCACGTATGAATAAGAACCTTTTGTGCGGGTGGACAGCTCAATCATGGTATCGGGTTTGTGAGTCAGACCAAGACCAAACGAGTGAATGCTAACTTTGGCAGCTTCTGCGCGAGAGACCACAAAATCGACGCTTTCGGGGTCTGAGATGGATGAGTCGCTGATCAGCAGAATGGTCGAGACGGGGTTATTGACTTTTCGCTGCATCAGAAGATCCATGGCAACATTGGCACCCTCGACCACGTCCGCACGGAGACTCTTTTGGCCTACCGGCCGGATTGATTCGAGAATCTTGGGCCACCCGGCCCAGGACTTAGTGGTCATGCCAACAAGAGGGACACCTCCACCACTCGAACCAAAGTCACTAGGCCCATCCGATCCCGAGGGCCTAGATTCTGCACGAGGAATTTGAGGGCATCACGCAGAAGAGTGATTTTCAATCCTTGCATGGAGGAGGATACCGGAATGACCACGACAAGGTCGAGGGGGATGTGAATAGTGTTGATTGAAGGATAGTCTGCGTCGGGGTTGGTGTAGTCTGTAATGGCGGTGTTGATAGATTTGCCTGCACCATACGAAGAGTTGATAGAAGCCTGTCGCTGAATCCCACGGCTGCCACGGTAGTCATCCTCCTCCGCCCCCGAGTTGTCATACTCATAGTCACTGTGGCGCGAAATGGCCTCCGGATGCAAATCGATCAGAGAGCGCCGCCAAGTCTCAAGCTGGTTACGGCTCTGGAAGCGAAGATAGAAGCATGGAAGCTCGCTAACAGAAAGATTCAGGGAAAGAATGGGTTCATCTGGTGACACTTCTAGCGACTTGAGATGCTTTTTGATCAAGATTGAGCCCTTCAGACTGCAACGGACAGGCTTGCGTCGCCCGTTCGCGTCGAAGTGATTCGGGTCGGATGACTTCTTTTCTTTGACGCAGATAAGCATCTCTCCGAAGAGGTAGCATTCCAGCTCCTGCCAGGAATCCCGATCCTTGCCCACGCGCATTTGTCCATGGAGGCGCAGCTTGCCAAACCGTTGGAATTCAAGGCCGTGCCAGTTGTCCACCCTGTTTCGTAGTTCCTCAGCAATTTCTTCCATATTCTCCGTTGGTTCGTACTGGATCGATCGAGCATCCCGCCCGCCACCGCTGAATCGCCCGGGGTATGGCTCATCCGGCTGCGACTGTCTGGAAGATGTGTGGCGCAGGTCATCTGCATCAGGACGCCAATCGGCGTCTGGCACCTCAACCGTGATTAGACAGGTGAGGGTCTGCTGTTGACGGGATCGGTTCATAGTAGGAAACTCGCTTCGAACAGTAACTATCGGTGCAGGAATAGGGTTTTTGGCGACTCCGGGCCGTGATCCGACATCCGATTCCATAGCCTGAACATCATAATCGTGGCGTCGCCCACTGCTGATGTGTTGGCCTTCATTGTAATCGCCCGACGAACCGGCCGCGCTGCCACTCCGGGAGTGGGGTTGACGAGGATTGGAGCCCACGGTCAATCGTTCTACGCGTTCGCGTTGGCTACTGGCATCACGACTATCTCTTCGGTTATAGGTCGAATCCCTTGCTGAAGGGTTGTAGGATGGCTCCCTCGAAGGTGTGTAGGGTGGCTCCCGGGTACCGGACGTGTACCGACTCCCAGCATCGCTCGGTGGTCGTCGACCCGACGATTGCTCCCATGGAGTCGGGTTTGTCAAACCACTACGCACTGTAGCGGTATCATTGGAAGTCACTGAGCGAACGATGTTACTGATTTTCTCTGAAGGGGAAAACGTAAAGTTAGCTTTTTTGGCCGCGCTGAGCCCCGCACGAGAGACGAGAGACACACCAATATCCAGAACATTGCCGCCGCGACTTGTCTCCAAAGCCAATGGCGCATTGCATGTTGGGCAGTCTTGTGATTCGAATTCCCGTAGATATTCATAAAAACAGGCCTCGTGGGAGACATGGGAGCACGAGAGCTGAAGAACACGTTCGCCGCGCAGGGTATGCTCTAATGGTTCCTCGCAGACGGCGCATTCACTGCCGACAAAGGTCCTCTCCCTCCGAGTGCGGGTGCGATCAATCTCCATTGCACCGGTGGTCTGTCCCGATCTTGAATGAACCGATACCCGCGAACGATTTGAATGGGCAGGCTGATCGGCGGATTCGGGGTAGGCAGAGTGAATGGAGCCGGCGACAGTTGAGGTTGTTCGTGGCCGGGTGGGATCGGTCTGGTTGGAAACACTGCTACCGGGCCGGTCTACCACGCCACGGGTAAATGAACGAAATGAACGGAGAGGCGAACGAGAGGATGATTCCGGCTGCGATTGGAATTCTGTACGTCAGAGATAGCTGGTTAGCAAGGTGGGGAGCCTCTTCAATATCGGTAACTGGCGGGTTAATATCAGATGTTCGCAAGAAGTCTTGCAGGAGGGTAGGGAAAGGGTCAAGAGACACTCAGGGGAGTAAGGTTGGCTTCCAACTTCTCTCCATGAGGCATCTAGAACAGGCCACAAGAGTCTCAGATCTAGGACATCGGGTCCGGAAGCAGACCAGATACGAACGCGACTTACTTTTGGACTTTTTGGAGCGGCCTAGGAAACCCAGCTCAGATAGATGGTGATGAGTTGAGTCGTTCCCAGAGCTGTCCTCCGATCTAGGTGAACGTTTCCACATCGACTCAAAGGGAACAAAGAGGTGGGGGTGAAGAAAAAGGAAAAAAAAATAGAAAAAAAGGGAAAAAAAGAAAGGAGAATAGCCAAAAGAGAAAGGAAGATAATAGAACAATAAAACAATTAATTAAGCCCAAATCAGAATAATAATTATGTTGTAAAACCAGTTCGAGGATGGAGAGTATACTCCATACGGGGTCCTGGAGATGAACAGGGGGGAGACTAAGAGACGCTAAAGGGGGAAAAGTTTGAAGAAAAAAGGTCGCATCAAAAAGGTCAGAAAGGTCAAAAAGATCAAAAAGCTCAAAAGGGTCAGATCTCGATAGTTCCACTGCGAGCCATGGATCAGGAGGTGGAGATCCCCTGAAATAAATAAAAAAAAAAAAAGAAAAAAAGAAAAGAAAAAGGAAAATCTTGCCGGAGAACTAGCGTATATTGTATGCTGTATGGCATGAGATCCCTGATGATCCGCCCTATACATAGTAACCTTGAAGAGGTGGATCAAAAACGTGTGCCATTGCAATCTATCTTGATTATATTACGGAGCTCGGCAGAACAAGGAGTACGGAGTACCTTAGGTACCTAAAATAACAAAGGCAGGTACCGACAGCTATGGAGTACCGATCCATGGATACATACTACCATATGTATACCACTACGTAACCACATGGATGTACTTCGTATGTTGTCCTCCGTTCGGAGTATGTACCTCGCATTCGTGATCCAAGTAAGATAAATGGACATTGATAACTCGGAGAGGATCTGCTTCTGAGATCGAAGTGGAAATTATGGTTAATTTAATAATTCTATCGGCCTATTGGCCCTTCTGCTTAAACCGACGTCCAGAACTCGTTCATTGTCATTTTCGATCTGTACCAGCGACTGCTCTTCCATGGATTCCGGATCTTGAATTTGGGATCCAGACGAGCCAAGGTTCGAAGCAACATGGGAAACCCCGGATTAGTGAGTGGTGATAACAAGGTGCTCCCGTGGGATTTAGTTCGGATCGGGCGAACTGAATCTCCCGTGTCTCGGTTTGCCCGTAAGGTTCTGGGCTCTCGCGCGGCTCATTTACCCAACCTAAACCCACCGCCTAAATGTGCTAAAAACCACGACCAGTGGCAATTTCCACTGCCGACTGCCGATCCTCTAAACGGCCCACATTGCTGCCCACATTGCTGTCAGGAGAGAAGTTGGGTCTGGAGAAGAGTTCGGGAGAAGAGTTCGGGAAATTTTGGTGCCATTTTTTGGGGCAACTATTCTGCAATGACGCAGTTTCTCTTCATCTATTTTCAAGGTTATCCCCCCCCCGGATTGGAACCCCAGTAAGTCCAGGTCAGCGGGACCCGTTTTAGTCGACGTTGTCGGAGATTTTGGAGTTGCGTTGGCATTTCTGTAGTGACGATCGCCCCTTGCAACGGAGATTTTCTGCTATAGCCCCATAGGTCTTTGGCTCACCTTCAACTCCTGATCTTCCTCGTCGCAGCTACATTCAACCCAGCGGGTCTGTCTGTCCCACTTATCAGCGCTCAACCTCCTTTGTCCTGGGAATAATAAGAGACAGGCGAACCTAGGAGAAATTTATTTTGCACATCATTGACCCCATACCCCCGTTTATGGATCACACCGTGCCGTTGCTGGGGTCAGTGTCAATTGTTGTTACGTTGTGATCAACGTGATCCTGCTTGTCGGGTGCTGCAGAGTGTCCGTGTCAGCTTTAGCTCCTTCCAAGGTCTCAAATTTCTTGCTACCGGACTCGCCAACGGTTGCCAATGGTGAAATCCTGGAAACCTGCCCACGCAAGCTTGGCAGGTGAGAATTAGTAGCGCCTCCCCCTTTTGATGTGGACGGAGGTTTGAGGTTTGATATTGGATCTATCGCAAACGCTATTTGCCCCCATGCTTGTCTGCACGTCAATCGTGGGGGAATTAATGCAAACTAAAACCAAGATTGATTCCAGTGTCAGAAAAAAATGAACAGAGTCGGAGTCGACTGGGAACAAAGCCTTGATACTGCTCATCTCTGGAGCTGTCATATGGAGACATCTACTCCGTACGTGTGGCAACTCTAAGTGACAGCCCAGTGGCTGGCTATCCTGGCCTAGATCATGTATTGACCTCACCGACAGAGTCGCTGGATATCCTTCCGCAACCTTCGCACTAATCCTCCGGGGCATCTCTTTGTGGATCATTGCTCGCCTCGTTTTTCGGATCGATGTGTGCATTATCTGCATACATCGCGTCTAATGATCGCCGTTGAGACTTTCTAAAACAGATATTACAATACCAGAACCTCCATTTATCGGAGTGATTTTTTTTTCATGCTTTTAACCCTGCAGTCATGGAGCATCTCTTCAAACCAGTGTTTCAGGATGTGAACTGATCCCTCTTACAGAATTGACCGTTGGAAACGACAGAAACGCATACCTGCGGTCTGTTCACCTACAAAAATTTCCTCGATGCAACCCTCTAGTTTCTGGATGCAACCGAGTGCATTTAAAGGGAAGTCCCATTGGTCCCCGAGACTCGTCGTTTAACTGCATGGAATGACTCGGGAATAATCAATGTTCAATACTCCGTAGATGCAGTACTGCGTACGGAGTAGACTAGCTCCTTTTCGGGCTTATTGACCGGCAGACTTTTATCACAAGCCAATTCAGGATTTGGGTCCAATGGCATTAAAGATACCGGTCGAGAAGGATCCTATCCAATACTAGTCAGGTTCAAAGTGGACATTGTGTCAAAGGCGAATTAACCCCCTTACGTTTTTATCAGGCCTGTACTCCGTAAGTATCTCGTCACACACCAGCAACCCCTGAACCCCCCTGAAACAACTCTGATCTTCTCTTTATTTCGCAGAACATTAAGATGTACTCCGTACTCCGTAGGGGTAGGCAAAACACCTCAACTAGGACACGGTAGTCCGTAACCCCGACCTGTTGGAACCCTCAGCCCGGGCCACTGGGGGCCTCCGACAACCGATCTCAGCCATTTTGGATCGATTCGGTGTTTCGGGTTTATTAGATACACATGAGGCGTAGCATCCATGGCTGAAAAAATCAATCTAATTGCTAGACAAATTTGAGCCAGTGCGCGAACTTATGGAGATCGGACCATTCCCTAGAGCTTTACTCCAGAGACTACTCTACGCTGGAAGCTCTCATCGCTTCAACCTGATAGAGCTGACGACTGGTGTCAGGTCTTGAGACATGATCGTCTTGTGCATCCGCATCCATGGGGTATCCTTAGGTTGTGTCTACCTTGATTTCCAAAGTCCTACTTTTGACATGTCAAATTGATATGCACGACGGATTTGTTTAATCTACGGAGTACGGGATGATTTGCATCTGCTCCACGTCCGATTGCGCCATTGTGATGTATCAAGTTGGCACATTGCTCGCAAATGGCTACTCCGTACTCCATAACCTGATACACAGAGTTGAATGTAGGTTTCTGCTGAGCTCGTTGTGCATAGCTTGGCGTAACAGCGCATAAATGCTTGATGAACGGGTGTCGTCCGATTGGTTTGTAGGACAAAATCTGGATGAATTCTGAGCTGCTTTGATCTTCTTGGTTGAATTCGGCATATGGTGGAGTAACCAACTTATCTGATATGAGAATCTGATTTGTGTTTTCTTGAACAAACTCATAGGCGCATTGACAACAGACCACCATGTTCCCAAGTCAACCTCCTTAGCGCTTGAAGAACTCCAATGACGAGACTTTTATCTGGGGTATCGATTATTTGATCGGCTTTCATGGACATTGAACACACTAAGTTGTCGTTATAAACATATGTACACCATCATATCATGCAGCCCTCATAGTACTAACTGCACCTAGGACGGGTGATGTTAGAGCAATCGTCCACCAGACACCGCACTCTAGCACGGTGCCCAAAAGAGTGCTTTACGCTCTTTATATGCTATTACCGATGTGATTTATAATTTAGGAATGAAAACTGTGGACTACTAGAGAAGGAGGCGTGTCAAACAAACAACATGCCTCCAACTGTGCTCAAAATATACTAACGCATACATATCAGTAACAATGGAGTGCATCCTTTCATTGATTTCATTATCACTCAACCCCTGACCCCAAAGACAAGCACGAAGCATTCAAACCTTCTCTTATCAATGTGAAAGCCAAACAACTAGGTTCAGATGTTTCATCAACCGAGAGAAAGATACATCAATGCTTTAGATCTCGAGCAAATAAACATAGAGACAAAGTCCAATGTGCGTCGAGGGGACAACATTCATCACTGAGGACTATCACCTCATCATGAAAATTTCTCTTCCTTTCCCCGAATCAAAGTGCCCACAGTACATTTTCGCTCAACTCTGCCTCTGGCTGGCCTGTCATTCGTGCCATCATACCGATTGAGTTCTCCACGCTAAGCCTGACTTCATAGATATCCTTGAGTTTGTTCACAAAACACAGCGATTCGTCGATAACAGGCTCATTCTCGAGTTTGATCAAGCCCTGGAAATGGTCACTGACTCGGTGGGCGTCGAATTCATAGAACCTGCGCATGCTGGTAGCCGAAACCACGCCGAAGACGCGAATGGTGACCTTGACATCTTTGAAGTCCTTGAAAATATTGGCAAATGTCGGGCCATGAGTGGTAATGGAGTCCCAATGGGCGAGGACAAGAATGATATCGCTACCGAGTCCTCGACCCCAATTGAGCATATCGGTCATAGACCGGAACGAATCGCTCGTTGGATCCAGGGGGGTGGAGTATTTGTGTATCAATGGGCAGCAGTGGTAGGGCCGAGTTCCCACCCTGCCGTACATGCGCTCAAATGCTTCTTGGACTTCCTTCATGGCGGGTTCGAGCCAGTACTTCTGCTGGCCCAGACTGGAGATTGTAGGAGCCGGAGCGCCGCGAGCAACAAACACAACAAGAGGCCCTGGAGGGGGAGGTGCGTTGGGGTCAGCAGGTTCCCTGATGACAATCAGCCGTGGCTCGTCCATGTTGACGTTGATGCTGCTTCTTGATTTATTAGATCTCTAAGTGCCTTTTGAGGGGAGAGGAGGTATAGACAGCATTACCTTGATCACAGTGGTTCGAAAGCTGCGCAAGAGGGCAAATCAAACGAATAAAAGAAATATGGTTACTGAGAGGAAGAAAAAAGCGGGACACGGAGAACAGTGAGGTTCAGTGATCAACATATTGACACACAGCAAACTGCATTTCCGAATTTGGAAACTCGTCAATAAAGCACTTGCCTTTCAGAATAGCCTGCCTGGTATTGTCAAGTGTACTATTATTATATCTGGCACAATAGATGGTTCTTTTCAGCTTTTATTCACATGGCTATCAATGTGTGCTGCCTTGATTCTGCTGCATTGAAGTACAACAGGGTGGTCACTCCTGACCATGCTATATCTAGGCCTCAATAGCTGCTCAAGACTTGGGCTTGATTTTGACAATTGATGCTGTGGCTTCATAATTTTATTACCATTTTCAATGTTTACCCGTTTGAGCATTAGTTCAATTAGGTATGTTGCTCTTTTTCAATTTTGGCTATACTAAGTCCCATGTTTAGGCTGATAGTTATAGATACCCACACCGTTATTTTCAACTACTTTTGAGACTTCTTTTTTAGACTTCTTGTGTATTAGATGTCTTGAAGAGCAGTGCAAGGCTTCTACAACATAGAGAAAAATGAAAGGCTTGTCGTTGTTCTCTCACCGGAAAAGCCAAAGGACTGAGGTTGCTATGGACAAAAGCTACCCCGTATGTTGTAGGTGGGTCGGAGATGGAAACCGGAGTACGGAGTATACACCGGTGTGTCATCACAGAGCTCATGGAGACAAACCATAACGGTTTGAGAGACAGATGTTTGATTTTCTCACTGAGGCAACCTTTGCATCTCTGGATAACATATATAGTTCAATAGAAACCATCTAGATACTCCGTATATAGTAGCAAGTTCAGACTGCACAAGCAGTAAATATGAAGTCAACGGAGCCGGCCTAAGTTCCTCACCGGGCGGCCCCGATCTGGAAGCTGACTAAGACGGCAAAAATGAAGTTGTTGGGAAAAAGGTGCATAGCACCTGGGCTCCTTCATCGTTCCATCTTCAATTCTTTCACAAAATGCTCTTCCGTGCTGCAGTTCGTCAGTCTGCGCCTTTGCGGCGACAGGCCTTCACTCCTCTTGCCCGTCGTACTGTCACTACCGATGCCGCTTCCGCCAACGTCGAGAGCCCAATCCCCCAGGTTTGTTGAACCCTGCCCGGAAAACTAAAAGTTCGCGCTGGAGAGCTTCCGGAGTATCAATGCTGATGATTTTACTTGCACTCTAATAGGAAGATGACAAGCTCTTTACTGTCCGTCTCTCCGATGAGAGCTTCGAGACCTATGAGCTCGACCCACCTCCGTACACCCTCGAGACCTCTAAGAAGGAGCTCAAGCAGATGTACTACGACATGGTCGCCATGAGGTATGATAATAAATCATCTTGAAATTTAATATCCTGAATATGAGCTGATTGTATGCTTGCTATCTTACAGACGTATGGAGATGGCCGCCGATCGTTTGTACAAGGAGAAGAAGATCCGGGGTTTCTGCCATCTGTCGACCGGACAGGAGGCCGTTGCCGTCGGTATTGAGCACGCTATTACTCGCATGGACAAGATTATCACTGCTTACCGTTGCCACGGTTTTGCTATGATGCGCGGTGGTACCGTCAAGTCCATCATTGGTGAGCTTCTCGGCCGCCGCGAGGGTATCGCGTACGGCAAGGGTGGTTCTATGCACATGTTCGCCGAAAACTTCTACGGTGGCAACGGTATCGTCGGTGCCCAGGTGCCTGTCGGCGCCGGTCTGGCTTTCGCCCAGCAGTACAACGAGCAGCCCAACACCTCCATCGTTCTCTACGGTGACGGTGCTTCCAACCAGGGCCAGGTCTTCGAGGCCTTCAACATGGCCAAGCTATGGAATCTTCCCGTTCTCTTCGGTTGTGAGAGTATGTGCCACGTCTCTCTTCTTCCTTTGCGACTCATTTCCAGCGCAAGAGTGCTAATCTTTTTTCTCTAGACAACAAGTACGGCATGGGTACCTCCGCCTCCCGCTCCTCCGCTCTGACCGAGTACTACAAGCGTGGCCAGTACATTCCCGGTCTGAAGGTCAACGGCATGGACGTCCTCGCCACCAAGGCCGCCGTTCAGTACAGCAAGAACTACGCCATCTCCGGCAACGGACCCCTTGTCCTTGAGTACGTCACCTACCGCTACGGTGGTCACTCCATGTCCGATCCCGGTACCACCTACCGTAGCCGTGAGGAGATCCAGCGCATGCGCAGCACCAACGACCCCATTGCTGGTCTCAAGCAGAAGATGCTCGAGTGGGGCGTTACCTCCGAGGAGGAGCTCAAGGGTCTCGACAAGACTGCCCGTGCCAACGTCGATGCTGAGGTTGCCGAGGCTGAGCAGATGCCCGTCCCCGATAACACTGCTCGCATTCTCTTCGAGGACATCTACGTCCGTGGCTCCGAGCCCAAGTGGATGCGTGGCCGTACCGTTGATGAGACTTTCTACTACTAGATCATGTCTCGCTATAGGTCCTCTTGTGAAAGCCCTTAGAAGCGCCTTAATCGTTGTGTGAAAGGTCCAGGAATACGTTCTTGGGTCATCCTAGTATTTATCTGTAATTTAGCCCGATGACTATTTCCTCTTATGTTTGTTTACTTGTTTCCTGTTCTAGAGTAGAGAGCAATTGCCATCGTCTGGATCCTGTCCAAGTTCATTGCATCAAAATAATAAAAACCATTTTTGCAATGTTTTGAGTATCAAGAAAGCAGCTAGTTCTTTTTTTTAATTTTCTTCTTCTTTTTTTAGGTAGCAATATCGATCCTCTTGATTGTACGTTGGCACGCCATCCTTGGCAATCGATAGTGGGTATCATATCGGGGGAAAAAGTGAAATATACAGGCAAGAAAGATAGCAAAAGAACACCGAGCCATGTCTAGAGTAAAAAAGCATCATAATCAAAATCAGATATCTCCATCAAGCAGGTTCCTGTCTCAACATTTCCAGAATCAGGTCCTGGGTCCGCTGTAAAGCATCCAGCTTCTCTTCCATTGCGGTACGTTCCCGTTCCAATTCACGGCGGAATTGGGCTTGCATCTCGTTGCGAAGCTCTTCCTTCATTTGCTCGATTTGAGCGGCAGTAGGACTCTGAGGTGACGGTGGCTGCGACGGATGTTTTGATTGCCCGGGAGAAGCCAGAGTGGATGATTCCGAAGCCGCCTGAACTAAAGCCGAAATCACAGGCGAGGTGGTACTGGTATCAGCATCACCCCCAGATGCGGCATCGAGGTGTTTGTTGAGCTTGCCCAGGGTTTCGAGAACGGCCGAAACCATACGGCCGTCGGATTGGGAGACTGGTGGTGCGGATACGGTGGTAACAGGTGTGGCTTGTGGGGGAACTTGTGGAATGGAGAACATATTTTCAAAACCCGGCGGTAGTTTCATCGATGTGGGGGTAGAGATGGGGGTGGATGGTGGTTCAAGGAAATGCACATGTGTTCCAGGGCCGGTGACCGAGGGCGAGGGTGTCGGGCTAGCTGTGACAGTGGCATCAACGACGGAGCTCGCGCCAGGTTGGTGGAGAACGCCCATCATTGCTGTCCCGGCATCCGTCGGACTGGTGACAGACGACCTAGGCAGGTTCCGCCATGGATCCTGGTCGCCGTTCTTTGGGTTCTGGCGCCAAGGCTGTGGCTGTCTGCGTTTCTTAAGTTCATCTCGTTTTGCAATTCGTCGGTTCTCCGCCTCTTCCCACCGCTGCCATGTTGGGATCCAGGCATCGACAGCGGCAAGCCATTGAGGGTTCATCAGTTCCTCGGCGGTAGAGCCGGGTGCGTTTGAACCCCGCTGTCGTTGATCTTCCAGAAACTTGATGCGCTGTCTCGTGACCATTTCGACTTTGCGCCGCACCGAGTGCCATGAGTATGAGCGGCCGTCATGGGTGCGTTTGAACTCAGCGGCGATGGATATCCACCACTTGCACAGATTACTGCGACTACCAAATGTGTCTGCGTTTTGGTTGCAAATATCAAAGAGCGCTACTTCTTCCTTGGTCGTAAGGCGCCTGTGTTGTCGTGAATTGTCGCCATCAAGTTCATCATCCCCGCTGTGGCCGCGCTTAGTGCCTCTGTTAGTTGATCCCGACATCAGCGCCGACGTATCATTTCTTTCGCTGGGTTGAGCTACGCCCATTGGCATCGGCGCATAATAAAGGTCGCTGCCTATGATATCTCCTGATTCTTGTGGATCGTTTCCGCGTATGTCTGCTCCCCCCGGTGTCTCCACGCTGCTCGCTGATACGTTATCGGTTGCCGCAGGTCGATTCCTTACTACCACGGACACGGATCGGGAAGCTGAGCTGAAACCTGAGCGCAGAGATGATGGTATTGCTGTGGAATTTGAAGCAGGGTGATATGAAGGGTGGCTGTAGTCGTGAGTTTGAATGCGCGGCATGAGGACGATTGCTTGCGCGGTAGTTGTAGCCGTCGGGATGGAGAAACCAACAGCGATTGCAAGTTGGGTGGTCTATGGACCCAGGGAATAACCTCCGTAAGTTGAAATGGCCATCAATGGGTTCAGTAATCCAGCAGACTAATCCACAATGTCCTTGTCGATCTGCGGGGATAAAGATAAAGCTGCGATGGATTTCCCAGAGGGTTTTCTACGGGCGGTCCGTGCGCCCACCATATATTCCAGGGCCGATGGAGTATAAGCCACTTCACTGGCCTCTCTCACCAACATCTTTATAGGCACCACCTCAAAGCAGTATATCTGAGACCGCCCCTGGGCTTTCTTTGGTTGGTCACTTGCCATCTTGCAGTAGGATGAATAATGATCATATAAAACTACAGCAGAAAGAGAATAGCATCAATAATATATCCATTTACAACACATCATGGCTATGGTGGTACAGGGGATGGAGCTGACTCAAAAAAAAGCCCCGAAGACAAGCAAAACAGGAACCAACACCATGGTCAACATGATCCAGAAATATGCAGGAAGGGAGGAGGGAAATCTAAGCGCCCACTAATACACAGATGGGAAGTTAGGGGGGAAATAGTAGGATAGGAAAGACAAATGAGGAAGGGGCAGAGTAGGCAGAAAGATATAGCGTCAGTCGCATCCTCTACCACCGTCTCCTCAGGTACCAGCCATAGGCCGGGGTAGCAATAGACTCGCCGAAGGGAGTGGGAACCTCGGCGGAGCCAGGGCGGGCCACAGGGTGGCGGAGGTAGACGGCTGCACAAATGTTCTGGTTGACCTCAAGGTAGCGCGGGATGAAGGCAAAGGCGGACATGTAATCGCGTGGGCGCCAGGGGGTGGCATAGGACTTAGTGTTGTCGATGGGGTTGTCGCGCATTTGTGTGAGAGCACGCTTGAGCGTGTCAAACTCTTCATCGCTAAGCTCCGACGCGTCGACCTCGTTGCCTTGTGTTGCTTGTGCGAAGGCTTCAGAGAGCTTATCGCTAGCTGCCACATCTTTCTCTCCTGTGTTGGATGCGGAGGCGTCATCTGGACGGCGCGTCGCATCCTTTCCATCCTTCTGCTCCTTCTTTTCCGGCTTCTGCTCGGCACGCTTGGCGTTGAGGAGTAGCGTCAGCTGGGAGAATTGTGCCTCCAGGCTGTCTGTGAGGACGGTGCTAGACTCAGAGCGAGATAGCACACGGCGGACGGCCTTTTGGAAGCCACGGAGCTCCTGCTTGCGCTTGGCCGGAAGACTGTCCTTGTCATTCGACATGACAGACTTAGCCTGCGCCATAAGTGCTTTGAGGGTCTCCTTCTTATCTTCCTTCACAGTCTCTTTCGGCTTTGCTTCGACTTCTGGGGCGGCTTCGGCGGCTTCGGCGGCTTCGGTGTCCTCGGCTTGCTCTGGCTCCTTTCTTTGGGCTAATCGGCCTTCACGTCGCTCAAGCTTATTCTTCGGGGTACCGGTAGCGAACATGACACGATCCGGCTCAACCTGGAAGAGGTCACCAGGGTTAAGGAGGTAGCTGGGGTGTCTCATCTAGTGACAATCAGTAAGAACCTAGTTGTTATTATAATCATGTCATACCTTTTGTCCGTTCACAGTGACTGCTCCGTGGATGACAAACTGTCTTGCCTGTCTCGCACTGCTAGCAAATAGAGCCCGGAAGATGGCCACATCCAAACGGCGTTCCAAGGGCGCAAAGGCCATGTGGGTGTAAGGTGTAGGACGGGTCTGATGCGTGGGCTTTCCATCCTGATCGAGTCCAGAGCCTCGGCCGGCTGAAACCAGGGATCCGTCATCGGCAGCCAAATCGGAGGCATTCATAGGGATGACACTACGGATGCGATGGTTGAACATGCGTTTCCATTGTCCCTCACGGACCTGCTCGCCGTGATAAGCACGAGAGGCAGCCTTTGCAGACCATTTCTGCTGGAAGAAAGTGCGATTGGCGGTAGGTGGGCTGCGGAATCGTTGGAGGTTATAGAGATTGTATTTGCTCCATGATTGACGGATTTTCTAGCAGGGTGTTCTGTTAGTTCGGTGAAATTGGGTGAATCAAGTACAGTGATGGGGACATACGCCTTTAGACAACGTGTTGCTAGCCCTGTTTCTCATCGTGGCGACTATGTAGACACAATGCTGTAGCGAATAATATGGTACCCAGTCTAAATTGGCCGAGTCTCAAAACTTCAGGGCACGTGATGTGTAATCAGGTGCCTGAATCCTAAGGATGTCTGATCATGTGCTTGGTTTGCTTTATTTGACTTGTTTGGTCTGTATGCCAAATTGACCTAGTGGCAGTACCTGCCTTCACCGCCATTGATCATTTATATAAATATCCCTTCCTCCCCCACTTCTTCCTCTTCTTTTTTTTCTTCTTCATACTTACCTTGTTTGGGTGACTGCGATCATGAAGGCGGTTCACCACAGTCTGGTCCCTGCATTGCACATCGCGGCGGAACAAGCTGTTCAATGGCTTTCGGGTCATTGACAGGCGTATTCTTTGGCACCCCCCACTCTTGTGGAATTTCTTTTCATCAATCCCTGGGCCAGTGGCTCGGGCTTGGAGAAGGGAATCATTTCGGCGTATGTATCTTTAGTGCCATGATGCCGGTAATACCTCAAGCTTGTGTCTTGTCAGCACCCATCACATAATTTGATCTCTACACTTGTTGTTTACCCTTCACTCGTGTTGACGATGTAATTCCATTGATGATTGTGATCTCAATATTCCGGACATGTACGGACTAGTTTGTTTGAAGCCCGCAGACATACATATAAAGCTTGGTCTTGCAGAATCGTATTCCATCTCTTTTCTGTCTTCGTGATATGGCTTTTCAACCCTCTCCCAACCACCCATGGATATATCTGGGGCTAGCAGTCCAGCGACGCCTACAGAGCACACCTGTCCCAATCGTGCTATGTATGTGCAGTGTTTGTTTCTCAAATTCACATTATTGGGTCATGAAATTAAATGTTTTGATATTTAGTATAAACAAACAAGTGGATAAACTCCAAGGACCACCTACCACGCCGTTTTAAATGCATACAGAATCTTTAGTCATACAACATTGATAAGGTTATATCCCCACCCATTACTCTCGCCTAGAACTTGGAAACGCCTCTGCTAATGACTCTGCTTCTTGAGGATTGGTCCATTCCTCAAGTAGCTCGTGTGCCATATCGACAGTCTCATCATCAATACCCGCCTCCAGCACGGTTCCATCGCAAAATGCCAGTCGAGTCAACACAACTAGATGCTTCTGTTTGCTACCGGGGACACACTCCAATTTCTCCTGCATGTTAATCAAATGTCCATGTTGCCGCATAACCCCGAAAATAAGCCGCATGAGTCCATTGACAAGTGCAACACGGAGTTCTGACTCGGGTGGGGAGGAGTACAGTGCATCCAGCTCGTCGTGCATTGATCTGAATAAGCGAGCAAGTGCATTTGGATGCAACGCAAGAATTGTACTTGCATGTTTCTGAGTTGGGGGAATAGGGTTGAACGCTAACGACTCCAGCAGTAGCAGGACTTCGAGTCGCATAGCGCAAATGTCATATGCAGTATATGGCTCTACGCCTTCATCGGGTATTGCAGGCTCGCTCAACATGTGTGTGAGACGATCCACAATCCATTTTTGAACGTCCAGTTGATCTTGGTCGGATGATCTAATTGGCCCAAAGGAGTTTGACCGGATACTCGTTGACAGAAGATTCATCAAGAGCACAATGTCACCTAGTGGGTGTGACGGGTGGAGCATCACGAGTATGAAAGAGATCCGAATGTTTTGCCAGAATGTTTCCATCGCACTCTTGATGTGCAACACTCCACAGGCGATTTGATAAAGTAGACTCATGGCCCCAGTCGAGTCAATTAACGGCTGCAGATCTGATTGTGGTGTCTGTCGAGTCACCCGTTTATCTCGTGATGCTGGGGCATATTTGAAGCGAGGAACCGCATTCACTTCGACTGTGTCCTGTAGGAGTGCAACCAAGGGTGCGATCAGCTCCGAGGGTCGGACGTCATCCGACATCAGGCTGCATCGAATGATAGCTTCAAATCGGGGGATCGGTTCGTAGAACTTCTCGTTGATGGCGCGCTGCCATAGTGAGGCGATCGTTTGCGTATATTCTAGTATGTAACTACCTGTGCCAACACGAGCCATATCATCCATGATAATGCTGGACATATGTCGATGAGGATCTGAAGGAAATGCAAGCTTGGCCATTGCCTCGAAATCGGAGTCTTGGTCGAGATGCGTACGATGGCTCAACAGCCGCATCATGAACCGCTGGTTTCGACTGGACTCTGCAGCTTTGCGCTCCACCTCAGCGATTTTGGCCGGAGCATCGGTCTCAACGAGCTCTGCACCAGCAGGATTTAGTTCTAATGGCACAGAGCCATCTTGGCTCGATTCTCGTTTGCGCTTTCCAGGAACTGTTGGCGTGGCTCGCTTGGAACGCGCGGCTGACTTGCTGGGCGATACCATAACGATCTCATCGTCGTCAAATCCATCGCGAAAGGGAAGCACGCGGGACTTTCTAGGAGTGACCGGGGGTTCCCTTTCGCGATACTTTGATTTATAGTGCCGAGACTGGTAAGATTCATCCACGAGATCTTGTTGAAGAAACACATTTTCCATCGCCAGGGCCTTGCCTTCGGACATGGCTCGTTCAACCTCTTGTTGGTGTTTTTCGATTTCATCGGCCATCGTTTCACGTAGAGTCGCCAGTTGTTGGTCATAGTCTTGTGCCATCATGGCCTGTTTCTTGCGAATGATGGAGATTTCCCCGGCTTTCGTTTCCACTTGCATCCTGGCTTCAGCCAACTCCTGTATCATTTGGTTTCTTTCTTCCTCCAACTAGATGGGCTATTAGAATTAATCCAGAGGAAATTTCCAACCAACTAACCTGTACTAGACGTGCATTAATCTCCACAGCAGTGTCCGCTTGCCCATAGTGCTCGTCGACATCCATTGCATCGTCTAGCTGCCCATCGGTAGCCCAACTAGGATCTGCGGCGAGCACATGGTGACCATGCGGAATTATATGCTGCCCATCGGCATTATCGTACACCTCGGCCTCCAATTCCCCCACCTCCAGTGTATTATAGTCATTCGTCAATCCGGTGTGTAACCGAGGCGGCGGTCTCAAGGATCCAACATTGCCGAGTAATTGCCTGGGTTGGGAGCGCAGTACAGGGTTGCTGTTTATCGGTTGTGCGTGGTACTGTGAGGCTGGTGCCTGGGTTGCCTGAAAGGCTTTCTGTTCCAGCTCATACAACGTCCTCGCTGGCAGGGAGTCGAACTCATCGGAGCCGTATTCGTCGTCGTCGTCTTCCATGCCCCCGCCATGAATGGAGTACTGGGAGGTGTTCAATTATGTGTTTCGAGGAAGGTTCTTGATCTCGCGTGGTTCCGTGGTTTGGAGAGAGGCACGGCAGTTCAAGGCCGACGCCAAACCCCCTGCGCGTTCAATTTCAATTTCTATGCACCTAATAGTGTCCAAATACACAGTACTGATTTTTCTCGAGAAAGATTGAAAAGAAAAAAAAAGACAACGGGTATGGAATCTTATTATCCAAGGACTACTCGGGGCTTAAAAAAAATAGAAAGAAAGAAATCAAGTAAACACGGGGCAAGCTGGAACTGACCGCTTTCGGAGCACTTCACATGAGCTCATCAACTTCTAATCCGACGGTCCTCTCTCGCTCTCTGCACTCTCCACTCTCCTTTCCAGATTCAGTTTCTGGCCCCCCTTTTCGCACCATGTCGAAATCCCGCCGCAATGTCCGGTTCCAACACCGGTCAAATGATGAGCGACGCCTCAGTGTATCCTCCGACATCAGCGATGCACCCTCAGAGCCCACTAGCCCCAGCAAAAATGGCAATGGGGCCAAATCACCCACTGTTGCTGAAGAGGTCAGTTTTGAGTGGCGCTCGATATATGGCCTTAAAGTACATGTCTGACACAATGTTTATGTCTAGAAGGCTCCTCAGTCTGAATATGAGAAGAAGAAGCAGACTTTCATCACTCGAACGATATGGACTTTTGTGATGATTGCCGGTTTCTTCGTTGCTTTGTTCTCTGGTCACATCTATATCATTGCTCTCATTACTGGGATTCAGATCATCTCATTCAAGGAAGTCATCGCTATCGCCAATATCCCCAATAAGGAGAAGAACTTGCGGTTCACAAAATCGTTAAATTGGTATTTCTTGGCGACAACCATGTACTTTCTGTACGGAGAGAGTGTGATTTACTACTTCAAGCACATTTTGCTTGTTGATAAGGTGCTGCTTCCGTTAGCGAACCACCACCGCTTCATCAGCTTCACGCTTTACGTCATGGGTAAGTGTCTCGACCTTCCCCCCCCCTCCCCCCCCCCCCCTTTTTTTTCTCTGCTAACATCGCTGGATAGGATTCGTGTTCTTTGTCGGATCTCTACAGAAGGGACACTATCGATTCCAATTCACTCAATTTGCTTGGACTCATATGGCTTTGTATCTGATTATTGTCCAAGCCCATTTTGTGATGAACAACATTTTCGAGGGCATGATCTGGTTCTTCCTCCCTGCTGCACTAGTCATCACCAACGATATCTTTGCCTACGTGTGCGGTATCAGCTTTGGGCGAACCCAGCTCATTCAGCTTTCCCCCAAGAAAACCGTCGAGGGTTTCGTGGGCGCGTGGATTTGCACCGTTGGCTTTGGTTACTTCATGACTAACCTGCTCATCCGCTATAAGTACTTCATTTGCCCTGTCAATGACCTGGGCTCAAACGTTCTGACCGGTCTGGAGTGTGTTCCTAACCCTGTCTTTACGGCGCAACCCTACTCTCTTGATTTCTTTGGCTTGGACAAGACCTTCTGGGTGGAGCCCATTCAGTTCCACATCCTGGCTTTCGCCACATTTGCTTCGCTGATCGCTCCGTTCGGTGGATTCTTTGCATCCGGCCTGAAGCGTACCTTCAAGATTAAGGACTTCGGCGAGTCCATTCCGGGCCACGGCGGTATCACTGACCGCATGGACTGCCAGTTCATCATGGGCTTTTTCTCTTACATGTACTTCCACAGCTTCATTGCTATCTACAAGGCCAGTGTTGGTGACATTATCGAGACAGCCATCAACGGCCTCACGGTTGACGAGCAGCTTGAGGTCGTCCGTGGCTTGGGCAAATATTTGTACAATCAAGGTGCCGTCTCGGAATCGGTATGTTTTCGCACCGGCTACAACTGATTGATCGTGTGGCTAACTTCCCCTAGATTTTGGAGTGCCTTGTCACCGAGCTTAAGCGTCGATGAGCTTGAAAAGGCTGTCCGGCATTCAGACCGAAAAAAAACCACCCAACTTTATGACACTGTTCTTTTACTTTCAACTTCCCTATCCGAGGACGACCCTTCAACCCCGTGCTTCCCCTTGCATTTCCTCCTTTGATTGTTTCTGTCGTGTCGACTCTCCTCACTCCTCTTTCTTCTTGCTTCATTCGGGACTTGATTTGGGTTCACCGAATATGCATGCAAGCCTCGATATCGCATGCATGTCATGTACATATATGCGCCCCGCCCGCCTTACTCGCCTTTCAACACGGCATCAACCCTCAATAAAATGATCTATGGCAAGGACCCTAATTACTGTCAAGACCGAAAGTCTTCCACGCCGGAGGCACGGGGACGACTTTTTCTCTTTCTCTTCGTGTCCTAGTTTGTGTTCTTGTACCTTTGTTTAGTACTATTTCTCTTCTCTTCTTTTCTCTTTCTGATTATGCCGGGCCCTGGACCGAACCCAACTTTGATGACTCGTGTGCCGCTCGGTCGATCTTGACCTGGAGCTCTGCTATATTTTTTGGTGTGTGGAATGGAATCATCTCTCTACAGGAGCGGTAGAAAAACGGAGATGTCGGGGGCATGTCTGTGTTTTGCCCCAGCACTCTCGTCTCTACCTTCGCTATTTTTGGATGCGTGGAGGGGACAGAGTGTAGATTTGTACATAGCTGTCAATTCACATGTTGAAGCTGATCATATGATACCGATGGCATAGTCGTCTCTTGTATAATATAAATCCTTTTTCTTTTGCTTTTAACCGCGGATATTCTGACATCTTGCTCATTTATGTCGTCATTTCCTCTGTCTAGGTATTGTATAAAGGGTGTTTTATGGTTCGTGTTAGTCTGGCCAGATGCTATATAGCTCTATTTTCAAGGCTGATAAGAACCCTTAAGTTCGTTGTAATAATATAATAAAACTCTCTTTGTAATGCTTCTGATACCCTATGTCGAGCACAGAAAGACGTAAATTATCAGTAATAGGTATTTATTGTCATTGCACTACATACATAAGTGGCCATTGATATTTCGTCGCGGGTCATAGATGGTTGGGGTATCAGGAATTCGTGTAGCATATGGAGACAGATGGGCATGTTGTTCCAGATCCTGACCATTTTTCTGGGATCTCCGACACAGATCAGGTCCGAAATTGTTGAACAAAAGTTCGAAGGTTTCGCCCGTCTGTTTGGAGTAGAGCGGATAAGATCTCCATCTGGGAGTAGCGAAAATGCCATATCCCAACGCCAAGCTAGGTGATCGGAGGATACCGAGTCACTATTGCCGGGGTGTCTTCAGTGAAATCCAATAATGCATAGAATATATAGAAGTTTCAGGTATCGTCCCAACTCATTGCATACCAAGCTCCTTCTGGCATTCCATGATGTTGATTCAGAAAAACAAGCAAGATATTCGTGGGGCTTCGATTCGCTGCATTTGGCACGCCAGGTGCCGGGAAACGCACATTCAAAGACCATTTTCTTACCCCCTCGACTTCATATTCTTCCATTTCCACATTGAAATATGTTGCTACCTGTCGTCTCTCCTCGTCTGCACATGCAGGATCGAGCATGAATCGCACAGCCGCATCACGACCTCGCTCACCTGTTCCCTGGCGGTCCCCATTCGCCGCAACTGGTGTTAAAGGATGAGCTAGTCGCGGGGCCTCCTGGTGTGTGCCATCGGTGCCGTTCGCTTGTTTTTGCGGCTGCTCAATCCACGGACTATATCGTGGAATATGTTGTTCGCTGGCTTCTTGATTGAGTGGGATGCGGACTGTTAGGAACCGATCTGCTGGGAACTCGGAGCCCACGGTGGTTTGTGACCGATGATGGGTATAAAGCTCTAGAATATCGAAGAGAGTTTCTAGAGCATTATCAGCAAGTGGGATCTTCAAGGCAAGTGTAGAGCGGAACATACCCATAATCTCTGCACGGCCTGTGTTCCATTGTGCATAATCCACTCCGGACTCCACTTGTTCAATACGCTGATCCAAGAGTCGACCTGCAAGCTCAAGGCAGCTAAAAGCCATCGTCGATGAATTTTGCTTGATAGGTGAGAATGTACGATAGAGATCTGACGAAATACGGTAGGCAAGATTGGAGACCTCCGAATTCTGGGGAAGTCCATAGTGCCGACCCAACTTCATGAGAGTCTTCTGGGGATGTCGTGTTCGAAAATCAAAGCCGGATGCTTCTAACATGAGTCGTTCAAGGCCGATGATGCCACGCGCACTGGCTTCAAACATCTTATGACAAGCGTTAATCCCCTGTCTGGTCAGATCGGGCATCATGACTTACAGGATCATCAGCCGACAAGTGCTCTGAGGGTGCTAATTTTAAGTTGTAGGCTGCGCAAACGATGTCTCGTGACTTTTTGAGCGTATCTTCGATCTTGCATGCTGTAAATAGAGCAGCTGCAGCAGCATCCTATTTGCTTGGTTAGATAAATGTACTTGGGGAGACTCTGAGGGAAACTCACTGTGAAGTTATACTCGTTATCTGGGTGTACCAACCGAAAGCGGTGGTAGTATCCTACCGCCGTATCAAAAGTTCGAATGGGCCTAAGTGTTCAGTCAGTCCAATGATGCCTTTTGCTTGGCTTGGAGTCAACTTACAGATTGAGTGCTCTCCGCACGCCGTCGATCCATGCGACGCCCTGCAGGCGAAGTGAAGTCTCACGAATAGGATTGACACCCATCGCTTCGATACAATTTTCAACTGTTTGTTCGAAGATATATGGGTTGGCCACCTGTATAAAAGACGGATGGATGGCTGGAGGTGCCAAGTGGGATTCCAGCATTGAGCCCCCACGGGGAGATTCATCCCTCAGTTTTCGTGCCATGATAGCTTTTCGACACTGCTAGGTAGATGAGATTATTGAGCAACGTTCTTGGAAGTTGCAAGCAGAAGATGCGCAACAAGTGATTGAATCGATATCGCGATCACGTGCTAAGCTGGGGATGCTGGGTCACGTGCCAACCTATCGGAAATGCATTGTCCCGTATCCCGAAGTGTACCTAGTACCTACGCGCTGAACGAGAAATCATAAACGATTTGATTGTATGAAAGAGACACAAATAGCATAGAATTGCTGTCTTTCTCTGGTAATCTATGGTTTTACTGGTGCTTTGGGGAACCCCGCGACTACCCCTTGTTGCCTTAGCCAGCTCGGTTTGAGCCGTGTTGTCCGCAGATCTCTTATAGATGAGAAGATAATGCTCAAATCACTGGTGGTCTCCTTGATACTTTTTCTGCTCTCTATAGCAATCAGCTAGATTCTCCAGCGGTTCCAGATTGCTTCATGTTGACCATCTCCCTTCCCAGGTATTCCCAGTCCACCATGCTTAAACTCGTCAAACACCCACGGGTGCAGTGCCTTTGGGATGATTCAGAAGTTCTTGCCGAGCCTGATCCAACCCTGCATGTGTATCTGGCGCACTATCGTCTGCAGCCTGTTACTGCAAGAAACAATGAAAGGATGGGATGATACGGGAGGTTACCTAGTAATCCCGGATGTGGGATCTTTTTCTCCTCAAGAGCTAGCCAAACTTGTTATATTTTTTGTCATCTACCAGCCCTGGGCTTGCCAAATCGAGTCTGCGATTTCCTCAAGTTGTATTTGTGAGAACTCAATATCCTTCTCACCGGGACGAGATGGTCGGTGACAGAAGAGGCTTTCGAATGGGATGGTGAAGGGATGATGGGTGACACTGACATTGGTGTGTCTCCCTTTTTTTGTGATATAAGTGACATGAGAGCGGTGGATTCTATTATTCTGTGTAGTCCAGGATTCAATACGGATTTCCCGGCGCGACTTGTGAATCCGGAGTGTTAAGCATAGGTTGGCCCTGCACTCGTTAGGATTGAGCCAAAATCGGACATCCGATTTCAATTTCGCGTCCGATTCTGAGTATGCAACCTCCAGAACAACCGAGGGCGAATTAAATGCACCACGCGCTCTTCTTTTTGGGGCCCAGCCATGGTCGGGTTGTTTTCCTCGGCTACCTCCTCTAACGGTCACGCCTGGATATCCTTGGAGAGAAAGAGAAAGTCCCATTGGTATCAGGGAGTGGGTTAGCATAGTGTGTACAACAGTGGTTGCTGCACCATGTGGTGTCAAAGGCATCCTGATAAGGAACAGCTGTTCATTGGTATCAAATGAGGTACAAAGTTTGGAAATAGGACTTTCTTCGTTTGGCGGATTGAAAAGGGCTTCGATGGTATTTTTGCTTGCATGGAAAAGGATGAACTCGCTTCAGTTGATGAGGCTTCGAAGCGAGCGAATTCATATTCCAAAGTATCAAACAATTGCTCCTCGTTGTAGTACGTATGTCTTGTGATGGAAGGTGGTAGGCTTTCAAGGAAAGTGCCATCAAAATCAAGGTTGTGGTTGCTATCACGATCACAATCCATGCTGCGGATTTCTTGCTGTTTCGCCATCTTGGTGAGACTGAGATAAAAGCTGAAGACTATTCTGGAAGCAATGCTCGAAGTTGTCGGATGGCTGGTGGAAGAAGGGGAAGAGGATCAAGAAAGACACCCCATATGAAGGTTGGCTTTGAAATACAACCCATATGTACCTGATACTTCATAATGACACAACTACGGATGGTAGACCTGATTGCTAGGGCCAATCAAAACACCAAAATGGTGAATATTACGGATCTCAAAGAGAAAACGAGATTGGTTCAAACGTTTTCTACATAGATGTATCCAGCTAGCTTGGAATAATCCCGGACCCATCTAGACGTGAGAGCCAAGGAGATGGCAGCACTCACTTTCAGTATCCTGGCATGCTTTGCTTTAGGAATGACTTAATATCTGCCAATATGGGTGGAGCTTGCAAGGGGAACTTTAAAGGCTCTTTCTTATACTCGACAAGCGAAGGGAAGAGGAGATTGGTCTCGGGAATGCTAGGCGAGCAGGAGGCACTAGAATTGGAACGATCGAGGAAATGAGTAAATCTTAAAGGCCCTGCAACGTGCGTCGTCCCTCGAGAGAGAATTCCCACGGCTTTCGGACAAATATGCATTTGAAACCTTACTAAATCCTATCCTCATTTGTATTATGAGACATGTTAGTCACAGTAAAAGAAAGGCCCATCTGTTCCACGAAATACTCCACCCACCCAGAACTTCCCCCGAATGGCAACAATATTAACTAAGCAGGGGATAGTTTGTTCAACAAATGCAGTGCAGTCTTTGTGCGCTCCTTCGTGTCCAACTCCGCGTCATCTTCAAGACTAGCCAAGCGTTCTGCAAAACCAAGAGAACGAAGTCTAGCTGCGCGTTCCCGACAACCTTCATGGTCACTCTGGTCTTCTTCATAGATGAGATTGATAACCACCCAGACACAGTTCGACCGAATATCTTTGTGAGAATGATTGAAATAGTTGCTCAAGGACAGCAATAAGTCGCGGTGGAATGTAACAATACGCCGGTGGCGGGGGTGTCCGGCTGCCAAGTGAATAATAAGAGCGGCGGCTGCATTGATGATCTCATTGGGGACCTGGACGGTTTGACTACCGGAATCCCGACGATGAGGAAGTTGGATGGTGCGTGGCCGCAGAGTATCTGCGATGGTATCGAGGAAGTCATTTTGACCGAGCTTTTGGAAGAGATATTCAATCATCTCAGGCGCATCCCGGCCGCAGATCATGTTGCGCAGCAAATCGAACGTCTGCTCTTGGACGGCAATATCGTCTTGTCGAGACTGGGTAGTTTGGGCCAAAGTGCCGTGTAGGGCGAGCTTGCGTCTACGCCTTGCATCGGGAAGGAACATATCCAGGCTCATCTTGGATGGGGGCATCGTATCGGTCATTTTGAGGTCTTCGTCCCACTTCACTGCATCACTCATGGGATTGAGAATATCTACCTGTTCACCTGCTGAGTTAGAGCGTCCCATGGCGAACCCCGAATTGAGGTCTGTTTCGGTTTCTGTTTCCTCTTCCCGTCGAGCCACTGCCTGGACCGGATTTTGAGAGATGATCCCCATGATCCAGTCAGGACCTAAAGTCTCGATGATGTTCATTCTGATATCATTTGCGGTGTCATAAACCATATGCTTAAGAGCCCATAGTGATTCAATCTGTAACTTGATGTTTGATGAATGGGCGTGTTCACAAAGAATGGGGATGATATTGCAGGAGATGATGGCCTAAGAAAATGATGTTAGTTACCAAGTTCGTGGACAAAATAACAGGCATCGACAAACCTCTTTCATGGGACTAAAGTCCAAAGCCAAATTACAGATCGCAGCCGTCGCTGCAATTTGCACCTCCAAGTCAGAATGGCTAAGAAGAGCAAACAGCGGTTTGGCCACCCCAGCATCAATGAGACTGGTTCTCAGCACGCTCACAGATCTGGTCAGCATTCGGGCTGTACCGCAAGCAGCCAGGATTGTTGGAATTGGATTCCCGTCCTCCGCAGTATTTCTGGGCATTGAAGCATTAGCCAATGCATCACTAGGTCTTGGCTTAAGAGCATCAATGATGTAAGGAACTACACCATGCTCGCAAATTGCTTTGCGGTACTCGTCCTTGAATGGGACAAGTGCTGCCAAAGCCTTGAGAATATTCTCTCGATAGCGCATTACATGGCAAAGGGTCGGGGAATAACCGGAAGGCCCGAGTCGGCATTCCGGTGACAGGGACTCGGGATCCCGGGCTGGGGCATCCTCGGCATGCCACATCGGCCGCGAATGCTCCGTGATTGGGTTGTATGTCTCCTTGAGAAGTTGTGACAGTCGCTTGAGCGCATTGCCTTCTACTGCATGTCTCTGCAACTCCTGGTCGTCCATGACCAAGTTTGCTAACACGGCAGGCGCCTCTTCCTTTAAGCGCTGGGTCGGCGAGAGTAGCCCATCGTAATTAGCCCCCTCTTCATCTGGCAGTCGAAAGTCCTTGTCAAGCATGCGAATCAAGATAGGGATCAACAAATAACTGAACATTGGGATGCGGTGTTTCTTCGCCAATCCTAACCGGAAAAGCACTGTGACAAGACGCGCAGACACCAACCGTACCATTCCACTTTCTGAGCGGAGAATACAGAGAAGCCATGGAACAATAGGATTCTCTTCATCTTCTGGAATAGGAGTCTCAGGCAGCGAAAAGGGCGTGGGGTAAGAATGGCTGTGTCGGCGCTGTGAGCCCCCATGTCCCAAAGGTGGAAAGTTGGCAGAGTTGGATGAGGATTTTGTGTGTGCCAAAGGCACCGAAGGCAGAAGCTGTTCCATGGGGTTGGCGCCAAGATGACGGGGTACTGCGGAGCCCGATAAATATGTGGATCCCCATGGACCTTTCTTGATGTCTGATGGGGCAAACCCAGGAATTTGTTTCGGGAACACAGTTACAATACCAGGTGATGACAAGAAGTGCTCGGCTCTCCATTTAGACTGTTCAATAATGACAGCAACTGCGCGCAGGATCGGTGCTAGTTGGGCAGATTCAGGAGCCGGGAGTGGCAGATTTTCCAATGCACCGGGTTCTCGAAGATGATCCTCCGCGCCAGGCAGAACGAAACCCTTGGCCACAACGAAGGAGGCGATTTTGAGCGCCAAAGCGTCTAGCACCCCAGATTCTGCTAATGCAGTCTTGTGAGTTTCCTCCGTGCATAGCTTGCCGATCAGGGCAGCTGCAAATTCGATGGCAGTCTGGCTACGCAAGCTCTTGTACTCCTGCGAGATGATACGTTTGAGAGAGGTGATATTTGCAGGAGCAAAAACAAGATCCGCAAGCTGTGTATCCCGGGGCCACTGTTCCTGGCTCTGTAGCGGTATCCGATCCGCAATTGTGTTCAAAAGTCGCAAAATGGGCAGACAAAATGAATCTGGGCAATCGGAGGACGAGAGAACTGTAAGTAGGGTTGGGGGGTATATCGCTGGCAAATAGTGGGGTGAGAAATGTCGGGCCACCTGCTCAGTAAAGTCAATGTCTCAGCAAGCTTCTTCGAATGTGAACCTGGCGTTGACATACCTTGTGCTAAGCTTCCGATAATTAGAATTGCCTGTAGGCATGCTTCATAATCATCTGCGGTTTTTGGTGTGAACTGGTCTTGATGCAATATTGATTCATCAAAGTCTCCCGTTCCTGGCCATCTCGAGCTCAGCACGTGTGCCAGAGCCGGGATGATTCCCCCGGCAATGTAGGCTTCCTTGCGTTGATCATGACCAATTAATTCATTCTTCAGTGTTCGCAAAGCTACAATCTGAGAGCAGGCCGATTCAGCGCTCTGTAGTTCCAGCAGAATGGGCGGTACGGCAGCTCGCGTCATCATCCGGCGATCACCCCCTCCCGACTGGGAGTTCTCAGCGTTGCACCTTTTGCGTTAATCGAGGTTGGCAAGTTATGATTGAATGGTAAAGAATATTGAATGCGTCAATATGAAGATTATGTAGAACAGGGTGTCTGGTGGCAAGCCGGAACTGTAGACCGGGGCCTAAGGTACTCCGCACTTTGGTTCTGCTGCCTGACACCGCCTCGAAAAGCGGTCCCCAGATTTCCTTCCACACATTCACCTTTGCACCTATACACTTTGTTGTACTCCGATACCTCGCAATGTTTTGATTTTCTGGTCTCACCAGGCTTCTCTACTTTGATTACACACTCTTTCTTCCTATGTTCTACATATATAGTGAATATGGAGTATGTACTCCCCCAATATTTGCATGCCATGTACTCCATAAGGAGTAGATATACACCGCACAGTGCACACCATATGTGTTGAGGTTGTTATCTCATGTTTCTATTCAAGTTTTATGTGGCTAATGAGACACATGGAGAGGATTATCAGCCATCATAGATCAGAAACTCCTCTTCACATATTCCGTACATACCTACCTGCATGTAGGTGCTACTTGAAGTACTCCGTACAGTGTATATACATCCATCGGAGGGACCAGGATTTGATAAATGAAAATCCTTGGCAGTCTAACTAGATGCAGCTAGAGTATGATAGCCCAAGGCACTCCCGCTTGTCGTGAGATCCTCAATCTGCTAGAAGTACCTAGGTGCATACCTAAGATGGTCGAGTACCCAATACAGTTACATATTAAACTATGGAGCTAGCTAAGCTCTCTCTCGATAGTACGACTGATTACTGTTTTCTTGCCCAAAGAGATTTTAAAAAAAGGGTACACCTTGTATTAACGATGCATTTACTCCGTACTCAAGGAGAAAAAGCACAGGTTAAACAGAGATTCAGAACTACCTAGGTATGATTTGGGTCATTGGGATCTTTCCAGCAGCCATATAGACCAACTTACCCCAATGGGTCAGCTATGTAGATTTCTTATTACACATAGGACTAATATTGAATACCTATCGTGTATGCATTTACATGTACAGAGCAGGTACTCCGTACTGTGCAATACATTTAATATACAGTGACTGGACATAAGTATTTGCACCCCCATCGGCCCCACACCATTCACCGCCTACACCGCCTTCTTGACACGGATAGTGTTTATGAGTAGAGCGCCCTCAAACTGTAGATAAAACTGCTTTTTCGAGATCGATAGCCCAGATTATCATCTTTTTACCTCCTGGCACAATTCCCTGCATTTATATCTGGTTATTAGAGACAATCATGATATGTGCGATTGTTTTTATGCCGGCAGAATATTATGTAATACTACAGGTGTGGGGCGGGGGTGCAAATACTTATGTCTACTGACTGTAAGAGCGATTTATAACAAAAATACATTTGTACTGTAACGGTATGGTCACCGAAAGCAATCCAGCCACTGACAACATGAGCGTAATTACCTCACCAACGAACAAGATTTTCAAGGCATTCGCCCCCTTTCTGGTTTTCTTTTGTCCAAGGTCATTCGGAGTAATATTCCCAGGCCACACCCCCTCTTCTCCTCTTTCTTTACATCTACCCCAACAACCCTGCTCTTTTGCTTTACTTTCCTCTCGACCTTTAAGCCTCTGAGGATGAGGCCGGCCGTGCACCCATACCATACACAGCGTCAGCGCCCCGTTGACTGTGCACCCACGTGGTCTAACCTTACACTGTGAATGCTCGGATTCCCAGCATTCCTTACTAACTTAATCACCCCAAAATCATGTTGGCATCTTCGCCCTCGCCTTCAGCGGCCGCATTGCGCTCCCCACTTCCCTCAACCTCGGGGACGCATTCGCATTCCCACTATGAGCCTACTGGTGCTCCACAATTCAATAGTCCTCGATCCTCACGTTTGGCCATTGAGGAACTTCGTTCGGCCTTGAATCGGCACACTGTCGATCCCACTTCTCCTGAGACTTCAGGGGATCTTCAACGCAGACGCGCATCTACATCTACCGACACCCTGAAGACAGTTGCCAACAATCCGGCCTTGGCTTCCGTACCCCAATCAGCCATTATTTCCACCCCTGCTGCGGTCACAACGGTGACTGCCGCCCCTACAAATCCACCCCCAGTTTCCTCCGCCCCTACGATGCCCGCCCCTACTTCGGGTTCCAATAAGCGCAACAGCCAAAGCGACCATCACTCATCCGATGCGACGCCGGCGAACTACGATGGTCACGATCTAGAGAGGTCGCAGTCCAAGCGCCTGCGACCCTCTAGACCGGATGTAAAGATGTTGCCCACCCAATACGAACTAGCCGATCCCCGTGACATGGTGGTGCTGATCTCCAGCATGCTCATGGAGTTGATTCGATTCAACGATAAGATCCCACTGCATCAGGGTCGTTTGACTCGATTCCACTCGCGCTCTCCTCCCCGAATCTCCGTGCTAGACTACTTGCAGCGCTTGACGACGCACGCCACTCTCTCGCCTCCGATTCTCCTCAGCATGGTGTACTATATCGATCGGCTCTGCGCTTTGTATCCCGCTTTCACCGTTTCCAGTTTGACTATCCATCGGTTCCTAATTACCAGCGCCACAGTTGCTAGCAAGGGACTCAGCGATAGTTTTTGGACGAACAAGACCTATGCTCGAGTTGGCGGAATTGGCATGGCGGAATTAGCCATGCTCGAACTTGATTTCTTGTTCCGGGTCGAATGGCGCATAGTTCCACAGCCAGAAGTGTTGGTGGACTACTATCAGAGCCTCGTTGATCGATGCGACGGGTTCGAAATCGAAGGCATCTGTGAAAATGGCAGTGCTAAATCCGGTGTAACTGGTATCGCCCCAGCAGCCGGTCCTGTTCCAGCGTAAGGCTGGTTTCAATGCGCCGCAATGACAATGCCGTTGCGGAATCTGCACAAATTACATTCTACCCTGGACCACTCGGGCCGGTCTCGAGTCAGCCATAGATGAATGGATTTTTCTGTCCGTTGCCCGCCGAGCCATTGGCGGTGTCATTTAATACATACCACTTGCATTAAGGGGGGGTGATGGTGTTAGCTTTTGATGCACCATTGCTTTTCTTTATCCTAATATCGAGGAGCACACGCATCGGATATGGCGCTTTAGAACAGGGGTCTATCTAAACATACTAAAGGTTGATGGGCAATTTCTTGTTCCTTGTTTTCAGCGAATGTTTTTCTTTTTTTTTTTCTCACCAGCGCATCCGGCGTTTGATGTCTTGTGGGATGATGGGGTGATATCTATGAGCTAATTACCAGTCGTCTTCACATTCTTCTTCTTCTGCTTCTAGATACATATAAAATTTCCACATGGACACTAATACTCAAAACCCGAGCATTTAATTAGAAAAGGCTTTCTCTGCCGTAGATTTGCTCTCATGTTCATTCTTTGTTCTATAGGGCTGAGAGTGTGGGGTACAACTACAGCAATTGCCATTGCTACATGCTCATATCCATTTCCAGTGATCAAGCCTCTCGTCTAATGTCTTACTCACCGGTGACTCTTTATCTCAGAGGGCCATTTTCTTTTCCTCGAAGCACATCTAGACATTGCGCACATGTAAAAAGGCTGAAAATGTATGGGCTATAATGACCCAAAGCGGTCTAGCGGCAATATAAGGCAGGATTTGCACTGTTTGCTTCCAACTTTGTATAACGTTCTTGCTTTTCTTCATGTCCTCGCCGGAATACCTTCTCTTTTGCGGAATGATTGAGGTCAATGTGTGATTTTGGGGTCTACGCGTTCAGTTCAAAGGCATTGTCAATTGCAGTTACTTCTCTGGTGCCATTGCTTATACCTGTCCAGCATACCAATACTTTATCTCAACCCCGCGCGGAGAGTGCACCAATTGGGATGGCAAAGATGGATATCGAAGAAGCAATCAGGGATTTGAAGCCTCTAGCTGGAGAAGTGGTCCCAATTCGAACAGTCCAAGAGACAAGACCCCAAGAAGAATTCGGTATGGCCCACATCATCAATTTCTTGCGGCACGATTGATTGACCAACGAGATAGCCGATGCGTTTGTCGCAGAAGTTAATGTGAAGTCTGCCTCCAAAGTGATCAAGTAAGTTATGATCTCTGGTGCTTCACTGATTTGGACACTGTCCTAAGTCCTTGTTTAGGGCTCTCGACTCGGCTTTCCCTAGAGATCCTTCTCTTCCGCTAGCCCACCTCCGTCGCTTCGCCAAAAAAGAGATACTCCCACTACCGTTGAGGACAACAATTGAAAGCCTCAGCATAAATTCATCAGCCCCAGCACAGACTATCTTCGTTCTCATCTCACCACCTTTACCTGATCTCGCCACACTCAAAGCCCTGCTCGCTCCGTTTGCGCCGAACACAACGCCGGCCGCTACAAGCGATTCTCCCATCACAGAAAAAATATCAGATGAGACATCGTCTTCCGATTCCTCAGCACCGAACATTCATCTTCACTCCATAAAAATCCCCCTCTATCCCCCCTTCAACCTAACTCAAGCTGAAACATGGACCAAGACACTCTGGCCTGTCGTCTTCAATCCGGCCGCACCCCGCTCAACTGTCGCGCCTCCCCCTCAGACCCTGAAACGCGCGCAGGAATCAATTGAACCGCGGGCAGGGTACTATCTTTCCCTCGCACGCAAAGTAGCAGATGAAGCAGAGCAATCTGGACTCGGCCGCGGCGTAGGCGCAGTGATAGTTGACCCTGCCATTGAAGAAGAAATGGTCGAGGCAAGCTATGAGGCCGGGTATGAGGACACTACAGCTGAATGGGACGAGGCTGTTATCGCAGTTGCCGGTGATGCGCGGTATTCCCGCCCCGAGGCGGGGGCGCCATCCCAAGCACAGCTGCATGGTGAGGTGGCGCCAAACCCAGCGAGCAAGACTTACAATGCGGATGTCGAAGGTGGGCCTGAGCTGCACGCACTAATGCGTGCAGTTGACCTGGTTGCTCGCTGGCGACGGGAACATGATCCTCTTGATGGCATACCCGTATCGACATCTGCGTCAGAATCGTTGAAGTCAGAACAAGAACAGCAACAGCCAGAGACACTCGCCAAACTGAGTGCCCTCGAATCATACTTTCTATATCGCTACCGTCCCGATCCCCCCAACCCTTCTCAGTCCCCATCTTCTCCGTTGAAAAGAAAGCACGAAGATCCAAACCCCGAATCCGACTTAGCTATCGACCCCTCCGCAGATCCTTCCAAATCTCAACTCTACCACGCACCGCTTCCGGGTCCTCCCCCATCCACCACGGTTCTTGCAGAGCCTCCAATCTCGGCTACAACTCCTGATACTCGGCGTATCCGCACCCGTTCGCAAGGCGGTTACCTTTGCACAGACCTCGACGTCTATCTCTCCCATGAACCCTGTCTATGCTGCTCTATGGGCCTGCTTCTATCCCGGTTCCGGGCTGTTATCTTCCCCAGACGCGGGAGATTGAAAAGTGGCGGGCTTGCTTCTGAGCCAGTTGTTGCTCCTGTAGTCGACGAGCTTGGTCAAGCTGCATCAGCGGGGACTTGCATAGTTGATGGACAGCATGAGAGGGAATACTATGGGCTGCATTGGAGAAAGGAGCTTAATTGGAGGGCTCTCGGGTTTGAATTTGTGGAGGATGAGGCCGTGGAAATACCAGATGAGGCTACAATGCCTGTCTTCCATGCTTGATTTTAAATGTCCAGTTTTGTAGGTCATTTTATGTGATACCGTGTATGAATAACATACTACTAGACAGAGTTAGGTATGTAGGTCCTAAAGCAAATCAAACTATGTCTTATGATGAAAGAAGGGACTTGAGAGAAACTTCATTTGAAATTTTTTTTTTGGTAAAATCAGGCTTTTTGGACATACCACACCTGGTACTATTCTCGCACAAGCCAATATCCACCACTCCTCCCTTCATCCCCGACTTCGCTGTTCAACTCCTCCCTCTTTCCCCCCAAGAGCAATAATGCCTCGACGCACCAGGCTGAATCCACAGCCTTCATCAACACCCCGCCTTCTATGCAGACAAAGAGATCAAGATCAAGACAAGGAAATTCGTGACTTCATCACAATATCTCCTGTGTCCACGCCATTAGTCGAACGACATGGCAAAGCACATGAAAAGTGAATTTGCTAGGAATAGCCCGCGGAGACCAATTCTTTTCTGTCTGTGGATGGTGACAGAACTGAGATGGCTTTGAAGAATGTATCCATGAGCAAACGGAGAAGGGTATAAACCGCGTTGACACCCCATAGAATACAGCCCAGAGATAGATAGAAAAATGGGCGGGGAAAAGAAAAAAACAAGTGGCCCAAAGACAAGGAGTTATGGAATATCAAATGACTTTGTTCGTGACACCGAGGGGGAGGGGGGAAAGCAAAGATGTCAAAACGGGGCCTGGGTAAATGCCTTTTTTGAAGTAGAAGTGGGATAAGTGGGATATGATGAACGAGCATTTGGCAAGAGGTGCATATCAAGGGACCGCCATCCCCTAGACTGTAATCCTCTCTCCAAGATGACTTCAGCTTGATGTGTGTTTCATGTGCAAACGTGAGCTGTAAACACGAAAATGGACCAGACTCTGGGGTCCATGGACGTTATGTATGGCCTGCGATGCATGCAGGAGGAAATCCTTGCAAATGAGGGTCAAAATGCATGAATTTGTGAAAGACACAAGACTTGATGTGTCTGGTGATGTATGGATAAGGAGCTTTTTCAATGCGTCGGTGAAGAGCGGACGCCCAGCCCAATGGCGAAGCTTTTGGACGAGAAGTCTCAATCCATTCGCTGGTAGAACAATAGATAGGCAACTTTGTTGTCACGCGAGCCGTAGCGGCCCAGTGGAGTTCGGATGCCTGAGGAATGACCGGGGGATGGAGTGACTCCGTTCACAGACTTCTTGCTTGAATGCCCGCTAGTGCCATTGCCATTGACCTGGCTCCATCCCTTGTCGCTGTCAGTTGAATCCATCTCATCCTGATCGATGTGGTCGAAAATATTGCCGTTGGGGATCTTGCTGTGCTTGTGTTGTTCAAGGGCAGCAGCGAGAACCTTAGGATCTTCCTCGCCACCAGCTTCAGCCACATCCTCGCTGCGAACGCGACGAATAACAGTATCATCCATACGGATCCATTCCAGACCTTCCTGGCGTCGGACATCAACAGTGTAGTGTCCGCCGCTAGCATTCTTTCCGTGGTGATAAATGACACCCATGAGGCGATATTTGGGGGGGCCTCCTTGGGCCGCCATGGCATTACGCCGATGAGCTGGGAAAACTTCCCGCGGAAGCTCCAAATCCAGAGGGTATCCAACCTTCTTCCATATCTTCTGGGTAGCTCCTGTAACATTATCGTACTGGAAGCGCTTGAGGTGAAGAATGAGGACAGGCGGCAAGGTCTCAATGAAAATTTGTTTGGTCGCAGTGATGTTAGGACCGCGTGACGAGTTGAAATCACCCTGGATGCTTTCCGGCTTCGTTAATCCTTTAAGCGCATCAAGAATGTTGTGAACATCATGTGACCCGATGTCAAGCTGCAAAGGTTGATAGGGTTCCAACGTGACAGAAGTCTTGTTTCCAGGTACTTTGAATTCCGATCGAAGCTTGCCCCCAAAGATTCGAGTGACTGGCGACTCAGCGGCAAGAGAGCCAGAAAGTTGGGTGACAGCCGGTTTTTGCTTATGGCCAACCTCTAACCAGCCATCGACAGAAGATTCACCACCTTCCTTTGTGAGAGTATGCTTTTCAGCACGAGCGCACTCCTCGTGCATCTCCTCAAGAAGGAATCCTAAAAACTCTTGAGCATCCTGTTGATGTCCGCGTCGCATATCTCTGAACCGGGGTAGTTGTCGGACCATTTCATAAACAAACTCAGGAACAAAGGCGTCGCCATATTGTTCCAACTCATTGGGCTTCAATCTGAGACGAAGTTGATCTTCCGATGTGGCCGCATCGATAACACGGAATTCTTTCATGAACATGATCATTGCATCAATCAAGGGAAGATCACTGTGGAAGGTGTGGGCAGCACGTCGGCCAAGATGATCAAGGAACTGGTAGAATGGGGTACAAGAAACAAGAATTTGTAACACAGAATTCATGTAGCACATATTTCCAGTGTTGACCAGCCCCCGAGGTTCAAGGAATGCGATCCTATCACTGTATTGTGTAACATCTTCTCCCAAGGTGCTCAGAACATGCGCAAGAGATTCATTCTTCTGTGCAGGTACTCCGTTTGGCTCGGCCAGAGCAGCAGCAGCAGCAGCAGCAGCAGCACTTGCAGCTTTTGCTGACGCCTTGGAGCGGACCAAATCGGCCCAAGACTTGGGTGCAGCAGAAATAGGCGAGCTTGCTTTGACTTCAATGGAAGAAGCTTTGTCCGATTCTAGCACCTGGGCAGGAGTAGCAGGTGCGGTTGATTTGGGGGTTCCAGATGCAACACTGCCATCTTTGGCATGGCGGCGTGGGGTGGATGGAACATTGGGCACAACTGGAACAACCGGAGCAGGCTTCGAGCTTTTCGAGTGGGCTTGTGATTTCGCAACTGACGAAGGAGTGGTAGGCTGTGTCGAGTCTGTATCTGACTGTTGGAATGTAGTCGTTGGGGTTTGGGGTTCCGAAGATTCTTGGACAGATGAACACGACGGTAGAGCTTCATCTTTTTCGGCGACCTTTTTTGTGTCTTTGGTAGGAAGTTCGACCGCCGATTGCATAACACGGTCCTTGCGAGGTCTGCGCGGGATTCTGGCCGGGAAGGTCTGCTCTGGAACAGAGAGCCAAGGAAGCTAGATCCGCGGTCAAAAAATCATTCGGGCTTAACTTATAATAAGGATGAGTACTTACTGGTGGGGTAAATGTGGGCTTCGGCGGCAGGCTAGCTTTTGGCTCCCATCGTGGTGGTGGAGAAGCGATAGGATATCCTTGAGTCGAGTGAGGCAGAGCCACGGGGTACTCCTGAATTTCGGGCTGAATCGGCTGTATCGATGGATGCAAGATAGATGGCGACATAATTGGTTGCAGTGGTGTCGGAGTTCTTTGATGCATGGGCATTGAATGAGGAAGATGGGTGGGCGCCATGACAGGCTGCGAGTGAGGGTAAGAAGATACAATCATCGGTCCATAGTTTGGCTGATATGGACGTGGAGGGACCTGCATATGTCCATAAGGCGGATACCAGTAAGGATATTGCTGCGGTGGAAAGGGTTGAGGCATGTGGCCATTCATGTGAGGAGGGTACCCCATGTACTGTGGGGAGCGCATGTTAGGAGGCACCGAGTTGTAAGAAAATTCTTGCTGGCGTCTCGAGGAAGGCATAGGCGGCTGCCCATGAGGCATGGCAGGTAGGTGGTGATTCATCTTGACTTGGCTGGAGGGAAAAGTTGTCTTGACGTTCGGTCACGCGTTGCCTCAAATGAGCGCCATGCGCGATAGCAGTCAAGAGTAAGAAAAGATCTGGAGCTGCTGGCGCATTTAGGCAGCCATCGTGGCTTCAATGGGAGCTTTTGAATGTGTTGAAGAGAGAGAGTTGAGGGAGGACCGGGTCGGGAGAGCTGTTGGGTTGCTGTGACTAGGTGGTCGAAGGAGACTGGCAAAGCAAGTTGGGGGCAGGAGAGGAAAAGATTGCTGTACAAGTCACTCTCTAGGCGGAGAGAGTCAACAAGTTGAATGAGAGGCTAATGAAGAGAAATGGAGGGAAATAAAAGATAAAAGTGCAGGAGGCCTCGATCCACCATCAAGTGAAATGAAGCTGAAGGGACCGAATTGGATCGGGACTGTTGGATCACGTGACCTTGCGATTTGTAACCAGAGAGGGGCGAATTGGCCTTCACTTACATCAACTGGCACCTTGAGGGCCGTCCCTCGACCTCACTCTATTTTTACATGGCCTTTATGGCCGCTGTTCTGTTCTCTTTCTTTTGCTCAGACTGCGCAAACGTCTTCGATCCGAATTGAAGTATCTGGTGGATCGCTCGATCCGGTGCCCGCTTGCTGATTGACATCTTATCAGTCCTGGGTTCATCCAGTCCCCATAGTACCCCCTCGTCTTGCATTCAGCCACCCACTGGGCTTGTCTCATCTATCTTCCTTTTTGTATCCGGCAAAGCATAAGTGCTGTAATACGCGACAAGTGTTACAGGGATATGTCATCCAATGCAGGACAAAACCCGCCTCCTTCCAAAGCGGTGAACATTTCGAATACAACACCATCTGCTCCGTTTCATTCAACGGCCCCGGCGGATAACAGCTCCCAAAGACGCGTAGGCGGCTCTGGGAGTTCTCGGCCAGGGTTACCATCGAAGACTTCGGCGAGTCCAAGGAATAATCAAGCTCGGAAGAGTCAGCATAACCGCCAGAGAAAACCTCGGCTTTTAGATGATGACGAGTACAACGAATCGGTGGGTTAACAGGTTTATCTTGCTCAAGAGCCACCTGCTGATCCTGAAGCCGTTATCTAGGCCGCCATGAAATCAACTACCAGTCGGAAGGGACAGACGTCCATCACTCACTTAATGAACTTTTCACTCCCGCCTCGCCCGCAATACCAAGCGCCATCTCGCACCATTCGACGTTATACATCCTGGGGAACAGGCCCAGTAGACAAATCGCGATATGTCCATGCAAATTACCGATTCATTGTGATGCCAAATCAAAATTTCCATGCCCAGGCAGCCAATGCTGACGTCCATCTCGATTGGGCCTCGGTTCTTCAGGTGTTGGTATCTGCTCAAACCCAAGCTGCCAGCTGTCCCATTTGTCTGTCTACTCCGGTTGCGCCTCGAATGGCACGGTGTGGTCACATTTTTTGTCTCCCGTGCCTTATACGATACATGCACTCATCTGACGACGAAAATCTGGTCCCTGAAAAACGGCACCGTTGGAAGAAATGTCCTATCTGTTGGGACTCCGTGTACATCTCCGAGACTCGACCTGTTAGATGGTTCCGTGGTCAAGAAGGCGATCTTCCCGTCGAAGGTGGTGATGTTGTATTGAGACTTGTAAAGCGAGAGTCAGGTAGCACCCTTGCTCTGCCTCGTGATGTATCTGAAACGCTTGGCGCTGGCGAGGACGTCCCATGGTATCATGTGCCAGAAGTCGCTGACTATGCTCGAATCATGAAAGGCGGCGAAGAATATATGACTGCTCAGTATGATGCTGAAATCGAAGACCTTAGCAGACAGGAAGTTGAAGACGAGCTTCTTTTTGGTGATGAGAACACTTGGACTCGAAAGGCTATTTGTTCTATCACGGATGCCAAAGAAAAGCTGAAAGGCATTGGCAATCCGCCTGAGATCCGCCCGGTCAAGGAACGCATTGCCACAATTATTGCCACCAGTAGCTCCTCTTCGCCCTCCACGGTGATAGCGGCTACCCCACACCAAGCGGATCATCTCTCCGAAGCTATGGATGAAGTCCAACTTGATCCCGGATCTAGTGCCAAATCTGAAGGGAAGGGCCGCAGCAAACAAACCCCGGCGTCTTCCGGATCAGACCATCCATATCATTTTTATCAGGCTTTGCCTCAGTTCTATCTCTCGTCTTTGGATATTCGTATCCTCAAGGCTGCATTTGGAGAATATTCTCTATTCCCTGCAACCATTCTACCGCGAGTGGAACACATATCAACGGGCCATATCGTGGATAATGAGCTACGCAAGCGTGTGAAATATCTCGGACACCTTCCGCAGGGTTGTGAGGTAAATTTTCTAGAGTGCGACTGGAGAGACGTGGTTGTTCCCGAGGTTTTGGCGCGTTTCCGCACAGAAACCGATAGACGGAGAAAGCGCAATCGGGAAAAAGAAGCCCGGGAAGAAAAGGATCGCATTCGCGCGGAGAAGGAGGAGGATGACAAACGTTGGGCTGCTGCTCGGCGCAAGCGACCAAGCATTGGAAGCGCTAGTGAAGCTCCGTTTTCTGCTCGTGATTTCCAACCACTGCCTAACCATGTTGAATCGACGGTATTCGACGCCAGCATTTCCTCGGCCTCTCCCCCACGCCCATCTTCTGGTTTCAGTGCTTTGGCCTCTCCTTCCACAAGCCCTCCGGGAACTCGCACCGTCTGGGGCACAACGGCAGTGGGTTCACTGTCACCAAGCCTTGGAGCTCAACGAGCCACTCCCAGCGATGGATGGAGGCTGGACTGGGAAGATGAACTGTTTGCCCAGCAGGAGTCTGATCTACTCGCTCAAACAGCATCTGGAGACCAACATAATGGACCGTCGGCCAGTGGAGGCAAGAAAAAAAAGAAAAACAAGACGAAAATTACATTGATGGCCACTAGCAGCCAAAGAGGGGCATAGGTCTTGATCAAGAGGGTTCACCCTCATTGTTTACACCGTGCCCGAGGTTTGGCGTATGAAAGAGCATGTATCTGGAGTTTTGTTTTCCCAATTATGTACTACTATATTATCATATATCTTTCAGTTCACCAGCGGTTCATCGGGTTGTTTTAGTGCCTACTGTTCTCGGTTGTGTCCGCATTCTATATGCTGTTGGATTTTCTGTCATATTTGAATCAAAATAAATACATCGTTATTATCTCTATTACTAACATTTCTTATTACCGAAGGCTACCAAGGTGTCCATGGATGTACCTACAACATAGGAACATGTATATAAGGGAAGTTGTTTACACAGTCGGCAACATAGCACTGCCATAATCTGAAGGGATCGGGAAATAATTGGCAGAAAGAATCTAATTCCGACCCGATATAGACCCAATAAAAGCAGATTACCTAGGTATCAAGATAGGGGTAAATTGTCTCTCTTTAGGGCAGTTGATGCCGAGTGTTCCCCTCACAGGGACACAGCCACGCAGCCATCTGTGGATAAACCGAACGCCCTTTCGGACATCGGTTGTAAATTAGTTGTAGATCGCCTTATTTGTTGGGATCCTAGGTGTAATTTGCGGTAATTAGGACTAATGTCACCTGGGCAGTAGTTGTATCTATCGATGTAGGGTGATTGTGAAGGAAAACAGGGGAACTACCTATTTAGCCCCTTTATCTAGGTACATAATGTATACTCCATACTCCGTAAAGAGAACGGAAGCTTTCCTCCACGTTTCTCTAGGATATTTACTCCGTACAAACTATCACATTTCCTTGCTTTTCTTGCGATATGAATACCATCTGCATTGTAGAGATTGGATAGGTATTTCCCTGTTTAAGTGCAGAGTACAAATATCCATACATATCTATGCACGTTGGCTGTTCATGGGCGTAGTTGTTGCAGATGATTTCAAAATTAATTATTATGTAATCAAATGGAGCGCAAAGTAAACATTCAGGACACTCTTGTTTTTTCGCCTTCACTCCTTTTTACCCTCTTCACTTGCTCGCCTTACCCTCAATTGCAATCGGGACCTTGGTCTTGGGATTAAGCGACCATGACTTTAACCCGCTCTCAAACGGGGAAGACCCCCAAGTGAGTAGTTCCCACCTCATTTCAGTTGCGACGTATCCACATCCTGGGTTCCCTAGGGTTATATTTTGCCAATCCCTCGACGTCTCCAGTGTAAGGTTTTGTAAAGCTAATTCGAATTTCTTTCTTCCATTAGGAAAATGGACCGCCCCGGCTTCATTGAGACCCCTGGCCGCCGCACCACCCGCAATACCTCTGTCGTGGATGGCAGCAGCGAGAACGAGGCCTCCAATACCCCCTCCCTAGAGGGATCTAAGTCCAGCACCCGTCGTCGCGCCTCAGGCAAATCCAAGACCGAGGAGAATGGTACTCCGGCGAAGACCGCGGTCAATGGCAAGAACATACCCCCCAAGTCCGCACCTCAGTCTCAGTCGCGTATAGTGGACGGCTGGGAGGAGGGTCTTGATCCCAAGGTAGATTACAGCGGGCATTTCGAATTTGGTGGATCGTGGGGTGTGTTATCCATGATGATCGGATTCCCCATGCTCATGTACTACATGTGGATTGGTGCCACCTACTATGATGGCAAGTTCCCTCGCCCCGCCGCGAACGAGAGCTATGGCGACTTTTTGGCACACTTGGTCAACCTGGTATACACCGGTGCTTTCCCCTCAGTCAAGGCATGGACTATTTACTGGGTTTTCTTCATCTTCGAGGGCGCCTGTTACGTACTACTTCCCGGTGTGTCGGTCTCGGGACGCCCGCTGCCGCATATGGGTGGCAAGCAGCTGCCATATTACTGCTCTGGTGTGTGGTCTTTCTACACTAGCATTGGGCTGGCACTCCTTGCGCATGTAACTGGGTTCTTCAAGCTGTACACTATCATTGATGAGTTTGGCCCTTTGCTTAGCGTTGCCATCCTGTCCGGATACATCGTCTCCTTCATTGCCTACTTCTCTGCATTGGCGCGTGGTGCGGAGCACCGTATGACCGGCTATCCGATCTATGACTTTTTCATGGGCGCTGAACTTAACCCCCGCATGTTCAAGATCCTTGACTTCAAAATGTTCTTCGAGGTTCGCCTGCCCTGGTACATCCTGCTAGGTCTGTCTATGGGTGCCGCTGCGCGCCAGTGGGAGATGTACGGTTATGTGTCCGGTGAAGTTATGTTCCTCGTTATGGCTCATTTCCTTTACGCCAATGCTTGCTCCAAGGGTGAGGAATGCATTGTATCCACCTGGTAGGATTACTCCATGCTTCCAATCAAAGCTTTACTTTCTAACATCTCGCAGGGACATGTACTACGAGAAGTGGGGCTTCATGCTGATCTTCTGGAACTTGGCGGGTGTGCCTCTGAGCTACTGCCACTGTACCATTTATCTCGCTAACCACGACCCTGCCGAATACCGGTGGAACCGCTACTTCCTTGCCTTCCTTTACGTCGCCTATCTCTTTGTCTACTGGGTGTGGGATACCACCAACAGCCAGAAGAATCGTTTCCGTCAACAGGAACGTGGCACCATGGTTACCCGCAACACGTTCCCCCAGCTTCCCTGGCAAACAGTCAAGAACCCCAAGACTCTCACTGCCGCTGATGGCTCCAAGATTCTTATTGATGGGTGGTGTATGTGTATCCAACAAATCCCAAACTGTACAAGCCCCGATATTAACAGCTTTACAGACGGCAAGGCCCGCAAGATTCACTACACGTGTGATCTCTACTTCGCCTTGAACTGGGGCTTGATTACCGGATTCTCAAGCCCGTTCCCCTGGTTCTACCCCGTCTTCTTCGCCTGCATGATCAGCCACCGTGCTCTTCGTGATATTCAGCGGTGTCGCATCAAGTACGGGGAGACCTGGCTTGAATATGAACGACAGGTGCCTTACCTGTTTATCCCTGTGAGTGATTCAATTTTTTTTTGGTTTTTGCCAGGACTTGTGGCTGACTATGTATGCTATATAGTACGTCTTTTAATCGCAGCCCGCTGCTTTCCATTCGGCTTGTCGGGGGCTCGAGAGTTCAATCCCCAGGCGCTTCCAAGTTTTTCTCTCTCTCTTTCTTTTGAGGTCCGATCAGACTCTCGTTCAACGGCAGAACTTTAGAATATTCTATGTACAAAATGTTAAATAGATTCTTAATTCCTGCACCAATAATGCAGTAGATTTTTGTTGATGATCCTAAAACCGCGGCCATCCATTTTATTCCCACTCTCTGTTGCAACTATGCGATTGGCCACCCAGATTTGAAACCCTTAGGATATTAAATAGCCCATTGAGCTGCATTTCTGAACTCATAACTTGCATTTTCTAGAAGAAATGGATATGCCTACATAAAGCACATGCGTTGAGACAATAGCCAGTATCAGCACATGACTGCCCCGCCTGTTATCGTGTTATCGGTCATGGCTTCGCCGTTCGGTCATAGCACTGTGTTCGTACCAATTGAATTTTCTGTTCTGTTACGACATAATCACATCTTTGGAAACAAAAGAAAGACATCATGCTAATCCAGGAATCCTACTATGATGTTCCTACTAAAGCGGATGGACAGGGGACGATGCGTATGTACATTATGATTCCTACTGTGAAACTTGCACCTGCTCTCTAAAGAGCCATTGCTACTTGGCAATATCCTTCTAACGAACTGCTACATGTAGGCATCTATGTCTTTCATCCGACAATCCCAGGTTACCCCAAAGCGCGATTCCCTGGCGTCGTAGTCTTTAGTGAGATCTATCAGGGTTTGTATGCCCCTCTATTGGAATCATGTCCAAGCACCTCAACTCATAATGCTGTCTGCAGTAACCGGTCCTGTGGCACGTTTTGCACGTCAGATTGCAGGTCAGGGGTACATATGTGCTGCTCCCTCGAGCTACCATGAATTCACTGGCCCGGAACCTCTGAAGTATGACGCAGAGGACACGGACAAGGGTAACGCATGGAAGATTGGCAAGGTAGGCAATATATATGCTGTTCATGCATCACTTGCATGTTTACTGTTTTCTCTGATTTCCGACGCTGACTGTCCATCAGAAACTAGCAGCTTATGATGAAGACGCTCGTATCAGTGTAGATTATCTGCTCTCACTGGCAACATGCAATGGCCAAATTGGTGCCACGGGCATGTGTCTGGGTGGCCATCTGGCCTACCGTTGTGCGCTGGATAGCCGGGTTAAGGCAAGCGTGTGTTACTTCGCTACCGATATCCACAGCAAAACCCTTGCCCTGGGCAAAAATGATGATAGCTTGGACAGAGCTGGAGATATCAAGGGTGAGATGCTGATGGTATGTCTCAATCTTGATCCTTGTTGCTATCGTGCAATCACTGTGTGCTGTTTGCGTTTCGATCGACCGCTAAACATAATGACTAGATCTTTGGTAAAAATGACAACCACGTTCCGCCCGAGGGACGCGATCTCATCCGCAAGACCCTCCATGAGAAGGGTGTGTTATTCGGCTTTTACGAAGTTGCATGGGCTCAGCGTACGTTGAATACATCATTGACAGCTACTATTGTAGGCACCAATATGCTGATAAAAAACTCCTTCATCAGATGCCTTTATTCGTGATGAACTTAGCAAGGGTAGGTACGATCCAGCTATCACCAAGGTTTGCTTCGAAATGCTTCTAGAACTATTTGGGCGTACATTGAAACTTGATCTGGGCGAGCATGATGGGCAAAAGTTGGTGATTGAGGATGTTTGCTAAACCGTTGGGATATTCAAGTCTTGCCTAATTCCAAGGTCGCATGGAACAGTGTACGAAGGGGCTCAACATTGCCGGGCATTACTTTTTTTCAAAAAAAAAAAAAAAACTAAATAAATTTCACTCGATCAAAGACTTTGAAGGAATAATACATTATATGAGTAGTGAACATGAGTGTGAAATCTTGTGATCAAGGGTGCTCCAACAGGTGGTGTATATGTAGTGTGGGCAGACTACTCCGCAGTGTTGGGCCTGGTCGACCTGGCGACCAGGTTGTCCCCCAGCAAGGGTTGAGCCAACAAAGCCAAACGAAACGGAAAAAAGGAAAAAAAAAAAAAGAAAAGATAATAAAACAACCTTAGCCCTCTAGGGATACGGAGTACATCAGTATCCACTGAGATACCTACAACATACATGGTAGAAAAGAAATCGGTCTGTGCTCCATCTCCATACATTCAATAGTGTGAACATGAGATAAGTATGTAGGCGGAGAAGATTGTCTATTCTTAGTGTCAGGATCCAAGGACTCACCGTTGCCACTCCATGGAACCTGAATATTTCCCCTGTTTGGATCATTGTCTCGAAGAGTTCAGATGTTTTGACTCGACTAAGCCACACTAGCGCCTCCAGTTCGAGTAACCCGCGGCTGGGAATCACCTCTTGATTCTCTCCGTACAGCTTGCTTCTGATCCACGCGGCTTCGCCTCTCTCGCTACTGCCATCTCCCCAGTTTTACCCTCTTGAGATTTGCTGTCGCTCTTGACCAGTCCTCCGCGACGGCTAGGGCACTTTCCACCTTGAGCCTAGTCGTTAAGACCCAACAGTCTCTGCGAGTCAACGGTGTCTGGGCTTTTATTTTTCTGCCCCTCTCGTTCAAACCGCGCCTCAATTCACAATGGGGTCAACTCAATTCGGGAATTTCCACGTAGGTGCAGAGCTGGTCGACCTGGAGACCGACCTCCGCCCAATGGGCAGATACTGACCGCACACCCATATGGGTATGACAGGACTTCTGTCGCGACTCAACACTCCCAGTCTGCAATGTAAGTGATATTCGTTTCAGTTCCTATGATGATTCTCATGGAATTTCCACTGATGTTCTTTCTTGTGTATAGCTTTTCACCAATGATACTGCGATTGTTGCCTTCGGCGCGTGCGATCTGACCGGCATCCCTCTGAGTGGGAATAGACACCTTCGGAACTTAGGTACGAGCAACAAAGCGAGGGCCGATGGGGAACGGGATGCGAGGAGGGTTGCTAATTTGTGATAGGTTCGATTCTGCTAGCGTTCATTGCTATTGTGTTGACTGTGGGTATGATATGGAGATCGGACAAGAAGCACGCTGCTGTCGGTCGAAGGTATGGATAGCTTGTTCCTACATGGAAATATCGACTGACAATACGGGGTAGGGAGATGCAATTGTTTTTGTTAGGCTTCATCCTCGTCGAGATCTGCGAGATCTTCACCGTGGGCGGCTTCCCGCTGAGCGACGCAGTTCGAAAGGTAAGAAGTTCCACTCGATTGACTAAAGGCGTCGACTTACAGAATTACCTAGGGATTTTCTGCGGTCCATATCGCCGCAATCACTGCTACTTGCTGGGTTCTTCTGATGAACGCACTTGTCGGTTTCCAGTTGCTCGATGACGGCACTCCAGCTTCCATCGGTCTCATCTGCGCATCTGCTGCAGCCCTCTTTATCGGAACGTGCTATATTGCCTTGGACACCGGGTTTGACTGGACTGGTCATTTCCAGTCAAGTCATCAATCCCCAAATCGCAACATTGCTCTCTATGTCCTGTACCAACTCTTCCCACTCATCTGCATTGTCTTATTCTATGCCCTGGAAGCCGTGCTGGTGCTGCGAATTCTAGGCGAGTTCCGTCCAATGTGTAAGTCTATCCCCCTTAAATTGAAAAATGCCCACATGTGTTAATGATGCAACAGTGTATCTCACAGGAGCCGGCGTATTGTTCGCGATTGGTCAGATCTTCAATTATGTGATCAGTACCCACCTGTGCCAGGCCTCTGGTGGCAAGATTAATGGAGCACTATTCGAGACTCTCTTCACCCTTCTTGCTGTCTCTGGGGTCTGGACCTTCTGGAGCAGTATCACCGAAGATGACTGGCCTCTGCCTGTGGGCGGCGGGGGTTACAACTGATAATTATGCCATGTGCGATATCTATGACTTTGCCTCGTCGGTTTCTTGCGTGCGGATTTTAGCATCTCTAATCTTTTCCCTTTACGACACATTACTTTCTTCATGCTTGTTACGAGTCTATATCTTGGACTTATCTTGGACTGGGACTGTCGACGTTGTGATACCCCATTTCTCTGAGTTATGTTTCACGACCCATCTGCCATCCTTTGCTTACATGGTGGCCATTATGTCTAGTGTTGTGACTTGTTCCAGCCAAAATCTATGTTTTATCTTCCTTTGTTTTTTTTTTTTGCAAATACTTGCGGGAGTTTCATTCTGCCAGATCCCAAAATTTGGGCATTCCGTTTTTAGCAGTCATGTTGTTTTGCTCTATTGTCAGATACCTTCTCGCAATGTACTTAGTGTAATTCATATCAAATAATCAGCTTGAGCTATGTCCCTTTCCCAACTTCATCAAATATCTTAAACTCGCCGATCTCCACACAAAACCCCCTCCTTCCAGAAAGAATCGGTCATCTAGCCCCTCCGCCTGCCTAAGTCTCTTATGCTAGGTAGGTTGTTAGTATCCGATGCGACATACCTGGCCCATCATGGACATTGGGGAGAGACAAGCCTTCTAATGCGACCCGGTGTCACCACCCGAATCTGCTAGTGTCTCTATGTCTATCTGTCATCTAGCCACTAATGTGACATCCGGGCGAGGACGCTCGGGCTTCGAGCTGGATCTGTGTTTCTTTTGCAACTTGAGATCAAAAAAAGTTGCCGGTAGTATATAAGCAGCCAATTAATTCAACTGTGGCAGGCCTGCCTAGGTGATACCTCCGCGACCTTGTAGATACTGAAGTCGAAGCTACTATCGTCAGTTCTTTCTCAAACTCCTCGATCATGCGTTTTCATACTATCGCTCTCCTCTGCACTTCGGGGTTGACCTCAGTTGCAGGAATGACCCCTGTAACTAATATTAATCATACTCATCAGGCTTGTACAGATCTATCCCTATAGCCTCGATTCTTCGAATGTATAGAAGATAAGGTACTAATATTTAGCACACAAATAGTACTGCAACAAAATCTAGATATCGTCCGGCAGCTTCCAGAGGCCTGCAGCCTTGCTGCTTGTCTTAACTTGGCTGCCCAGCTTACTTGCATTGCTAATGCTATCACCAATGGCGATCCGGCTGCTCTGCAGAAGTGCTTGACAACTTCTATGAGTCAGGTATATATTGTCCTGCCTTCATTAAATTTGTTTCGAGGGAAACACTAAGATCTGAGTCTAGATCTGCTCGTGTGTCGCTTGTGTTCCGATGCTTGACAACGTGCTTATTGCCCTCGGTGTCTGTCCGGTATCAAATAATGACGACGATAATTCCGAGTCTGCTTCGAGGTGATTTCCACGCGACCCTGCTATACAACATAAATTGGGGATCCTGCCATTACATGTTATACTGAGGGATTCATTCATACCTAATCCCAACGCATATATAGCAAATGAGGACTGTGACTAAAAGAATCCAACCCATTCTATACTTTTCCTGTCTGACCTAGTTAGCCCTAAACTTCGTGGGCTCGTGGACTTGCGGGTAGAAGCAGACTTCGTGGAATCATCGTTACTCAGTAGAAGAAACTTCACTCGCTCCCTACAAGTCGATGTTTGACTCACAACGCAGATGTCGCCTTGTAGTTCTTCATAGATACATGCAAAAGGAAAGAGGAAAGCTTGCGGTCTGTGATGCTGAGCTGATGTTTTTCTATCCAAGGGATCTACCGTATATATCGAGGTGAGGGATCAACAGTTCGATAATTCTCTTTACTGACAAGGCTATTTTCAATGATCCATTGATTAATATGCATTGAGTTTGATATGTACATCAGTTATTCATCAGTTCTTGAGGGGGATATTGAGTTCTGCAGTCTCAAAAATAATAAGAATAACAGCAACTAGAGTCGTAACAATAGGAGAAACATGTCTAATCAAAACTTTTGGGCTTTTTACAGCCGAACCTTGACATCCACACAGGGAAGAGTCCACTCCCGTCTCCCCAAGAGGCTGCGCATCCATTCCAACCCGACTCCCGTCCACTCCTCGGGTTTTGACTCCAAGCCACCGGGGGAAAGTCGCTGCTGCACGCTCTCCAGTGCCGCACTAGCTAGGGCTTTTGCGGTGGAATTCATAGTATCGAAGACGAACTCCGTCAAGCCCTCACCGGGCACTGTTGCTTCAGAGGTTGCGTTTCCTGAGACAACACCATAGTTACTAGGTTCAGAGCTGTATCGTGGAGCGAACCAGTTGCTCCGTAGGTCAAAGATGCAGCGATCAGACCAATGGCATGACGAGACGAAGAGAATCAGGAGTAGTGCTGAGCAGTAGATACATGGCCGGTGGATGATGTACGTTAAGGCAACAAACGAGATGATGAAGAGTGGTGAGGCGTTGGTTGGTATGAATAAGAGAGGTAGCCAGCTGCAGTTTGATACAATTTCATTAGCTTGCAGCCACTAATTTTGTTGCCTCCATGTTCAAATGTTTCTCTTACCTTCGTAGACAGAACATGATGGGGTTTGCGGGCGCTTGCCTTCTGGCGGAAGGGCGCAGAGACAGGTGAACAACGGGTGTTGTTTGGTGATATTGGTATCTTTTGATAGTCCAATAAGTCCAACACCTTTAAAATGTGCGACTTAAAAGTGAGCGGGATAGGAGGAATTTCGAAGTAACAGTAATGGGGTTCTCTAATGACGCGAGTCGGGCAAGAGCCACACTAGCCACACTACGCCACAACTCGGCAGCCTCAGCCACACCCACGGCCTGAACAATATTACCGAGAGTTCTTCTCTCCTTCACCCTTCCTCTCTACTGCACCACATTCTTCAATTTCATCTCTCTTTTCTCGCATTTATCTCTGATTTGCTCTTTTGTTGCCCTTTCTAGTTTCTGTGATTTTCATTCTCGCACTTTGTCCCTCTCGAAAGAGAGCTTCTGAGAGCTCTGCAAAGCTTGGAATCTATCGGCGGAGGTCGCCTGTAACCACGGCGTGACGGCAGAAATGTCCACCCCCACCGATCTCCAGGCTCTCCTGGCCAGCATTCGACCCCGTCCTTCTCCTTCGAATACTGCTGGTCAGGACAACTCTCAGGCCCAGCGCCAATCGTATTATCAGCCCGGTCTTTTCCCGCCGCACCCTCAGCAGCAACCCTACGATGGCCAGAGCTACCCTCATCCTCAGTCGCATGGATACCAACAGCCATCAGTATCCTCGACCATCCAGAGTCCTTCCCCGATGAATATTCCCCCTCATCAGGGCTCTGATATCCTGAGCCCTAACACGTCTTCTCCCCGGGGCGAATGGCACCAACAGCCGCAACCGCAGCATACCAACCCAGGCTCTGTAGATCTCCTGAACCTCCTTAAATTCAGCCAGCGTCCAGGTGCTTCCCCCCAGCCACAGGCCCCTGCTGCAGGCCCCGAGCACTTGCAGTCTCCGCCAGCCCAGGGTGCCTCCCCGTCGCATGGGCGAAACATTTCCGCGTCTGACTTAGTTGCTACTTTGTTTGGCCCACAAGCCCCTGCAGCCCCTGCAGTGGTCCATGCACCTGCGCCGGTTGGCCCTCACCGGGTATTCCAATCTGGACAACCCGAGGGCCCTAATGAGAACACACAGGACATGTTGCTCCGCCTGCTCAACCGTTCTCAGCCGGGTCCTGGTGTCTCCGAATCTTCTGCACTGGCTTCATCTCAGCAGGGGCCGTATATGCAGGCTGTTGTCAACGAACCTCGGGATCAGACGTCCCAGAACGTCTTCATGGAAGTTGTGGATGAAAGTCCCAATGCGCCTGCGCACCCGGAAACGGTCGTATCGCCCAGCTCGAAAGACTCGATGTTCACCTATGTTAATCCGTTTGACCAATTGGCCGCCATTTCCCCTCGTAACAAGTCTCCGCAGACTACTTCTAGCATCCACAGCCCAACTGTCGAAGTCACGCCGAAGCAAAAGATCAGTGTTTCCGCCAAACCGGAGCCTGCGCATGTGCCCCAGGCTGCAGCTCCTCAGGAGAGAGTTCAATCGCCAATTCTGAGTGACGGTCAGCGAGAAGCCGTGAATGAAGTTGTCGGTCGACTCGTAGATGAGATCGGCCGCTCTCTCAGTGGCAATGAACCTCAGGTCACTACGGAAGCAGCAGCAGCAGTCTCTACTGTCCAGGAGGAATCCTCTGAGGCAGTCATTTCATCAACTACTAGTCATCTGCGCGAGACTTCTGTTGAAGCTAAAGAAGCAGCTAGTGTGGCCCAGGTCGATGATCTGGTGAATGAGACAGTTGTTTCTGCAGTTCCGGCCGCTCAAAAGGTAACCGAGCATACCGAGGCTCTGGCAGACAGCTGGGAGAGTGCAGAGGACAGTGCCGAAAAGGAGGAAGAACGAGTTGTCTCTGTTCACAACTTCCCTATGCGGCCTTTTATCTCCATTGCTGTGAAACCTGCATGTGGAAAACTTACGACTTTCCGTGATGATGATGTCATGGATATTGCTCGTCTAAAGAAGGAATTCGATCAGCTTGACCGTTCATTGACTGCGGCAACATCTGAGTACATCGTGTACGCACTTGCCAAAACTGGTGGAATTAGGATCATTCGACAGGACGATGGCAGCGACCGACAGGTATTCCGCTCCACCCGTGATCGGGTGTTCAATGTCGCCCTGTGTACAGCTCCTTCTGCAGCCGGTGACTCTGAAGTTCAGGCCATACTCGGTATTGGAGTCAGTGGTTCTGTCTACTGGGCTTTGATCTCACGCTCAGGGAAGGATTTCTTTGATGTGGATGCCCTGGAAAGCGAGAGTTTGATCTTCCCGCCTTTCCCAGCCTCAGACGAGAACACCTCTGGTGGCCAGCTGAAAACGCGGGCCAAACGGAGCACTCGTCACACTAACTTGTTTGCCATTGGTCGGGGTAAAAACATCTACCTTATCTCGCCCAAGGCGGCAATGAACCCTGTTTACGGTGTTTCCGGTACTCAGCGCACAGTCAATACCGAGAAATTCTTCAAGGAGCGCGCATTGAAGATCTCCACTGGTAAAGCCGGCAAAGATTTTGCTTTCAGCGATGATGATTCTGTCATCGCCTCCCTGGATAAGACCGGCCGACTGCGCTTTTGGGATATAAATGACATGCTTAGTGACGCAAGTTTGGTGGAGGGCCCTGCTCCTGTCGAGATCCGGGTTCCCTTGACTACCTTTGTCACTGGCTCACCAACCGAAAAGTCTTGGCCCACGTCGGTTCTTTTCCTCGATAAGCTCCGCGCTTATTCGCGATCCATGGCGCTCCGTTATGTGTTGGTTGGACTTAAGCAGAACCACACCTTGCAGCTCTGGGATATTGGGCTGGGTAAGGCCGTGCAAGAGTTGAAGTTCCCCCATGAGAACGAGTCGGATGCTATCTGCAGCGTGGCTTATCACCCATCATCAGGGGTCATCGTTGTTGGCCACCCCACGCGCAACTCAATCTACTTTGCTCATCTTTCGGCTCCTCGGTACAATTTGCCTCAAATGTCGCAGGCAGCCTACATCCGAGAGCTCAATGATAAGGACAACACCCTACCCAAGCCTGAGTCTACGGCTTGCTTGAGTGGAATTCGGGAGATCTCTCTCGGATCTAAGGGTCAGCTGAGAAGCCTGGAGCTTCTTCCTATCACCAAATCCGCTACTGACAAGCGTGGCACCGAGGACTCCTCCCTGTTTGAGCTGTACGTGATGCACTCGCGTGGTGTGACCTGCTTGAACATCAAGAAAGAGGATTTGGGCTGGACTGCGGATAACAAAGTCATTCGCCCTATCGATGCGATGGAGCATGGTTTGATTGAGATTAGCGATCTTCAAACTTTCCCCACGTATGCCACCGATGAGCCATCTGTCAACGGTGACACTGCCTCTATTCAATCTCGTGTTGGTCCCAAGGAATCTGCGAAGAAACCAGAGATTGGAGATTCTGCTTCTGGCGTCGCTCCCTCGCGTAATCCTTCGCCTATCAAGTTGTCCAAGAAGAAAGAGGAGCCCATTGAGCTAGCACCGGCACCCATTGTGGCTGACAGGGCGGAAAAGAAGAAGAAGAAGAAGACTGCCGCTGAAGTCGCCAGGGCAAAGGAGCCCCCCACTACTAGTGGTGTCGAACCTCTTTCCGTTCCGTCAACCGCTGCTAGGGAGTTCGAGACTCTTGCCTCTTCCACTGCTACTATGGGTGCGACTCAAGCTTCCGATCACGCAGTGCCTGTTGGGCTTCAATCCGGCCTGTCTGGCCTTGGCGTCTCGAGTGAAGCCTTCAACAAGCACATTCAAACCCTGCAGGGCCATGTATCGAACGAGTTCAACAAGAGCCTTGGCCAAGAATTTGAAACCCTTCACCGTCGCTTTGACGAGGAACGTCGCAGCTGGGATGCTGCCTCGTCCGCCAAGCAAGATCAAGTATTGCGCTTGGTCTCTAGCACGCTCTCCGACAACGTCGAGAAGAACCTGGCCCGCATTGTTTCAAGCAGCATCCAAGCCGATGTGATTCCTGTACTCACTGATGCCACCTCAGCAGCAGTCAACAAGCAACTGCATGGCGCTGTCTCCCAACAGCTTGGAGGTGCATTCAATGAGGAGTTGCGACACGCTCTTCCCAAGGCGGTCATCAATGCTATGCAGCAGCCACCCGTAGTGAAGGCTGTCTCCGATTCAGTCGCACAGAAGCTCGCGCCCCACATTGAGACCGAAGTTACGCGAGTCATGCAGTCTTCAATTGCTCCTATGATTGAGAGCTTGGCACGTACCACGAAGAAAGTGGAGTCAGATATGGAACGTCATTTCCAGGCACAGATCAAGCACTATGAGGCTCAGCGCCTGAATGACAATGCAAAGATTGAGGAGATGTCAGCCATTCTACGTGGCTTGTCGAAGACTGTCTCCTTGCTGGCCGCGAACCAGGGCCACCCAATCCAGCAGACTCAGAGCCCGCAGCGTGAGATCGCTCAACGCGAGGTCCCGAATACTCATCAACGCTCTGTCGGACGCCCAAGCGAAAATCACGTACGCATGCCACAGCCGGTGTCTCAGGCCGTGCTTCAGCTTCAGTCCCAATCTACTCCTGTTCAGGTTTCGGCCCCGGTTCCAGCTCCTGCCCATGTCGCACGATCTCCCGAAGAAACTGAACTAGGCGATATCGCACAGCTTATCAATGCTGGCCACTTTGAGGAGGGCACCATTAGAGTGAGTTTTACAACATTCGCTTTTCAAAACCCTCCTGCTAACATGTAATTTTCTAGTGGCTCCAATCTAACCAGCAAGCTGACTTGTTTGACAAGTTCTTTGTCCATGTGTCTCCCGCCTATCTGTCTCGACTTTCTGCGATCGTTATGCTATCCGTAGCCGTTGCTGTCACATCTACTCTGCAGACCAACATTGGTCAGCGTCTCCACTGGCTTGAGGTGGTTCTCCAAAACGTCAACCCCAGGGTATGTTATTATCTTACTTTACATTTTGGGACTATTTTCATTAACATTATGGCTCAATAGGATACCGACCTCCGCGAGGTCGCACCACGCATTCTAGACATCATGAACCAGCGCCTCAACACCTTGTACATGTCAGTTGTTGATCGCAACCCACACGACCACATCCTGCGGCTTATTGCACCCCTTTCTCGCCGTGCCCGCGAACTGCACGCCGGCTTGGCTTGAATGGCCTGTTCTTTCTCCCATTTTTGCAGGGTCAATAATCCAGAATCACGATGATTTCATGATCTGGGTGCCGGCCCATCAACCATGTTATCATTTTGCTTTTTAGTATGACGTGTAACGATATCGAGGGAATGACAAAAAAACATGACGAATCGACTATCAGGAAATGGAGTCCGATACCCTAGCTTTACGGATGTGTGAAACAGTTTTCTTGGCTATCAGATGGAAACATTTTGACCAAGTCATCAAGTTGCCTTTGGGGCGAGGGAAACGGACATTCAAGCATTTTTAATCCCCAATGCAGTACCCTCTTGTTTTTTTTGTTTTGTTTTTTACTATTTGTTGTCATGATCAGGCGGCTGGAGAGTGCGTTTTATGAGACGATTATTGGGCATCTATGGATATTACCGCAACTTGTTAAGGATCCAGGCGTAAAGTTTTGTTCTTTGCATCTCTGGTGCTCACTTGTACAAATCTACTTCTTGTGCCCGCGGTAGACTCATATTCAACATGGTCGTTTACGAGTCATGATGAACCTTATTGGCACGTAATTAATTGCAATTGCAAAAACTAATTGATATATTTGTGTATATGAGTCGTGCAAGATGCAAAGCAGATGTCGACATCACTATATAGGTAGAGACAATGTGCTTCTAGATGCTATCCACATCAGCAATAAATCAGGGAAAGCCGTGAAAGATATAGTGACCCGTGCAATACTTGGGCCGTTACCTTACATAGAGAGGATAGCTCAAGACAGCGCAAAGTGTAGCGTCTGTGACTAAATCCTTGCAATCAGTCATTCAACCCCCAAATAAGACTAAAGTTTATCCTCGCCACTCCTGATCTGGTGAATAATCAGATTGATAGGTCTCTCCGGCTCCCCGGGCTCGCCCACTCCAAGCTGGTTCGAAGGTGAATGAGGGATCACCGAATGGCCAATGCCGAAGACTGGCGGGCGCGGGATTCCGCTTCGAAAGCCACGCTTGCGGCTCCGGTAGCTCGCATCTTCTCCTGTAGTGAGAGGTGTGGCCGTGCTGTGCGTGTGACGGATGTTCGAAATGGGGATCGGTTCCTGCTCATCGTATGTACTGGTGCTGATCACGCTGGAGATGGTTGCCGGGAGATGATATCCGGCTTTTCCAAGGGGAACTGAGAGACCGTGCACGACCTAGGTTGGGTCAGAAGACAGCTGGGAGAGGGGAGGGATTCGGTTATTTGGGTGGAAGACTTACGATACTGCAGACTACCAAGAACCAGACCACGACTTGGACGGTCTCCATAACTTGCTTTACGTCCTCTGGGATTTCGCCGTCGACTTTGATCTTGCGCAGAAATTCAAGACTGATTGATAGGTAGAAGATGGCGCCGACTCCGATGGGACCGAAAAAGCCGACAAATGCAGCCTGGGAAACGAGCTCGATCTGTTTGATCCATTTATGCATGGCCAAGACGACCGGAAGGCGGCGGACCAACAGGATTAAAATCCCTAGGAAGATGAGCCGATGGATGGGCACCACACTGTTGTTCAAGAATGATGACCATGGGCAAACCGCTCCAAACCACATGAAGACGGACAGGTTGAGAAGCATGTCGATTGTCGGTTGGAGGGAATCGTCGATAGTTTCCAGGCGGAACCAGTCACTGTTCTCTCTGTTAGCACTTGTGGTGTCGTTTTTATGTGGCCTGTGATGGAGTAACGTACTCTTGCGTGAATACGTTTCCAGCAATAAAACAAGCAAGTAGATCATCTGTCCCGATCATGCCGCAGGTTCCTACGATGAACAGCTATTTCCAGAGATCAGCAAAGCTCATCGCTATGGTTTTGAGTTAAACTCACTGCAAGGGCAATGGCAAACACCAAAAAGCTTTCTCGGTCCACATAGCGCTTCTCCTCTGCCCAATGCAGCAGTTTTCTTGCAATCCAACCAATCAAGGTCCCATAGACAACACTCAAAAGAATGACATAGGCCCAAGTCTCATAAAACCACAACGCCATGGCCTTGCCCGCGCCACCGCTATACGCTTGGCCTCCCATCCCGGTATACTGCAGGAGATAAATTCCAAAGAAGAGGAACGGGTATCCAAGGCCATCGTTGGCGCCAGATTCAGCAATAATGATCCTCTGCAATTCACGGGGAACATGTTTATCGGCGAACTTGCCCTTGACGATAGAGTTGGACAGAACAGGGTCGGTTGGAGTCACGCAAGCTCCCACAATCAGGGCATGAAGGAACTTGAAGTTTGGAACCATTGCCCAGACGATGAGACTGCTGCACATCCACATGGCAGCCATGCCTGGACCGAGGAGTAGCCCTAAGCTCCTCCATTCGATCTGGAGGTACCGCTTTGGGAGTTGGACTCCGGCTAGGACTAATTGCACGCCTAAAACTAGGCGGGTGAAATGCAGTGTAATTGCCTCGAGGTTCTGCTCAGAGTGAAGTGCATAGTCTTCCGGTCTGATGAAGTTAGCTGCGTGGGGAGAGAAAAGCACTCCGGCTAGCAGAGAAATCACTGATTTGGTATTAACATGTTTTCTGGTGCTACGGTTGAGAGTCGGGGAACATACAGGCTTCAGAAAGGTAGAATTGCTCTTTGCAGAGGTAAGATACCAGGCCGAAAAGGGATATGAAACCTCCCAGGGTCGCGCAGACGATGTTGAAGTTGATGAGGGAGAGTGTCGGCATTTTTACCTGTACTTTCCCACTTCGTAGGATGTTCGGATTTACAGGATGATGAAGGTCGAAATGTATCCTGTAGCCTATATCTTGTATCCTGGATTGAATGAAGTCCGATCAAGACGCAGTCTCATTTGAGATGAGTCTGGCAGCAAATTCGGAGAACGGTACAGGCAAGTGTTATTGAATCATAATTCGGATTTCCTTGGATGAGATAGACGAGATCATCTGGGTCAATTGGAATAACTTGATCACAGGGGATATTCACAGGACCTGGGGGAAATGAGTCGATATGAAGTGAAGGGAAAAAAAGCTCTCAACCAAAAACATCGCTCTTGGCGCGGTCGAATGGCCACCAACTAGTTACATTGGCCATATCTATATGTAGTTTGTACGGTCTACTTCAACAGAATATATGAATACACCGTCGAATATGTCTCTTCAAATGTTTCATTATTGGTGTAAGAGATGGAAATGCCTAAAAATCTTCATCAAACACTTCGTCGGGCACCTCTTGGGCGGCTTGGAGCGCCTCTGCCTTAGCAGAAACTCCCTTCTGGGCTCCATTGACTGCTAGTTTATCAGCCTCTTCATTGCCTGGGTCTTTATTATGACCTTTAACCCATTCAAATAAGGTCTTGACCTTGAGTTCATTGCGTTCCTCGATTTTGACCAGAATTGACTCAACCAGGTCCTTGTTCTCAACTGGTTTCTTGTCCCGAGTCATCCAATTGTTGCGTCGCCAGTTGACAAACCATACGGTGACACAATCAATCGAGTATCGGCTGTCGGTGATAATGGTGACATCTCGATGCCGAGGAGCAATATCAATCGCCCGAAGGATGGCTGTCAACTCGGCACGTTGGTTCGTTTGGCGACTGCCTTTGAGTGGCTCCGAGACATTTCTGCTGGGGTAAGGGACGGAAGTTAGAATACTTGATAGCCAACAGACAGTATCCCCCGGGTATACGAACCTTGAATCGCCAGGCCCGAAGTATACCCCAACACCGGCCGACGCGAATGGGGTGCCATTCCTTAACGAACTTCCATCGGTGTATATCCGAAGCATCCCCGGGATACCTGTTGATTGTGTTTTTGTCGCTGCCATCTGGGGCACAGTCTTGTACACCACCTTGCCAGTAGTTGGGTCTAAAATGACGTTGGGGTCAAAGCCATCCTCAGCTCCTGTCGGCAATGGACCTTCGCCTGGCGCAAACTCTACCCCCTCTGCGTCCTTTAGTTCTTCAATCATTGTGCCGGCAGGCGCCGTTGCTACGCCAAACCCGACTGGGGGTTGGGCCTGTCCTTCCCGTACAAATTCCTCTGCCTCTTCGCGGGTAGAGAACTTGCGATACCGCGGCCGTGGGAACCCACGGATCTGTTCCTGCGCTGTCGTCCAATCTGTGTATACTCCAGTAACCCGGCCCCTTTGGATGCCATAGAATCGTGTGTTCTCCGAGCTCTGTGATGCGGCCGCTGGGGGCTTAGTACCATTTAAAAACGCGTTGGCTGCTTCTTGCGAGGGAAACGATTGGACTAGGGAGTTTATGTATCAGTCGCTGACCAAATCGGTACGCCATTAACCACCATGAGAGTGCGCACTCACAGATTGCTCCCTTGAAACCCGTTATTTGAGCCAGGCAGTCATTCCACCCATAGTAGATGCCTGGCTTGTGACCTGCTTTGACGGCATAGTATTTGACAGCGGCAGTTCTTTTGCGCTTTGCGCCCGCGGTCGGCGAGGGGGTGGGTTTTGAGCCAGGCGAAGCATTGGGGACGGGACTCGGCGAGGGCGTAGTTTGGTTCATCGCAACAGATTGATCGTCGCAGGGAGTAGAATCGGGTATTTTGGGGTTGCTGAGGGTAGATAAATGGCCACCGCAGGTCCTAGGTGTTAAGGATTTGCGATTTGATGCTGTATGTGTGCCTTGGCGGACAGGAAAAGATCGCGGGTTAAATCGCGGGCAGCTCAGAAGGGAACACCAAGGTCCCAGCTTCAAGACTGACCAAACACGCCCGTGAATCTTGATATCGCTTGAACAGGTAGTATACGTGGGAGAGAAAGCCAATAGGGAAAGAAGGCCAGTTCGAAGGTCGAGAGAATCAAGAATTGGGATTGAAGAGGCGGGGAGAAGGGGGGGGGAGAAGGGGGGGGGGGGGTGCTCAATTCGGCCTGTTGCCAGTCAACGATCTTGCTGGTTTCAATGTCTCCGGTGTTCAAAAGAAAAAAGTCACGATCTTTGTGTTATAGATATTTTTGGGAATATTATTGATTTTATTTCACTTGACTTGAAATTGTCCGTGCGGCTCTGATTGTTTAAATATACTCGGCGTCAATGACTCGATGTATATTAAGCCCCTATCTAGCTTATATTTCACACGAATCTGCGAGCCATTGATTTCCTATTTCCTTTTGAACAAGAATGTGCCTGAATATAGGATAAAAAAATCATCCACATAATGATACCAAACACACATACCTACAGCTCGACCTTCATTCGCTCCAATATCGCCCTCACCTCTTGTTGAGTTGTCTTTATAACATCTTCAGCAGGGACGATCGCATTGATACTTCCAATACTCGTACTCCTATTAGAACCCGACATTAACATGGAGTCCGTGAGAGGTTCAAAGGTCCGGAATCGGAATACTCACGCCCACACAGTCCTCCTTTGATGATCACCAGCCTCCTTGGCTTCATTGTATCGTCGGATGATTTCCTCGTCGGGAACCCCTTCTTGAGAATCCCGGTAATTCACCCCGATAACAGCCCTGCCATCATACTGCCTTGGAAAGAGATCGGTGCACTGGAATACATCATGTCGAATGGATTTGATGGTTGAGACTCCTCCATCCCTGCTCGATATAATGGTCTGTTTGATCGTAGACGGTGCCGGGCATTCCGAGGTAGCAACGAACTAGATTCGGTGAGCAAGAATATAGGTATGGCGAAAGAACCAACACTTACCTTTGTACCCATAGCAATCCCATCGGCGCCTAAATCTGTCAACAAATTGCAACAAACCAAACATGAATGCACTCACCAAGGCCGAGAGCAGCCAAACAGCCCCTCCCATCCACAATGCCACCAGCTGCAAGAATCGAAGTTCTTGTATTCCCAGTCTTCGAAAGAAGATCTCGCACTTCCGGCAAGAGGGCGATCAGACTAGCACCCTGGGCCCTCTGATGCCCTCCTGCATCGGATCCTTGAATCACTAAGACATCTGCCTCCTGCTGAATTGCTTCCTCTGCAGCACCGATGGTTCCTACTTGGACAAAGATCTTGATGTCCCATCCAGAGCTTTCTTGAGCCTGTCGAATGGCTCGTATAATAGGAAGGTGATCCGAATCAGCTCCGGGAAAGGACAGCCAGATAGCTGCTACGCGGTGCTTTTGGAGGATCGGAATAGCGTTTTCAACAATTCCATCTAGTCCAAATGTAATCAAGCCAACACCAAGCGGTAATGGTTGTCCATCATCCACACCGAGAATTGAGCGGGCATTTGCCAACTGGGTGTCTAGGCCTGAAAGATGGGATGAGCCGGATCGAAAATCAAAACCCCCGGCAATAAACCCTGTCAAGGGTCAGTGTTCGGATTCGTAGGTGAGTAGGACTGTTGTACCAAATCCCCCGGCCTTTGTAACGGCCGTTGCCAAGTTGGCGTCAGTGCATCCATACATAGGCGCACAGGCAATAAACGGAGCAATAGTATGGGGAAACCATTGCAGGATATTTGCGGCCATTGTACAATTGATAAAGTATCTGGATATGAAAGAGTCCTAGGATGAGAGGGATGTCCTATATGTTTATTGTGATTACTCCAGGGCTATATACCCCGCTCATGAACAGACCCCTACGGAGTCCTCCGTACGGAGTACAGGTACCTATGTTGTAGACTGTGACATTCTTAGGTGAGATAAACCAGCTCTTAGATGATACCGCGGTAATTTGTTCCATTGGTCAACAAACCACATGCATTGAGCGTAAATAGTACGATATTCTTACGTTGACATGCTGACTGCTTAGGTGGGCTTAGATAGTTTTGGATCACCATGTATTATAAGGACATTTCTTCCATCAAACAGTTTCCTGGTCTAGCGGTTATGATTTTCCGTTAACAATTGCTTCAAGCAAGTGTTCCGGAAAGGTTCTGGGTTCGATTCCCAGGGAAACTATTTTTTGTGCCTTTTGAAATGATGGCTTTTTTTTTTTGTGATTAGGTGGAGATGCGTTGAAGTGGAGAAGAGTGTGGGCTGTGCATTTCTGACAGAAAACGGGATCCCATACGGAGGACGAAGTACGAAGTACGGAGTATATGAAATGGAAATAGGTATGGATTGCAATACAAAGTATTCCGGACTCCGTAGACAATTTATATTATGTAATTGATTCCAACTACAGTCTCGCACGGAATACGCGGCGTAAAGGCTCCAGGCCAGCAGGACCATCGTAGATCTGTTGCTCAGTCACTCGGGTGTTGATCTAAGAAGGGTTAGCATGTCAAACAAAATGATGGAAAGACACTGACATGTTGGGGCCCTAGTTGATCAACCCGCTCCACTCCAAGTAACCGCATACATGTCTTCATCTCATCATTCAGAACTGCCATAGAGTTAGTAAGCTGATCGGCTCGAAAAACGAGCTAAACCTACTCTGTAAAGTACGACGAACACCGTCAGCTCCACCAGCTGCTAGGCCCCACAGAGCTGAGCGTCCAAGGCCAACTGCTTTCGCACCCAGGCAGAGAGCTTTGACCGCATCGGTGCCACGACGGATACCTCCATCCACGTATACCTCAATCTTGTCAAAGACCTCGGGGCAGTATCTCCGAATCTCCAAGAGAGTGTGAACCGCCGGAGGGGCAGTGTCCATGGCACGTCCTCCGTGATTAGAGAGGATGATACCTTTGACCTGAGGTGCGTGGAGTGACGCGAGGTATGCATCTTCGTGAGTCTGCAAACCTTTCAAGACAATGGGGAGATCTGTCTGCGTGGCAAGCCAAGCCAATGTCTTCGTCCATGTTAAGGAAGGATCGGTGCCTGCGAACAATTGCTGACCAACACCGCCAGAACCTTCGGTTGGATTGGGAGTGCCGTCTGACGAGCGCTCAGCCGCCTTGACGCCACTTGGCACAGTGGTGGTCCGTCCGGTCATCCCAGTTCGTTCATCATCCTCACGTTTCCCTGGAACCGGGGCATCGAGGGTAAGGACAATGAACTTGATCGCCTTGAGCTTGTTGATGCGAGCAAGCATAACCTCGCTCTTCTTACGGTCAACCTGAACGTACAGTTGCCAACCAAATATCTGATCTGGCGCGGCGTCTTTGACAATCTGTTCCGGTGTCATGGAAGCGTTATTGGAAATGATTTGCATGGCTCCAAAACTACGACACGCTTCAGCAATGCCAGCCTCGCCGGACGGATGACCTAGACGTGCCATGGCCGCAGGAGACACGTAAATCGGGGTTTTGAGTTGATGGCCAAGGACCGCTGTGTCCAATTCGCAGGTTGTACAGTCCACAAAGACTCTAGGTCGCAGGAGAATGGATCGGTAAACTTCATTGTTGAAGCGTTTGCTGGCTTTGTCATCGGATGCGGAGTAGTAATAAGCCCAAGCTTTCTTGCTCACTTGTTTTGTCGCTACTTCCTCAATCTCATCCAAATTGAGGAGATTCTCCATAGGTGGCGGACCCTCAACTTCTTCTTGGGATTCGGAGGATGCCTCCTCCTTCGGTAATGTGCTGGGATCGACTGTCCCCAGACATGCTCCGGGCTTTAGTTCTTCCTCTAAGATGCCCGGCGGGTGGATAGGATCATACTCCTCGGTGGCATCTTGGCCTGCAAGTTTCAAAATTATTTTTGCACCGCCAGGATGGCTGCCCAAAAAATCGGTGACCTAGATCAGAGTCAGATGTCGGTTACTGGATGAGCTATGCGCACTGCACATTGGAGACACTGTAAGGGACTGTACATCATAGACCTTGCCATAGAGAATCACCCAACAGCTCTCACGAGTGTTGTGTTTCGCGACTATTTCTTCAAGTCAGCGTCGCAACATCCCGCGTGGGGGTCACTGGGACCTGTGCGGAGAACCAATACCTTCTGTTGCGTCAAATAGCTTCGCCATACTCAATCACGGCGCACGTAAAAGGAAAACTTGCGATTTAAAATCGGCGATCAACACAGGGAGAGTATTAGAGATGTGAAAGAGAGGAAAGGGGAAAAGGGAGAGAGAAATGATCGGAGACGATACCGGACACCATATTGGAGAGTGTGGGGAACGTCGGTGGCCGCTTTTTCCTCGTTGGGAGTCTTTTCGATTGCCGACCAAAAGAAATTGGAAATGAATCCACATTATTGGTGGAAGATTGGGACTCTAGGTAGTTCTTGGTCATTATAACCCAAGCTCGGAAGTCATTCAGAGTATCGTAGAAAAGTCCATGAAGCTCAAGGTCATCAAGGTCATGAGTGTGCCACGTGAGGCTGGTGTTACCCGCATGTTTTCCCCTCAGTGTTTTTCTCCCCCGGAATCAGTTCCCTTCTGCTTCTTCGCAGTTGAAACATCATCCCAAGTGCTAATAAACCTCCTTCGAGCTTTTATTCAAGATATTTATCATGTTTGAGGTATGTTTGCCTATAAGCCACTGGGGCTTCCGAACTCATATTCCTCACCTCTCCCGTCCTACCTTACCATGTAGTCTGACTATCTCAGCGTCGTGCAGGGGATCGCTATCGCCTGCGAATGCACCGGGCTCGCTCAGCAGTACTGACCTCAGATGAGATCGTCGAAGTGCGCGCGGCCCAACGTACTTTCGAGGGTGCCTATGTCCGAACCGCTCTTTCTCAGTTCTCCTTCGCCCTCGTTGTACTCAAGATCTTCACCGCCGAGTTCTACAGTATTGGGGCCTTGTTTGCAATCTATGGCACGGGTGTCCTCATTATTGGGCTCTTCCGCCGCTCCCAAGGAAATAAACAATTCTTTTCCGAAGTAGGGGAGGATGGGATCCATCGGCATAAATTCCGCACCAGTGGGAATGCGGTATTGGTCCTGACAGCACTCAGTATTGCAGCATACGCATGCTTGATTGGCTTGACCTTGAATCTGAGGAACTGATAACGAACATTCTGCGTGAATGGTTCCATGCCGTCCATTCACACCGTAGCCAATATCCCTGGACGCTATCTTCCAGATATGCTATTTGTGATAACCCCCTGCATACCGCCAAGCGCCAAGATTCCGCATCAGACTACGGCGTATGGGTCATACTTTTGGGCTTACGGCAGCGGAGATCAGTGTGCAGCAGCGAACACCCACAGTTGGTCGGAGATCAATATACGGAGTAGGGAGTACTGTGTCGAGGGCCTAGAGCCGCCAAGAAAGCCGAGTGTGCTCCGTTGAGAAGAAAGATCAGCTCGAGCGGTGAGACTTGGGTATCACAAGGCGTTCCAATAATTGGTGTTCAGTTCACTGGGAGGCCGGGATCAATTCCAATTGCTTTTTTGTTGAGAGTTGGTCATATCCGAAATCAACTAGGGTATCTGCATTCTCCGGGGTCTACCAAGACAGAGAAACCAACGGATCTAGCAGGGTTGGCCAAGTACGGAGTAGAGAGAAGCACGGGGTATGATTATACGCTTTCTGATATGTACTTCGGCATGTTTCTAGTTTCTTTTTTTTTTTTTTTTTCTCTTCCAATCTGTTTGCTGCAGCCAGGCATTCTCTATTACCGAGTACGGAGTACTCCGTACGGAGTAGAGGTAGGACAGATGCATCTCGCATGATTTTGTGAGACCTCCCATTCTTGTCAACCATATGTAGAAGATACATGTATCCCGAAAGCTGAAAGCTATGTGAAATTGGAGAGCTAAAGTCCTGGATATCGCATCTATATAGCCTATGTAGCTTCTTACTTTGCTCCCCAGTCTGGACGGAGTGCGCTTGGGACATCGTCCAGGGACTACGGAGTACACTTTGACATCATATATGGGCGATCTTCAAGCCATCGATCCACCGAGTGGATTCAGTGCATTTACAGTACTCCGTACTTCGTACAGCTGCGTGGTTTCATCATTCCCCAGCATTTCCCACGTAGGGTTACGAATGATCCCCTTTACGTGGTTTGACGTCCTTGGCGCGAGCTATCGAGTGCTGGGCTTGGTAAAAAAGCACCCAAAATAATATTCTTCTCACCAGAACAGACCCCTGGCCTCCACTCCTTAAGCTCCTAGAGCTCCTTGGATACCTCCAGAAAGAATCTTGTGGTTGAAAGACATCCAGTGACGTCCCGTTGTGGTTGACTCATCCAATCCTCCCACTTGGGCACTTTCTTTTTCCCCCCCTCTCCAGGGCTCACACCACCCTTTGTTCTCGATTTCAAACAGAGTCCTCGACACTTATCTCAAACCAACTTTTGCTGGCTCCAAGAGAGAGCAACAGTATCTTCTCTTAATAAAACACAGATCCCCTGCCGGGGATGGCGCAACATTCTAACATCGCCCGGTCGGCTATCATGACGTCGGCCACTGCACCTGAGTTGATGGGGGATCAGAGGAATAATATTAATCGATTCAACGGCGCCACATCTAACGGGGATGGCTCGGGATCGGGAGAAGAAGGAGCTCTTATGCATCCCCCGAAAACTGTGGTCAACCGAGCGCTAGGTAATGACCTGCATTCCGATTCCCACAAATCTTCACTGCCGCCCAAGGGCGGAGTCGGAACGACTCTCACAGACACTCCGGTTTCTACCGCACCCCCGTCTCCACAGATGTGAGTATTGTTTCTTTGTTTAGAACGCCTGGATCCTTCTTTTTTGGGGGACTTATTTCCCTTGAGCCTATCAGAAACAGGCCAGCATGATCGGCAATGTTATGCACCTCGGGACAAGTCCGGTTTTATGGGTTGAAGCCTTATTCCAAGCGTTTTTACCCATTTACCCCAGACCCTCAACGGTTGTCCTATCATGGCTGTCTTCTGATTAGTTTGAAACGCTTGCCCCGTTCGAAGGTTTACTAATATGATTCTCGCAGATCGGGCATTTATCACCCTGCCGGTACCCCCAGTCGAGTAAGGGCAACTACCCTCGATATTCCCGGACTGACCAAGTCCAAGGTCTCTCCGGATGGCCGAATTGCCCAGCGAGATGTTGGCGCAAAACTTGTCATTGTCATGGTCGGTCTCCCCGCCCGGGGTAAAAGTTACATTACCAAGAAGTTGGCCCGCTACTTAAATTGGCTCCAACATGATACCGAAATCTTTAATGTCGGACAGCGTCGCCGTGTGGCTGCTGGGAAATCCCCGACACCTACGCTCGGTGTTGGCCATCATCGGAAACGAAGCACTGTCCACAAGGATCTCGTTGACTCAGTGCGTCGGTTGAGTGTCAGCGTCGGCACCACGTTGAATCACTCCGAGGCTTCTCCACCAGAGAATGAGGCTGCACTTCCTCCAGTGGTACCAACAAAAATCCTAGTGAATGGGGAGGAGCCTGAACAAACCTCTCAGAATGGGAGCACAGTTGTACCCTCAGTTGACGCGGGCCCTGCACAATCCTGTGAGAACGAGGAAGCCATCAACGAGGCATCCCCTGAGCCGATGGACCAGACCGCTAGTTTCTTTGACCCGCAGAACCAACGTGCTGTCAAGATGAGAGAGCAAGTTGCCCTGGATACTCTCGATGAGCTGCTTGACTATATTCTAGATGAAGGCGGCAGCATTGGTATCCTTGATGCGACCAACAGCACCATGGAACGACGCAAAGCAATTGTTGATCACATTCGCAATCGCGCTGGTCCCGAGCTCAATATCTTATTCCTTGAAAGTAGTTGCGTCGACCAGGATTTGCTCGAGGCTAATATGCGCCTGAAGCTTTCCGGACCCGACTATAAAGGCCAGGACCCAACCGAGGCACTTGCCGACTTCAAGAAACGTGTTGCTCTTTATGAAAAGTCCTATGTGCCTCTTGGTGAATACGAGGAGAGGCATCGCATGGCTTATATTCAGATGATTGATGTCGGCCGTAAGGTTGTCGCCCATCAAACTCATGGCTTCCTTGCCTCTCAGGTCGTATATTATTTGCTCAACTTCAACCTTTCCCCACGCCAAATTTGGATCACTCGACACGGCGAAAGTTTGGACGATGCCGCCGGCCGCATCGGCGGTGACTCTGACCTCAGCGAGAACGGCAAAAGATATGCCAAGGCGTTGGCTCGTTTCGTTGACCACCAGCGGCAGCAGTGGGAGTCATACCAGCGGCAGAAGGACCTTCTTAAGCATTTCCCACCCCGACCTGGTGACAGCACACCCCCCAATCCATCTTATCTTCCTCGGGAAGGACCGCGCAACTTCTGTGTTTGGTCTTCAATGATGCAACGTTCCGTACAAACTGCCGAATATTTCAACGAAGATGATTATGATGTCAAGCAGATGAGAATGTTGGATGAAATCCACTCCGGCAAGATGGAAGGCATGACATACAAGGAAATCCAAGAACAGTATCCCGAGGAGTATGCCCACCGCAAGCGGGATAAGCTCTTCTACCGATATCCCGGACCTGGAGGGGAAAGTTACCTTGACATCATCAACCGGTCCCGCACAGTTATCGTCGAGATCGAGCGCACCACAGACCATGTGCTTCTAGTTGGACACCGATCCGTTGCACGTGTACTCTTGGCCTACTTCCGTGGTCTGAAGCGCGACGAGGTTGCCGACCTCGATGTCCCGATGGGTGTGCTGTACATGCTTGAGCCCAAACCATATGGGGTCGAGTTCAAGGCTTACCGCTACAATCCCGAGAAGGATTGGTTCGATTATCTTCCCGACTACGAACTGCATCAAGTCAAAGCCCAGCTCCAGTAAATTCGAACCCCTGGGGTCTGAATATGATTGCTTCATAGGTCTTTGACTCGCTACGATTTATCATGACCCTTTTTTTTGGCGGCATGCCTTGGCTGGGGTCCAAGACTCCGGTCATTGTTTAGTCGCCATTATTGACCTTGCATCAACGTTCACTTTTTTTTTCTTTTGGGTCTTCCCAGTTCTCATTTTCTATTTCATTTGCATTTTGATCATGTATTATTTATGCCCTCTGCTCTCCACTTTTTGTCCTTGCTTCTTCTCTTCTCTTCTCTCTTTTCTTTTCTTTTCTTTTCTTTCTTTTTCTTTCATGGATAACCCAGACTTTCGTTGCATCTCAGGCGTTTTAATTTGTGTACTTTCATGATGCTCGCCGGCTTTGTGCATGGTTTCGGAAGTGACTCACTCATCGGCTTTCCACTTTCCACTTCTATTCCATGTTCGCTCACACGTCTTTTGCTATACAAGAGTATCAGGATAGAACCACCTACGACGCTTTTGCTCGATCGTCAGGACAGCTTAACTTGCAAAATACCATTGGACCCATCCAGTCTAACCTTACTGAAATTGTGCAACGTAACGTCTGGGTCTTGAAACTAGACATATAGAAACCTCCTCATCTTTATTCCTTCTGCTCGGCCTTTACCTTCTCGAAGATCTCTAAGAAGGCTTCGGGCTCATCAGCCCCTTCAACATGATATTTTCCCTGCACCGAGATATATGGGACACCAGTCACCAACCTCTGGGCCGCCATCTTCGCCTCCAAATCAACCTCCTCAGCGCCAACATCTTCATCCAGCATGCTCTTCACGACATCCCGGTTCAAGCCCGCTCCAACAGCCGCTTCGACAAGAACCTTCAAGTCAGTGATATTCTTCTCTTCCTCAAAATAGGCTCGAAACAGCTGCTCCGCAACCCTCGTCTGCAGCCCACCCACAACAGCCACATCTTGCTCCGTCCCCTTCGTAGTCCTCTCTTCAGCCTCCTTTTGCCCAGCAAACCAAAGCAATCGATGCGAGTCCCGCGTGGAGCCCGTATTCCCGCCAAAACTAAACTTGATTCCTTCACCCTCGCCCACGGCGGACAATCGCGCAAATATCGCGGCCATGCGCTCAGCCCCGAATTTCTGGCTGTACAGCTCGGCCTTGTTCGCGCCGGGATACTCGGCGGCCGCGGGGTTCAAGTAGAACGCTTTCCAATGCAGACTGAATGTGTCTGTCGGGTAGGTAGCTTGATGGGCGATTATTGCCCGCGAAAGGCGCCGGTAGCCGACATAGCACCACTGTTTTGTGGTTTTGGTTATGTTAATATGTGGACTTGGTGGAGTGTGATGGTTAAACAGATTGATATAGATGTTCATGTATACTTACAGGACAGATGGTGTCTGAGATTATCTGGATTTGGAAGTTCGTCATGGTATCAGGGATGCCAGAGAGAAGTTTGAGTTTAGTAAGTTTTTTATTCTGTTTTTGGTACTTTTTCGTGCCTCGTCCTTTTGATTCCCAGGATGGCAGGCGATTTGTAAGCAGGTTGGAGATGGAGGATACTCGCTTTCTCTCGCGGATCTTGCGATTTCGATCCAATTTGCCAAGTGGGGGAATGGTCATTTTTCATAATTTTGTACTTTTTATATCGAACCATTCCCTCTGTTGTCGCTAGGTTAATTGGGACCCCGATACGTTGAAGAAAAAAGTCCAAGTAGAAACTGACGAATGGGTCACACTAACACTCCCCGAAAGACCATGTTATTTGAAGTACACGCTATAGTCCAAACAAACATAATTACACCGAAATCAAGAGAAAGATTACTACAGCACCTGCTGCACCTGATTCAGGCTGCTCCACAAAGCTCCCGAGGTGCCGTCAGATACAATAGAGGAATTAGAGTGAGCTGGCACATCAGGAAGCGGGTGGTTGCGGCTTTGATCTAGTGCCGAGGAGTACTATTATCTGGGTTAGCAGAAAGGCCGAGCGAAGTAGAATGAGAAGGAAATCAAACCTTAAAAACGAAGTTCAAGACCAAAGCTACAGCCAACCCAGTGCAGACGACAATAGGACCAAATGTGTTATCGAGGTCCTTTCCGCTTCGTTGACGAATAAGCCGGGCCCGTCTCTCGTACATGAACCATCCCCACACCGCGGCGAAGATGGCAAAGAATGTGTAGACTACAGCCAGTGTCTGAGCTACCTGGTTGTGCTTGCCGGCAGCGTTGTAAAGACCCAATGACAAACTCGACAAAAGGATACTGATGTGTAGCCACTTGATGAATGTTCGCTGATTAGCAAGGTAAACCTTGCTTTCCACGCGAACGGGGCCGGCATCCTTGATCCAGACGCCGGGGTGTCGAACACCGGGCGGCAGGGAGACAGATTCTGCCCCAAGCCAGCGTTGAGGAGACAGCCCCAAGGATTGAAAGATGGATTCAAGGCGAGTGGGTGGCTCAAGTTCTCTCTCGATCTCAGGGATGGGCTCAGTATCATGGCGCTGGGGCTCTGGAATTGAGGGGCGTGAGGGGCGCGCTGTTGTAAGTTCGGTGGCCCCCGAGGATCTCCGCACGGCGGACGGAGAACCTGCGCTTGAGGGATGGTGGTAAGATGATCCCACCAGTTGGCGAACACTTGGGCTGCCTGCGCCTCCCATGAAGCTGCCAACTGCCATGTCCTCCTCCGCTCGTCGAGCTAGTCGCTCTTGCTCTTCATGGAAAGCAGTCTCGGGGTCACGGCGAATGTCATTTTCAAGTGCACCAAGCCAGAAGGGGAAGCTGTTGACGTGGTCCTCAAATAGCAAGGCGACTCCATGGACGAACTTGGAGAAACGGGGAGCATCTTTGACAAGGTGGGAGACCATCAGGTCTTTCACCCACTCGGTATTATGAGCCTTCCCTCGAAGCTGGATCTCGAGCAAGGCGTGAGGAAAGCGAGTAATTTCTCCGGTTCTGATGGCGCTAAAGGGGTAGGTCATGTCGGCATTGTCCAAATCGGCACGGTGCCACTCAGCTGGGTCACGACATGGGCGTTCGCTGTCGAGGGAATCTTCCCGAATGAGTGCAAGGTTGGTATCAAGTGAAATGCGAATACGATCATCGCCAGGGATTTGGAAGGCCGTGCGCGTGTAGTTGGCTCGGAGCATGGGTTGCATGTCATTGTCCTTGATAAAGGACTGGAGCTCATCCACATCCTTCTTCAAAGCCTCGGCGGCCAGAGACTCTCCGTTGTTTGAATCCTCCATGCGGTGAAGCTTTTTGTCGAAGCGGTATTCACCATCCAAGAACTCTTTGATGTGCTTGTCTTTGAGTTGTACCTTGACTTGTCGACTTTCGTCGTCGTCAGTGACAGTTTTCTTTTCCAGATGAATTGCAGGTTTGTCTTTCAGGGACCCTGTCCAGCGCAGTCGCAAGGATCCGGTTTCGGGTGCTCGTGCGACCTTTTGGTTATAGAGATCAAACTGGGGGGTATCAAAGTAGAGAGAGGTAATCGTGGGGTCTTCGGTAATGGTATCGAGGTCTTTGGAAGTTCCCGGTCTATATATAAGAACAGGCAAACGACGGAGGATGTGAGTCTTGACCTCTAAAATATTCTCTGAGTGTACCCAGAATTTGTAAGATGAATATGTCTCACGGCCAAACCCATGCTCTGTCTCCTTTGGCTGCACAATGTCTTGGCTTAGAGTCTCTCGAACAAAGGAGTACATCACCGAGAGTTGATGCACCAATGGCGAATAGTCCTCCGAGTTGAATGGCAATTGTGACAGTCGCACTTGGAGCAAAGGTTTCACACGGTATCGGGCTCCTCGTTTGCGGTCATGCTTCTTTGCAGCTTTAAGAAAGCCAGTGAAGTTGATTCGGCTGTATTTTTCCAAGGCACTGACCTCCTTGGTGATGTTATCAAGTTCCTGCAGGACTTCCGAGGCAATTGTCCTCTTCTCCTGTTCATTAAGGGCCGGTGTTTCTTGCTCCGGGTCAGACGCCAAGGGTCGAAGTTTCGCTTCACAAGCGGTTGTACGTTGCCGGAGTTGCTGCGATGTCTCTGCTTGGAAAGAATTCACTTTATCCAATTGAACATTCAGTAGTTCCTGCACAAAGGCTTCTTCGTCTTGCTCGGTCCATTGATCGTCATCAGAGTCGCTGGCATCCTCTCCATTCCCAGTGACATCATTCTCTCTCAACAAGGTCTTAAGCTTGGTGTAATCAATGTATTTCCCTTTCCAGGGAGGATACACCGCAGCGCGGAGGGTTTTTCCAAACCGCATTTTTGACCAGTCCAGTTGTGAAGGGTGTTGTGTAGCTGTTACTCAGGCACGGCTGGGTGATGTAGTACCTCTGATTGGGGGCTCGGAAGGGAGGAAAAGATAAGAGAGGAAGTTGATGAATTCCTAAAAACAGGCTGGGTTTTCAGTTAGAGGAACCATGCAAGAACTGACCAGCAAAAAAAACATGTGCAGGCACCTACCAAATAGCCTCTCCGTTCGAAATTAAGCGATGAGCGCCTAGGTATGTCGTAGCTTCAGACCGAAAGCATTCGATAGCCAGCGATAGGCGCACGTGCTCTCAGGACGAGACCAATCACAGCCCAGGACCTCGGGACCTCCCAGGGCTGACTAGCCCCCCGGACAATTGATGTTCCGATATTGTGACCAGACCGATACCGCCCCGTCGGGACCAGAGAGAGGGACGTGCACACGGGGACTCTCTGATACCGACCTTCCCCATAGGTACTCAGGTACAAGGTATCCGTGGGTCTTTTGACTTCTCAAAGCACATACTAGATATACATCTTGATGGAGCCCAACTCGGCGCCAACATTGGGCCTGTCAAATCATTTGCATGGCGTTTTAGCAGAGCTATATCGTCAGCCATATCCTCATGTTCCAAATCCCCCAACCTGCAAGAAACGTGCCTCGGTCGCCCTGATCATTCGGGTACGACCAACCTACGACCATTGGCCTAGCTCCAACCACACAAATGATGTCTCTCAGCCAGTCCCTGAACGCCTAGATGGTTTCTTTTCGCAGTCATGGGTCAAACATGGCGAACCAGAGGTTCTGTTCATCAAGCGTGCCTCGCGCGTGGGGGACCGATGGACTGGCCATGTTGCATTACCGGGTGGAAAGCGAGATCCGGAGGATGCAGATGACAGACATGCAGCCATTAGGGAAGCTTCTGAAGAGATCGGCTTAGATTTAACAACAGAGGACACCATTAGTGTGGGCAATCTCCCTGAGCGAGTGGTCACCACAAGCTGGGGATCTCAGCCGTATGAGTACCATTCGCTTTTGTTACTCAATTGATCACTAATAAATGATAGATTGATGGTCCTATGTCCCTTCGTCTTCCTCATAACTCGCAGTGACTCCCCGACCCTCAGATTGCAGCCTACAGAAGTAGCATCGACACACTGGATTCCTCTACGCGCCCTCCTATCACCATCGCTGCGGACCGTGGAATACGTGGATATGTCACAGCGATTTGCTCGGCAAAGTGGATTTCTGGCCCGCCTTGCTGTTAGGTCTCTGATGGGCTGGATGCAGTTCTCGGCTGTGAAGCTTCTCCCGTCAGAGACCCACCAATGCACTACGATCCCAGGATTCATTCCCCAGGAGAACCCATCAAAATCCTCTATGGTTCAGCGCTTTAAGGAGTGGTGTTTAAGTGGCCAAGCGGATTCGAGTGACACTGCCCATCCGCTGCTTCTCTGGGGCCTCACACTTGGCATTCTAGCTGATTTCTTGGACATGCTGCCTCCCCACCAGGCTGTACAGCTGTGGAAATATCCGACATTTACCGTGCCCGATCTGCGGCTGATTGTTAGCATTGTAACATACCATCTACGGAAGCGCAACGCGCTCAAAGTGATGTCTGGTGCCCGTCCCAGTGACACAGCCTCTGACACCGAAACGGCTGCCCTCCCCGTCGTGCAAGAGACAGACATCAAACATGATAATAACGAAGTGGGCATTGGTGGTCTTGGCGTGGGAAGATATTATGGCCCCACGGATCAAGCGACAGATGGGACTTCCTATGCTGTGGGAATCATGCTCCATGGGTACTATGACCGGTTGCGCCTGGCCATCTGGATTTTTTTGGCCTGGCGTGTGGCCGTTGGCTCAGTTGTTGGAGTGTCTGCGTGGCGACTTTTCCAACGATCATATTGAAGTGCACATTAGCGATATACATAAGCAAGAAGCATCATTAATTGTACTTAGAGGCATAGTCCATCTTATGAGCTGGACGAATATTACAGATGGAAATAGAATTACCAAATTACATACAAATCATTACGGTATTTGGTCATATGAGAGTCCGGAGCTCCCCGCATCCTTTTTTCCTGTAAACATTGAGGATTGAACTCACCTTCTTCAACTTTACCCTCTCTGCTGTTCTCCTCGTCATGGCAGCAGCTCAGAAGCTTTATCCACGAGGAACAGTTAAGCGTATTGTCAAAGCCCACTCCAATCGGAGTGTGAGCAAGAACGCTGACATCTTGGTACGCGGTCGCTCCGATATGAAGCCTGTCTCCATTTCCGAGTTGCTAACTCTCACTGGCTCTATAGGTTTTTTTAGACTACATGCTATTCATGCAAGAGTGCGTCTTCATATCCTCTTGTGGCTTGACCGGTTGCATACCTTCGATCCGCGTTCTCGCCAACACCTGGACACCTGATTTGAAACAGTGGTGAGCTAATACCTCATAGATTAATGCGCGAGGCATCGATCCGATCGCGTAAGTCTGGCGAGAAGAACATCTCGGCTAACACGGTGCGCAAAGTCACTGAGGTGCGTTACTTTGTGTTGATCTAGAAGCTTCTTTGGAAGATGAGAACGCAGAGCTAATACACAGAGCCTCCTTCAGAAAACGTTGCGCAAATTCCAAGGATAGACAACCCTGGGATATAACCCCAATTCCTCACTATGGCGAATACATATCTGGCGCTCATCAGTGAGTATGAAAGATAAAGGATGCAAGAGTGGGTTTTGTGATATTTCGGCGTTGGCGCATTGGGCGAATATGAATAGGATACCCTTGAACAATATAATTGAAGAGATATTTTAGTGAGTGAATATCGTATCTCTGAGCTCCACATATTCAGATGTAGCAGCCGCAATTTCTGCGTGGAAGCTCTTAGCAAGGTGTAGAATACATAGTAGAGCAGTATACTTGGGGCCGCTTGAAGCCAGTGGGACTCACCGACCAAGAAAGGGTTCCCGACCCGCATGTTGATTCTTCCTTCATAACCCCCAGCTTTCCCCAAACGATTCTCACTTTTGTTTCTTTTCAACCTGTACAGGCTTTTCCGCAAATACCTTAATATCTGTGTTACCTACGTTCCATCATGGCTCCCGCTTCCGCTACCCAGAAGCTCAAGGATACTAAAGGCAACTCCCGAGCTTCAAGTGTCTCGAAGGCTGAACCAGAGAGCCCTAGTTCTGATAGCCATGAGAGTAACTACTTGAGGGAGCTGCAGAAGTATGTGTGCAATCTTGTGAACCTGCTCGCCTGGCTATCACTTTTGCGCATGGATTCTTGAAAAGTGAGCTAACCGTAAGCCTCATTTAGGAGCCTCCGTAATGCCGTCAAAAAGCTGGTAAGTCATTATCTCAGAAATCAAACTGAGCGACACTTTTCAATTCTTGGAGATATATCTGACACTTTTCTCTTGTCAATAGAACTCTCTCGCCAAGGTCGACGCAATCATCGCCGAAAACCCCAATAAATCGCTTGATGAACTGGTTGAAGAGAAGAAGATCAACAGCGACCAGAAGGCTCAGGTTCTCAAGAAGCCTACCCTCCAGGCCACTATCTCCCAGACCGAAGAGCAGATCGGCCACTACAAGCAAGTCGTTGCTCAGTGCGAGGACCGTTTGGTTGCCCAAAAGGCTGCGCTTGTCAAGGCGCAAGATGCAGAGCTCGAAGCTGTCCGTAACAACGCGATTGCTGATGCGACCGAGGCCTCCAAGGCGGCACTGCGCCAGCAGTTCTATAACGTGACCAAGTTCCTGTGCGCCGCGGCCATCCATCGACGCGATGGTGATGCCACCACCACTGAGAGCCGTGCTTTTGAGGGTGTCCTGTTTGAGGTCTATGCTGGCAATCAAGCTGCAGTCAATTCGCTGCTGAAGATTGCTGAGGGTGTCGATGAGAAGGTCAATGCTGTCGAGGGCGATACACTCGATTTTACCTGTGAGTGATGGGCCACAAACCACCGAATATGTTTTTGTTTGCTGACATTGGATCTCGTCAGATGGCGATTTGAAGTTGGCATCTGACAAGTATGCCCCTCCCGAGGAGAACGCTGAAGTCGCCCCGGAGACCAACCCCACTACCGACCCTACCATGGCCAACGCTGGTCTTACTGAGGTTCAAGACACCCCTCTCGATGCTCAGGCCGAGCTTTCAACCTCTCAGGCTGATCAGTTGGCCCCTCCTGCTCAGACCCTGGTTTCTGATGCTGCCAACACTATTGCGGAGAACAGCTGGGCCCCTCCTCCTGATGAGAGCGAATGGGCCAAGCTTCCTCGCAACCCCGCTGAGACTGAAAATGGGCTTCAGGCTACCCCAGCGAGTGCTGATGCGGGCCTGAATAACGGCTCCGCCGGCGCTGAGGTTTCAACCCAAGGGGATAATGCAGCTAAGTCTGGTGGACGCCGTCGCCGTGGACATGGAACCCGCAACGGCCGAGCCCGAGGTGATACTAAGCGTTCTAGCGAGAGTCGTACTGGCGAGGGTCGTACTGGCGAGGGTCGTACTGGCGAGGGCCGTACTGGCGAGGGCCGTGGACGTGGCGGACGTGGCGGACGAAACGGTCGTGGACGTGGTGGTGCAAGTGGGAACGGAAATGGCTCTGGCTCGGTGGAAGCTCCTGTTTCCAGCGAGTAGGAGTGGCAATCCTAGGATTTCAGTTGGAACCTGCTGGCTTTGAAGTTTGCTCTCAGGACCGGCGTTCTAACGAGGGGCTTCTGAGTTTGTCGCCTCAAGACTCATCTCAACAATCCCCGGTCCAATGTGATGGCTCACGAACGCAACGAATTTTTTTCACGGAGAGTCATTCTTCGTCTGGCTTTGCCAAAGTCATGTTGACCATATCCTGCAATTTTTTAGCGTGCATATTCCCGATCCTCCGAGAGTTTCTCTCACGACATACATATGTATTCTATGGCTATTGTTTTATCGGCGCTTATGAATGGACCGGTGGACAGGCTTAGGTCGGGGCATAGATCGAAATTGATCATAATGAGTGCACCAGTTTTTCCATGATCTTGTATGCCTATGATGTGCATTACTGTGTTAACTGAGTGGCCTCAATACTCTTCAAACAGTTTCTTAAAGCTGTAAATTATGGTAGTCTTCAATCGGCACTCTAGATACAAATGCAGATTGGACTTGCTCTTCTACTTATGATTAAGCACGGCTCTCTGAATTGAACCTGTTCTCAAAATCCGATCATGCAGTTACAAAAAGCGTTCGACCTTAGCTATTCGCTTATTTTGGTATATGAGACACGGTGAGAATACAGCCCAAATTTAACAGTAGATCACCATGAAGGTCTATACAACATACCTAAACCGATATACCCCTGTCATCACATGATACAGTATCGTCGTAACAAACGGGGCTGTCGGAGTTACCAGGTACCTAGGTACAGGTAGGTACTTCTCCCCGTCAGCGGAAGGTAACGTGTAATTCATTTATGTATGTACATTATGTATCCAAAGTATGTATTCCGTACCTGGCCAATACAGGTAGATATCAAGATGGGAGCTGATCACGTGCGCGTATTGTCACCTGACTTGTACCTAGTACATGTATGCGGCGTATTGGAAACGTGGAAATGCGTATTGCCAGCGGACCCTGATACATAACAGTGGCACTAACCGCGATAGGAAAGACATGCCGAGTAGTGGAGGCGCTTTCAATCTGATTAAATGATCTTGGACTCTTGTATAAGTGTCAACTTCTCGATACCTCTGTTATTCTTATTATCCTCTCTGACCCTTCGTCTCTTCCCCGTCAATTGCCTATTCAACTGTGCATACGGCGCCGGCATGGCTATTGCTGGAGCCCAACGGAAGCAGGTGTTGAAGGTGTTGATGCTCTCGCTGGTGATAGATCTGGTAAGATCAAAGACTCGTCTTGAGCTAATCACCCTGTCGAAATTTAACAATGACTCTAGATTTCCTTCACATTTATTTTACCGCTCTTCCCGTCCCTGTTATCATTTTATCGCGCGCAAGATCCATCCCCGCATTCCCTCCTTAACCGCATCTTCCACTATCTAAACGCCTATAAGAACTCGTTCGCGCGCCCCATTGACTCCCGATATGATATTGTACTACTCGGCGGAGCCCTCGGGTCTTTGTTCTCTCTCCTCCAAGCTTTTGCCGCGCCCGCCATAGGCCGCCTCTCCGACCGCCATGGCCGCCGTCGCGCCCTGCTCATCTCTATGCTGGGAAACCTGTTGAGCGTTGCACTTTGGGTGTCAGCCAAGGACTTTCGGACTTTCCTTGCCAGCCGCATCGTCGGTGGCCTGAGCGAGGCAAATGTACAGATGGCCAACGCCATCGTGGCGGATATCACAGACGAGAAGCACCGCGGGTCCTCCATGGCATTGGTCGGGGCTTGCTTCAGTGTCGCATTTACTTTCGGCCCAGCCCTAGGCGCAGCGCTCAGTACCATTCATTTAGTTGCCGAGAATCCTTTCATCGTCGCTGCCATTGTGTCTTTGGTCCTGACCGTTATCGAGACTGTGTATCTCTGGGCTTGTTTGCCGGAAACGCATCCCCGCTTGACGAAGCTTCAGATTGAGAGTGAAGACACCGCTACGGAGAAACGTGATGGGTCTAGTACGAAAATCCGAGTGAAGGACAACGCTGCCGCTAAGCGGGCCTATACAAACAGCCCGGCCTTGCTCAATGCCCTCCATTTCCTCTTCCTCCTCCCCTTCTCTGGTCTCGAATTCTCTCTCCCCTTCTTGACCACGACCCTCTATGCGGGGACAGCCACGACAACTAGCCCTGCCGCATTAAATGGACGCCTCCTGTCCCTGATGGGCTTGATCGCCTCCCTCCTTCAGGGTACGCTGGTGCGCCGTCTCCCACCGCTGATGTCTCTTCGCGCCGGTGTTGTAGCCTGTGCCATCTCTTTCTTTTGTCTTGCCCATGTTTCTTCGCCCATGGGTCTCTATGCTGCCGGCGCTCTGCTGGCCGTGACAACAGCTACTGTTGTCACATCACTCAACAGCTTGGGTAGCTTCGAGGCGCGAGACGCAGATCGTGGTGCGGTCATGGGTCGCTTACGTGGGTGGGGCCAGGCTGGAAGGGCAACTGGTCCCATCTTGTTCTGCTCTCTGTTTTGGTGGGCGGGTCGTGAGACTGCATACACTGCAGGTGGCTTTGCCATGTGTGTCGTTGCAGTTGTAGCTTTTGGATTCTTGAAGTCACCGGCTGTGCACAAAAAGACCGAGTAATTGGCTTGGTTCATATTGCATCGTGTTCATTGGCGTTGGAACGGAAGGAATCGAAGCCTTGAAGCCTGGCGCCTGGGGTTATTACATATTCCAATTGTAGATTAGACCAATTCAATCATTTCTGTTTGTTTCATATTTCTTTTTAGGTCATTGAAGACAGGGTATAATACACAGAAGAGTAGCGATGGTGTACATTTAAATGGTCTTGCCAAGCGACAAGGCTAAATGAAGGGGGCAATTCGATATCGGAAAGGCTGGGAATGTCATTATTCGACAGCAATCCGACGCCGTTGCGTCCTAGATCAGAAAGATTAACACAAGCAAAAGGCGGAGATCGGGAATATATCAAGGAATGAAACCCATGTAGGTAGCAGAGTGATTCTAATTTTTCCCCTGCTTCTCCCATTACCTTGACAGGTTCAATGCAGTAGGCCATTCGCTGTAATCTGCCAGCAGGCTGCAGGATAGACTCAGGAGCCCCGGTCATTGCCAGGAGCAAACCCATGGTTTTGGCAATTTTCTATGGCAAGTCCAGGATTGGAAGTTGGTTCCAACGAGCCACGCGCTTTGCCAATGAGCCAGTCAGTCAAAGTCACAAATTTAGCAGTTCGGTCCCAGCCGTCAGCTTCATCGGCATGTTCAATAGTATGAGTCAGAATGCGACCTTCCTCGTCGAAAGAGAATATAAAGAGACCGGTAAATTGCTCTTCCTTTGATAGCTTGAAAATAGGCTCGTCACCACCGAGAAGGACACTCAAGCCTTTGTTGGTGCTTTCCGTAGAACCCGAGAGATGGTTGTTGGACGAAGGGGTGTTTTGTGGCAAAGTTGCGGAATTGGTATTCGACAAGGTCGATCTATGGAAAGGACGGCTGTCTGTTCGTGCCTCGGTGTTCCACCGTACTATCAGGCGTTCATCGCCGCAGTCGTGGTGATCGCCGTGGTGAGTCGGGTCGAGTAGCGTGCCGGCGCGTACGATACGCTCGCTCAGGATTTGCAGTTTGACGTTACCGACGAGTGGCACACTGCTCCATGCCACCGGAACGGTCCATAGCGCTGCACGGTAGAGTGTGCGCCCCTTGACTGTGGGAAGGTGTGGATGTGTGGATGGGAATAGGTGGAGATTGACACTCGGGGAGAGGATGTTGGTGGGTAAGGTGTTATACAGAAGGGTTGGCAAGAGAGGTGACAAAATCCGTAGAGCTTTTATCAATCAGTTTAGCAGGTTGAGGGGAATGTATAAGGGAGTACTCACTCTTTCCAAGCTTCAATGTTCGTTCGTCTGGCAATTTGTGGTCGTTTCTCCGAGGGCCTTCCCCAGCCAGCTCCCTCCGTATCCCAGTTGGTGAAAAGTGGGTAGTTGGCAAGGTAGATACTGAAGCCAGAGGTAGCCAAGGCTCGTTGAGAAGGCCATGCCGGGGTTGCGCCAGTCGCCGTCGCGAACCTGAACCAAAGCACCGCCCCGCAGAGACAGGATTCTTCAGCCGATTAGGGGGAAACGTGTGTAGAAATAGCCGCTTCGGCATGCTGCGTTTCACGAGCCGTGAGCCGATGACAGAACGTCAAGCCATGTAGGATGTAGATAGGTTGCTCTACCGCAAGTTGGAAATTGGAGTTCGGGGGAAAAATGACGTTGCAGGAGCCAATCACATGGCTGTGGTATCAACTTGCCCACGAAGTATACTCATAGCTAACAGCTAAGTATGCACTCTGTACGGATCTTCACCGTATCACAAAGAATTATGTAGACTAATAAGAAATACGATTTCACCCTAAAAAGACCCAAATGCTAATATACTTAAGCCAATTCATCATCATCCATTCCCATGACACGTCGGTCTGCCAGCTCGCGAATCTTGTCCTCTAGAACACCGCGTCCGTATCGTTGTGCAATCTTAGCAGCCGCCTCAAGCATCTTACCATTGCGATCTGTCATCAAGGCTACTAGCTCTAGCGCTTTCATTCCACGTTCCTCGCCCTCTCTGCATTCGATGGCCAGCATCTGCAGCAAGTTCTTATCCAAATCGAGCTCTCTCCGCGCCAGATCAGAGCGCTGACTGGCCGTCGCATTGGTTGCAGATAGAAGATCACGGAAAAGCGACAAAAGTACATTTCCACGTACGAATGATTCCTCAAAGCGGGCACTCTCTGCTGCCGTGTCTTCGGATTCACTGGAACCATTGGGAGGAGCACTGGCTACCGGTACCTGGAAGTCGAATTCACTGAGCAGTGGCCGCGGGAAATAAGGATGCTTGTCGCCACCCTTGAGAATGATGCAGTGGAACTTGTTTTCCGCAACAGCCACCGGCCAATATGTCTCTTCCTTTCGCCCTCCCGCAAGACGTTCCATCTGCTTCGTGTCCAGGAGAGGAACCCATTTGGCCTGGCCAGGTGTACGCCAGTGTTGTAAGACCAGTAGGACACCAGTCGAGTCGTAAATGCAAGGATCCTAAGAACATAATTAGCTCCATTGTTGAACTGTGAGGTTGGGTGGCACATACTCCATTATTAGAGAAGAAAACACTCTGGAGCGACGCCCCTTCCGGTAGAGCAACAGTATCTTCGTTCTGGCAGACCTCATCGCGTTTGACGTTCTCCACCGTATATTTTAATGTCGTATAGATACCATCAGGCCCGACAGGCCCATTCCCTATACTCATGATGTAATCGCGCCAGGCCGCGCAAGTCACGGCTTGGCTCTTCTGTCTATACACTTTGAATGGAGTCCCAAAGAGTGTGTATACCCGAACATAATTGTTTGAGGTCACAGCGACAATGTATGAATCACTGAGTGCCAGAGCTGACAACAGACATTAGTAGAATGATAAGATTCGATGTAGTTATGTGAAGACTCACCTCGGACTTGTTCTCCCTCGGGCAATTGGGTCCGCCAGTCTGCTCGCGCAGTCCATGTTTCATGTGGACGGTAGAAGATAGTGGTGAGACTACCATCTGAAGGGTTATTGGCGAAAAGGGCACCGTTGTCATCTATGCTTGATCAGCGAGAAGTCCGGGCACACATATAAAATCAGCAAGAAACTCACTCAGACAAGCTTTGTCGTACATGTATGGATCTGTGAAATGGAAATCCCGATGAGCTTCCCGATCATAGAACTCCACCGTAACAGTGTGATGCGTCTCCTGGTCGACTGTCCACACAGCTCCAGTCAAGTTCAGGCCTAGGCATGTTAGTGATTCCACTTAAACCAAGTAGAGACGAGAACATACAAAGATATCTTCGGCTGCCGGCCCAAGGAGTGCTACCGGGCTGAAGAGGCGGGTGGGCCTTGGGCTTTTCAGCGCCAGAGTAAATGCGCTTATTATTGGAACCGGCAATATCATCGAGGTGTCCGTTAGGCCGTTTGCCATAGAGATTGAGCTCCTCATCGGCATAACCAGCCCCATCATCATCCTCCACAAAATCTATCATATCTTCATCTCCACCTAGGATATCATCCAGCGAGTCTGGCGTTCCTCTTCTCGCCGCTCGTTGGATGGCCTGCTTAGACCGATCCGCCAGTGTGGTTCGCCCAACATTGTTAGAGATTTCGCCTAATGGCCCCGGCAATATAGGAGCGGCCTGTAGTTGTTTTTGCAACAGGGACTCGTGATCCTTTGGCACGAAGTTATCGTAAATAAAAAGCTCTCCGTCCGAAGTGGTGAATGAAAGCGAATTCTTGGTCGGGTGCCAGGAAAGGTTCATGACATTTCCAAACTCGTAACGCTGCAAAACCTTTTGTGTGTTTGCTTCCCAGAGCACAATATACCCATCTGCTCCTGCAGATGCTAAGAGGGATCCGTTCGGCGCCCAGCTCAAGGCTGTGATATCGCCGGTATGACCGCCAGCAAATGTTTTTTCTTTTTTCCATTCCGAGACTGAGTAGATAGAGATATCTCTGGTCACTTCCGCAGAAGCAAATGCAGTTCCATCAGGGTGCCATACTGCTCTTGATGTCGCCTCGGCATCTGGCTCCAGTCGCCGGATCACTCCATCGAGTTTGCGAACTAGCTCCGGCTCTTCTTCGTGCATGGAGTAGACGTACAAGATTCCGTCTGTTCCGGAGACCGTTGCGTATCGACCACTAGGATCGAACGTGACGTGCTTTGTGCCCTTGGATTGTTCCCGGAGATACTTGACTTGTGTCATGTCGTCGACTTTGACAATCTTGACTGTGAGCTCACTTATCCACTTGTATTAGCATTCAACGCTGCGTCCAGCATGATTCATGCAAAACATACTCGCTGGCTACCGCAACCCATTCTCCGTCCCTTGTCACTGCGATATCCCTGACCGGCAAAGCGCATCGTACAAGCAAGTTCTGCATCTTGCCCGACATAATATCGTACTTCCAGACCGTTCCGTCCTCAGCACCCATGATGAAAGTCCGATTCTAAAAACTTTATTAGTTCCCAGGGCAAGCATTGAATTCTCTGCTTCGACATACCGTAGCACCAATGCCGAAATGCGCGTCAACACCTTCGTCAATGGTCTTGGGCTCTCCATCCTCGCCAACCGTGTAAATCCGAATTGCCGAGTTGGAGCCACCAGTTATGATCCGTCGTCCATCAGGCGTGTATGCTAGAATTGTGGTGCCGGGTGTGTCTATGTAGAAGCCGCGTTGGCAATATGTAAGTCTTATGATCTCCCGAGGTCATCAGCATGACTTACGGGCTGGCCGCCCCCGTGGGCGAAGAGGGTCAAAACTCATTGCGACTAGGATTGTTGTAGAAAGTTCAATATTCAATCAAGTCGCAATTGGAAGGCCTCGGTCATCGTTCAGTCTTAATCTGGTGGATCGCCAACAGCCAGGGATCTACAAGGTCAGACGCGTCCGCGGTACGCGCCTTGATCGATTTAACCCGATTGGGTGATAAAATAGGGCTCAGGGCTCAGGGTAAGGGCCTCCCCCCTTCAAAGTTACGATAGACTACTTAATACAGAGTGCTCCATAACGTCCTCTGAGGTGAAAGCTACGCGCTGGCACCTCTAGCTGTCAAGAAATCAAAGTCTGCTCCGTCTTGCGCCTGGTTGACCGACCGTTCATATAATCCTCGGTATCCTCGCCTCTGCTTTCTTGCCTGCGTCTCTCCTGCAAGGATCTGCTTGCGTTTATCGACTCGGGCCTGCAGTACTGGCTCCGACACTTCCAAATGCAATTTACGAGCCTCAATATTGCATGTGATCAGGTCACCTGTCTCCACCACGCCAAATAGGGACTCCGGCAATGCGGCTTCAGGCGAAATATGAAGTATAATGGTTCCGCCTGCGGTCCCTGACATTCGACCATCAGAAAGCCGCAACATGTCCTTGACTCCTTCCTTTGCTAGTTTCTTTGGAATCGGTATGAGACCAGCTTCTGGCATACCTGGATTACCAATTGGGCCGATGTTTTTCAAGACCAACACACTATCCTTCGTCACGACAAGGGCTGGATCATCGATCCGCCGAGCAAGGTCGGCTGAATTCTCAAAGACTACAGCCGGTCCGGTGTGGGAAAGTAGTTCTCGATATTTCGAAGCTGAGGCTTTGAGGACTGCGCCGTCTGGGGCAATGTTACCGCGCAGGACAGCCAGAGATGATGCGGGGAATAAGGGGTCCGACATTGGCCGAATAATTTGTTGTGCAAAAGAAAGTCGCTTGGAATGAGACGCATCAAGGACCTCACCCAGCGTTTGCCCAGTGATCGTGACTGCAGATAAATGGAGCAGGGGTCGAAGCACCTGCAGCAGTGCCATCATGCCTCCTGCATTGTGAAAATCATTCATATAGTTATCCCCACTCGGCTTCAAGTCAATCAATAGGGGAGTCTTGCGCCCAATCTCCTCGATGGTATCCAAAGTGATGACGCCCTGCAATTCTGGGTGTCTATTTGCAATAGCTAGCAAGTGTACAATGGCATTTGTGGATCCGCCGATGGCCTGGAGCACTGTGATGGCATTCCAGAATGACTCCTTAGTCAGTATCTCTTGTGGCTTTCTCTGAGACTTGGCAATTGCAACTGCGTTTGCGCCAGTCTCCTCGGCAATTCGCAATCTCGCGGATGATATTGCCGGCGCAGATGCGCCCCGAAGTGGCATCATTCCCAGCGCAGCAGCGATACATGCCATTGTACTAGCAGTTCCCATGACGCCACATGTCCCTATCTGCGATTGCCATTAGCGACTTAGATAATTCCGTGGTTGAAGAGAGCACTGTACATACTGTCGGGGCAAGCTCTTCGTTAATCGCTGAGATCTCCTCAACTTCAATCTCTCCCGCTCGAAAGGCCGCCCAATTGTTCCGACAGTCAGTACAGGCCCCAATACGCTGTCCACGGTGGCTCCCTGGCAGCATCGGGCCAGTGATCAGTGGCAGGATTGGCTTATTGGCAGAGATGCCACCCATCAACTGAGCCGGGACAGTTTTATCACATCCTAGAATCTGTCAACTAAAAAACCCCAGCGTCAGCGCAGAAGTGTTGAAACTCACCCCCAATCATTATACATGCATCTAATGGCTGGGCCCGAATCATCTCCTCGGTGTCCATGCTCATGAGATTCCGCAAGAACATGCTAGTCGGATGCGAGAAAGACTCAGCAACACTAATGGTAGGAAATTCTATTGCCAGCCCTCCATTGAGTTGCACACCGCGCTTGGCGGCTTCAATGAGCTGGGGCACATTGGCATGGCAGGGATTGAACCCCGAGAAGGTGTTGATAATCCCCACAATTGGACGTGAAAGAGCATCTTCTGAATATCCAAGTGCCTTTATAAATACTTTGCGGAGAAAGAGTGAGAAATGAGCATCTCCATATGATGTGAGACCTTGACGAAGTCCAGATGTGGAAGTGATTGGTGTTGAGAGGTCGTAATCCCTGTTGGGATGCTGTTCGTTCATTTTCTACAATTCGGAGAGCAATTCGACATACAATAAGTACAAACCCCTCCGCGCGACTTATATATCCCCCTCCTCTTAGTGGATGGTGTCATCGATGTAGGCTGGATATTAATCCGAGCCGAGGCCAGCACAAATGGACATATATGTCAATCGTATTATTCTGCTAAATTCGCATCTGTATGAGATAAAAAACAAGGCTTTCTATAGAAATATGCAATGCTCCAATGTAATTATACCCTCTGCTTCATCTTCACCCTCAACTCCTTTGTCGGTCGGAAAGCCCCCCAGCTGGTCTTGTGCCCTGGAACTGAAAGGAATTGACCATTTGTCGGCTCAATCTCCCACAAGGCTACAATGCCAGCAGTGAATGTTAAGATAGCTCTCTCGGCGAAGCCATTGTTCGTCGATCCATACAGCCCGTCCGCAAACGGAGCAAGGATACTTGGATCAGCTCGTTGTGCTCCCGTTGCAGGATCGGTCACAAGGAATCGTAGGGGATCATACTGCTCCGGGTTTGAGAAGTATCGAGCATCATGGTGATAGGCGCCATGGGGCAAGATAATATTTTCCCCCTTTGCAATCTTGTATGTACGGGGATTCGTCAGACCGTAGGCGGCTTCTTCTGCCGACTCGGAAAGTGTCACATTGGATGCCAGCTTCCTGACTGAGATTCCTGCTGAATGCAGGCGCACAGTCTCATAATAACACGATTTGAACAGCGGGCAAGACGTGAGAACTCGATCGATATCAAGAGAAAGCCGAGCAGGTTCATCGAAGGGGAAACCAGTCTCCTGGCGACTTAGTCTAGAAGCCACCGCATACGAGGCTATCTCCTTGCGAACTTGACCGAGAAGGGTAGGATCGGCAAAGAGATGGGTGACTGTCCAAAAAGTGATCTTGGTTGTGTACTCAATCAACTCGTAATATAGAGACAAGTGCCCGGCAGCACTGGCACCGTGAGATAGCCCTAATTTGCGGAAAGTACGCATCCGATCCTTGACTAGTTCAGAGACATCGTCGAGATCACGAAATTCAATTCCCGGGTCAATCCCATCATCCCAAGCAGTGAACGCTCGGTGAAAGACTGACATGATATGACGAAGTCGACCACTCGCCGCATGCCCTGCTGAAGCCGCGGGATGCGGGGCCCAGCGAGCAATACCGGCAAATAGTGTCACGAAGCACTGGTCAAGTCTTCCAAGATCCTCTGAAAGATTGGGAAAGTTATCCACAAACGCTTCACCCATCAGGAAGGTAGTCATGATGTGGCCAATAAAGTTGCTCGTGAGGGCAAACAAATTGGCCTCGCAAACCGTTTGGTCGTTTTCATCGGGCACCTCCACTCCACTGATTCCGCGCTCCCAAGAGTTTTGGTCAACAAGGCTGCGACAAAAGCTTACCAGATTTGGCATGTCGCGTCGCACCAAGCGGATGATAGCAGATGACGCTTCGGCAATGAAGGATTCGTCGCTAAGAATGGTAGCAGCGTTGTCGCTGATCCCTTGGTTACGCTCCAACCCAAGATTGTGGATGAGACTGCGATCACCAAAGACGTTCTGTAGAGCCTGATCAAGCATCTGATTGTTCGGGGGAACAGCTTTGGTAGAAAAAACAGTTTTCATCATAGATGGGGAAACCACAGCATTGTATTTCACACCACGGAGGTAGATGCCAAAGACAGGCTCATTCATAGATTCTCTATAGGCTTATTAGCCACGGGGTAGAATAGTAGAGTAACAGACGACAAACCGCGTTCTTGTGAAGAAAGTGACATGATTCCATAGGAATGCAGGGCCATGTCCGATCCAGGGAAACCAGTAAGGTGCCAGCCGTACTGTTTGTGATTTGGTAGGGTCTTGCTCACGGGGTCGACTTTGAAACCCTGAGATAACCCGGGTGATGATACATACAAAAACCACAAGGGCAAAAAAGTTTGACCAACTTATATTGAAAAACAGACCACGGGCAGTCTGTATAAGACCTGACGAGGTGTCGTACCTCTCCATGGTGGGTGCGAATCAGTATGAATTGCCCCAAACAAATGCCATGCAAGATGACACGGGTATTACAGCGTCAGCACCCGTACAGGGGCTTGGGGTATATAGAAGGACAGAAAAGAAGATCCCAATGTGAAAAAAACCCCAGGTATTCCCGGTCCAATATGCATTGAGCCAGGAGGGCGAAGGGACACGGTGAACCGAGGAGATCCATCCACTTGAGCAGGATCCATCTTGCTTACTAAGCCCGAGTCTGGTCGGGTCCAACGGATCGGTGTCGAAGTAGAAGTCTTCTCGATTGGAAATGGTTGGTTTTCAACATTTTGCCAATCAATGTATATTATGATGTCGAGATAACTGGTGGGAAATTCTCATGCGAATATCAATATGGAGGGTCGGGGTGGCAGTTGATGTAACGACTTGGTTCACGTCTATTATCTATGTTGCCCCTGGGATGGCTGGAACAATTTCAATAGTGGAGTGAAATTGGAATAAGATTGATATACAGTAGCTAAATCCTCAGTTCTCTTTCTGCAAGGCCTTGGAAAGGGTGGCACTCTCGCCCTCATACTTGAGGATCTTCGATTGCGATCCGTGAATTTTGCGCAGAAGCCATTCAATCCGTGACGTGAGCTCCCATGGATATTTGGGCAGCGAGCCGAGGACCTGCAGCTCTTCCTCATATTTTGTGATACTTGTATTTTCGTTGCCGATAAGTTGTGAGAGGACCAACAGATCAAGGCGGCCTTGCAAGGTCTTGTTCTCAACCAGACGTTGGAAAGCAGCACGATACACAGGTTTGCCTGGCTTGATGTATCGTGGGAATCCTTTGTCAGTCCCGACAGAAATGAGCTCTGCTTGCTCCAGAGCCCGAAGAGTTGCCTCCCCGTTGTCTTTGAACAAATCTCCAAGGAGGACTTTGTTGTACAATAGGGTGCCCTCCTTGGAGTGGGCTATGGACTTGATTAGATGCCATGCCTGTTCACGGGTCCATTGAGGGGCCGTTGAATCTGTCCCGATAATGAATATCTTCAGAATTTCCGACGCCGACTGCTCAACGATACGATTCACGGCAGCTATACACATGTTAATACTATTCTCGAGGTAGATTCAAAGATACAACTTGCCTTCCGGAGTTTCACCAGCTTCGATCCGATGAGCCATGAACTCCAAGTCAGTGACCCGACCACCCAGCACCTTGATACAGCCATCCAAGCCACGAAGCGTTTCTTTGTACCTTGCGCTCTGTTCATTTTCAGAACCTCCTGTCTCTACATCCAGATGGCTCAATACGAAACGGCGACCAACCTCGAGCGAGCAATCACCCAGGGCAATGGTGCGGAAGACTTGATTGGGCATGGCCTTACTCAACGGTTTCGCAAAAGAGGAATCGGTCGTCAAGAAGACAACATGGGCAATGTTTGCTGAGGTAAGACCGGCTGCCCACTCAGTAAGCTTGTCAAGTACGACACTGTCGTCCACATCGTAGACAAAATTTTCAATTACCACAACAGGTCTGTTTTCGGGATGTGCCTCCAAATATTCATCTTCAGACATATTGAAATCTTTGTCTTCCTTTCGCCTACCTTCCAAAGCGACTCGCTTCATGGCGACACCGGCATTCTGCCATATCTTGCTCAGCTGTGCATCTAGCGTCTCGGAAAATCCAGCTTTGGTGCCAATAATGCCTTGTGCAGCAAGATCGATAAAGCTGCTGATGCTGTTCATCCAAGAGAATATCGGTCTGTAGCCAACCTGAGCGGCTGCTCGCGAGATCTTGGCCGTGTCGCCCCGAGCATCTTGGATTTGCTTGCAGTCAATTATGACCTTATATTTGTGCTCTTTTAGCGATTGCTCCAAAACTAACTCGCGTTTTCCTGAGCCTCGAGGTCCATAAACAACAATGAAAGTTTCCGCAGTCTCCGTCAACCAGGCTCGCAGTTGCGCAATGTCGCTTTGTCGGTCTTCCCAGATAGCCGCCAGACCTCGCGGATCTGACTTTCGCTTCCCAAAAGAGAACATGTTCGCTTTGCTGGCCTGTTTGCGAACCCAGTGCAGCACCGGATTCTCTTCACTCTGGAAAGACGATTTGATTTTTAATGTGATGAAAAACGTGCGTATTGGATCGAAAACGATAACTGTGATCGTAGCTATCAATGCTGCTATAGCGGGAATGACCAGTCTTGGATGGTTCAGAATCCAATCTTTGATCATAAACAACTTAATCCTGCGTTCATAATTGATCTTGAACCTTGTACCGGACTTGCCACCTCCTGCTTCTTCTGAAACAATAAATCCGTGCATACAGTTTCTTGCCATGACAGCGTACCGAGGGCGCTCGAACCGCAGAACTGCATATCGTGGTTCAATCTTCGAATCCGAGGGCTGTGTTTGAATATCCATAATTTTGCCGTAAGGTCTGAACAGCGAGTACAGGGACTCTTGAGTCAATTCGGCCGCTGAGGTATCTGGAGATGTTGACAGGAATTCCACCTTTAAGGTCTGGCTTGGAATTCGATAGAGGTCTTCGATCCACGGTGTTCCGCGAACAAGGTCCGCATCAACTTTCAGGATCGGATTGAACCAGGGCTTGATAGGATTGTTTTTCAATTGGTCCTTAATTGCATCACGAATACGTTCCTCGCTCATGTCTGACTTGAGGGCATATTTCACAAATGCACCACCCTCTTTATACCTTGTGACGACATCTTTGATCTCCAGATCCAATTCTTTGGGCAAGACTCGGTGAACTATGCGAGTTGGATCAGCGGCCGCTATTTCGGGTTTGTTGACTCGTGCCAAAATCCCCTCGAGAGGTTGAATATGGCTGAGCGGTCCCCGCAGCAGCCATTGTAAGCGGTGCGGGAAAATATCTAGAGCTAGTTAGTGGATGAGCATAGCTTGCAATAGCCCCACGCTCACTGTTGATGTAGATAATCCCTTCATTTCTCCCTACTGGAATATGTCCCAGCTTGATAGAAGATGTGCATCGTATTGCCGAGCGTCCCCAAAGTGGAGGTCTCCACCCGCGGTACGCATTGGCGCTGATATGAGAGCGTGTCGGAGACCAAACGGCCAACGGGGCTTTTGATGAGGGTGCCGGTCTCATACTGGTTACAGGGGCACTTCACAAAGAGAGAACTCAAAAAGCGGAAGGGAGATCAACTTGGTTAAATCAATCGAGCCAGATTAATGACGTCGTGCCATGGTGATCACCGGTTATCCGAGTCACATGACATCTTCATTGCCGCGAAAAAGAGAACCTCGCGATGTCAACATGTTCCAACAAATTAACCAATCAACCCCTCGCACAAAACACAATGGGCTGGCTGTGGGGCTCAAGTACTAAGGACATCCCTGGAGATGTTCCGTCCACAATTCCTGCGGAGCCGGCACAGCAGAATGCACCACCGAAGACCTTGACCCCCGATGAACAAGCCGACTTGGAATTCAACCAAATCCTGGCCGATCTCAGAGCTGAAAATGCGTCTCTTTCAAAAAGAACAGGGCTCACCCCCGATGGCAATGTATTGCCGGAATCCGAAACACCTTCATCACCCATCTCTCCCGAATCTCTTTACCAAGATACCATGTCCTGCCGCAATGCCTTCGACTACGCCTTCTTCTGCCAGTCTTTCGGGGGGCAATTTGTGAATGTTTATCGATATGGAGAACTTCGATCATGCAGCGATCATTGGGATAATCTATGGCTGTGCATGAAGACACGCACTTGGCCCGAAGATCTGCGCAAAAAGGCGATCCGAGATCACAACCGGAAGAAGTCGATCAAGTACAAAACAGGCCCCAGCAGCGAGGATGTCTGGGATGTTCGACTGGAACCAGCCAAAGAGTCATTCAAAGGGGACTTTGCTGCACTATGGCGGGAAATAAAGGCCGAAGAGGAAGCAGCGAAGCAACAACAGGTCTCATGATGTTGCTTGGGTCTCTGTTCTCTTTATGTTTTGATATGTAGATATCCACCTTCTTGTTTCATTTACTCATGTATAATAGGATTCTCTCCGTTTCCCCTGTGTCTGGTCGTTTGCTCGATGATCATGTGGAGGACCTCGCATTCTCGCATATAGCACTCTAGAATTTATTAGTGATGTGTTGTCGTCTTGCTCTGCCTTGCTAAATTTCTACGTCTGTGTCCTAGTGGGTTAGATCCAGTTCATAAGATTTGTTGAATTTCGCTGCGCCAATTCGCAGGTAGGTATACAAGTTATTGATTATACTACCAATTCGAAACAAAGGATATCATGCACCTAGAGTTGCTCAAGAATTGCTTCAAAGTCCGAGAATGAAGGTCGGGATATTTTGTACCTAGGTAGTTCTTTAACAATGTCAAAAACCGGCAGACAGAAGAGACACGGATTGCAATAACAATGAAGAGTCGGGACCCAACCCGACTAGAATCAATGTTATTTTTATGGTATTGAGTACAGAACAAGCTGGGAAGAGATGGATAGCTGGTGCGTATATCAAAGCTAGACTGCGAGATGAGCCTCTGAGACATACTACATATAGTCGTAAGCAATTCGACAAGTTAGCGTACAGTATTCCGATCACACGAAAGGGATATTAGGCAATTCTCTAGTTGCCCAATTCCTTTTTCTCCTATACTGCCTAACCTGTCTCCTCCACGGATTCGAGCTTGGAAGTATTATGCCTCCTTAGTTTGCCTTCAATCTCCGCTATCCTAGCATTAACCGAATTGTTTGTTCTCGTGCTACGATTGGAGCTGGTCACACTAGCTCCACACGAGTAGCTGCCGTTTTTCAATGCCGTTGTCTCAGTCTTTGAGATGGTATCGAAATCCAATTTCTCGCGGGACTTCTTTACCTTTGAGCAAGCGGGGTGATCAGCAGAGAGCTTAGCCATGGCGGCAGATATCTCAGCCACAGTAGGATCTCGCTTGTGCTCAAGAGCTGAAGTCGAATGATCAACCGGATTCTGGCGGAGGGAGATGGGAAATTTGACACGACTCGGAGGCCTTGTGTTGCTCCTTGTGTTGCTCCTTGTGTTGTTTCTCGTGTTGTTTCTCGTGCTGTCCCTCGTGCTGTCCCTCGTGCTGTCCATTGTGCTGTCCATTGTGCAGGCTCTTGTTCGGAGGCTATGTTCAACACTTGTACCGCGCGCCGATATTCGACCGTTGTTGAAGCGGCGAATAGAACGTCGCTCGCCATCGATTGCGCGATCAGTGATGAAGCCATTAGGATTGACTTCGCTCGCGGCATCAGTTGTCTGGTTCGACTCATTTGCCATGCTTGCGATAAATAAAATCCGTGGGTCTGGGAAATTGGCAATTTGTATTGATTAGATCGATTGAACTAGATGGCTTCGATTAGATGAATTGGGTGAATGGAATTAGTCCGAAAAGCAAGGGATATGAGAATGGTTATGTAGTTCAGCTATCAAAGCCGGTCGTGTCATGTAGGTCTAACAAGGACCAGCAACCAAAAAATAGTCGCATAAAGATATTGTTCATTCTTCACGGTTTACTTGTCGCTTCATACAAAGGTAGATTTCTTCAAAGAAAACGGCGAAGGACTCGAATTAATTGACAGGCTTCAAATATGAATGGAAAAATGTCAGATTTGCAGAAAGGCTATATACAGTGGAAAAAGAGAGATCAGCGAATGGCAGACGCTCTAAACACCTCACAAACCAGAGGGGGGGAAGTCAGAAGAAGCCGCTGAGGCAAAAAAGCATAAGACGAAAATCGAGAATGAAAGAATCCAAGGAAAATCAACGGAGCGCAGTACTGGGATCTTTTAAGTCACGCAAAGAACCCTGCAAGCTCATGGTATCCGGTCTAAATCAGAGGTCACTGACATGTTCCATTTGATGATCCTTTTCGCATCATTATGTAATTTTGATCGTGGTAATGGCCGTCACAGTCGTAAAAGTTTCCCGCATAGTCGCCAGATTAAACAGCAACCTCAGTGGGCTGAGGAACGGAGTCGATGGCAGGACGACGGACAATACCGCCGGTGACTGGGAGCTGAGAGCTGGTTCCGATGAGGAAAGCATCCACCTCGCGAGCACATTGGCGACCTTCGTTGATACCCCTGGGACGAGATCAGTAAACACATTCTCAAGTGGTGGTCAAACCCGGATACAAACTTACCAGACAATCAAGGACTGTCCACGGCGGCAATCACCTGCCGCATAAACACCGGGAAGGTTGGTCGAATAGTGACCAGGAGGAGTCTTAACGTTCTTGCGAGGGTCACGGTCAATTTCATCTCCAAGGAGACGATCTTCAGGGCCCAAAAATCCCATGGAGAGAAGGACAAGGTCAGCAGGGAAGAACTGCTCGCTACCCTCAACGGTCTTCATATCCCAACCACCAGTAGCGCTTTTGGTCCACTCAACACGGACGGTGTTGATACCCTTGACGTGATTGTTGCCATCGTCGACAAACTCGGTCGACATAACACAGTACTCACGTGGGTCCTTGCCCATGTGCGTCTTCACTTCAGTGTGACCATAGTCGACACGGTAGATACGGGGCCACTGGGGCCAGGGGTTATCACGAGCCCGTTCTGGAGGAGGCTGGGGCAATAACTCAAAGTTGGTTACTGACTTGGCACCGTGGCGGACTGAGGTACCGATACAATCATTGCCAGTATCACCACCACCAATGACGACAACGTGCTTGTCTTTAGCAGAAATATACTCACCATCTGACAAACCAGAGTCAAGGAGGGACTTCGTGTTCTTGTGCAAGAACTGCATGGCGAAGTGCACGCCATCCAATTCACGACCGGCGACCTTGAGGTCACGCGCGACAGTTGCACCGGTGGCAATGATGACAGCATCGTTAGTGGTACGGAGAGACTGCAGCGATACCTCGCAATCGGGGCCAACAGAAGTGCCAGCAATAAATTTTATACCTTCGGCGGCCATTAGGTCGATACGGCGCTGCACAACCTTTTTGTCAAGCTTCATGTTGGGAATACCGTACATGAGGAGACCGCCCATTCGGTCGGCACGCTCGTAAACAGTAACGCTGTGGCCAGCACGGTTAAGCTGATCAGCAGCAGCCAGGCCAGCAGGCCCGGATCCAATGATAGCAATACTCTTGCCGGACCGGGTCTTGGGCGGACGGGGAACCATCCAGCCCATCTCAAATCCACGGTCAATGATCGCGCACTCGATGGACTTGATACCAACGGGGTCTTCGTTGATGCCTAACACACAGGATCCCTCGCAAGGTGCAGGACAGACACGACCAGTGAATTCGGGGAAGTTATTGGTCATGAGGAGACGGTTCAAAGCGTCCTGCCACTGGTTTTGGAAGACCAACTCATTCCATTTAGGAATGATGTTGGAGATGGGGCAACCAGTGTCGGATTGGCAAAAAGGCACGCCACAGTCCATGCAACGAGCAGACTGGTATTTGAGCTCGTCCTCGCTGAGGCGGTTAGATATCTCGCCCCAGTCACGGGTACGGGTTGTTGCGTTGCGATACTTCTCACTACGGCGACTGTATTTCATGAAACCTCTGGTTTTGTCCAAAATCAACGCGGACCGCTTCTTCTCGGTCTTGGAATCACTAATACTGTCTTCGATGTCCAGCAGATCAGTCTTCTTGGAGTCGTCGGCTTTGACCTTCTCGGCTTTAACAGGGGCGCTAGGAAGCTGAGGAAGAGTGAACTCAGCCTTCTTCGCGGTCTCAGCCTTAGCAGCTTCTTCCTCCATGACACGCTTGTAGTCAGTTGGTAGAACCTTGACAAAGTGGGGAAGAGCACGAGTAAAGTCAAGCAAGATACGAGCAGCCAACTCGGAGCCTGTATAATGGTGGTGATCTTCAACCAAGCCACGAACAAAGGCAATCTCCGAGGGATCCTCAATACTTGAGACTTCAACCATCTCCAAGTTGACCTTGGAATGGAAGTCTTGGTTCTTATCCAGAACATATGCAATGCCACCAGACATACCAGCAGCGAAGTTGCGGCCAGTAGGTCCAAGGTTGAGTACACGACCGCCAGTCATATATTCACATCCGTGGTCTCCAACACCCTCAACAACGACAGTGGCGCCAGAGTTACGGACGGCAAAGCGCTCTGCAGCCATACCACGGAAGTAGCAAGTTCCGCGGGTGGCGCCGTAGAGACAGGTGTTGCCAACGATGACGTTCTCTTCGGCCTTGAAAGCGGCTCCCCGCGGGGGTAGACAATGAGACGGCCACCAGACAGACCTTTGCCGACATAGTCGTTGGCGTCGCCTTCAAGTTCAAGAGTCACACCAGGGGCGAGGTAGGCACCAAAAGATTGACCCGCAGAGCCCTTGATGTTTGCGTGAATGGTGTCCTGCGGAAGACCAGCTTCCCCATAACGTCTGCTGATTTGGTATGAGAGGGTTGCACCCAGAGCGCGGTCGGTGTTTACGATGTCACACTCAATTCGACAGGGAAGGCCCTTCTCAAGAGCGAGCTCCGATTCAGCAATCAACTTGTTGTCCAAGCGGGTATGAAGGCGATGGTCCTGCTTGCGAACATTGTAGGTAGCAACTCCAGGGCGGAGTGAGTGAGCAGGAGTCAAGATGAGCGACAGGTCAATGCGCTCCTGCTTGACATTGCGAATATCATCCCGGACCTTGAGCAGTTCAGCACGACCGACCATCTCGTTCACAGAGCGAACGCCCAGTTTGGCCATGATAGCACGCATCTCGTTGGCGACATAGTAGAAGAAGTTGATGACATGCTCCGGGGTACCCTTGAATTTCTTTCTCAGTTCAGGGTCTTGAGTGGCGATACCAACAGGGCAAGTGTTCAGATGACATTTCTAGGTGCAATTCATGATTAGTAGATGTCTTGTTAGACAGAATAATGAGATAAAGATAAAGAAGAAGAAAGAAGGACAAAAGATCAGAGATAAAACAGATGTTGCATGTACTCACCCTCATCATTATACATCCCAAGGCGATCAAAGGGGTTGTGGCAAAGCCATATTCTTCGGCTCCAAGCAGACATGCAATGGCGAGATCACGACCAGTGCGAATTTGACCATCAGTCTGAACCACAACACGACCACGAAGATCATTCAAGACAAGAGTTTGATGGGTCTCTGCAAGTCCCAGTTCCCAAGGAAGACCAGCATATTTGATACCAGTCCAGCGTGAGGCACCGGTACCACCGTCATGACCAGAGATTAAGATATGATCAGCCTTGGCTTTAGCCACACCAGATGCAACGATTCCAACGCCAACCTCGGACACGAGCTTAACAGAGACACGAGCTCGGGGATTAGAGCATTTGAGATCATAGATGAGTTGTTTCAGGTCTTCAATGGAGTAAATGTCGTGGTGCGGGGGTGGAGAGATAAGACCGACACCCGGCGTCGAGAACCGAGTGCGAGCAATGGGGCCGACGACCTTGTGGCCGGGTAATTCACCACCCTCTCCTGGCTTGGCACCCTGAGCCATCTTGATCTGCAGCTCATCAGCGTCAGCCAGATAGTTTGATGTAACACCGAAGCGACCAGAGGCAATCTGCTTGATGGATGACCGCATTGTGTCTCCGTTCTCCATTCTCTTGCTGCGCTCGGCATCTTCACCACCCTCACCAGTGTTGGACTTGCCGCCCAGGCGGTTCATGGCAATGGCCAGTGTAGAATGGGATTCCATGGAGATAGATCCATAGGACATGGCACCGGTCACAAAACGACGAACAATTTCGGTCCAAGGCTCGACCTGGTCAATAGGGATAGGAGTCCGCTGGTCGAAATCGAAGTCAAGCATCCCTCGTAGTGTGCAGTTTTTGATCTGCTCGTGGGCAGACTTAGCATAGGCCTCGTAAGACTTGTCATTCTTGGTGCGAACGGCATCTTGCACATTGGCAATGCTAGTTGGATCGTTGATATGAGCTTCGCCTCCATCACGCCAGTGATATTCGCCGGATTCGGGTAGACCAGGAACTTCGACAATTGGACGCGAAGGATAACCGCGCTCATGGAAGGCGAAAGCATCCTGGGCAATCAAATCAAACGTGATACCACGGATACGACTAGCGGTGCCAGAGAAGCAGCGGTCGATAACACTGTCATCAATACCAAGGGCTTCAAAAATCTGTGCCCCCTTGTAGGACTGGAGAGTAGAGATACCCATTTTACTCATGACCTTGAGGATACCACCATCACAAGACGACTTGTAGTTCTGGATAACCTTCTCATCGGGGATATCTTTGCGGATCAACTTTTCCCGATTCATCTTGAGGATACATTCCAGGGCCAGGTATGGATTGATGGCATCGGCACCATATCCCAGCAAAACACAGTGGTGGTGAACCTCACGAGCCTCAGCGGTCTCGACTGCCAAGGCGGCAAGCGATCTCCACTTGTTACGGACGAGATGGTGATGCACTAGACCGGTAGCCAACAAGGCAGAGACTGGAACACGGTCGGCTGATGTAGCACGATCGGAGAGAATGATGACCTTGTCGCCATTCTGAATGGCTTCAGTGGCATCATCACAGATGCAATCAAGTGCTTCAATGTAGCCAGCAGTGCCTTTCCGCTTTTCGAATGTGATATCGATAATACGCACGGTCCAATCCTTGTGGGCCAGGTTGACATTCTTCAAAGCATTGAACTCGGGAATACTCAAGATTGGGGAAGGCAAAAGCAGGCGATGACATTGTGTAGGATCCATTTCCAGCAGGTTTCCCTGGGGGCCGACGTAACATTCGAGGGACATGACAACAGCCTCTCTAATAGGATCAATAGGAGGATTGGTGACCTGGGCAAAGAGCTGGCGAAAGTACTCATACAGCAGACGGGGCTGTTGAGCGATACAAGCAAGAGGGGCATCATTGCCCATCGAGCCCAAAGCCTCCTTGGAGTCAGCGGCCATAGGACCAAGAATCAAGCTAACCTGTTCAAAAGAGTACCCGAACACTCGGAGGCGAGGATCATTTTGAATTGTATTGTTGTCCAAAGCAAAAGATAGGTCAACATTTGAGTCAAGTAGCGTCTTGTTAATAGCAGGAAGCTTGAGAAGCTCCTTGTCCAGCCAACCGGCGAAGTCTTGGCGGCGAGCAACTGTCTGCTTGAGCTCAGCATCGTCAATGATGCGCCCAGCCACGGTGTCAACCAACAGCATCTTCCCAGGCTGTAGGCGACCCTTTTGAATAACTCTCTCGGGGTCGATATCGATAGCACCGACCTCGGAGGCACAGACTATACGGTCATCGTCCATGACATAGAAACGACAAGGACGCAGACCGTTCCGATCAAGATTAGCACCGCAGTAGCGTCCATCGGAGAAAGTGAATAGCGCCGGTCCATCCCATGGTTCCATCTGACAGGCAGCCCACTCATAAAAAGCGGACTTGGCTGGATCCATTGCTGGGTTATCCTGCCAGGCCTCCGGAATCATAATCATTACTGCCTCGGGAAGAGATAGGACTCCGTTGATCATCAGTAGTTCAAGTACGTTATCAAAGGCAGCCGAGTCAGAACCACCATCCTCAACAATGGGATAAAGCTGATCAAGCTCATCGCCAAAGACCTCGGACCGCAGAACACCCTCTCGTGCGCGCATCCAGTTTTTGTTTCCTCGCAGGGTATTAATTTCACCGTTGTGTGCAGCCCACCGTAAGGGTTGGGCACGGTCCCAGGACGGAAATGTGTTGGTAGAGAACCGAGAATGCACCAGGGCAAAGTGGCCCTCATAGTCCACGTTCACCAAATCGTGATAGTAGGTGTACACCTGAACGGGGGAGAGTTGACCCTTATACACGATATTTCGGTTACTGAGAGAGCATAGATAGAACCAATTTCCGAGGCCAATGACATGGGTTGATCGCTTTCGTAGAACATACAACTGAAGCTCGAAGGTTCTCGCGTCGAATTTGTCAGTGTCAGTGATCTCCGGCTCGTTGCCTTCGCCGTATGCCGATTTCAACACCACAAATGGCTGCATAATAATAGGTTCCCGGGACAGAGCAGCGGGGCCGAGAATGGTCGAATCTCGTGGTACCTCGCGCCATCCAAGAACGCGCAGGCCCAGGGTTGTGGCCAATTCCTCAAAGCTCGTTATAGACTGCTTGAGTGCCTCCTCATCGGGCTTAAAGAACAGGTTGCCGACCGCATATTGACCCAATGGGGGGAGATCCACGCCCACCTCGCGGGCGAAGTTCTTAATGAAGAACTTGTGGGGAATGCTGGTCATCACCCCAGCACCGTCACCGTCCCGTGCGTCGGAGCCAACGGCTCCTCGGTGGGTCATATTGCATAGAAGATTGCGAGCTATTCCATTTGCCAGTCAGCTTCCTCTATCTCTTCTGATATTGAACCACAAAGCCGCCATCTGGCACTCACCATCGCTCACAATCTTATGGCTTGGTTTACCCTTGATGTGACTAATTCATCAGTTAGGATTTGACGGGTCCCTCAATCTCCAGTTAATCCAATTATGAGAGCTCACTCACGCTGCAAAGCCTACACCGCAGGCATCCTTCTCATATTCAGGGTCATACAGACCTTGCCGCTCCGGCAGAGTATTGGCCCAGCCATATCCCTGTTTGGGTTGGTATTGAGAATACTCCTGGGTCTGTTCTTCACTTAGATCTTTGCCATAGAGCTCCTCCAAGTTAAGACCCATTCTTCCGCCGGGAGCCGACAGAGAATGGAATGTTAACCGAGGGTTGATTGTCTTCAGGAAGTCCCCACTGATTTGGGAGTTGGCAGTGATGTCGTCACAGGTCGCAGCGTGAGCAGGGTAAGAGTAAAGGTGTCAATGGTCACCCGACTTCTGCAACAGAGTTGAAAAATGGAGAGGCAAAGGTGAAAAGAGAAATAAGAAACAGAATAAAAGGAGGGGAGGAAGGAAGATGGGTGATTACGGCGGGACAGCAGGTCCGGGGAATTGCAAGCCCCGATGTACCCAAAAGGGGAAAAATACAATGGTGGGGAGTCTACCGTGGCAAATTGCTTTGAGAGTGCAAGCAGCCAAGAGGATTTCACAGCAAGGGGAGTTTTCCTTTGATTGGAGGTAAAAAGAAACGAGACAGGATCTCTATTAAAATAAAGAAATAGGGGAAAGGGAAAAAAAAGGAAATACCACCAACACCACCTAGAGCTTTGGACACACTGTGAACATTCGAACAATTCAAACAATTCGAAAGGTCACGCCGGAAACAGTCAACAGATGGACATGAGATGAAAGTTCCCCCGGAGTAATGATAATCATTATGATTACGGAGTGCAAATCATTGCAAGATAAGCATCCCCCGGCCAATCAGAGGCCACCCTTTACGACCTTCTGCGCCAAGGTTAGCTTTGCGACTACGTCAAGATCTTGGGTATGTTATACCATGTACCGAGGTACCTATGGGTCTATGTATAGGTAGGCGATGTGGCATGTATAGATACGTGTATACGTCTTGTATGGATTTCTTGGATCTAGATGTATTTCACTTCCTTTTGCCCTCTTTTTTTGGTTTCCTCATACGATGGGCCTCATAGGCCCTACGAAGTACCCACTGGACAGTCTATACTTATCCTCGGACAGAACGAAAGGCAATCCTCACATGTTGGAGAACCAAGTAAGTGGGCGCACTTCCTAGTGGGGCAAGATGCAGTGCTTATTCCATTTGGTTTCAAGCCGCTGGTTTGCATCCAGTCTGGTACATACCTTGCAGGGGTAGGGGGGGCGAAAGTGGGAGAACAAAGTACTGGAGACACCAAAAGTACCTGGGTGGAATAAAAGCCCTAATAATTTCAGCAAGGGTACTCCGTACATGTAGACGGATACATGTACCTCCAAGTACAGTGACTGGACATAAGTATTTGCACCCCCATCGGCCCCACACCATTCACCGCCTACACCGCCTTCTTGACACGGATAGTGTTTATGAGTAGGGCGCCCTCAAACCGTAGATAAAACTGCTTTTTCGAGATCGATAGCCCAGATTATCATCTTTTTACCTCCTGGCACCATTCCCTGCATTGATATCTGGTTATTAGAGACAATCATGATATATGCGATTGTTTTTATGCCGGCAGGATATTATGTAATACTACAGGTGTGGGGCGGGGGTGCAAATACTTATGTCTACTGACTGTAGATACGAGTACGGAGAATCTCGGTACATGTATTTTTATTGAAAAAGAAAGAAAACGAGCATGTGCGTATTAATTGCCTATGAAACGTGTACAGGAAGAACGGGGGAAAGAACGGAAAAGAAAAAGGAAAAGAAAAGCACAAAGAAAAAGCATCCCGATATTCCGTGCTCGTCTTAAATGGTGACATCCGACAACGGCCAAGTCCCCCTGTCCTTCCGGGATCTTCCTCTCCCTCTATCAGTTCTCCATTGGCTCTGTAGGTGTCAATAGACATGATCCCCGATTTCGGGCTAGCCTAGCATTCTTGAACTGTTTACGGATTGGCCCCAACCATTTCCCCCTCATTCTCTACAGTCATCCAAGCTGCTTATCGCAGTCCTGTTGAAGTATCACCACACCCAGAACCAGAACATTGGGAAATCACCTCCACTCTCAATTGAATAACAAAGTCATCTGAATACTTGGGTAGTCATAGACTTGCATGTCTCTCCCGTCCTTTATCTTCCTAGTACCTATTCTGACGACCTCCAGGGCTTACTCCGTTTAATGTACCATGTCCACACGGATACGGCGAGGACGGGATTAAAACTTTGGCGAAAGTGATCCGCCACGACAGGTGAAGAATCAGTAGATAAGCCAGATGATGCTAATGAGAATACATAACAATGTCTTGGTTTTCTGCACTTGAAGGATTCCTTGCCCTTTTTTTTTTTTTGCCGAGCTGTCTAGTTGTACACAAGTGGCATCACCTCGTGCCATCATTATTTTTTCCTTCTTCTTCTTCTTCTTCTTCTTCTTCAGGTACGGAGTACGGAGATGTATATCACGATCGGATGGAATAGGCAGCGTTTTTCCATGCATCGTTCAACCTCCCTACGGAGTACTCTGTACTCCGTAGTTACTGGTGGACACTTCACATACATCACACCTAAAGTTCCAAGGTTGCCCCATATGTATAATATACAGATGGTTACCGTATTGTCTTTCAGATTTACGACCAAGGTGGATATCACATGATCCCCGCCTTTCCTAGGCCAATCAAAGGCAAAATGAAAATAATAAACGGAGTACCTACAACATAGGTACCTACACTGCCAGGACAGCTCGGGCGAGAGTCTCCACTACCCCACTGTCTGCACTAGTAAAATGTTTCATGCTGATACAAAGGTTCTTATATGAACTCACTGGGATAAGACTGCGCTGGTATTGGTATTACGATAAGGCTAGTCCTTAAATAGGCATGGTGTAGCCAAGGCGCTAGTGGCGTTCTCGCCCGAGCTGTCCTGGCAGTGTAGACATCAAACGTCATGAGTTTGGGGAAAGCTCTAATGGTATCCACCCGACTTTTTCCGAGTATCTCACAAGATATATCACATACGTGTATTCTCTTCCCACGTTGTCGACTTTACCTAGGTAGGTTCACCGGCTAGCGGAGCGAGGTACTTTCAACCTCGGGTGGGTTCGGAAACTCAGCGTCGCGGTCAAACTACCGGTGAAGCCCTGCTCAATCTCGGAGGCATTAGATCTCTGGGTCCTGGTCGGTGGGCAATCAGCTGAGGTAGGATGTATGTCCGTTCCAATACCGGGCATATCTGACTGACTAGGTAGCCCCTTTTCTACATCTTTCCTCGGTGCATTGTCCTAGGCTTGTCCAGCATCCATACACATCATATTACCCTATGAAAAACCAGAGCCTCCAAAAATGTACACATTACTCAACGTACAATAGGTAGGTAAACCAACAGGTAAGACTAGAGCTGATGTATTACATGCTGGATCATGAAAGCCCTGGAGGTTTCCAATAACGACTCTTGGTAGATTTGTCACGAAGTCAACATCTGTTTCGAAATAACAGCTTCTCGAGAAGCACAAACTGAGCATTGAATGTCATAGACTGCATACATATGAGTAATAACCCTGGGGGTTGAATGTTACTAACGACCGCGCTAGGGATAAGGTTGGCAATTTCAATTCGCACACAGGAGGCAGTATTAAAGTATTTGAAGCCCGAGCCAACCAATACATGTCATTTTCGTATATATAATATCCAGAATACCTATAAACTAAGTACAAATGTGGACTGGAGTAAATAGAAGCATCGGATAGGCTTGATGGGCTCCCCGCATCTATGAGCAGCCGAGCTTCTGATTGGCTGCGAAGCTCCCGCCGCTTTTTCTCTGCGCGCCTGCCCGTTGACCGCAATGATCGGATCATACGCGAATAGATACCTGGGCATTTCCAATTGCTGCGCCTGTTTGATTATCTAAATTCCAAAGTGCGTTGGATCTTTAAGAGCCTTGGATTTCCACTTCACCTCCTGCCTCGGTCATTAAAGTGCCAAGCACGCCGCCATTAGCTGCAAGGCGTTGTATCTCCAAGTCGCAGGACATCCCCGCAAAGACCCAATATCCAACATCTCGGCCAAGTCATCAGAGGATCTGCAATTTTGAAATCAAGACAACGGTCGTCGTAATGATGCAAACACTTTTGTCCATCACGCCGCGTGACGTAAGTGCTGAGGCCCTGACTGAGGTCCGCTATTGAACTACCTGGGATATTAACAACTCGATAGTCTCATGAACTTTGGTTTGGATCTACCCAATCATATGGCTCATTTCCCGATCAACAAGGCGGCGACAATGCCGCTGCAACCCATCTTGCTCGCCGCAATGCCAACGGCGTGCCCAGTAGCCATCGCGCGTTTATGCCATCTCGATCCTCTGCTACCACAGTCGCCTCCTTAGCTGCAGAAGAACGCTTACTCCGTGCTCGCAAATTAAACATCGCATCGTTTGGATACTCATGGATCAGACCGGCGGGGTGTTCGAAGACAATGCTCGGCATGAAAGAGGAGGAAGCGGAGCGTGAAGAGGCATTGCAGGCGGCTGCTGCTGAGATGGAAGCTGTTGAGGGAGAAGGTATCATGGATGATGATTTGGGTATGCAAAGAGGGGAAGGTGAAGAAGAGGACGAAGGCATGGAGCGCGACCTGGATGACGATATCCCGAACGCCGAGGATGAAGCGTCGGGGCTCGTTGAAGAAGGCGAGGAGGGACTTGAGGAGGATGATATCGGCGATGACGAGGGATACATGGAGCGCGACTTGGATGATGACATCCCTGAAGGGTTCCCTGATGATGACTACGAGGGCTCTGGGCTGTATGATGATGACGAAGAAGACGAAGACGAAGACGAAGACGAAGATTTTGACAATCAGCCTGATCTGGATGCGGACATACCTTCTGCGGATGGTGAAAGCATGATTGAAGGCATGACGCGTGACTTGGATGACGACATTCCCGATGCTGCGGAACATGGGCCGGAGGAAGAAGGGGAATGGCAGCACACGGACAGCGAGGAGGATTTGAGCGATGATGAGGAGGAAGACGAACCCAGTGTCATGCAGGCCAGGTTCGCAGAAAACTTTCGTACCAGCACACCGAACAGTCGCGGTGGGTTGCCTCCCCCTCCGACTCTGCGCCGCGAGCCCGAGACTGAAGCCCAGCGCCGTTTCATCAATCGCTGGAGTGGTGGTGGCGATGCGTTCGATTCCAGTAGCATGTTATACAGCGATGATGACCTGCGCGCCTCCATAACCAGTCATGGCAGTCGACAAAGCGGGTTTGCACGAAGATTTCCTCGGCACATTGGTGGTCCCCGGGATAGCTTGAACTAGAGAGCCCATTCCAAATGCCCTTTTTTATGGCATTTTGTATCAGAACAGAAAGCTAGAGGATCATCTTGGGGTTTTGATGGAGATTTACGATACCTATATGTACTTATGAGATGCTCGATGGGCGAGCTCATCACACTGCCCAGAAACATACATACATAATGTATTGTTGACTGAACTTCCACGATCCCTATAAGTACCTATGTAGGCCTATGGCCAAAGGCCTCTTTCCTCGGGGTGATACCTGTGTATATATAATATTACACACTACCTATGTAGGCTGTGTGTATAATGCATTCGACAGCGAAATCCTCGTCAAGTTATAATGAATTGATCAGGTTTTCCGAGATAACTTAACGAGTAAACACATGGGATTGGAATCTCAGTATATTGGGTAACCAAAGAAACGAGCCCTAGAGCCCTTCCTGGAGTTCACGTCACTCAAATATAATGCCCCGTCCCCCTATGAAAACAAATCGTTCATCGACAACATTGAGCAAATTTCGGGGTTCCTCATATACATAGCTCGAAGGATTCATAACCAGAACGCCTCATAGCGCCCAACCCAAAGTTCGCGTACTGAATATGATAAGATAAATTTTGTGCATGACTCGGTTCATATAAAATCAAGTAAAAGATGAAGTCGCTGAGTTTCGCTTGAAATAAGACGATGGATTAAACGGTGTAAAGACGTACAGTCGAGCAGGACGGGCGGATTCGACATGGTAGTGCGCGAGTGCATATCGTAAAGTGAGAGCGGAGGTACACGATCAGAATATCCAGACGTAGAAGAACAAGAGGAAGACAACGAAGAAGAAACCGAGCCAGACTCGCCAGCCGATGCCGGTGCTTTCAGCCATGCGAAGCATACGGGTCATATTCCCACGGAGTCGGACCCGGGTATTGTCAAAAGAGTCGTTGAGATCGGTTATGTGTGCAGTGTCTCGAATTTCATCGCCAATGGCTAGTGTGATCTAAATACCCTCATGTCAACAGTTTGTCTAAAGAAACGGGCTGCGGCTGTTGCTGGCGCTGGAAGTACGAGACTGGGGCTTCTTACATCCTTCAACATTTTGACCTTGGCACTGATGCCCTCAACTTCAGCGTCATTTTGTGACTCAAGAGACGAGAGAACTGCGTCGGAGTAGTGTCCCCTGTAGCAAAGCTCGTGTCAGCAGCCTAGACACATCATCGGAAGACCCTAGGACAATATCAACGAGCTGACGGGCCACTTAACGCACTTCTTATCGGGCGAGGCTGTTTGATATCTTGCGCCAGCTGCACCGTTGCTCGCTAAACCATTGGATCCTGGGCTGGAGTAGCCACCATACCCGTATCCACCAGGTTGTTGAGCAGGCGACCTGCTGGCTTGGCGGGAGTCGCCACCATATTGATCGAAGAGAGAGGATGAGGCACGGGGATCACGCTGGCGTGGAAATCTGTTTATATCTCCACTGATGAGCTGGCTGAAAGACGGCCGAGAATAAATCGACAAGAGAATGATAGAAGATGGAACTATACCGTGAAGCCATGACAGCTGTGAGATTTAGCTAGGATTCGTGGTGAAGCGAAAGGAAAAGCGTAAGTCTCAGGTGAATGATCTGTTCAGCGGTGTTTTAGTGGCATTGTTCAAGATTCAAATTTCAGCCCATCCATGTATGAGTCCTAGTGTTGGAGATAATAAAAACATCAAGGTGGCCATAGCGTTATCGTTCTCTGAACACGTGATAGTTCAGGTATGTACTGGAAATCAACATGCGGGAGAGTTGTATGGCTCGCGTGGGAATCTGTTTTAGATCCAATACGGTCAACTTGATTCTTTGACTGCGCTAGAGTCAGCTCGGTATGCAACAGTGCCTGACTTCAATTTAGATTGTCTATGGATTTATTGGATCTACAAATTATACCATCATAGCTCCAACGTCGGCCAATCAATACACATGCAGTCGGTGAAGTGAGGGAATATATTGATAATAGTTTGGATAGAGACGCCCAAAGAAATATTCATTGATTCATAGTCATCACCGCATTGCGTAACATGTTATGAGATAAGCGTCGAAGACCCTCGCCTAGTCCGTAGCATCTATCATTGAAGCAATGCCACCGGAATTTTTATATTCATCGAGGCCACTTAGTCGCGCATCTGGTCATCGTCGTTGGTATTTATGTCCTCGCGGCTCTGATATTCCTCATCATCGTCATCGTCATCTTCCATCTCATCGGTGGAGATCTTTGAGTAGTCAATGACCTTGCCGCGTGTGCGGCGGCCACCTTGGATAATGTTGCTTTGGTCGATGGGATCGTTGAGGTTGTCTTGTCCATCGTCCTCCTCATCTGGGAGTGAAAGATGATCAGTATGGTTGCAATTGATAGTGGTCATAGCGCACAGGGTTGTTCAAACATGGGTTGCTTGGGAATAGCGGGGTTACACACCATTGTCGGCCTGGACAAGCGCATCAAAGTTAGTATAAAATAAGTAGATTACTGTGGGAATTGCAGACTCACAATCTCGATCTCGCTCTCCGACTCACTGTCCTCGTCCATGCTCATCTCTTGCGCGGGATCGGCCTTGCCCTTTCCCTTGGCAAAAGCCGCCTCGTTATTGGAAAAAGTTGTCTGGTCACTCATGTTGACGATTGTAGTTGAATAGATTGGTAGGAGGAATGGTTGATGAAAGGGGGATGAGGGGAGTTTAAAAGACGGTCTGCAAGCAAGGTCTTCCCCTCGAACCAAAACAACCAGCAAGGGCGAGATCCAGCCGTCTGATTGGCTGTCGCGGGTGATCAATCCCCGTGACGAAATCAGCCCTGAGTATAAGGAAATGGACGATTATATCCTGATATATGGATATGATAAACTACCTGGTTCTGTCAAGCCTTTATAGTATCCAGGTGTACTGCGTAGAAAGGCGCCGTGTATCATATATACACGTATATCTGTTCCTACATGTACGTCGGTTTGGGCAGAAAGGTGTTTTAAGCTGATTGCACAGACAATGAATGTTATTTGGTTTAATTATGTTGGGAATTCCCAAGTATACTATTACTCCGGAGTACGGAGTACCAGTGGCAATACCTTCACAATCGTGTTAGGATTGCCCACCTCCCACCTCCCGAGGTCCCTTCATCTCGATTCTCTATCCCGGGCTATCCCCCATGTCATAAGATATCTCACAACATGGAAAGTCCCTATTTATGGAGACATATCTTCGATAGCATTGCTATCGCGGAAAATTGCTAGAAACCTTTTCAGAAAATATACTTGACAGTTGGCCAATCAATTTGAACCCATGAGAATAATCAATAGGAATAGGGGATAATAAGGGGACAACCACGTACACCTTGTATAGGTACATAGGGATTATATGATCAGGGAATATAGATATAGAGGACTTCGTTGAAAGAGCCAGTTTTAAGCTCGTGGTTGGGGATGGAAAATGAAAGAGTAGAAGCACTAACGAGTGCCATAAATAATATTGAAGGTTAGAATGGGGAGAGGATTAAGTGCGAGGAAAATAATCAGAATAACAAAGGCTATCACGAATACAACACACCATCACCGGGTCATGTCTTTGCGCTATCCTAGGATGAAGTTGAGGCGGTGCTGAGGCTGGCAATGAACGCTTCACTCCACTTCGGAGTTTTTTTAATAACTTTTTCACACTGCGAGACTGTTAAACTCCTTAGATACAACTTTTTTCTAAGTAGAATGATAAACTGAACGACTCGGGCTACTAGGGACCGAGTAAGGCAAGGCATAAGTATGCCGACCTTTTTGACCCTATACTTGTAGGCCATATATATACGGAGTACAGATATAGAACCATAGCGTATGCACACACTTCTAGTAGACTCAAGATTTAATACATCATGGCTAATATCTACATGTGTGATGGCGAGGGTAGTCCATATTCTATCTTAGAATGTTGGAATGCTTATAGCTATAGGCGAGCCTACACCTGGGCATTGTACATTGTACGATATACAACAGAATCCAGTACGGAGTAAATTGAAACACGTACAATGTAGAGCATGTACCATGAGTGGATTATCACCTCAAATTGAAATCCTCTTAAGATATAGAATTCTCTAGAGACATGAATTCATCATGACGCCCAAAGTTTGCCCAAATTTGGGGGATCTGGGTGACCATACCAATACGGACAAGACAGGCCCTGCATACAGCCTACAGACAGGTGGTCTCTTGGGGCGACGGTATTATTCGGTATTGATACCATCATGTGACAGTCCCTTTGTGCTGAGGAGTCATCCCACTATTACGTCATACAGCCCCGCCATAAAAAAACGACCAGGACAAAGAAAAGCTGAATCAGAGCAAAGAATGAGGAATTGACACTGTTCTGAACAAAACCAGAGACAATGAAGTAATCTGTAAGCATGAAAACTCCACTGGGCTCATCTGGAACCTACTAGGCGCTTGGTGAAGGGCGTAGTGATGTGTTGCTGGGGCATCGAAGCCTATGGAATCTCATGGATCCCCGTGGAAGTCCTCTCTAGAAGCTTCTGAACAATACACCGCTCACTATATAGCAGGTTTTCGCTGCCCGCAACCCTTCTTCTTCTTCTTTTTTCTCACTTACAAATACCCCAAATCCTCTTGACATCTCTGTACACTACTTCTTCCACTTTTTGACCCACGAATTTCTTTTTCCACCCCACCTTTTTAACGATTACACACATTCACCATGGCTCCCGCTGTCGGTATCGATCTTGGAACCACCTACTCCTGCGTGGGTGTCTTCCGTGATGACCGCATTGAGATCATCGCCAACGACCAGGGTAACCGTACCACCCCCTCGTTCGTCGGTTTCACCGACAGCGAGCGTCTCATCGGTGATGCCGCCAAGAACCAAGTCGCCATGAACCCCCACAACACTGTCTTCGATGCCAAGCGTCTCATTGGTCGCCGTTTCCAGGATGCTGAGGTTCAGGCTGATATGAAGCACTGGCCTTTCAAGATCGTCGATAAGGCCACCAAGCCCATTATCGAGATCGAGTTCAAGGGTGAGGCCAAGCAGTTCACCCCTGAGGAGATTTCCGCTATGATCCTCGTCAAGATGCGTGAGACCGCTGAGGCCTACCTCGGTGGCACCGTCAACAACGCCGTCATCACTGTTCCTGCCTACTTCAACGACTCTCAGCGTCAGGCCACCAAGGATGCCGGTCTCATTGCCGGCCTTAACGTCCTTCGTATCATCAACGAGCCTACCGCTGCCGCCATTGCTTACGGTCTCGACAAGAAGGTTGAGGGTGAGCGCAACGTCCTGATCTTCGATCTGGGTGGTGGTACTTTCGATGTCTCCCTCCTGACCATCGAGGAGGGTATCTTTGAAGTTAAGTCCACTGCTGGTGACACTCACTTGGGTGGTGAGGACTTCGACAACCGTCTGGTCAACCACTTCGTCAACGAGTTCAAGCGTAAGCACAAGAAGGACTTGACCACCAACGCTCGTGCCCTCCGTCGTCTCCGCACTGCTTGCGAGCGTGCTAAGCGCACCCTGTCCTCTGCTGCCCAGACCTCCATCGAGATTGATTCTCTGTTCGAGGGTATTGACTTCTACACCTCCATTACCCGTGCCCGTTTCGAGGAGCTTTGCCAGGACCTCTTCCGCGGCACCATGGAGCCCGTTGAGCGTGTTCTGCGTGATGCCAAGATTGATAAGTCTTCCGTTCACGAGATTGTCCTCGTTGGTGGTTCCACCCGTATCCCTAAGATCCAGAAGCTCGTCTCCGACTTCTTCAACAAGGACGCCAACAAGTCCATCAACCCCGATGAGGCCGTTGCCTACGGTGCTGCCGTCCAGGCTGCTATCCTGTCCGGTGACCAGTCTTCTAAGTCTACCAACGAGATCCTGCTTCTCGATGTTGCCCCTCTCTCCCTCGGTATTGAGACTGCCGGTGGTGTCATGACTCCTCTGATCAAGCGCAACACCACTATCCCTACCAAGAAGTCTGAGACCTTCTCCACCTACTCCGACAACCAGCCCGGTGTTCTGATCCAGGTCTTCGAGGGTGAGCGTGCTCGCACCAAGGACAACAACCTCCTCGGAAAGTTCGAGCTTACTGGCATTCCCCCCGCCCCCCGCGGTGTTCCCCAGGTTGAGGTTACTTTCGATGTTGATGCCAACGGTATCATGAACGTCTCCGCTCTCGAGAAGGGTACCGGCAAGTCCAACAAGATTACCATCACCAACGACAAGGGCCGTCTCTCGAAGGAGGAGATCGAGCGCATGCTTGCTGAGGCCGAGAAGTACAAGGAGGAGGATGAGGCTGAGTCCTCCCGTATTCAGGCCAAGAACGGCCTTGAGTCCTACGCCTACTCCCTCAAGAACACCCTTTCTGAGGGCAAGCTCCAGATCTCCGAGGATGACAAGAAGAAGGTCGAGGACAAGATCTCCGAGGTCATCAGCTGGCTCGACAACAACCAGACTGCTGAGAAGGACGAGTACGAGTCCCAGCAGAAGGAGCTCGAGGCTGTTGCCAACCCCATCATTTCCGCTGCCTACGGTGGCCAGGCTCCCCCTGGCGCTGCCCCTGAGGGTGGTGCCCGCTCCGCCGATGAGGTTGAGGAGAAGCCCGAGGAGCTTGACTAAATGTCGCTCTGATTGATTCTTTTCTTGCCGTTTGGCTCTCGTTTCCCTTCACGTCTTGTTTTACGAACTTATGGGGTATTAAGGTTTCTTTTTGCGCATGATTGCATAGATACAAGGCTATCTCTCCTGGGATGATCCCCAGTGAATCAAAATTCTTTCTTAATTCAATGCTTCTTCCCTCTTTAGCTTGTACATTGCAGTAGCACGTACCCATAATAGCTTGCACTACCTTTGGGTCTAGTATGTCATTGACATGAAGTTATCCTCCTTCATTGCTAGCACATTTCTAAACTCATAATTAAAAACACGTCTACAGGACTGGCAATCTGCGCCTCGCGAGTGAGTGCTTTGAGAAGAGGTTGAACGGTACATGCAACTGAAGGATAGGTTCGTAGTGATATGTATAAGTAAAAGACGAGAGCCCAATAATAAATATGGATTCACTTCATGAGAATCCCCAAGCCCAACAAAAACCAACTCCCCAAACCTCCAGATGGTATATTGCAAGTTGCGCTTTTAAACACTCTGGAAGTCTCCGTTCCACCACCGCTGCAACCGCTGGCCACTCGTTTGTACAATGCTTCCGTATGTGATTTCTGATGCGCGCTCGGGGTACTTATCACGCTGGTCACGGCGGATGCGAGTGAGGGCAGCAGAGACACCCATGCCCAAGGCGAAGAGGGGATCTGCGATCCTATTAAACATTAGGTCTGTCATATGAGAGGATTCGTTTGAAATGGAGGTGATTTAGGAGGAATATCTTACCTGGAAATAAGATAGACAGGCATAGTGGTCTAATTGGAGAGCAGAAGATAGTCTTGGTGTTTCAAGATACGCATCTTGTTCATCCAAAGAGCTCGAGGATATGCATCACGTGATTATATCGTTGCTTGCCGATTGGGTAATTCACCACCTCTGTCCAGAGGTCTTCCAGAAACATATCGCCGCCATGCATTTTTCGCTTTCATCACTTCTCCTGCTAGGTGCTAGTAGCCTGGTATCTGCCAGTTCTTTAACTATCACCATCCCGGCCTCTAGTCCCCTCCCAAATCCCCACGTCCTTCCCGCAACTAGCCATGCCACTCTCACTACTCTCCCCTCCGCTGGGAAAGACCACACCCTGACTGCATCGCTGACCCGCTCAGCGACATTTGTGTTCCATGATATCCCATCCTACGGGTTAGATGCCCAGCCTGAGTCCTACTTGCTCGATATTCGCTCTACTGGCGACTACATCTTCGCCCCCTACCGTGTTGATGTTGCGGCTGATGGATCCATCCTTGGGATTTGGGAGACTTTCCGCGGGAACCCATGGGACAACCGTGGCGCAGAGAAATACATCGTGGATGTTACAGGAAAGAACAAGATTGATGTGGTAGTTGAGGCCAAGGTTGTCGGACGGAAGGTCTTCTATGAGCAGCGTGCTAAATGTGAGCTTGACCTCTTTCTTTTTCTATCCGCAGACTCGATCTGCTGTAAATCCTTGGAATTGCGCTAATCTGAGACTGAATTGCAGTCTCTCCCTTGAGTCTTGTCAAGAGCCCAATGGTCTTACTTGCAGTTGTCGCGCTGGGTCTCATGTTTGCCATGCCCAAGCTCATGGAGAACAGTATGTCTTATGGCTTGATCCCTTTTTGCCTCAGTTGGGTGTTTGGCGTCTAACTTGATTTTCTAGTGGATCCCGAGATGCGCGCGGAGTTTGAGCAGCATTCCCGCTCCTCGCCCATTACTGGCGCCACTACTAATGCTATGGCCGGTGGCGGATTTGATCTGGCTGGTTGGATGGCAGGTACTGGTGCTCCTAACTCCACACCCAATGTCGCATCTCAGGCTGGTTCAACTGGTCGAGAGACCAGTGGCCCTGCCCGGAGGCGTGCATAGGAAATTATTACGGATTGTAACACCGAATTGTGGTATCAAATCTTATCGTTGTCCTGTGACTAGCTGTATGATACAAGCTCATCCGAACCTCCTCGTGGATCATATAATTGGAGCTCAATGTCGCCAAATGACTAGAGTTATTTGGGCGAAACGAAAGCAATCCTCCCAGATTCCCGCCGGTTTCAAAGCGCCTAGAAGTCAGCTGTACAGCGACATTTCTCCTATGCCGAAGTACATGGTAGTAAAAAACAAAAGAAAAAGCAGAACAATAGAAGAAATCGAAACGTAACCGAGCCTAAAAGTCGTCTCCAAAGTCATCACCACCGCAATCGTCATGGTCAGAATCATTGATAGCATCAGCAATCAGCATACCGCCAAGCAAACCACCGCCAACACCCAGAGCAGCGGCACCCGCAGTGCCCATGCCCCCACCTTGCCTGCGAGGCGGTCGCTGTTGGTAATATCCACCTTGCTGCGGATATCCGCCATATCCTCCTCCATACCCTGGTCCAGGGTATCCGTATCCAGGCTGGGGGCCAGGCTGCGCAGGATAGCCACCACCACTGTAGTAGGGACCAGGCGGGGGACCCTGCTGAGCATATGAGGCGTATTGTTGCTGCGGCCGAGGCGGTTTGCTGCTTGAGTTTGAGCTCTTTCCCATTAGCTTGCTGAAAAAGCCACCCTTGCTGCGCTTCTGTTCCTGCTCGGGTATTGGGCTATGCGACGCCGGGCTAGCTGCAGACCCGCTTAGGCCGGAGGACGGCGGCTGCAAAGCATCATTGTAGTAGTCTGATGAGGTGCCGCGATCCCCGGTTCCGGCCCCGCTTGCTCGTGTGCTGGCTCGGGCGTCTTCCTCGGCTTGGAGCTTGGCGGCAAGTCGTGCGTCTTCGTCTATTGTGTTAGGGCTGAGGTTACTTGAACCGGTAATTGTCGGATTGTAGGGGTTGTTTGACCCCATGTGCTGCTTTTTGTCCCCGGTGCTGGCTATCACTGCCGGGTCACCGGGCCCAGTATTGTTGTATGATGGCGGGGGAGAATTCTGAAGGTTGCCATCCTCGCGCGGCGGGAGAGCTTCAGGGCGGTCCCATTGCGATTTACCAGTAGCAAGGTCCACATAGAACCTAGGTGATTGTCAGTACTTCTTACCAAAATGTGAATACCTATGTACATACCAAGTATGATACCGGTCGTCATACTGAGCTTTCCACCCCTCGGGTACCGAAGGCGGGGGAGGCCCCGAAGGCGGGGCGAACGACATGATCTGATAGGTATGACGAGGCTGAAGATGTTGAAAGACTTGGAATTTTGAAGTGACTCAAAAGAGTTAGAGATGAGAATAACTCAGACGTTAGGAATAAACAAGAAGTTAAATTTTAGACAGAAGCCAACAGGTTCTCGGTCTTTCCATGGATATATACTCTCGGCAGGAATAAGCGGAGATCGATGGCCTCAGGCAACATGATGACTGCGCCTCGGTGGCGGTGCCCTGATGTCACCTTAAACTACTACATCCAATGTACCTTCACACTCCGTACATTCATCACTACATCGAGGTAATACATAGGAATATGCAAGCTTTCGATTGACTACCAGCCAAATTCAATAATATGCATGAGTACATCATACCAGCACCTTCGCTTGACGTGATGATAAACCAAAACTCCACGCTTCCATAGTATGCATAACACATCAAAAGTACCAATCCAGGAAGTCAGACGATCTCATCTTGGAAGTTAGGATTGATTTCTCCACTGGCTGGGAACCAGTTATCTTCCTCGAGAACCTCGAGAAGCTCATCGAGATCGAACCTATATCGACTTCTCAGCTCCGTTTCTGTATCCGAATCCAATAGCGTGAGATCAACGTTTTCGGTGTTGCTGATTATTGGACGCGGAGTCTTTCGAACTTTCTTCTTCCGAGTCTTCGTTCTCACTTTATCTTGTCCGTTATCTTCTCGCTTCGCTTCTTTTTTCACTTCTCTCCTCTCAGCTTTTTTCCTTCTCCGCCTCTCCTTCTCTAAGCGGTAATAGTCAAAGGAAGACAAAGGCGTGGGGCCTCGGAGGGGGACACTAGAAGCATCATCAGGCATCGGGCGTTTTCTCTTCCTTGAACCTCGATTTCGTATCGCTGCAATTTGAATTTGTCTTGCTAATTCTCGTCGTTGATTGACATCGAGGTCATGGCGATCTTCTGGGGGTGGTCCGTCTAGTTGCTGGTCTTGATACTCTTTCAGCAAAGGAAGTTCCCCGATTCGATCCGCGGAAACGTCTTTTCCGACGTCCCGAGCCCATGAAGCAAATGGCCCTGTATAGGATGGACCTTGACCCATGCCGAATACTTCATGTTCGACAACTTGACCGGATGAGATGAGTTCAGTTCCTGCGGCGACACCACTTTCAGCAGGATTTTCGGGTTCTGGAGCGTGTTCAAAGTCAAAACTTGTTCTGTTAGGATCCGAACAAGTTCCTGATGACAGCACATGCACACCTCCTCCAGAACCCCCAATGAGGAGATGGGAATGATCCTCGGTGAAGGCAGCGCACATTATCTCCTCGTCGAAAGTAGCGACATTCTCAACAAGGACATCTTCCGGCGATCGGCGAATATCCCATCGCTTGAGAACACCATCAGAGGCACCGGTGTAGAATTGGTCTAGGGACGAACCCCAGAGAGCTACCCTGACTCCCACATCTGCCGCCTCCCGGGTTCGTTGGTCATCGAGTGGGTTCAGGGACTTTCCATGTCGAAGTTCATGAAGAATTTTATCACCCTTCCGGTTGTCCCAAACATAGGTTTTCCCATCTGTGCAACTAGCCGTGATGTACGTGCCATTGGAATCTAGTGGACAGAAACTGACTTCATTGACATCCAAAGCTGGACAGGAGAATTCCATGACCGACGGCACACGCTTTTGAAGATCGTAATTAAGGCTGAAAACTCTCACAAGAGATTTTATGGCGGTACCGATGCCTTTGATTCGTGCCTGGTGGGGGTCTTCGGGACTAGCCGTTGCAAAAATGGGCAATGAAGAGTGCCACTTGATGTCAAAAATATTTTGGGAATTGGATAAAATCCTGATTGTCTCGAAGGCAGATTCACGGGCTCGCCACATGCCTAGGTGACCTTTGTATATTGGATCCTCCCCTAGCTCAGCAAGACCTCCGGCTAGAAATTCCTTCGTTGACGGAGCATGTCCCCAGGCTAAGGCCGTCGATGAAAACCCAATATTGGGTTTATATCGTGCATCGCGGTCAAGAGGAAGGAGGGTCGATGTCGGATCCTCTGGATTTCGGGTATCCCAGACCAATATTGATTCTGTTCCCGTGGCCAATATACTGGGATCAAACCCCGAGACAGACATCGTTGCCACTCGGGACTCATGCTGCAAAGTATGAGTACACGATATATTGCTAATGGAATCAACCTCCCAAATTTTGACGGTCTTGTCGAAACTAGCAGTGTAAAGTCGGTTGTCAATCCACTGCATATTATTGACAGTCATGAAAAGTCGGGGATCATCAACAGTTGACGATGCCGGCCTCTCAATCCAATGGTCCGGTATTTCCTTCAGGACATTGCTCTGAAGATCGCCTAATAGGAGATTGTTGGGTTTGTTGTACATCATATTGTGCTCGTCGGATTTAGCTGCGGCGCCTGCTGCAAACTGGGTGCCATCAGGCGACCAGGCCAGAACGAGTAGGTCGCCTGAAGCGCCTTGCCATGACTTCCATGGTCTCAGATCTGAAATCACGTCGCTGACAATGGGCCGATTATTTCCGACTCCAAGCTCACGGCTATAGAGGAGTTTATGGACATTGGCACGACGAGGCTGGACACGACATGGCTCCTGTGGCAGAAATGCGTTTGAGTCCTGAGTGGCTTCAACATTCGTGTCAAGTTCCTCAGATTCAAGGCGCGCTCTGCCCCAAGGATCGGCATAATAGTTGACCGGCTGTGCTCTATTTCGATTAGAGCGACGAATAAAATTCTGTTCAACGGTCGGCGAGATTGACCGCGAGGATCGAGAAGATACAGGGCCAGAGGACATGATGTTTGATGGTACAGAGAAAGTTTGTTTTGCCAAAGGAGCGGCTAATTCATCATTCCTACTCGCATTTGATATTGCCACACTCTCCCTGAGAGTCCGTTGACGATCATGATGACTGGGAGAGATACCGTGGGGAGAAGAAACAGAAACAACAGATTGAGGGGATTTGAGTCGAGAAGAAGCGCGGGAGGGAGGACGAGGAGTAGCGCGAGGGGAAACCCGAACTTGATTGCCAGAGAAAGGAGCGACAGATTGGGAAGGGGTAGAAAGTCGAGTGATCTGACTGCCACATGGGGAAGGAGGGGGTGGAGATGATATTTGTAGAGACACCTCAGGGCGCAGGGCCTCAGTTCGTGGAGCCTGCCATGACTGAGCATCTCTCGTCTTATTTTCGACCTCGTCAAGCTTGGTATGGCCAGAAATGGCAAGACTTGTTTTTTTCTTTGGCAGAGAAGAACCCGCAGAATATTGTAGTAGCAAGCGTAGGGTTTCTCTTTGAACATCCGGGTTTTCAGGAATACTTTGAGCTGATAGACCAGGGAATGCAGGAACTATACCCTGGCCATTGATGCTCGAGAAGCCGTGAGACATCTGAGCAGCACTACTAATGCTCTGAGCTTAGGGTGATTTTAGTTAGTAATAAACATTGAGAAAGAAGGGGGAAAAAAAGAGGACGAGAAAGAAAGAGCACTCACAAATTTCACTCGGTTAATGTGAACCTTGACTCGCTCAGCTCTGTTATCGGACGATCGCAGAGTGAGAAAGACATAACATCGGACCCGCTTTCAGTTTGTTTAAGTTGAGCTCGAGATTTGTGTTGTTTCTCCCTAGCCCGTCGAGCTTTCTCGGTCTAATTCTGCTCTCTACTCGGCAGAAGCAGGCCTCTGCCCTTAGATAGCCCCGAGGGGAAACAAAGTGTGCCGGTGCAGCCCGAGCTCTAGGTATCTCGGGTCAGATGCGATAGAGCCGTTCAGAGCAATAGTTTTGAGTGGAGAGGATGAGTTATGCGTGTTGAGAGGCGCAAATCTATCAAGGCAAACGTTAGAAGAGTCAATGGAGGGGATGTGATGGGGTAAGGCAAGCTTGAATGCTATCTTGAATACGAATAGACACCCAAGGAGATTGAAAGGAAGCATACCTGGCATAAGCAACCTTGGGGAGCTCAAAGAAATACCGGACGGCGGGTAGAGGTATCGATGCTGAAATCGAGCATACCTCATCTGCAGCTTGCAAAAGATATAGGAGAAAGAGTGGAGAAATGGAGCAGAATCGCGTCGAGAACGCGATAACGCGGGTAAGAGTGGCGGTAGGCGGTGGACCAAGGCAAGGCGGTCAGGTCTGGATTACGACATCAATGCTGGTAGCCCTTGGGCCTAGGGCCTCCTAGAGCCCTGGAAATAGCATCAAAATATCAAATAAATATCAAGATGGGAATAGAAATCGAGTTAGAAGAATCTAAAGTAAGTCCAAGTAATTAACGTGATCATATAGTATCTAGGTCGCAAAAGACGTAAGAATTGTTGAGAATCCCATTGGGCCAAAAAGCCTACACATGCAGTGACCTTGAATCTTTCTAGCAAGTTCAACAAGAATCACAGTGTCTACATGTTAGCTAGCTACGTGCATGAGCTGACAGATCAGCGGGCTTTAGGCAAGGGTGAATACAGAGATATAAATGAGTTTCAGTACATAATTAAACTACATATTTGCGAGACTCGTAGGGATCACCTTTGCCAACCTTTGAGATGACTCTGCTTACATGTGGCCATGTACATGGAGGTAGCCCTGGAGGTACAAGTGGGCGGGAGACTTCCAGGGTCAAGTGAGTATGCCCACAATTAGACAAGTATAATGGACAGCATTGAAGGTCCAAATATCAGGTTCCCATCAAAGATCGTGACCATATGAGTTGCCATATAGGTATGACGAGCTAGGAACCATTCCTGTTTATTTGGAGATGCGGCCCTTTCTACGGGCAGAGACCATCATATCATACAGTACATCCTTGAATGCAAAGAGGAATGCAGCAGTGATGGCGCTCTGAGTGACCTTCGGTCCAATACCTTATTGAAACATGTTGTCAGTGAACAGTCACCCAATATGACCTGTAAGAATACTTACCCTTGTAGAGTCCCCTCCAGCCCTCCTCCTGGATGATCCTCTTCAAGCTTCCGTTCAAGCTCTCCTTAGGACCATCTCTGCTGGCAACATGTGCGCGACTCTTGATGGTGATATAGGGGTAGGTGATGCTGGTAGCCAGGATCTTGCCTAGCGCACCCAGATAAAACGCATCTTTAGGGGTCATACGCCGGCGGCGCTCCACTATGTTTTTCAATTGCTCAAAGATAGTGTATTGCAAGATTGGGTTGATCACCAAGACCAATGCCGGGAGGACTCCGGCGAATAGGGCCTTGGGTCCCTCTTGGCGGAGCAGATCCATCAGAGTGCTGAGAGTCGATGCCCTTGCCTTCTTGGCACCGGGCAAGCTTTCCTCCGCCTCAGACTTGCGGGCAGTCATGCGAGTGTTGATGACCCAGATCGGGTTGGTGATCAGCACCGTTGCGCTGCCTGCAATGGCGCCCGCAATCATAGACTCAATAGTCGTGAGTTTTTTTGAGGCTCGACCTCCCTGAATAGCGGCCTTCTCGAAGGCCGAACGAGTGAATTCATACCAATAGTAATACACGAAGTTGGTGACGCTAATTCCAAACAGTGCCGATTCCAGTCCGGAGTAAAGCCCCGAGATACCTTCTCTCTGTACAATGCGACGTATGGCATCAAGGGTGGTTGAGTGCGCACGCTTCGACTCTACTTGGGCTCTTGTCGACAAAGTGATCAGAGGGTATCTGGGGTGGACATGGGGTTAGTGGCGGCAGTTCATAGGACGAAACGGTGGAAACGCACGTCAAGACCATCGACAAGACACCTCCTCCGGCACCCGCCAGCGCATGTGCGATGTTATCACTCTGCTGGACGGTAGCAGATGCCGCCTTTCTCTGCTCGGCTCCGGGTTGGGACATAATGAAGGGGAAGAGTTGGCAACTAGTGAACGTTCAGCTGTAACATGTAAGGAGCGAATAAGTGAAGGGAATGAAAGAAATGAAATAGCTCAGGGAATTCAAAACCTAAGAACTAAAGCGATAATGAGTCGGCTTGAAGGGGGATGATATTTATGACGTTTTGCCGAAGTGCTGCCTCGGCTCCTACTCAACTCCACTACATTCCGAAACGTCCATATGCATATTCACCTTATACAACCCGTGACAGGGTTGCGCGTGAAGATCAATAGTTTCAACATGAGGTTTCCTTTTCCCCTGTTTTTTTTTATTTAATTTAATTTTGATTATTTGCTGCCTTTCCTTATCCCTATCCTCGGTACCTGCATGTCACCAAACAAGACAGTTGGGATCTCGGAGTATCAGGGATGTACCTAAGAGGTATTATTACCCAATCTAAGGAATATATCTGGATTATTCTAACCCATGCTCCTGATAGTGATCAGCATATTCCATATAGAGTACGGAGTACATCGTATTGTTCTGAGGTCGGCACCTGTGATTTGCATGTGATTATATGCATCAGGGTTTCGGCTTGACGTACGGACCTCAGTATATAGATCTATATTCATCTACCGCAATGAACGTATTTAATACCAAGTATTTTAGAGGGATCCTGAGCAAGGATGGGTACCTATTACAATGTACAGAGTGACTTGAAAAGGAGAGGGGGAAAAATAAAGAGCCTCCTTGTGAGGCCATATGTCTCAAAAGTCTTAAGGGTTTCGCCATTAGTCCATTCACAAGAGAGATCCAACCTACAGAAAAAAAAGCGAAAATAGAAAACGAAAAAAAAGCGAGCAAGCAAGGAAGGAAAAAGAAACAAGACACAGAATGATGGGCCAAGGTAAAAGGTCAGAAACATGACCAGGAAATCATGGGAACGCAAAAACCAGCGGTAATCGCATAAGCAAACGCAGAAACGAGGATGAAACGCAGGCTATCTAAAGCACCTTGAAGGCAAGAAAGGACCTTAACGGCACTGTCGTAACTATTGCCAGCTCCGCGAAGAAACTTTCTTCTTGGTCATCAGAGCTATGCTGACTTTCGGACAAGTCTGACTCTGCCGATTAGATAGCACGCCACTGGAAAACCCTCAATTCATGATGTAACATTGCGCCAAATTAAAGCACCGCATCATACAGAGAGAACATTGTGTCGTTTAGCAGCAGCCTCCTGCTGATCCAGACTGGACACCCTGGCCCTGGCCAACCTGCACGGTCGGCTTGTTGTTGACTGTGGCCGTTCCCATGCGTTCCTTGATTTGTCGTGCCATTGTCAAGAATGCCTGCTCGACATTGGATGCATTTTTGGCTGAAGTCTCAAGGAAAGGAATCCCGAGGCTGTCAGCAAACTCCTATGAGGGTGGAATCAACAAATGTTAGCGGTCTGATTTTCAACAACTGTACTGACAGGGTTAGTTCTATGATGGAGCTTACCTTGGCAACGGTGTATTCCACGACCTTCTTGTCCTCCATATCGCTCTTGTTGCCAACGAGCAGCTTGTTAACACCCTCAGTAGCGTACCGGTCAATTTCCTGAAGCCACTGCTTCACGTTGTTGAAAGAATCCATGTCGGTGACATCGTACACCACGCAAATTCCATGAGCACCTCGGTAGTAAGAAGATGTAATGGTACGGAATCGTTCCTGGCCGGCAGTGTCCCACTGTATATACCATCAGCTTTGCCTCAAATGATTAGTATTGAAGATTGTCATACAATCTGAAGTTTCACGGTCTTGCCATCGAGTTCGATTGTGCGGATTTTCTATATTGGTCGAGATATCAGCGCTACCCTTCTCCTCGAGCTAAATGTCCCGCAGATTCCAGGACGTACGAAGTCAACACCGATTGTCGAGATGTAGCTTTCCGTGTAGGTATCATCTGCAAAACGAAGCAACAGACAGGATTTTCCAACACCGGAGTCACCGATGAGGAGAAGTTTGAAAAGATAATCGTATCTATCTCGGTGGTTAGGCCAGAACCGTGGGATGCGCAAGTTCGGGGGTTTCGTCGGATGAAGGTAAAATCAAGCAGCGACGCGACGATACTCTAGATTTCAACATCAGGTCAGTTTGAATCCTTAATGAAAGAGACGTTTTACAGTCGATCAGAGCAGGGCGCAACGTGGAAGGAATTTGGGAATGGGAAATGGCGAACGCTTACCACTCGGGATTCATGATGAGACGAGGGGAATGGTCAAAGAGGTGATATCGAAAGTACAGTCGTAGACACACAACTTCAAAGGATTATAAAAAGAAAAAAGCAAGTTGATGAAGAGTGAGAGTCGAAGTTCCTAGGAAAGTCGGGGGAGGGGACAATGATGGAACAGTCGCCTGAAATGATAGGAGGTGCAGGAAGGCAGACGCACCTGATGCGCAGCTTTGTTTCACGTCACAACCCACCGCTTCTTTCAGATTTCTCTCATATGCCGTGTCTACATGTATATAGTCTCGGTTTTAATTTCTTATGATCTCGAGCGCGGGCATTACTTGCCTAAACATCTATATCACGAGGGTTGGATTGTAGTTACTGTAATTACGCCTAGCCTCTCAAGATATCCGAAGATCACCTGCTCCTCCAACTGATTTTGTCCCGTGCAAAGACTCAACCTCGTCGGTACGATGAACTACCTAGGTAGTTTTCTCTCGAACGAAATTTGCATAAAGAGAAAGGAAACAAAAGTGAGAAAAGAAAGAGAAACAATGAGGACCTAGTTAGGGAACAAAAACAAATACATTGTTGTAAATGTAAGAGAAAGTAATGGTTCTAGCACACATCTCTCAAGCATAACCATGAGCCTGTAGCCATTCCAGAACCACGGTCTCCTCGCGCACTTTGTAGGATGCATTAGTTCGAATGTTATCCGAGACAATAACGAGTGCGCGGTCATAGGCACCGGTGTCCTTATCCTTGAAGAAGGCTGCAATGTCGTCACTGATCTGGTGATCGGCAAACTTGGACAGACCCACGCGGACAAAGCGCTCAAACACAACGTTGTTAAATGACAGCCGTGTTTCGACAGCAGTCCAATTGTCCTTGATGTACTGCCACAGTAGGTGTCGGACCTTCGAATTGGCGGCCAAAGATGCGGCACCGCTGTGGATGTCCTGGATAGCAACGTTATCCGAAAACACGAAGTCCAAGTAGTCCGTCACCAGTGCAGCATCCTTCGTGCGTCCAAGTGCAGATAGGCAAATTTCTTTGCCGTCCACGGAGTCAGTCCGTAGATACTCCTCTTTAACGGCGTCATATTCTTTACGACCGCCCTCTGACACATTGATGCTGAAAATCACTGACCGCAAATTCGTATGGATGGCATTAGTATCTTTTCCAGTCGCCCAAAGATCGAAGAGACGCTTAGCCTCCAAGGCAAATCTATGATTGAGAATATATCAGAGAGTGTTCCACAAAATCCAGAGACGAGGAATATGAGCTCACTCTTCATGACCCGCATTGCAGGCCATCCCAACCAGTAGCTTCCGAAGCTGCACAACGAGATAATCTTCATTGGGTTGGAATTTCCAGCCAATCTGTTCTGCAGCCGGGGAAGCCAATTTGCGTGTAAACTGCTTTAGCCCCTCGGCAACCTTTTCGTTTTGGGAGAATACCGAACGCAGATTGGCCAGAGACGCAGAGATTTGGGACCAGACACTGCAACATGAGATGTTAAAAATACTAGAAAAGCGCCATGGGTGATTTTTGCTCACAGGTAATTTCTTTCATCCTTGAACCCTTCCAGAAGAGTCAACAAGGCTGGTGTGGTGCCTTCGCCAGATACTGCAAGAGCAGCGGCATCACCTAACAGACCGATCTTATCCTCGGTGCTCAGAAGATCAAGCGACTGGCCCAGTTTTTCCAAATGCTTAGGAGGATAGTTGGTGCGGTAGAACCCAGACAAATCCTTGTTGATCTTATAGAAAGTGTCCTCGCCAATTCCTCCAATAGTATCGGATTTCGCGGTGAGAGCACGGGTGTCAACATCAGCCAATTTTGATCCGGATTTGATACCAAGAGGGATCCACCATTTCGTCTCATCTTCCTCTGGCTTTGCATCCCCAGTAGATAGGAATCGATTCTGGCTAACGCTGATCTGGCTAGGTTCTTCTGCTACAGTGACAACCGGGAAACCAATCTTTCGAATCCAGGGGTCCTTGAGCAGGTCAGTTAGACTTGGAATTCCAAATCAAGATCCACATATTGGGCATTCACTTACCATGAAAGAATGCACGTCTTGGCCGGAAGCTTTGCTCAAGGCGGACCACAGATCATTAGTGGTTGCATTGCCTAGAGACCATCAGCAAGTGTTTCTAATGGATATCCGATTTGGTGTCCCACCATATGCATGTGACTTGAGATAGTCTGCAACTCCACGCAAGAAAGTCTCCCTGCCGAGATGGACACTCAGCATGCGAATGACGGAGCTTCCCTTCAGGTAGCTGATATGGTCGAAAATCTGGTCGACTTCAAGAGCGTTCCGAACAGGTACTTCGATGGGATGAGAAGCGCGGAGCGAGTCGAGGTGAAACGCTTGTTGCACACCTTCAGCCTGTGATAATGTCAATATTGGTATTGAGATGTTGGATGTTACCTCGAGAATTGCGTACGACAAACTGGGACCAGACGTTCCACTCTGCTTGCGTATTAGTCACTGTATGAATATACCTTCATCGATCAAAAGAAGAAAGAGAGGTGGGGGGAAGCTCACCGGGATAGAAATGATCAACGGCCAACCAACCGACCCATGTAGCGAACCCTTCATTCAACCACAACTCATTCCACCAGTCCATGGTGACGAGATTACCAAACCACTGGTGAGCGAGCTCTATCATGCGAATCAGGTATTAATGCCATTCTGACATACGTGGGTCTTGCGATTGATCGCGGGAACTAACCATGGGCTACAACATAGGCAATGCGATTCTTGTAACGGTTGTCCGATTTTCCTTCATCGAAGAGAACAGCAGTCGTTCGGTAGGTCACAAGACCCCAATTTTCCATCGCTCCCATGGCCTAGCACATCCTGATTAGCTCCATCGAAATAATTGGGAGCTATAGGAAACGAATGAGGACTTACAAATTCATGGACGGCCAGGAGATCAGCCTTGGGGAGTGGGTACTCAATTTCAAAGACTTCCGAGAAATAGTCAACGGTGCGGTGAGCACACTCCAGTGCAAATCGCGCTTGATCTTGCAGGCCTCGTGTGGTGTAAACTCGAACAGGAATACTTTTGCCCTGATATTTGCGCTGAGTCATAGCCTCAACGTATTCAAAGTCACCAACTGCCCATGCCAGGAGATAGGTGCTCATGACCGGCGTCTGCTCGAACGTAACAAACTTCAAGCCGGGCTTGTTGCCGTCTCTTTCAGATTTGACAGGCATGTTGCTCAGTGCTGTCTGTCCCTTGGGAACTTCGATTTCAAAAACGAAAGTGGACTTCAAGTTTGGCTCATCGAAACAAGGGAAGGCCCGTCGTGCATCGCAAGACTCGAATTGAGTGCTGAGCATGTAGTAAAAGTCATCTTCTTTTGGGGTGTCGGGAGATGGCTGTCCAACGGGCTTGTATTTTGACCGGTAAAAGCCGGCCATGGCGTTGTTCATGGTACCCGTAAAATTGATAGAAAGCACAACGTCTCCCGGCACAATCTCTTTGGGAAAAGCGAGAGATACACGCTCAGATTGCTTGTCGTAAGTGATGCCGGATGCTCGGGCCAGTTGACTCCCTATGTGAGGATGGTCGTTAGTTTTTCTTGTGGTTTTTTTTGACTCCATAGCAAATCAAAGGCATGGTCTCTACGTACCGTCTTTCCCCAAGATTTCAGCATCGTGTACCTCAATCTCCTTCGAGTTCAACACAATCTTGCTGGAAGCATGGGTGACTTTGAGATCGATTTTTAATGCACCCTTGTATTCCCATGAACCACCAAACTGCAGGTCGAAAAGAGAGACATGGTAGTTAACAGGCTTCGCCCTATTCCTGTGTCAGGTTCCAATGTTTCAAAATATAATGGAGGGAAAGCCCCAGTAAAGGCAAAGAACGAAGACAAAAGAAGGGCGAAAAATGCGTGACAAGCCGAAGCGGGGCATCACTTACACGTCAGGAAGTGTCTCTCTGTCCTGAGACGCCATCATGCGGACTTCGGCGGAACAATGTCTAATTGGCGGGAAACTCAGATCTAGTGTAGCAGCAGGTGTTGGCAGTCGAGGTCGCAGTCGAGGGGAGGAGTGCGAGAGAGAAAGTTGGTGTAGTGCGCGAGAAAGAGGAGGGGTAGGGCGGACAGGGAGACCGAGGGCTTCAATTGCTACGCCAGCTCGCGCAATGGATCTTCTTCCCCACATCGGCGGGACCTAGCTAAACCGTCTACGGCTATCGTCGGGAATTTAGTGATTCCAGTGAATTCCAGTCGAACAACAAATCGCAAGTGGAAAGGAGGGAAAAAGCAAAGGGTTCTTCATAGTTTCCATCGGAGCTCCGTCGGAAGCTTGGACCATTTTCAACGCTTCCGCCTTGGATCCTCAGTCTCTCTCCGCTCCGATCAACAAACAGGATGGCTGACTCTGACGAAGAATATGTGGGAGAGGTGACGGAAGATGAAGATGATTTACAGGTAAATCGAGGCGATAGTACGCGAGCCAAAAAGAGAAAACAGCGTGGAGGCGCAGAGTGGGAGCTATCCAGAACCTGGGAGACACTCGTGGAAGGTGCAGATGGTACCATCAACTCGACTGTCGAGGGGCTACTAGAGGCCGGGAAACGAAAAAGGTGACTTTTTCTTCATTTGGGCCCTTCATGTTCTCTAGCTGAATTTTTTCTGTTGCGGCAGGCTCTTGAAAGACACGACACCTCTACAGCGCGGAATCATTCGACACCTCATCCTAATCCTGGATCTTTCGCAATCTATGTCTGAGAAGGACCTCCGGCCAACAAGATATTTGTTGACTCTCCGATATGCTCAAGAATTTGTCAGAGAATTCTTTGAACAAAACCCAATCTCCCAGCTCGGTGTCCTCGGCCTGAGAGATGGTCTCGCGCTCCGAGTCAGTGATCTAAGTGGCAATCCCACAGAACATCTCACAGCCATCCAAGCCCTCAAAACACAAGATCCAAAAGGTCTACCTAGTCTTCAGAATGGATTGGAAATGGCACAGGCTGCTCTTTTGTATGTGCTTGTGGCAATTACATAAAGTGCCGAAACCTTGATCGAAGCTAACCTATCGACTTAGCCATACGCCTAGCCATGGCACCCGAGAAGTATTAATTATATATGGCTCCCTCCTTTCCTCCGACCCCGGAGATATCCATCAAACCATAGGTACCCTCATAAGCGACAAAATTCGGATTGGGATCGTGGGCCTCGCAGCCCAGGTGGCCATTTGCCGAGAACTTTGTGCGAAAACCAACGGTGGCGATGAAACAACATATGGAGTAGCACTGAATGAGCAACATTTTCGGGAGCTGATGATGGATGTGACTACGCCACCAGCTACCTATTCACAGAAAGAATCTGCAAGCTCACTGCTGATGATGGGGTTTCCCTCTCGTACAGTGGAATCCAGCCCTTCTCTCTGCGCGTGTCATTCAAAGCCCTCACGAGGAGGCTATCTTTGCTCACGATGCAACAGCAAAGTGTGTAGTCTTCCTGCTGAATGCCCATCCTGCGGGCTTACACTGATTCTTTCAACTCATCTGGCACGGTCTTATCACCATCTGTTTCCCTTAATCAATTGGGTCGAGGTGCCATGGCGTCGGGCCTCACGAAGTTCGGCTTGCTTTGCCTGCGGTCTAACTTTTCCATCCGTGCCCTCGCAAGATCAATGGCCAATGACAGAGAGCCAAACTAAGGGGATGAGCGTGAGCAGTCGGTACGAATGTACCGCTTGTCATAACCACTTCTGTATCGACTGTGATCTCTTTGCCCATGAGGTCGTGCACAACTGTCCCGGTTGTCAAAGTAAAACAGCGCTTTTGCATTCTGACCTAGCCAGGCAAACGGCAGAGGGAATGGATACTGCAGGTTAGGGCCATGGAATCATACCACCATTGCATGGTTTGGCGTCGCTCGCAAGATATCCTTAGAATTTTCGTTCGGTCACAAGGTAGTATTGGGCACAGGCATATATGTATACATAATACGCAAAATTTGTCACAGTTTTCACACGCCAACTCAGGCAAAAGAGCTAGAGAACGTTCAGATGAATCATCCCATACACAGTTGGAGAATTGGAGAACAGGGGACATGAGCCTCGGTTAGTCGTTAGCTTGGCCCCACGTTGGACTCTCCCCACCCCAAGCCTTGCGTATGTGGATTCTTTCATCCAAGCATCACAGTTGAAGATCAGAAAATGGCGACTTCAGAAGCTCAAGTCTTTCAGAGATTACAGTCTTACTCTTTCAGTCTGGATCCCGAGTTTGCAAATGGCCTCTCAATAATACTTGGTCACCCCGATACCCCCGCCACCGAGGAGGAGATAAATCGGGATGACGACCTTGTCTTGCAAGCAAAGTGTTTTTTTTTCTCACGGTATGCCGGGGAAATCTGCGCAGTGTAAACATAGGAATGTTTAGTACTAATCTGTCAATGACCCACAGAAAAGAAAGACTTACTCCTGCTATTGACTTTGTAACATTCAAGTCGTGGTTGGCATCGCGGGAAACGGACCCCCGAGTAACAGGCAACAAAGAAGACTCATCGCAAATTCCAACTGGATCATTGTCAGAGCAAATTACCCCTGGGCCTGAGAGCTCTATACACCCTGAGCCTGCTTACCCGTCGTCGTTTGCGCACATTGTGGAACTCATCACCACGGGTCAACCAATACCCGGCATCCAAAACATACCAGACACAGTGCTTACTGGCCATGATATGTCCAGTGAGAAACCACGGCGCCGGAAACCATGGGAGAGTGATGAAGTGAAAACTGCTTCCGATGAGGCTGCAAGTGTTACACCTTGAAACAAATCCTTTCTACACCAGGTACATGGTGGAGATGGAATAGGAATTGAATACTAACAATATCATTTGGCTTGTAATTAACATGGAGTCTCTAGTCCATAAGATTGAATAAAACGCTAGTCATTGACGTTGAAAACTCGGAAGAATAATTTGACAAGCAGTGATAACTCGAAATAATGGAACACGAAAATGATGGGATAATCCGGACGTTTGGATTGGTGGACAGATGTTGCTGAACGCAGTGAAACAAACTGGCAAGGCAGATGCCTGGAAGCAAAGACATAAAAATGCTTGGTACAATTGGTCTTTCCTATTTTGCGGTTGTCTTTCTGTTTTCTTGCTTTTCGTTGTCGTCTCTGGGGTTTCGGCGCAGTGCCAAAACTGAAGATGAAATATCAATAGACAGGCTCAATGGAGTGGCGCATAATTGGGACCCCATTGATGTCCGCGCCCAAAACGACCACTGGATTGGCTCGCAGTGGTGTATTTTTCTTCATTGAAATTGTTGAAACGGCCGATTTGCATCCCAGCCCCCGGGCCAGGACGTGTAGCATGAGACGGGTTACAACAAAGCATGGCCACACGAGAGCCGAATTTAGAACCACGAAGGGAGACCATATGTTTCCTACTCGAAGAATGGTTAGTCTTCAAGTCATTTGGATTGAAAATGGAAACCGAGTGAATGGTACCGAATGTGAGTGGCCACAAGTTCTCGCTGATGAGACGCAGCATTCATCAGAATCCATTGTATAAGATAGTTCCCATACTGGTCCCCCGCTACTAAACTTGAATTAGCGAAGTCATCCTTGTGATGAAGTGTGATCAACTTACTATCGATCAACGGCATACGGGGTCGGTCAGAACGACCCGTGCAGACTCGAGAGAGATAATGGTCCATGAACTCGGTACCACCAATCTTGAGGCACTTCTCCACAATCTTAGACGCAAACTGATCCATGCTGTAATCCACAGCCCATCGAATAACATGCTCGACAGCACGGCTCTTATCATGGGGAGCGCCATGCTCGCAAATGTGCTGGATGCACCAGTTCCCAAATTGACCATGGGCGAGCACATCGATCTTCGCTAGTACTTCTTCGATTGCTGGTCGCTTTGTAACGTTAGCATTTGCATGATCCAGAAAATAACCAAACAGGAAGGCAAGACAGCAAAGAAAGCGATTGCGTGCGTATGGCAGAAGCTTAGGATAATGGAGAAGCTCACCTTTTCCTCCTCGACACAATTTTCAAAGATGTTTTGGACGACCAGACTTCCTGTCTCTCCAAGAGCAACTTCATGCCACATTCCACGTAGTGCCTCGTTTACTTTGGTCATCACTTGGGGAGGCTCGCCACTCCATCGGAGTTCAAAGAGTTTTTGCCAAACATGACACGCATATCGATGAACCACTGTCTCAGGAATTCTGCGGAGAAGCTCATGTACCATGATAGCCTTATGTTCCTCTGAAACACAGTCAAACGCCTTTTGAATGACATGGCAACCAAATGCATCCATGCTGAGAGTCAGTGTGTTCCCTCTGATTGCATCGGCGATGGCGACAACTTGCTCTGACGTTCCATGTTCAAAACAACGCTGTATAAGGAAGTTTCCAAAGCGATTGACCATGAGGGGATAGGCTTGATGCACAATTGACTCGATAATGTCGTATTTTTGCTCGGCTGTGCCGACCTTGAGCTTTTGCTGTAAGAAAATTGAAGCTTGTTGGTCGTTGTTGCAGATGATCTTATCTACAATGTACTTCCAATCACACGACACATTTTTGTCCAGGAGACGTCGATAGTTAAGCGGTTCGAGCGGTGACACGTACGTTTGGATGGAATTGCCGCTCATCTGTCCGAGATTAGAATAAATACAACACGAGGTACGAAATCAGGTCTCACCGAGTTGGTCCATGTGCTCTCATTCGTATTGGCGCCTGTAAACTCAGTAGCAGTAGGCGAAAGGGGACTGCCAATTGGTCGAGGAAGGTAAGAGGGCACAGAGTAAAGCCCAACCTGTTGGAAGGTACTTGGCGGCCGCTTCTCTGGCGAAGTAGGGGACTTAGGAGTCGGCTCGTTGGACGACCCAGAAACAAATTCACCCCAAGGAGTCGATTGGATTGGGAATAGAGATCCACCTCTACTACTCTGAGGAATGGAGCGACGAGACCCAGGAACTGATCCTGGTGGATACGCCATCTGTTCACCAATGGGACGAGTGTAAAATCCACATGGACCAGTCGAAGATCCCGAGTGTACTCTTTGGGATTGCAAAGACGATGGGCCGCCAAAGGGGGGATAAACATTTGAGGCTCCCCAAAACCGATTTGGGTCCTGGCTTGCAGAGCTGCTGGTGCCTGAAAGGCTCTCTCCGTATTCCCTTTCAATCACAGGCTCGTTCTGGACCCAGAGCCCGCGAGATCTGTTGTAGGGTCCTGTAGACAATGGGTCCGAAATGTCAGATTGCGAATCATCTTGGCCACCCCAGGCATCTTGAAAGTGACCAAATGCAGAACTAGATGCGTTAAAAGCATTCTGCAAATGGCTGATTGTTTGCTCCGTGATCTCACGGCTGCCGAAATCACTCTCAGATGAAGGCCCAATGGTTTGATCCAACGTATGTTTTATCACACGTGTCTGAGCAAGCTCTTGCTCCTGTAAAGCAATCTTGGAATTTGCAGCGATTAGCTCCTGTTTGAGACGAAGTAGTTCTACCGCTCTGTCTTCCTGTGTGTATGAATTAGTACCTTCGGGGAGGGTTGAAGCTGGCAGTGTTGTAGCTGGTGTGTTCTGGGATGACGCAGAGGAACGATCGATGTCAGAACGTGTGGGCGGAATCATCTTGGGAGAAAGCTTTGCTAGTATTCTGTCAAGATCCGACGTTTGTCCGTTCAAAGTTTCAACTTTGATATGATCTAGCTTCTGCTTCTGGGATTGTGAGATCACACACACATGCATATACACATAAAGGTGTATATATAGATCAATGCCACGGGAGAGACACACCTTGCTTGACGAGTGTTCGGCTCCTTCACCAGACAAGACTTGTAACTTTCCATGTCGGGAAGCCTCCGCCGCATCGGAGGACCCGTAATGAGCAGCCGAGTTCTGAGGGCTCTAGTGTGATGGATGTATTTAGTAGACTAGACAGTCGATGTGGGTACCATTTTTCAGGAAGCTTACCGAAGATTCATGTCCAAAAGAAATAGTTCGCATATCAATGCCATCGTTGGGGGTAAACCTTCCTCCATTTCCCATGCGGCCAAGTGATGAAGGTCCACTTAGGGTAGCCATGTCATCAACTAGCAAAGATCCGAACAGAAACACAAATAGAGACTGGGGGGGGGAAAGAAGGAAAGGAAAGAAATGATGTCGCTGCGTGGAGGTGGGGAAAAACACGCTCGTTGGAAACCAAGTGAGTTTACATGCAACGAAAAGGATTCCGAGCAGATTCTTGCGAGATGACGGTAAACATAAGGATCTTCTGAAGATGAGGAAGCTGAGTGGACTGTGAGAAGAAACAAGATTTTAATTTGAGGGATGAGAAGAGAAAACTGGGATCAAAAGAGAAAATGGAATGATGGGGATACAAGGGATCAGAAAGAGACAACGTTGTGAAGTCAGGAAGGAGCAATGTACCTATGTAGACCTTGGAGCAACGAAGCCTTCCCAACTTGGGTAATCTGGAAGCATCTATATCAGGCTCGTTGCGGACTACCCGATCAAGTATAGTTGGTCGAGATACCATTATACTGGATATTCAGAAATCTAGATGAGCACTGAGCGCTACATGTATACACAGAATTAAACCCATGTAGATGGCTAAAGTTGAACTCGCACTTCCATTGTCCTAGTATTTTTAGACTTCACCAGTCTTTGTTATTCGTCATCAAGAAGATAGTCCAATATACATATGGAACATCCCTTGCTAGAACCTCTCACCACAGCCACTGTGGCAGTTCTCCGGGGAAACTTGATAGGCCGAGATGGGCCAATCAAAATAGAAGAGCCTAGAGGGGTCATTTCTGTTCCTGCGAAGATTCGAATATCAAAAAAGCATTTAGATAAAAGGGGAATCTGGCTACATGCTACTCCTAGATTTCCAAGCGATGTCTATAGCTTGTGTGCCTGTGTAGTCTAGAAACCACGCTTTTTCAACCTGAAAATTTAACAACCAAATGAGATCGAAACTTATTGCAGAGGATGAGGGCTTGAGGTGACCTTGCATCTTTGGCAGGGGTACGGAGTACTCCGTACACACTAGGGGAATGGAGAGTGATGGAATTACCCACAAAGCATTCTACAGTTGCGCTGCATAGTCAACACTGGGTTCATGTGCTTCAAAGATTTCAAGGCGCTACTTACAACATCGATCTCTCATCAGCTGGATCAACAAGCTATATTTACAACCCGCAAAAAATCTCTCTGTTTTTTGGAAGAAACCAAGTTCTTTTTCGTTTTTTTTTTCGCCCAAAGGCAACATACAGTCGCAGATATCGCAAATAGATTACCAGAGTACAGCAGAAGCCCCTTGAGAGCACGGAGAAATTATTTTCCTCTGGAGAGAAAGTTAGCCTCTTCATAGTAGGAGGGTCTATCTAGTGCTTTGTTCCTCTTTATACCTATCCCTTCCAATGTTTCCCATGTGAGGTCATTAGAAAAAAGTGAGTACATTCTTTAGTATATTTTTTATTCACAAAACCAATCATACTATGCTATGACCCACACACGCACAAAATGCCCATCAGAATAGCCCAGCTACACGGTTGGCACGTGGGAAGATATATAGGGAACCTGTAGAGGGAAAGAGGGAACGGGTCGATGTCATCCTTGAGAAATTACATAGGTACCGTTTCGATGCCTACGACTCTACAGAGTACATACCGTAAAGTTCTGCAGGGGCGACGATCGAGGATCGTGTCCGTTGATTTCTATGTTTCTTTTCTTCCAATAAAGAGGTTCGATAGAACACCATTGATCTACATATACTCCGTAATCAGCCCAAAGCGGCGACCAGTGAGCCCAACCCCGGAAAGGGAATGCCAAGAGGTGGCAGAGAAAAGCCGCTTCTGTGTGGTACATGGATTCCGTACTACTACTTACTTACTTAAGTATATATATAAGGATATCCATAATATGGATCCAATCGGTAAATGTGTACGGAGCAGGAGGTATTAGTGGTTCTCTGTAATGTAAAATAATGGTGAGCATAATAATCGCCGGTGGCGGTACATGGAATTCTAAGTGCATCGCCATGGTCGTGTCGATTAAGGTGGAATTTTTTTTTCTTTTTGTTTTTTTGGTTTTAAAATGATTTCGGGGTCCAACGATTCTCTTAGTCCGATATTATAGCTGCGCATCACTACATTATTCGTATACCCTCTTGTTATTGTTTGAATTCACAGAAAGCGTGTGTTTTCCATACTCGACGCTCATTCGCCCAAGGGGATTCGTCATCGATAAGTCGGCGAACTAACCCGTCCTTTTTCTTCAGTCTTGTGAAGCGGACACATAATCCTCACCGGGGATCACTGAGCGGATTGTCTCTCCGCAGCTGCTTCCTCGTTCTTTTCGGGTGAGTGACACAAGTGCAGGTTTTATTCCAAGGAGCCCCGGGGAATTGACGTTTATGAGAATAATTAAGGCGATCCCGTGCAATATGGCTACAACCACAGTGACGGGTCATGGGCGACGCTCCTCCATGCGTCAGGCTGAATTGCAGATTCCAACCAAATCCTCCATCCCTCAATCAACGAGCAGCCCAGTCGATAAGTTCCCACCTTACGAGGACACGCTCGACACCGTCGCGGGGTCAACTCGTCCAAACCGAAGTGCTTCGGTCAAATATAACCCGAATGAGTTCTGGAATCCTCGAAAAGCAAGCTTCTACTCTCGAGACTATGGGAATGGATCATTAAGAACCCCCAAACACCGCCCACGGAAGAGCATCAGTGAAGCCATCACGACAATCAGAACACGCAATGGCAGTATGAGCGCTAACGCTCATGAATTGGCTGAAGCACTCCGTGCTCCAGTCTCCTACCGACTGACTGTATGTTGATCCATGTTGCAAGCGATGAATATTGAAGTTTTTTGGGGTTGCTTGCTAATCTAGTGTCTGAAGGCTCTCTGTATCGTTTGGTATCTGACATCTGCTCTCACAAATACGTCCTCAAAATCGATACTGAATGCCCTTCCAATGCCGATCACACTGACAATGATTCAATTTGCATTCGTCTCCTTCTGGTGTTTACTATTGGTGTATCTTTCCACAGTGATACCCCAGTTGCGACAAAGTATTCCAATACTTCAACATGGAATTCGCTACCCATCTCGTGACGTGATTTCCACAGCCCTGCCTCTGGCTGTATTTCAATTAGCTGGCCACATTCTCAGCTCCATGGCCACTGCACAAATCCCCGTCTCCTTGGTCCACACTATCAAGGGTCTTTCGCCTCTTTTCACTGTTTTGGCATACCGAGTTCTGTTTCGCATTCGATATGCTCGGGCAACCTACCTATCACTGATCCCTCTCACCCTGGGTGTGATGCTTGCCTGTTCGACCGGAGTATCTACAAATTTATTTGGAATATTTTGTGCATTCGGTGCAGCTCTTGTGTTCGTCTCGCAGAACATATTCTCGAAGAAGCTGTTCAATGAAGCAGATCGCGCAGAATTAGATCTGCAAAACCCTGGGCGACGTAAGTTGGACAAACTTAACTTACTTTGTTATTGCTCCGGCCTGGCTTTTTTTCTCACCCTGCCTATTTGGTTTGTCACTGAGGGATACCCTCTAGTATCTGATTTTATTCACGATGGTGTAATCTCACTCTCGGGTAAGCAAGGATCATTGGATCACGGTGCTCTTTCTCTTGAGTTTCTGTTCAACGGAGTATCACACTTCGCCCAAAACATCCTGGCGTTTGTGTTACTGTCAATGATTTCCCCTGTGTCATATTCAGTTGCATCATTGGTCAAGCGTGTGTTTGTGATTGTGGTTGCGATTGTATGGTTTGGAAGCTCAACCACTCTGATCCAAGCATTTGGCATTGGGCTTACGTTCGTGGGCCTTTACCTCTATGATCGCAATAGCCACGATGATGTAGCTGATCAAAGGGCAAACACCGACCATTTCCGCATGCAAAAGTCCATTCTTCCGTTGAACGTGCGGCACCCAAGCAAGCCATGGGATTCCAATGGCTATGCCTTTCCTGCGGGTAGGGGAGTCTTTGAAGGAGCCCCTAACAACTCCAATACTGCACCCAATAATTCCAAAAAAGAAGACGATGGGCCTGGGCACGTTCGGCCAAGAGGAGCCAGTGTTTCTCCTGCTTGGTTACCCGGAACCAGACAAGAATCCACTTGGCAAGTTAGTGATCCCCCAACCACAACCTAGCTTATGTATTTTATTATTTCAGTGTACGATATCATGGCAGCGCGGTGTTGCCTGGAGGGCTTTTACATTAATATTTTTCCCCTGTTGTGTCCATTCTGCCCCAAGACAGACAGGCATTCTTCTGTCATCCCGTAGCGTATGGATCTAGGTGCACAGCTGAGTTTTACAAACCGAAGTCTCAATTCATGAATAGAGAGTCAAAATCACGTAACCTACACACACATGTATGCATATAGACAAACTCAAGAATGTGAAGATTGAACTGAAATCCATTGGAAATGTGGGAATGATATGTAGAATGAGAATGATGTAGCTACCGTCGGTAAGGAACAAGGTCATCATCAGGCGAACCCTTGACAGCTCCAGCTACGGCGCAGATTCTGCTCTTGGGACATGCTGTAGAGGAAAGAGGAACAGTAAATAACCTGTCTCCTACAATAAATGATGCCCTTGAAAAACAATTTTTTTTGGAGAAAGAAGGGGTTCAGGCGCAGGGACGGCTGGCTTTTTAAGGAAACTCGGAGCGGAGGTTTATCCGCCTAACCGAGCCAATTGAGCCAATTACCGTGAGCCCATTTGCTGTATTCTTAGTCAGCAAATGTGATGGTCAGCACTCTCATTATGTAACCGCAGATTCCGATGCAAAGTACTCTCTGAACTCCCAGCCGTCACCAGGATCTCATCCCCCTCGCCCTCCTTCACCCTATCTCCCACTCTCATACTTCTGCTTGTTTCTTAATGATGCGGCCGCAGCTGTTTCGTGCGGCCGCCCGGTCTCTCCGGGTTCCTAAGGTCACCCCCAGGACCTTTGCGACGACAGCCCCTCGCGCGGCCGAGGTGGAACTCACCATTGGTATGTCCTCTTTTGCTCTGGTTCATCTCAATTGATTGACAGCTGACAAATGGCTCTTTAGATGGAAAGAAGGTGTCGGTAGAAGGTAAATTTTCCGTTGGAATGATCCATTGAGCCTTCACTCATGCTCTTTCATCATAGCTGGTTCGGCTCTTATTCAGGCCTGTGAGAAAGCAGGCGCAACAGTCCCTAGGTATGATAAGACCCAGCCAATCTTAACATTTGTTTGCAATACTAACCTTGGACAGATATTGTTATCATGAGTATGTCTATTCAGTCGAGACATGCGTGTCGTTTTTGCTAACCATAGCCCTCAAGAAAACTTTTGGTTGCAGGAAACTGTACGTGCAACCCATACCTCCCATTTATACTTTATGGATGCATTTATTAATCGAGAACAAAGGTCGTATGTGCCTTGTCGAAGTCGAACGTGCCCCGAAGCCGGTGGCCTCCTGTGCTTGGCCGGTACAGCCCGGCATGGTGGTCAAGACGAATTCACCACTAGTCCACAAGGCAAGGGAGGGTGTTATGGAATTCCTTCTCGCCAATCATCCTCTCGACTGCCCTGTCTGCGACCAAGGAGGAGAGTGTGATCTTCAAGACCAGTCGATGCGTTACGGCGCCGATCGTGGTCGATTCCACGAAACTGGAGGAAAGCGTGCCGTGGAGGATAAGAACATCGGGCCCCTAGTCAAGACCTCGATGAATCGATGCATCCACTGTACTCGTTGTGTTCGGTTCATGAACGATGTTGCCGGTGCCCCAGAACTAGGTACCGCCGGTCGTGGAAACGACATGCAGATTGGAACCTACCTGGAGCAGAACCTCAGCTCAGAACTTTCGGGCAACGTCATTGACCTTTGCCCCGTCGGCGCACTTACTTCGAAGCCCTATGCATTCAGAGCACGTCCTTGGGAACTCAAACACACCGAATCGATTGACGTCCTCGACGCTCTTGGCTCTAATATCCGAATTGACAGTAGAGGGTTGGAAGTGATGCGGGTCGTTCCGCGGCTGAATGATGATATCAACGAGGAATGGATCAATGATAAGTCACGGTTCGCGTGCGATGGGCTGAAGACCCAGCGTCTCACGACGCCGCTCATTCGCAGGGAGGGAAAGTTTGTGCCCGCCACTTGGGAACAGGCTCTGCTGGAGATCTCATCAGCTCACCAGAAACTGCAGCCACAGGCCAATGAGTTCAAGGCTGTTTCTGGGCACTTGGTTGATGCTGAGTCGCTCGTTGCTATGAAGGACCTGGCCAACAAGCTTGGCTCTGATAACCTTGCCCTCGATCAACCTGGAGGCGGTGCCCCCATTGCTCATGGTATTGATGTTCGTTCCAACTACCTGTTCAACTCCAAGATCTACGGAATTGAAGAGGCAGATGCAATCCTTCTAGTTGCAACAAACCCTCGCCACGAAGCTGCCGTCCTCAATGCCCGTATCCGAAAGCAATATCTCAGATCTGACTTGGAAATTGGACTTGTCGGCGAGGAATTTGAAAGCACTTTCGACTTCAACCACCTGGGCTCCGATGTCTCTGCCTTGAAAACCGCTCTGTCCGGAGAATTTGGCAAGAAGCTTGCTGCGGCTCAACGGCCAATGATTGTTGTCGGCAGCGCTGCTGCAGAGCACCCTGATTCCAAGGCAATCTTCGAAGCCGTGGGCAGTTTCGTTGAGAAGCATGCAAGCAACTTCATTACCCCCGAGTGGCAGGGTTACAATGTGCTTCAGCGTGCGGCGTCTCGGGCCGGTGCCTATGAAGTTGGCTTCACTGCACCGTCTTCCCAGGTTTCTCAGACCGTCCCTAAGATGGTGTGGCTTTTGGGAGCAGATGAGATTGCCCAAAGCGAGATCCCCAAGGATGCATTTGTCGTCTACCAGGGACACCATGGTGATCGCGGCGCTGAACTTGCCGATGTCGTTCTCCCTGGTGCGGCATACACTGAGAAGTCTGGTACATACATCAACACAGAAGGTCGTGTGCAGGTTACCCGCGCTGCCACTTCTCTCCCTGGCGCGGCTCGTGATGACTGGAAGATTATTCGCGCAGCTAGTGAATTCCTTGGTGCGCCTCTTCCTTATGATGATATCGAGGCTCTGCGCGACCGCATGGAAGAAATCAGCCCGGTCATGCGTCGCTACGATGTTGTTGAGCCCACCTCCGTCGGCTCATTGAGCAAAGTTCAACTCGTGGACCAGAACAAGGGTTCTTCCGCTACTGGTGCACCTTTCAAAAAGGTGATCGAAGACTTCTTCTTCACTGACGCTATTTCTAGAAGGTTAGTTGCATGTCCCAGCCATCCATCTATGCTCAATTTGCATTGCTAACCGCTACTGTAGTTCGCCCACCATGGCCCGCGCCTCCGCTGCCAAGGCCACTGGAAACCCTGAGACTAACTTTATGGCCGCAGGAGAAATGTCTCCTCAGGCTTTGTATGGCTAGATCGGGCTCCATTTCGGTCCCATTCTGTGTTTCTCTAATGGTTGCAGGCGTTTTATTGTACCACATCTTAAATTTCCCTCTTGATGTACTGTTTCCTTTCCATCTTCTGTGTTTCTCCCTATCATCTTGAACACCCTTCCGGTTCCTGTTGACCTCTTCGCCATTCTCCGGTGTCGCCTGGGATTAATCGGTAGTGATTGCCTTGTACATAAAAGACTGAACCTCCAAAATTTCGAGTTCATGGGTGTTGGAGATGATCAATACGTGCTACTTTCGTATTATGGCCGCTGGTACCATTTAGAGTTCAAGCTCACTTGTGCATCAATACCTATGTCCACAGGTGTAAATGAAGAGGTCTATAGGCCTGCTAAGATATAATTATATCAGACTACTTGGAGCTATGGAACCCATCATTTCAAAGGGAGAGGATCATTTCGTTGAGGAAGCAAGGATAAAGTATCAATGGAGGGAAGAGTGAGGGGAAATGGCACAAGCCTGCCTTGGCAAACAGGTCCATGTCTCATAAAATCAGTGCGCAGGTCCCTATACTTAGCTCTACATGTGTCTTACAGACCTAAAAAGTCAAGAGAAACGATGAAATTCTAGCTGAAGTAGGCTGCATTATGCATCCATTTAATATGAAAGTTTCATACCCTGGTCCATGGACCTGCTTCTTATGAATTGTTTCGGAAACTAGTTTAAAGCTCATCGTCATCCGTCTCTCCCGCAGTCTCTTCAGCATCTTCCTCGTCCATGACCGGCGCTGTCTTCTGGATAGCCCGACTGGTTCGTCTAACAAACGGCAAATTTCTTCGAGGCGGACCGGTGTCTCTTGCTGTGGAGGATCGTCCTAACCGAGCAGAGTCATCCTGTAACAGGTCATCATCTGTCGTGCTATTGTCTTGTTCATCGCCCAAAAAATGAGGGGTCGAACGCTCTTCATCACCAGTGGCCTGGTCGTTGATAGCATCTTGACCAGCTTGTATTAGATCAATATCCTCGAACCCATTAGAATCTTCTGTGTCGCTCAGCTTGCGCGCGCTTTTCTGTATTGAAGAGGATTTCTCAGCAAGTCCATACGACTCCTTGGGAATGCTAGCTTGAATCTCAGAGACTATATACTATTTGGTCAGTCAATCCAAGACCCCAAAGATCTCCAAGTTCCGTTGTCATTTCCCACGTACCCTTGGTGGCATCCACAGTCGCTGATGTCAGAAGACGTTGTTGATTGCGGATCTTGAGCTTTTTCTCATTCAGGACTTGCACAAAATTCGCCATCAGCCGATTTTCATGCTGCGCTTTCGCACGCATGAGCTCTTCGAGTTGTTCATTCAACCTATGTATAGTCTCCTCGGCGATTTGATGGCGACTTGTCAGTCTAGATACCTGTTCTTCTAGCCTATGAGCTCTGACCGCAGTAAGTCCTGTCCATTCGAAGAGCTCGACAGCTTGTTCATCATTTTGTTTGAGGATCAAAGTACCGAGGCGTTGCTATATCCGAGTCAGTCGGAGTCCGGGTGGCAATGAATCTCATGAGTGGGACACGAACTGTAATAGTTTGTACTCGTTTCCGTATCGTTATCACGAGTTCTTTGTTGTCTTCATCAGAACCCGAGACGTTGGCAGAGGCCTCAAGAACAGTGCCCCAATCTGATTCGTCAGGAGGCGCAGAACTTTGTCCTAAGATGAAAGAGACGATCTTAATCCATTCATTATTCGATCCTTGATAGTTTTTGGCTCTGAGTTCTTTCAACCGTGTTTGTTTCACTGCGCGATATGAGTTCATGACCATCAGGCCTCACTTGACGAAGACCCACATAAGCTAATATACGGCGATTCCCCCTCAGTAGCTGTCAGAGTCAGATCCAGCGGAGCAGGGCTAGTACGTGAGACATGAACAAGTACAAAGGCTCCAATTTCGTCAGATCTGGGAAACCGCAAGACCCGGGGTTCTGTTAAATCGAGAGGCATTTTTGGAATGAAGGCACGGATGTAGGAGAACTTGAACGGAAGAAAAAGACGGCTCGGTGCGAAGCGAGATTAAAGGCACAAACTTCATACTCCTAGTGCCCAGGTGCTTTGCTGCCTACGGAGAGGGAGTACCGATACAACTGAAATGAAATCGACTGGACCTACCTAATGGACCCATCTGTTATTGGCTTCAATTACACCATTATGGGAGAGCTTGAAGGTACAAGTACACAAGCACCTTGGTGTATTATAATTCAGGTACCTCCCTTGAAGGTAGTGGATACAAGGGCTCCACATATTGGACGCTAAGTTCTTCAGGTACTGGCTACCTTACATTTAGGTCGAATTTTGATTACCACCACTGGCAATAGTTGTCAAACTTGTATTCCGTATGAAACTGCAGCACTCTATATAGAGATAATGTGGGCTATTCGATTGAGATAGTGGAGAGTTGATAGAGCATCGAGGCTTAGACATTATCACAGTGGTCGGAGTACATATGTGACATATACTTCAGCCATACGTACCAAGTACATGTACATGGAACTAGGCGCTGAGGAGACAGAACATTGAATCTTCCCTGTTACGAGAGAAGTACATGTATTGACGTCGTACTGACCGCGTATTTAACACTTGTTGACATGCCTGCCCAGCAAACATCCGGGTAAAATACATACTGGTACATACCGATATCCCTGAATATGTTACCGATACGAGTGGCCGTCACGTTCAAGACTCCTCTCCTCCACGAGGAATCTAGGTAAGATCCAGCCACAACCGACACATCATCTTCTCCTGTCTCCTTTTCGCCTGTGTACTAACGTCCTTTGAAACTTTCGACTCACATAGCTATCAGGGGTCGACAACACATTGTCTTCGGGTGTCCCCCATGCTTGCGTGTCCCCTTCAAACGAATGTTTTTGGGTGAGGGCCTGGCATTTATCAGGTCACCTAGAAACCCGCTCGTTCGGCGCAATTGACTCTAGAGCAAAATCGGTCTTTATTCACCTCCAAGCACCCAGCTCGCGCTCCCTAAACTCACTAATCACCGATCAATATTGAAGTCAGTGAAGTCTTGTTACTTTCTCGCTCCTATCTTTTGTCTCTCGACCGGCACGGAATGACGCTCATGTTCGCACCTCCTGAATCCTCACCAGTGTCGCAAAGCTCTGAGCCTGTCACTTTAAGCACAAACGCTCCAAGACGCCTATAATAGTCCCATGACTGCCGTGTTCTTTGTGCGCCCCGAACCAGCTCGCCTCCCTGATCATGGAATCTGTACCAATCCACCTACAACCGGGGACCGATGAGCCGATTGAATGCTGGGACGATGATGACGACTTGCAGTTTAGCGAGGATATTCAATTTCGTACCGCATCTAGTGCCGGATCCATAACAAACTCGTCATTCCGGCCCTCCGGACACCGAGACTCGATCTCCTCTCGACGCTCTGCTCGCTCGGATATTGACTCAAATGCTGGTGATGAGGACTGGCAGGTCCCGCTCTATGACAACGATGAATTTGCAAAAGAAGATGCCATTGCTTCGGCCAAGACTGCGGGTATTCCTATTCCCCCAGATATTCCCAAATCAGCTCTTATCGGGGGCACAATCAAGCGCCTGTCAACTCGAAAGACCAAGCAAACTTTTGTTGACGACTGGTCAGAAGATGTCGAGCTCCCGGACCCTGAAACAATATTACAACTCAAAACTACTCGCGAAACAACTTTCCCTGATACCCTTCGGCATTTAAGCTCTGTTACTACAAGTCCAGTGAAATCCACGGCCTCGCCATCTTGGGATGACGAATTCTCGACGCGTTTTCAATCCACCTTGGGAGCTTTTGACACTTTTCAAGATGAAAGGGAAAGGGACGGTCCGGAAATCCGAGATATTCCTACTCTCAAAGCTCCAAACCCCCGATCTCCGAAGAAATTAAACACAGTGAATGTCGGCAGTGGTTTCATTATTGAGCAGGAAGCAGAGGATGACTTCCACCGGGATTTTGAGCTCCCCGCAAATCATCAACCTCTCGAATTATCTCAACGAAAAGATAGTTTCTATGTTTCTAGCCCCACTCTGGAGGATTTTGATCTTGAATGGTCCGAAGGAAGTATTGGTGTACGAGTCGGTGGTACCGCAAGGGATAGTCGCTCGGTTCCCAGTTCTTCTATATCCATCGCCAGTCCCAGCGTTTCAAGCTGCCTCACGGCAGAGAGTGAGGACGACGGTCTTGACGGTCTCATTATCCCCGAAGGTCCCCTTGATTTTAGCGCTTCTCTTCAGAAGCGACAGACAGCGCAAACTGAAAATATAGACGCACCAAAGATTCCCTCTGAGGTTGATGACTTCTTCTCTGGCATTGATATCGACAATGAGAAGGCCTTCTCTTTCGGGAAGCCAGCTCTCAATCCCAACATAAAGTGCAAAACAGAGCGGCCAACTAGCCCGACTCGTCGATCAGCTACAACACTCACATTCACAAATGCGACAGGATCCCCGCGAACTCGCATCCCACGCTTGTCCGGTCATGATCGGACCCATTCAACCCACCTTGAAACTGTGTCGGAAAGCGGTGCACCCCTTTCCAAATTTCGGACATCGCAATCACGTCTGGGGCATTCCTCTCAATCGTCGACTTCAAGTCTCCCGGCTTCTAGCAATAATACAACATCGCCGACTCCTACACTCTCTAGTCGGCGGCTTCTTGGACCCCGGAATCCTAGGGACACTGCCTCGGCAGGCGAGGCGAACCCCGCGGCGAGACGATTGAAACCCAAGCGCTCCCTGCCATCAATTCGCGGCGTAGGATCAACCTCTTCAGTGTCCATTTCCCAGCGCCCACTTTCCGATCGTCCAGTCCGGCTCCCCTCTACCAGACCTAAAACCCCGGTGGACCACCCCATGACAGATGGAAGGTCGTTGGGTCGTAAGACACAGCCCCAGGCACAAGCACCTTTCATGCAAGCTACTGTGTCGGAACCTCAGTCCCACCATGCCAGTCTGAAGGGGTATCGCTCCTCGCGTCGCACCAATTCAGACAGCTCTAGTGGCCTTGTGAGTCCACAGGGCACATCCTCGCGACTCTCGCGACCGACTCGTAGTGAAACCTTCCGTGGTGGAATTGGCGACATCAACGCAGACTCTCTTGGGTCCTCAGCAAAACGTACGATCACACGACCTACCAAAAGACGCAATTTCGGAGATGGAACTGAGTTGGAGTCCTTTGATGACTTATCTACATCAGTCTTAGCAGAGAGCAAGTTTGTCAAAACCCCTACCGGTCGAGGTGCTCCGAGATCCATTCGCGCCCGACTCAGCCAGGGCCGAATTGATCCATCGCATGATGAATCAACCGCCCAATCCCTCACGTCTCCCTCAAGCTCCAAATTGCGCAGTCCAACACCCAGATTTGCTCAAGATACAAACGCCTCTCGAAACGCAAGGGAGCAACGCATTGCATCCATGGCTCTGAATTCCAAGGGTCGTGAAACCAATCCTCTTTCTGCTTTCAGCTCAAACTGGAAGCCCCAGCCTATCTCACGGATTCCTCCGGCTTCTGCAACGATCAGAAGCCGGAAGGGTAAGCTAAACTCCAAGTCCACGCCCAAGCCACACTTGATCAAACCTTTAGGGTCTGGCGTGCAGGACGCCAAATGTAAGCCTTTCTTTCTGTTTTCCGATTGAATTATTTGCCCATGCTTACCGTCCCTTATTTTTAGCTGTGAGGGGTATGCGTTACAACCCTGTCAACTTCCGGTGGGAAGGAAATGAAAACTTGGTGCAAGAATTTGACACCACTACTCCAAAATCCCCCAAACCTGCCCCGGCTCTGATCACCAATGTTGGCGCGATGCAGAACGTTCAGACCGTTGGTGGAATGATCTTCGATCCGCATCGGATGTGTTGGCTCAAGGCTGCCACCCTTGGATCTGGTGCGGATGAAGATGATGTTTTTGCCGGCCTGGATGACTTGGATGATCGGATTACAAGCAGCACGATCAATGGACGAAAATCCGGGGCATTGGAAGACCACCAATTCCCAGCAATAGGGGAGGATGTAAGTGCCGGTGAATCGTCCGACGAAGGACCCATGACAGAGGAATTCGATGTCGGTCCAGAATTCATTCGACGACAGCGTGCCGAGGAGGACAAGTGGAGGCGCAAGGTTGACAAATGGGTTGGCTTCAACCGAGGCGATCATGAAAATCATTGGAGATGGATCATACGCGATTTAGTGGCCTTTGACAATAATCGAGGAGAACCAGCATAGCCTCAGATGTCCGCCCTTCCTTTTCTACTGGCAAAACGGTCCAACACGAATTTACGACCCACATTGACTGTGATGATCCAGTCGATGTCATGAAGTTCACGGTTTCTCTTTCAGACAGCATCTTGGGATGCTCCTATGTAACTATATCTTGTTCGAGTACTTTGTACATACTGTTTAATATCCATGGGGCGAGTTAGCCTCTTTTTCCGATCCGTTCTATGCAATTTATCAACGCCGTAGAGTATTCTTTTATATGTGAATATCTCCGGGGGGAAGGGAAACCCCCTTCCAACTCAGGGGAATACAGAGAGTCCAGTCGAACGCAATTTCCGGGAACATCGAAACTCGGGAAGCAACAGAGTAACACCGGCCAGATTGTCTTCTGCTGGGGATTTTTTGGGTTTGTTTTCGACATTGCTTTTTGACCTGCGAGGGTCCGAACCTTGAAATCAGCAAAATCATGTTGGGCCTTCAAGTCCGAGATGTGTGTCTCACTCTCGGAGCCAAACGCATGCAATCCTGCCGTCCCGCATTGCATTTGATTGCCCCGTATGCGTCAACCCAATCCAAATGCGTTGTTTCGGGCTCTTGGCTGAGATCTTTCCCAAAGTCCTTCCCAAGGTCCCGAGGCTTTGGAAACCGCCACGTCGAAAGAATGATGTTGAAACACCGATCTTCCAACGGGAGCTGACTTGCATATGTGTCCTGGAAAGTGAAAAGGAAAAATGAAAGGGGGAACCAAGAGAGAGAGAGACCAGTGGGACAGCATGGCCCAGACACACAACATCGATGTGACCAGGATTGCCACTAGAGGATCAAATCTCGACCCGATTCATGTTAATGGCCATAGAGTTGTTCGTACACCCTATTGATGCCCTCTCTCGCACTCATTCTCCCTCTCTTCGCCGAATGAACTTGACGGGCAAGAGCTTGAGCATGCAGAAATTCCCAGAGGAGTGGGACTTGCCCAATCCATGTTCCTTGCCAATTTGCACGGCTACTTGCATGGACAAATCCCTTTATACCGAATCTCCTGCCAGATTTGTTTGACCGTGAGGCAAACCTGCAGAGCCAAAAAGGGAATTCCCATTTGTCTTGATTCGAGTCGGGACATTCCATGCGGAAGTCGAGTGGTTCCGCGGTCTAAGTATAGGGAAATGAACGAAATCGGGGAGATGATGCTCTCGCCCCCCGCTGTACTTCGGTCAAATCAGAAGAGTCGAATGAGTCCACCCCTTGTCTTCATTTGTCTCCGATAGGATGCCTCAAATAGGCTGTCCACTCTCATATCCTCAACGTGGCTCTGAGGCAAATGGTGGCGCTGGTTGACCTCCAGGGCATCGAAGGCAGGAATCCGTATCACCATGACTCCTGTGCGCTGTCGTATCAGCCTGCTTCCACTTTTCGATACCTTCGGTGGGTCGGAAGGAATTGACCACGAACCCCAGTCCTTTTTTGCTCGACCCATGCTGCTCTGTTCCCTGCAAGCTTTGGTAATACCTATGCTTCCGTACCTTACAGAGCTCTGCTTGACTCGCCTGGCTCCATCGTTTCTTTTTCTCTGTGGAATATTTGCTGTTCGTCTTCCAGGGATGCCCTCTGTTGTCTCTGTCCATGTCTGTTTCGACATGGTCTCGTGCGCTTCCTCATGGGCGTCAGCCATGTTAGTCCTTCAACATTCGTCCATTTGGGGTCTTTTTAATAGAATCACTACCCCATCTCTAGATGGTCTTCCAGTGGTCTATCCCTCTTCCTCTCCTTCCCTACCTTGCTCTTGAACTGTGATCTTCTAGGCACGGCTCTATCATCTTCGTGATACTTGTTGTACTTGCTGTGTTGTACCGGAGGTGTCGTGGCGATTCTTCCTCGGGGTACATGCGAACAATTTCCTTCTCGCTTTCCTCGTGGCTGTCTGCATTTTGTTGTCATTGCCATCGATATTTGTCACCTACACTGTTCTCCGTCATCAGATACTCTTCGTGTACTGACATTGTTCTTGCCCTTACCCCATCTGTTTGAAGTAAACCGGCTTGGATCGAATAATCAACGGCTTTTCAACGCTGCGAGGCTTCAATCATGAGCAGCTTTGCAAGGCGCAGCGATGGGAACGACGCTTATATCATGAATCATCAAATGGCAATGCCCGGCTCATATGGTCAGCCAGAGAGCCATGATTTCAAGCAAGAGAGCCATGACTTCAGCCCACATGGATCTGGTTCATATCACTTCCCTCAACATTCCTTCAATCCTTATGGGCCTCAATTTGGACAGCCCTATGGCCCACAGTCAAGTCTGTCTTCGGGGTTACAACATCTCCAATATACCTCGGAGCATTCCATCCCGTCAATGACAACTCCAGATGATCCCAGGCTGCACCACCCGCCGCAATTCATGTCCCAATCGCGCTATCTTCAGGGACCGAGGTACCTGCCCCGCGATCCACTGGGTGAAACGGAGATTGAAAGCCAAGAGTCTCACAACGAGGCCACATTGCTGTCGGAGGCTGTGATCCCTGCACCCAGCGGCTTTCCCGATGTGAAGGAGTTTGATCAGCTGATGCAGAAGTGAGTGCTTGCAGTAAGCTATGCAGACTTATCGAGACTGACATGGCGTCTTTATAGCTATGTTGAGGACCTATCCGTCAAGAAGCAAGACAAAGCATTGATTTATGCGAAACGAGCACGTAATATCAAAACCGTGTTGATTGACCCCAAGGACACTGCAGTGGAGTCGGCTCAATTTCGGTATGCAACACTTTGATTCAAATGGTATTTGTATGTTCCTACTAACCAAACTAGGTTCTGGGTCAAGAAAATGTTCAAGTTGCAAGCTGTGGGATCAGATGTAAGCTTTCTTATCCCGATTATTGAGTCCATTGATGCTGATAAATGAATCTCTCTCAATTTACAGCACAAAAAGATGATCTGTCATGAGGGAAAGCCCGTTGCCATCCGAGAAAAGTTATTCAAAATCCTCACCAGGGCCCATCAACAATGTCAGCATGGTGGCCGAGACAAGACATCTGCTCAGGTCCGGCGGATCTATTCATGGTAGGCAAATCCAAGCAATTCCATGTACATGATATGTTGGGCTTGTACCCACTGACCATCTCACTAGGGTTCCTAAGGAACTAATCTCTCGTTTTGTCAAGATTTGTCCAACCTGCCAGGTGCGCCGTGGGGGTTCGCGTCTGACGCCGCCCAATTCGCGAAGAAGTTCTCCTAGACTGGAGATGGTTCCTCGATCTCCAAAACTCCCGTCGCCACCGATCTCGCGACGGGAATCCACATTTGGCCAAATGTCCCTTGACAGGACGCAGCCTGACTATTTTGGCCATATGCATGGTCACAATGGCTGGCTGGACAGTCACCAAAATGTGCAAGGTCGTCCAAGCCTAAGTGGTGGAATTCGGTCATTTCAAGGTGCTATGGGTAACCTTTCACACTCGATTCCCAGTACCCTGGATCCCTTCTCTAGCGATTTATCCATCCCCCCATCCCAGTTGAGTTATGCAACGGGATACGTACCGACACATGGAGCTGCACCCCGAGACTTCTAATGGTCTGCCCTGGTCAACTTGCGATCTTGCTTTATGTGATATAATCAACCGAAGTGCACATATTGTGTGCTCTGCAAAAGTTTAGCTTGTCAAAAACCTCTAGGTTGCTTCCTAGCTGTCAGTCGAGGGCCTTACAGGAAGCCTACATGGACAAGCTGAGAAAATGTTCCTTGCCTAGTGATTTGAACGTATGAAGGGACAAGGCGTTGCAATAGGAAAGAAAGAAAGAAAGCCAAAGGAAAAAGAAAAAAAAAACAGTGTTTCTCTAGGACAGGAATAAATGGAGGAAAGGGGGGAGAACAACAAGAAGATAATACTGAGCGACAATTCAAAAGAACAATATCATAACAAATGGTCTGGGGATCGAAATCTTGAACAGTATCTTGAGTACTCCGTACACATGGGTACTGCTACATATATGCATGTAGATGTGGCGGGTTGGGTTACGGGGAAGACTAGTTAATATTGGAGATTTTAAAAGGCAATCCCATCTTTTCCTTTCCTCTCTAGCAAGTTAGGAAAACTCCATGTCTAGCGCTTCATCAGCACATGAGAAAAGATAATCAACAACTCCACGTGACATTGTCGTGTCGCCCGGCAGATTGCCACAGAATCCATCGATCAGGGTTGAGTGGCAACCCTCGTAATCGGTTGTCTTGCACCAGATTCAAGTCTCATCTTACTCAATTTTGAAATGCATAAGAAATTGACATGAAAACATTAACTCGTAGTCAACAGGTCCCTGAAAATATCGGGCTCAGTGCACTTTGGGTGAGCTCAAGGCGGATGCCCTCTGCTCGAGATGACTGGATATTCAGAGCGCCCTGGCAAATATAATGAACTAGTGGATCCCATAACTCCGTGTCGCATGAGGTCTGGAGGGGAGGACGGATCCGAGATATCATCAATTCCTCGGTCCACGCAGCATGAAGGGGATGTTTTAGACGGGAAGCGAGAACTTCTTGCCTTTCAAAACCCTAAATAGAGCGTGGGATGTCAGTATCAGCAGATAGCCGATTTTGGAATATGATCAAGCTCACTTGTTGTAGTAAATGTAGAAGAAATCGGAGTAGAGCAATGTCTGGACGATGCCAGCAATAACAGTCACAGGCTGGAAGGAACGTTGGAAGGAGGCTTCGGTGAGGTAGCGGAAGATCCAGTTCGGGATATAGAGTCCCCTGTAAAGTCCCAGGGCAAACAGATAGTGGGTAGTGATAGCGTCTGCTTCTCCCGTACGTTGAAGCATGAATAATTGGGGTAAAATTGCAACTGACTCCAACCAAATAGAAAAAGTCCAGAGGATCTAGATCACGTCAGTCCTGGGCTTTTTATCTCTCCCACCATTGTGCTACTGACTTCAGAGATGCGATAATCACGAGGAAAGAGAATTGCAAGCACCGCGCTGATTCCAAGGAGGTATTGAACCTTGAAAGTATCAATGTTGGGATCACGCGTAGGTTTATAGTCATTAAGCATAAGATAGATGACGTAGGCCGAGGAACCGATAAACAGAAGCTTGAATATGGTGAGGTAGAGGGACTCTGTGAATGTCCAGAACAGATCTAAGGAGCATGAGCGATTATGATGGACTATAGGAGCTGACAGTGACATCAAAAACCTACCAAGATACCGAGTGACAAAAACAAGGAGGTATAGCACCTGCGACTTAAATGATAACCCAGAGCAACTCTGCACTGCCTGTTAGTCGCAAGACGCAAATGACCTTGACAATAGAGGAACATACGCTTGATGTCTTCATCTTTTGCAACAGCATAAGGATCGACGCTAAATGAGAGAAGTCGCCTATATTGTCATGTTAGTAGGTTGCAGTAAGGTGTGTGACTTGGTGTTGTACCTAATAACCTAAAAAGATTCATTGTGTCGAGAGGTAGGAGGATGTGCAAGGTGTGTAGGTTGCAGATTGGACCAGGAGAAGAGAAAAACGAGTGAAAGAAAAAGGACAAGCGCGTTGGATGATCAGGAACAAACACCTGAGTTGTTGACACGAAGGCAAATGGAAGGGAAACTTAAATTACTTGCAGATCACTTATGTATGTACGCGACGTGTACGGTACTTACAGGTACCTACCGATATACCGCAGAATGACTGGCGATATGTACCTTGGTACGATGCACGTACCTGAGACGTACCTTGAATTTCATTATCTCTAATGAGCAATTTAATATCTAGGCGTACAATTGATATCAAGGCTATACATCGATCATACACAATCTATAGTTATATTTATTCACATGATGTAGAGTATGGTCCAGGTGCCTATGTTAGGTATAGATTATCTTATCTAAACCTTAAACTATTGTACTTTTCAATCCATCTACATGTAGTGTATGTAGGCTTATAGCTATTGAAACATGTATATATGCTACATATATAGATGTGTAGAGGATCCCACGATCAATAATTCTAACCCACTGAAAAGATAATGGCCCTACATACCTTTCTATACGTATATACATTTGTATCTGAATACATGTACGAACATATGTATTATATAGGTACATACTGATTACATATACTCTGTACGGAGTGCATATCGGGGTAGTACTATGTACCTAGGCTATAGCCCGGAATGTCGTCAAGTCATCATATTGATACAAACTACCTTAGTGAGTCGGTGCAGGTATGTCAAACAAGATTAAGGGCTGGCAATCAACCACCGACTGCGAGAAGAACCTAACGTTGGCTACATTCATCTCTTTAAAACAAAGTTGCAGATCCAATGCTCTCATCGGCCATTCGCTGAAGATGACCCTCAGCCAGCTCGCTCTTGAGAGCACAGATTGAGCTTTCACGATCAAGTTTGTCCCAATCCCGAAGCCCCGCTCGCTTAGATCGTTGTGTCTCCGCCATTTGCTCCAGGAGTTTCTCTTTGTCCACATCAAGTTGAATAAGCCGCTTCTCCGCAGCAGGATCCAGAAGAGATGGAAGACTCCGGCCTTCCAATATGACAGTACAAAGCCCTGCAAGATGATTTGTCCCCTTCTGAGCCAAGGGCTGATTTATAGACGGAGTACTAAGTTGCCGGGAAGTTGGATGTCGGTAACCGCTACTCGATATAGGAGATGAGAAAGAAGCACGAGGGCCTGCTGGTGGGACTTGTGAAGTTGCAAGCAGTCCGCGGCGTGCCGGGGGAGTCCCCATCCAAGATTCTCGTGGGCCAGGTCCGCGGCGAGGGCGTGTCGGTGCTGCTAGTAAAGAGACATTCTGAGCACCGTGATGGTGATTAGATGGTGGTCTCGATCCCTGGTAAGGTCCTGATGGCGGCAGCGGGCAAGCCCCATGGTTTTTCGGCTGAGTTGGAATATTGCCACCAATTCTGGCCCCGCTTGTCTGAGGGTCGGATAGCCCCTTTTCTGGAATCAAGAAAGATGAATGGCCACCGAAAGATACTCGATCTTCGTGCTCTAGCCTCCTTTGAGGCCGAGAAGGCTCCATATCATAGCTGTGATCCCGGCTCGGAGATGGGACTGGGAGTTTTGACAAACGTGCGATGGGTACCGAAGAGTGAACCGGCGACCGGCTGCGAACTCTGTGGGAAACTAGAAACTTTTCTGTGGGTGGAGGCGAGCACCGAGATATCGCCACGGGTTGTGAGCCCGATGTTTGTGTGGGTGGAGCGTGCCTTGATGGCGATGAACTTGGATCTTTTTTTATCTCATCACGCAGATGATCTCGGTGAGAGGGATGGGATGGACTTTTTGGCTGCAATATCTCTGGCTGTATCACTGGTGAAGGATCCCCGGGAGGCTTATCAATGGTCGAAACTCCATGACCATCTCGTCTCAGCGACCGAAAGACCTGGCTGCTAGGAGTCGTGTCGCGAGTTCTTCGTGGGCTTTTACGAGCGCGGGATGCGTCGCGTGACCTACCATCACTGTAGGGAGATTTTGAGCGCCAGGTTTGGGGAGGGGGCGGCGACCTGATCCTTTCATCTCTTCTAGGCGAAAATCTTCTTGGTGGGGATCGTCTTCGTTCGTACGGTGTTGGACCAAAATTTCTCGCCGGAGGAGTGCGTGATCGACGCCTAAAGGGTGGCGGGGACCGGCTGCGCGCCCTTCCATATCCTCTATTCGATGATGGCACCCATGTGTCGGCTCGTTGTCGAGGAGGGCTTCGGGTTCTTGGTGGTGAATGCCGGTGACGAATATCATATCCACGGGAAGGGGAACGGCCAATTCTTTCAGCTGGACGATAACTCTCTCCGCCTCTTCGATCCTCAAATCTGCGAAGGAAATGTTAGACAATTCTCGGACGTGCATGTTTGCGCCTACAGACCTTCTGCGATCCCAGTCCATTCTGGCTAAGTCCAAAGGAGAAAGTATGGGGGGGGGGAATGAGGTCAAATCTCCCCAGGTTATAAATGTAAGACAATGGACAGGAGCACACAATTATCCAGTGCTATTTTTTCTAGTTTCCGAGGGAAGTACCTACATGTAGGTAAGGTTGAAGGGTTGGATTGTCCACGGACCCCAGGGTGATAGATAGGATATGAGCTAAACCTGTTTTGGAAGCGACCTTACTACATGAGGCAAGTATTCTTTGTACCAGATTGGGCCTAGAACATACCTCTAAATGGAACATGGATCAAGAATTTACAATTCTAGAATTCATCTAGAGGGCAAACTACAAGCGACGAGCACTAATTTCATAGTTTGATGCGCTGTGGAGTATCATATTTTTAGGAGTAGGTAGCTTTCATATGGCACGCTGGTACAAACGGTACACGACACATGAAAGTCAATAACACACATTTTTCTTAACTCCCTAACGACTAGAATAATCTGTTTTAGGTCTTTTGTGTATAATGAAAAAAGCTCGATTAATCTGGTTGCATTGTCTACACTAAAGGAAACAGTACACTCAAGTTTCCAAAGGTTACCCATGTCGTTTGTTAACTGCTTCTGATGTTGAAGGCCAAATCAGTTCGAATGTTTACAATAGCAGATTGATCAAAAATCACATATAAATTAATACTAAGAGTATTATATCTCCTTGAGCGACCTAGAAGATTGAGAAACGTTAAGGTATAGAAATTGTACCTTGTGTTGGAGTGCCATGAAAGTCACCTACCTAATGTCCATACTTGATCTCACAAATTACCAAAAAGCATGATACTCTAGCCATTGAGGGTGCACCAATATACAGGAGTAATGTTACGCGCTTGGCATGATTATAACTTCGAGGTTTCATTGATGATCTGAAAAGCAAGAACTGACTGACCCTACCTACCTTACACACAAAAGCAGCCAAACTCCAATGCTCATGAGGAGGAAAGAGAAAAAGTAGAGGCAAATAACATGTGGGAGAAACATGTGGACATAGAATCGGAGGAAGCATTTATGCCTTGCCTCGTCTTTCTTCTTCCTTTCGCAACCTTTTGCGACTTTCCTGTGCAATCATGTCACTCAAGTCCTCCTGGAAACCCCAACTGGGTGGGTTCTGCTGCTGCCTCTGCGACTCGTACATGGTCCGAAGGTTCTCTTTGCTAAGACCGTCGCCAGATTGAATTTCATCCAAGTCGACTGACACTTCAACATCCCCAGGCTTTTTGCGTTTCCGGGTCTGATCATCGGCACCGAGAATAGGGGGTTTGCTCGAGGAGACACTAAGATCGTATGCCCTATCGCCCCCAAAAAAGCCTTCAACATTGGTTGATTTCTCAGGTATCACCTGATAAGCACTCCGAGGGTGAACAGACTCCTCTGTATCAATACCGCGATGATGCTTGCGCACGTCAAACTCCCCAGAGACATCCTCAGCGCCAACGAACTCAGATGGCATTGTTGAATCCATTCCACTTGGGAGTTCCCGGCCACTAGGCGAATGAACACCACCGCCATGGCTATCCTCATCGGTATCCTGTTCATCGTCGTCATCATGGCCATCCTCTTCTTCTTCACTCTCCGCTTCAGACTCATCTGATTCCTGCAATTCTCCCCAGAGGTCTTTTTCGACCGGCTCTCCTTGCTGAGCGTGTTGCTGTGGTTGTAAAACACCAAAGATATCACCGCCATACAGTGGACGATTATGTTCATCAACGGGTGGCTTGCCATATCCCCCGGGGTGGTAACCCCACGTGGCACCTGGCGGGGGAGGCGCATTAAGACCGGGGACTTTCAATGCTGGATAGGAAGACGGGGGACCAAATCGTTGCTGGTTGACGAGCCACGGGGTAGGGCCTCCTGATGACATACCAAGAGCATCCATTAGCTCGTCGCTCAGCTCTCCGGGTCGGAGATGTTTGAGATTTGTTTCATATTCTTTGCCCTCGTAGTAGATCTCACCGTAGCGAGTCAACTCTGGTTTGGTTTGGAAGCGAAAGAATGCCTCGTAAAGCTTCTGGTAGTCAATGTCCAGTTTTCCCATCTTTGGTTGCACTCGTTCCCTTTGCTTCTGTTTCAAACTCGCCTGTTCCTGCTTCTCTAAAGCAGCGTCGCGCATTTCAGATATGCCCGTCTCCTGTATGAATTTTGGTAAAGCAAAGGGCGCCTTCTCTACACCACGTTTAGATGAGAGATATTCCCGTTTGAGCGACCAGTGAGAGGGAACTGGAACCACATTCCGATGAGCTTTAATGTGAATGAGTAGTCGGGGATCAGGGGCGGATGTATCGGTCCATTCAACAATTTCAGGCTTTCGGACCATTGCTTTGAGCTCGGCAACTGACAACTTGTTCATCGCTTTTCGTTTCTTTTTGGAGATCTTTGGTTCGCTTTCTTGCTCCTCGTCGGGTATTTCGTCGCCATCATCGAAAAAGACCTCAGGTTTATCAGACTCCTTGGTTGGCAGATTCTCAACCCCCGTGTCATCAAACTTTCCAGCAACTCCCTTGTACATTTCCCAAAGCGGATCATTTGGTTCGGGAAAGAGATCGGTGTCGGTTTCAGCCAATGCATCTTGAGAAGTGACCACTGGCGGTGGCAACGTTTGCAGTGACGCCTTTTCGTCAATGTGGGGACCGTTGTTCTATAAGTTGCTGTCAGTGATTGAATATCTTTGGCTGAAAAATAAATGGGCATGACTGCCTTACCTCTGCTTTTTGGGCCTTTTTCTTTGCTCTTCTGAGCTGATTTTTGCCCATTTTCATGGTGAACGGGGAGGCTTACAGGCGCTGATACAGTGCTATGTCAAGTTGGAAATTTTGTCCAAGTCGGGGGGTGGAAAGTGCGATGTTGCATTAACAAGTTGGGTCAAGCGCGAGGAGGAATAGACTTGATGAGCTCGGGATGTAAAATAAAACCAACAATAGATTGCATTTCAATTGCCATCACGTGCGACAACCTAGGGCCCCCTTACCGCCCACCTAGGCAAGCTTTCTAGGCAATCTATCCGGAGTGCACAACATCATACATCTAGGCTTTAGCTACACATTTACATTTACAGGAAAAGGATTGGTAAGACTCTTCAATGAAAAATTGCGGGCAGAGTTTCCCATCTAAGCGTTTTTTTTTTTGTAAAAAAAAAGGAGGAAAATCAAAGAGAGCAAAAAATGATAGTATTGTACAAAATTTAGAAAAAGAGCTGTCGAATCTGATGGCTAGATTATCGGCGAAAGTTCAAATAACAAATCAAATACCAAACAAACCCACGGCCGGGGCCCATGATGCAGCCAGGGCATAGAAAGTTGAGGTGGATCGGTGATACGTAATGTTTGCTGATGTTGATGGAGTAATATCTCAGCAAAGCCAAGTTTGGTAGGAGATTATTTCTTCTTCTTTGCGGATCTCGATTCTGGGGTATTTTAGATTAAAACAAATAGAGAGCAATCAAGTGGAGGGCGAATTACCTGCAGCAGTTCGTTTCTTCTTGGGTCGGCCCTTCCCTCGTAGTTTGGCACTATGTAGCAGGTTAGAGTTGGAAACCGACGACATCTGGTATAAAAGATGAGTGCTTACATCTGAATAGCCTCCTCTCTATCGTCTTCAGCTTCGTCAAATGTTGTCAATCCAAGCGGTTTATATGTATTTTGCAAATCTCGGAATGACACGGTCTTCTTAGGATACCAGGCTGCAAGCGCCGGTCCCCGCAGTCGCTGTCTCAAGACCTTATTTCCGAGCCGAAGGCGCTGTGGGTTAAAATTAAGGGAGAATATGCGGCATTGGGTCTAGAGATTTGCTGATTAGCAATTGCCAGGGGTGCAATGAGAAGGGTTGTCGGACCTTCACTAGATCCAATATGCGAGTTTGCGCCATTTTCCGTGTTCAGTAATCCAGAAATAACTAGAGCAACTGTCACAGCAGCGCACGAAACGAAGGTAAACGAGGGTCGAGAAATATCTGGAACCAGATCAAGTTTGCCCATGTAGTCATGTGATCTCCGAGTATGGATACCGCCTACGTGCATCCATTATCTTACCTTCAAGCTTGGAGGCAGAAAAGAGCTCGATGGGACTGGACCGGACTTAAAGCTGGATCCATCAATTGAAATGCCTCGAGACAAAGAGGCGGCAGATGTGGGCGCTCTAAAAGGATTAGTGATGAATTCGAAAAGATCGGCATCTGTCTTGAGTTCAGATGTCACGCCCAAGTCACAAAAGCGGCCCAGGGTGAGTGCATCTACATCTCGTTCTTGTCACACCACGCACTTTGCGCTTGGCTCAAGTACATTGCTGACCCATAATATGAAGGTCCAACCCTCAGATGATCCATCGAATACTAGATCATCCGCTGATGTTAGTCGCAGTATGGCCAAGGCCTGCAACAATTCTCGTCTCCTTCTCTTACAAAGTATTGTCCGGGAGATATCGACCAATCCCGGTCTCACGAGCGCTGAGCCAGAACTCGCGAAGGCAATTTCGAGATTAAATGACATATTTCATGGGGCAAAAAACCCACGGCTTTCCACAGAATCCCCTATGGCTGATGAACTCCCAAAACCACACCACTCAAACAGCAGTTCAAAGGAGCCCAAGGGATCATCTAGCCCTTTGGTACCCCCTATCATGGATGATAAGCTAGAATTCGCCGTTTTTACCCACCCAGCTCTTAGCAACAACAAGAACAACAACGCGAGCTACGACCGGCTTGAGATTCTAGGCGACGCATACATTGAACTGATGGCAACCAAGCTCGTCTGGGAACGCTTTCCAGACTTACCGGCAGGTCGGATATCACAGATTCGGGAGATTCTCGTCAAGAACGAGACTCTCTCCGGCTTCACAGAAATCTGTGGTTTTGACTCTAAGGTTTCGGTACCATCAACCTACAATACCCCGTCCAAGCGCTGGACCAAAATCAAGGGTGATGTTTTCGAAGCCTACGTGGCTGCAATCATACTCTCCGATCCTGTTTGTGGCTATGAGAGAGCCGAGCAGTGGTTGGTGGACCTGTGGATGCCGATAATTAAGGACCTGGGGCACCAGAAAGGAGAATTGCGCTCCAAGGAGACACTTGCTAAGAAGATCATGGGGAAAAATGTCAAACTTGAGTACATCGAGGAGCGTCCATCGACCCAGCAGAAAGGTGGCACACAGACTTTTTCCATTGCTTTATATCTGACTGGGTGGGGATGGGTCAAACGGTATCTAGGTTCAGGTCAGGGCTTGAGTAAAGCAGCTGCAGGTGATGAGGCAGCTAAAGGAGTTTTGTTGAATACTCCTCTGGTTCTTGAAATAATGTCAGTGAAAGAATCATGGGAATCTAAAACTTGACATTTCTGATAGCGTGACTTACGGGGCCGATCGGATCGGTTTCTTCTAGGCGCTATAACAACACCGGGTCTCTTCGGTGGCTAGGAATTTTTGCAGAGATTCAAGTGTAGAATACAGTCTTTCGATAAGTCATTTATTATCTCTATAGGATTTTAAGCTTCGTTTCTGTCATCTTTCGTATATTATCTAGATTATTATTAGGGTCAAACTCCGCGGATAAGAGAGTGTCAGGACTAGGCTTCCGCATAGGCTTTGGGCTTTTTTTTATGCCCATAGCCTATCGTAGGAGCCTATTAGGGGCCTATTCCTTAATAAATACAGTCGGACCGCGAAAGTTTCTACGGACCCGCCCTGTTGAGATGTCGGAGCAAGAGATCGGCATACCGGAAGTTTAGTTTATCCAGTATCTGTGAGATTAGTCAGAAAGTCATATTTCCTGCTAGAATAGTGGATACAGAAATACAGAGACAAGTCGATTTGGCCGCATAGTCTGCGGCCTTCGAAGAAGCTCGAGCGGGTATTAGTCAGCGAAAAGGTTCATTTTTTACAACCTGACTTTCCGATGTATAATCTTTAGATTTCAACATCATTGATTGGACCCTATTATACTGAATACCACGTCAGTTGACAGTTATGAGCCCGGTTCGCACGAAATAAGGCTACTATTCACAAGATATAGCGCCTATCAGCGCCTGAAGCTGCACAGCAACCTCCGAAGCTGCATAATAGCCCCCTAAGGCTATACAGCACCCAACCCTAACAATGGAAGCATCAATAATTCTCTCCGCCACAAAGGGCGAAAAACTGAAGGACTCACCCCAATGTAGACTTCCGCACGCACCGGAATTGGGTCGAATATCCCGACCCGGGCCTATACCGGACCTAACGTTAGGTTCACCGGATAACCTAATAAAAACCTAATTAGACCTAACTTTTATATAATTCTCTATATAAAGTGCCTTACTTATCTAAATTAACCATTATAATTCTTCCTTGTTTTAGTTATATTGAGAAAGACTTTAATATTTAGTAATATAGTAAGTTAAACTTGATAAAATATCCTTATTTATTAGTATTTAAGGTCTACAGGGCTTCCAAGAAACAAACGTAGTTCTTTTTCACCGCCTATCAATTAAATTATACACCGCCCCCTGTTATTACTATACATTACAGGAGAACCTCTGGAACTGGCTGAAAGAATATGTATCGGACCGATGCCCCTCTGATTCTCGAAATCATAATCTAATATGTAATATACAACAAGGATGGGACATGTTACCATTTAGTATTCTAGAAAGCCTATTATGTTCAATACCGCGGCGGGTACAAGAAGTGATTGAGAAATATGGACGGGCTGTACAGTATAAAATCTTACAATTCAATACAGCGATAAATGACAAATTGCTGGCAGAATAATAGTGGAGAACTACGTTTGTTTCTTGGAAGCCCTGTAGTAATATATTAATTACTTAATAGAATATAAAATTTCTTATAAAATAATACTATAATTAATAGGGTTAGAAAACTTATATGTTTAAGTAGTAGAAATATATATTTATAATATATAGTTTTAGTATAGACTTCCTGATACTAAAGAAATAAGTAGAATAATAGTAAATTAGTCTAATTTTATAAATCTTCTTTATTAAAAAGTAGTTTCTAGTAAAAATAAATATTATTAGTGCCTAGATATTATTATATTTACTTAATAATCCCCTAATTCCAAAGTATTTAGTTAAGACTAAGTATTTAAGGTAGAAAATTCTTAAGTGATTTTCTAAATTAATATAGGAATTAGATTTTATGTAAATACCTACTTACTTTATACTCTATAAGCTAATTAATATAAAACTAATATCCTAGTCTATTTAATCTATTACCCTTAATCTCTACCTACTATTCTTAATTATAAGTTATAATCTCTCTCTTTTACTTCCTTCGCTATACCCTTATCCTATTTAGTATAATTAAATTATATCTTAAAGCTAATAATCTAATTTCGTATTATTCTTTTATAAGGAAGAGGCTAATAATATCTTATATCTATTAGTTTAACTACTTACTCCCTTCTTAACCTATTTTATAATTAATAAAAGCTTTAGATATCTGATTAAACTATCTCTAATTCTATCTTCCCTTTAATATATTAGTTTAGATTAAAAGAAAGTATTTATCCTTTATAACTAAATAATATATACTAAATAGGTAGATTAATAGCTATAAACTAACTTTAGTTAGAAAAGTAAGTTTAAATAGAACTTAGCTTAGAATATAAAGGTTTAATAAAACTATTATTAGATTATATATAATATAAATGATATACTAAAGATTAACCGGCCCCTAAAATTTTTTCCCAAAATTACGGACCCTCGCTAACGAGGGTCCTCCGCCTAGCTATCAAAACCCCCCTATTTATCAAAAACTAGCACTTTTATAACTCCCTTCTAATTTTTATTATTTTTCCATCCTAAAAATGCCGCGTAACTCTCGACTTATTAAGGATTAACTAGAAAAGGCTATCGACGTCTTAAACCAATAAGAAAAACCCCGATTTCGCGAAACTACGCGAGAGTTCGTGGTTCCTAAAAGAACCCTCCGGCGTCGCTTCTTTAGTGGAAATTTATTATTTTCTCGGACACTAAATAGTCGGAAACTGAATAATAAGTAAGAAGCTACTTTAAAAAGGTTTATCGAAACCCTTAATAAAGTAGGTATTCTACTAAAATCTTAGTAGATTAAAAAATCTACTAATTCTATTCTTATATCTATATATACCGATCCTATAATCTAGCCCCCCTAAGTTAGCGGGTATTAGGTAAAACGCTTTCTTTAACGAAACCTTTAATATTACTATTATCGGAAACGCGTAATTAATATCGAATATCGAAAAGTAATAGATAAATCGGTAGTATAATATTAGTTTAACGACTATAAAAAGGTTATTACTAAGTATACTATCTAATCTAAAGATATCTATAATTTCGATAAAACTAGGTTCTAAATTAGAGTCGGATATAATTAATAGATTATTATAATAAAGCCTCGGAAAAAGCTTTTTAATAGATTAGTTATAAATCGAGAATCTATTATAGTTAGGGGAATACTACTACCACCCCCCCCCTCGGATGAGGCCACCCCCCCCTTAGATCTGACCACCCCCCTACCTAATTTTTTGGGTGTCTAACTAAACATTCTGGTAGAAACCTTTTTTTTCTACCGCGTTTTCTACTACCTAAATATCTATTTCTTTAAATATTAATTTATATAGTAAAAAACATACCTTTAATATTAGAAAAAGATACTAATTCTTATATAACTAAAGTTTTATTCGTATATAAGTGCTCATTATATATTAAATCCCTATAGTGAGTAGAGGAGATATAAAGGAGAAAAGAAGTAGAAGTTAATAGAGAGAGAGGTAGTCCCTAAGGTTAGAAGATATAAAATTGATATCGAAATTAATTTTTATATAGTTATATAAGGGGTACTTACATTTAGTGGTGGTTTTATATAGTAAATAGAGGCACCGTTAGTATTACTATAAATGACTAACGAAAGCGGTCAATCAAAGATAAAGGCGGTGAGAAAGGCAGTTAGGATTTCTACTAAATCGGGTTAGAGGGGGGTGGTCAGATCCAAGGGGGGGTGGCCTTATCCGAGGGGGGGGGTGGTGGTAGTATTCCCCTATATATATTTGATAAACCTATCAATTCCCTATAAAATACATATTTTTATGAAATTTTACCATTATAATTACTAAGGTAGTAAATATTTTAGATATGTAGGTTGGATATATATATATTTATGGTCGGGCGGGTCCGCAGAAACTTTTGCGGTCCGACTATACTATAAAGTCTTATTAATAAGCCTATACCTACTATTCGAAGTAGGTTAACCTACGGTATAAAAATAGATATCCCTCGGACTTTATAAAGAAGTTTAAAGAGGCGCTTCGTAATATTACTTCGATAAATAATATACCTTCTTAAATACTTAAGCTATATTAGTTTAAGAAGGCTATTACTAAGAATACTTCTAAGAATAAGAAGTCTAGCGGAAATTATAAAAAAGGTAGAAATACTTTCTCTTTCAATAATAAGATATAGACCTATACTAAAGATATTAAATTAAAGAAAAGTACTAACGTTACTTTTCCCTATACTCTATATATAAAAAGTAAGGGTTATAGAAAAGAAAGATCTATTAGATCTAAGCTAGGCGAATATTTATATATTAATATCTAAAGTCTAATCTTAATTATATTATATAATTGCTTCGCTTCGCTCCGCAATTAAATTATAGGCTTCGTATGTCACGTGACTAGACCCTTCTAATGGGTCCTAAATCTATAGCAAATAATGTTAGGTGATATCTATTAGGCCTAATCCGAAAAGAGTATAATATCTTAAAGTTCGAAGGTCACGTGATCCACTTAGAGTAAGGGAGAGCGGGTTAGGGTGTATCGGATCACGTGATCTACTAAGAGTAAGGATAGCGGGCTAAGTCGTACTATACCTAGCGCGGAACCCCCTCCGGATAGAGGGTATAATTTAGATTTCTTAACTAGGAAATACTAACCTTTTAAAAGAGAAAGAGTAGAAGCTATATAGAGGATAGTAGTAACCACTTTAATTTACATTTAGTCTATATGACCTCGGACCTAGTCGCTTCGCTCCGCAACCATTATCCGACGGCCTACGGCCGTCGGATCGCTAGTAGAGAAAAATACTTTATTATCTTTATTAATAACGCTATATACTTTTATTAGCTTTTTCTACTTAAATCTTAGTCGTAGATAATAGAGACGTTTATTTAACTAAAAAATTATATCTAAACTTAATTTAGCTATTAAGTTAAGAGGGTTTATAGTAATAATATCTTAGAGTATTAGCCTTTAAGTATATATCTCTTATAAAATAGTATTATTTAGGACCCTACTCCGCCTTATATAAAATAGCTAAATAGTATTACTACGATTAAAAATTAATATCTTATTAAATATCTTATTATTATTATATCTAAATGCTAGCTTCTAGAATACCTTTAGGATTATCTACTAAGGGGAATTAACTATACTATAAATCGACCTTTTACTTTAAAGATTAGTATATCCCCTTATAAGACCCTTTATAGGAAGAAGCCTAATCTTAGTAATTTACGTATACTCGGTTATTAATATTAGTTCTTAATTCTAAAGGAAAAACGCCCTATAAAGCTAGATATATATATAAAGGAAGCGAGATTAATTACTTATAATAAAGGAGATAATTATATACTATATAATATATATACTAAGAAGATTAAGCGTTCTTAAAATATTATTTTTAATAAAAATCTAACGCTAAAGATACTATCTATACTATCTTATAATCTATAGATACTATCTTAAGGTTAATCTTAATCTTAATCTAGATTTTAGTCTTAAGAGTAATATATTCTAAGTAACTTTATTTATAACGAATATAAAAATCTACTAGATACTAAAGATCTATTAGATACTAAAATATAGAAAAATAAGGATCTCTTAGAGAATAATATACTATAATTTATTAATTCTTTTAAGATTTATATTAGTTCTATATTATCTCTTCTAGTAGTAGAAGACTACCTAGAAGCTAGTTTATATTCTCTAATAAGTCCTTTACTAGATACTACTAGTCCTTATATCTTAGAGCCTAATATTTAATTATACGATACCTCCTATAATATCTCTTATAATATCTCTCTCGATATCTTCCTTAATAATCTCCTTCCGAACCCTAATTCTTTTAAGTTACCTTTTAATAATAGGAATAATAAAATAGTAGGTAGTCTAGATAGTAGTATAGGGAGATAAAAGTAGGAAAATAGTCCCTACTTTAACGTAAGTAGGGTTAGGGCTCCTATAGAGTTATAGACTACTTTCTAGTAGTTTATTATAGATTTTTTATATTTAGGTACTCTCTTAGAAGATATAGACGATCTAAATTTTATCCCCCCGACTAAGACTCGATAGACTAAGTCTAGTTAAGATAGGGTACTATATTTAATAAGACTTAGGAAACCTAGTTAGGTATATATTAAAAACCTAGCTAGTCGATTATTTTTTAATATAAATATCTTATAATATCTAGCGAGTTCTCTTAATATCTTAATTAATCTTTTTACTATAGTAATAATTAAAGAAGATTAATATACTCCCTCTAACCTAATATCTAAGGACGTAGGCTTTAAACTAAATAGCTAGAAGAAAGCTATATCTTATATTAAAAAAGATAAATAGTTAGTAGTAGTATATAAAGAACTAGCTCGATAACTTAAAAACGGTATATAACGGTATATCCCTCGATTATTAAAAAAAGATTATCGATCTCTAATATTACGATAGGTATTTAAGATTAGAGACCGACTACGGGCACACTATTTTTACTACCGGCACACTATTAACTAACCCGTTTTAGGATATTTCCCGCTAGCTATAATTTATTTATAGGCTATCGTATTTAATATAGTACTCCCTTAGTAGTTTAGATAGTACCCGAATCTTATCTAGGTACCCTATCGCGAATATAGAATCTTACACGCTATCTACACTATTATGTAAAAATAAAGCTATTCCTAGATACTAATTTAATCGAGTTCTTATACAAATAGAGTTTTTTCCTACCGAAAAGGGGTTTAGTGCGAAAATGAAGCTATTCCTAGATACTAATTTGATCGAGTTCTTATATAAAAATAGAGTTTTTTCCTACCGAAAAAGGGGGCTTAGTAATATAGGGTTTAACTAATCATGTAATTATAAAACCCCCTTTTTCAGTAGGAAAAAACTCGATTAAATCAGCATCTAGGAATAGCCTCATTTTTACACTAAACCCCCTTTTTTAGTAAGAAAAAACTTAATTAAATTAGTATCCAGGAATAGCCTTATTTTCGCACTAAACCCCTTTTCGGTAGAAAAAAACTCGATTAAATCAATATCTAGGAATAGCTTCATTTTTATATAATAGTGTAGATAGCGTATAAGATTCTATATTCGCGATAGGGTACTTAGATAAGATTCGGGTACTATCCAAAATACTAAGGGAGTACTATATTAAATACGATAGCCTATAAATAGATTATAGCTAGCGGGAAATATCTAAAAAGAGTTTAGTTAATAGTGTGCCGGTAGTAAAAATAGTATACCCGTAGTCGGCCTCTTAAGATTAAGTATAATAGAACCTATAAAGCTTAGCTAGTTATCTATAGTTTTTAGTAGATTAAGGACCTTAATTTCTATAAGGTCTATACTATTATTATAAAACCTATATCGTTTAAAATCTTTACTATAATTACTATCTCTAAAGATTAGAATATATACTCTATTAATATTATAATAGCTTTTCTTTATACTAAACTAAAAGAGCCTATTAAGATAGAATTACCTAAAGGACTAAAAGAATAGTATCTAAATAATATTAGTCTCTTAATAAAAAGAGACCGACTACGGGCATACTGTTTTTACTACCGGCACACTATTGACTAACCCGTTTTGGGATATTTCCCGCTGGCCATAATTTATTCATAGACTATCGTATTTAATATGGTACTCCCTTAGTATTTCGGACAGTACCCGAATCTTATTAGGGCACCCTATCGCGAATGTAGAATCTTACACGCCATCTATACTATCATGCAAAAATGAAGCTATTCCCAGATGCTGATTTAATCGAGTTTTTTCCTACTGAAAAGGGGGTTTAGTGCAAAAATGAAGCTATTCCTAGATGCTAATTTGATCGAGTTTTTTCCTACTGAAAAGGGGGTTTGGTGCAAAAATGAAGCTATTCCTAGATACTGATTTGATCGAGTTTTTTCCTACTGAAAAGGGGGTTTAGTACAAAAATGAAGCTATTCCCAGATGCTGATTTGATCAAGTTCTAGTGCAAAAATAGAGTTTTTTTCTACCGAAAAAGGGGGTTTGGTGATATAGGGTTTGACTAGTCATATGATCACAAAACAGCCTCTGTTTTGGGAGATATACTTAATCGATAGATCTTAGCCTACCGCGCTCCTAACCTCTAGTGCTCCTATCTATACTTTATTTTTATACCTTTCTACTTCTTTATAGCTATAGACCCCCCCCGAAATCGTCTAAATTAAGCCCCCTTAAGCCCCCGAGCTAGAGCTATCCCTTACCGATGCTATACCCCTATTTAACTCCACTACACCCGGAACCACTAAAGAGCTAGTAATAGATTTTATAAATGATTGGGCTATGTGACGATCGTGGACAGGAAACTGAGTCACGTATCTGTCGCTATCGCAGAGTGGGTCCGAGGTTTGTGAAGTTTATAACCCAAAGACTCTCCAAAACTCGGCGATAGTGAGTTTCCTTTTCCTCTTTTCCTTTCCTTCTCTATCTTAGTATTTTTCGTTGAATTGCACTCTTTTATTAAAGATCTAGCTCGTAACATAATACTAAGACCACTCTTTAATTTCTTAAGACGGCATAGCTATACGGATTATTATTATAATTAATCCCGGCTCCGCCTTATCCCTACTTTCCGCCTCTTAGCACTAACCTTTAATCCCGATTAGATCCTAAACCCTAACTAAAAACTAGACCTACTTATTAAGATAGTAGGTACCCGATAAACCGAAGATCGTAGTAAGTAGTAAGCTACTATAAATAACTCTAATAAAGAACCCGAGGAGGAGAATATTCCTTAACTAACGACCCCGATTAATAATACGATCCGACTTAAAGATACTAAAGAAAAAGAAGGCGATCTTAGAGAAGGTTCCTCTATATATATATATTTATAGAGGACTTCTACTAAGGATCGCTTTATAGAACTAGCGAGGGTATATAAATAACTTAAAGAGAAAGTTTCTTTCCTCTAAGCTAATAAGATTAACTTAAAGCTCCGCTTAGAATAAGTAGTATAGGAACGAGATAAAGCTATTATTTATAAAGACCTTACTATCCGTAAACGGGGAGACTTTACTTTTTACTTTATTAATATATAGTAGAGTATACTAACTATAGAGACTTCTACTTATAAGACTACTAAGATACCTAATACTCTAATATTTAGTAATAGAAAGGAAGTCCGATTTAAGACTTAGGAAACTATTATCTATTAGAAACTAGAAGCTAACGCGGATTATTACCCTTTACCTATCTACTATAAACTCTATATATAGAGTTACTATAAAGGAAAGACTTAGCTATATATTACTCTTTAGATAAATACTAACTTTATAAACCTTTATATTAACGTAAATAATATAATTAACTATCTACGAAGTATTTTTATAAACCTAAATTAATAAGTAGAGGTATATACTATATACTATAAGCTTAAGATAAAGTCTAAGAAGAGTTTTACTAATTTCCTTACGGAATTTATATAGTTAGTAGAGGAAGCTATTATTATAGAAGAAAATAGGAAGCGTAATTTATACTTAAAGCTTCTTTATCTCCTTTAAAGATAAGTTATATAGGTAGTTAACTTAGATAATATACTATTTAAAATCTTTACTTAGTATTATTAGAGTATATCGTACGAGATTAATCTATAATAGGAAGCTAAGTCGAACCGAACTAGAATTTTAACTACCGGAAGTAGAAGTATTATAACTACTATAGCTACTTAGTCTTAGGGAACCCGTATTAAGTAAGAATTAAATACTATTATAACTAGATTAATATCTACTACTAAGTAAGAGATATTAATAAAGGAAGGATAATACTTCTACTATAAGAAGTAAGGATATATAACTTATAAATATCTAAAAAAGAAAGTAAATTTAGCTATAACTACTATAAAAGTTATACCTATTACTAACGAGATTAAAGCTTTTAAATTAGATACTAACTAAGGAAAAGCTTATACTTAGGATAAGTCTCCCTCCTAAGCGGTAATACTATATTACTTTATTTATTAAACTTATAGAAGCTAGTAAGTAGCCCTAGAGATAGTTTAGTTTTTAATATATAATTAATATATAACGAATAATCCTTTTATATTTCTACTCTAGGTAATATAGGAACTAATAGTTATATATTTATAAATAAAGCGATAATCCCACTATTAGGTAAGCGTTTTAGAATCCGAGTCGAATAGTTACTAAAGGAATATCTAGTAAAGGGTTTTAATAAAAAACTTATAGCGCTTATTATATATATTATCTTTCTCTCTCTTATCGTCGATAGAAGGGTTTTACGTTAAGCCCTAATACTTATAGCTAATCTTAGATAGTATAATATAATTCTTGGGAGAATATAGTTCGTTATATATAATATCCTACTAGATTATAAACGATATTAGATAATCTAGCCTAAGGAGAGATCTATCTTTAATAAAGTAATAAATAAGATTATAGTACTAATACTAAAGATTATTCTTTAGCTAGATAGGAATCTTAACTAAATTTATTAGATAGACGCGGATCGGAGAGATAGATTACTCGATAAAGATATTAAAAAGAGAGCTACTAAGTAGTCTACTTCCTAGTTAGAGAGGAGGAAGGAACTAAAACTACTAGTATTAACTATTATTAATATTTATATAATCGGAAGATCTATATTTAATAGATATAAAATCCGATAACGAGTAGATATAAAGGATATCGAAATCTTTCTAACCTCTCTTAATAATCTAGATTATACTCTTAATATAAAAAAGAAGGCTACCGGAATAAAGAAGGATAATAATCTTAAAATCTCTAAGATTCTCTAAAAACTACCGAAGGAATACTATAACTTAGTATCTATATTTTCGAAGAGACGATCTAACGAGCTTCCTCTCTATTATCTAGGCGTAGATTATAACGTAATCCTAAAAGAAAAGGCTAGACCTAGATACTATCTATTTTATAAACTTTCTATTAAAGAATTATAAGCGGTAAAAAAGTATATTATAGAAAACCTTAATAAAGACTTTATTATATCTAGCTTATTTTTATATACGTCTCTAATACTAATAGCGAAGAAGCCTAATAGAGATTTACGTTTCTATATAGATTTTAGGAAACTAAATAGTATTATAAAAAAAGACTATTACCTATTACCTCTAATCGATAAGATATTATAATAAACTAATAAGATAAAGTTTTTTATAAAGCTTAATATATAATAAGGGTTCTATTAGATCCGTCTAACTTAAGCTACTAAGGAACTAACTACCTTCCGAACTCGCTATAGATCTTTTAAGTATAAGGTAATACTATTTAGGTTAACTAATAGACCTATAACTTTCTAAAGGTTTATAAATAATATACTATATAAATATTTAGATAAATATACTATAATATTCGTTAATAATATTTTAATTTATAGCGAGAACCTTAAGGACTACCGGAAGTATATATAGAAGGTATTAAATCGCCTATAAAAGGTAGGACTTTAAGTAGTACTATATAAGTATAAGTTTAGAGTCTAGAAAACTAAGTTCCTAGGCTTTATTATTAGTACTAAAGGAATTAAGGTTAACCTAGAAAAGATTAGCGTTATAAAAGACTAAAAAATCCCTACTATTATTAAAAGGATTTAGTCTTTCTTTAGTTTCTCTAATTTTTACTAAAAGTTTATTCTAAAATATAGTAAGATTATAAAGCCTTTTTATTATCTAACTAGATAAGATACTTAGTTTAAATAGATACCGCTATACGAAGAAGCTTTTAATAAGTTAAAGAAACTACTAATAACTACTCTAATCTTACGGTACTATAATCTAGCGTTATCTACCTAAGTCGAGACTAATACCTCTAACGGTATCTTTAGAGGTATCTTAATATAATATTACGAAGATAGTTTCTAATATCCTATTACCTTCTTCTTAAAGTTAATATAGTCTATAGAATTTAATTATAAAATATATAATAAGAAATTACTTATAATTATATAAACCTTATAGGAGTAGCGTATAGAGTTAAAAGGTCTTACTTAAGGGGATCGTTTCGGAATCCTTATAGACTATTAGTCCTTAGAGTATTTTATAATAGTAAGATATCTAAATTAATAATAGATTTAATAGAGTAAATTCCTTTTTTAATTCTATTTTATAATTAAATATCGTCCTAGGAAGCGAAACGTTATTACCGACGCCCTCTTAAGGAAGGATATACTATATAAGGATAGGAGTAAGTTCGTTACTTTACTTCCTTATAATTATCTTAAGGAAGGTATCTACCCTACTTTATTAGCGCTAATATAGACGGCTATAAAAAAAATCGTTAACTATATAAAATAAGTAAACTATATAAATATAGGTCTTAAAGAGTTAAGATAAAAAGTATAAGAAGAAGAGGATCTTTACTAATAATTAGAGGAAGGACTCTTATTATTTAATAATAAGCTAGAAGTACCTAATTAGGAGGATCTATATACTTAGTTATTAGATAAAGTCTATTACTAGCCTTTAGTTATATACCTAGGTATTAAGAAGATAAAGAAGCTAGTCTCCGTTTATTATTATTAGTCTAAATAGGCTAATAATATATAACGATACGTAGATAACTATCTAGTATATAAAAGGACGAAGTTATAAAGAGATAAGATATCTAGACTTCTCTATCCTTTATCTATCTCTAATTAACTTTAGTAGTATATTTTAATAGATTTTAGATCGTTTCTAAAGGATCGATACGGCTTTAATATAGTATTTATAGTTATAGACTATCTAAGTAAGTAACTAATCTCGATTCTTTATTATAAGGATATAAATATATAGTAGATAGCCTAACTTTTTATAGACTACGTTATTTATATTTTAGGAATACTAGAGACTATTATATTAGATTAAAGTAAATAGTTTATCTCTAAGTTCTAGATAGAGTTCTATTAAATACTAAGAATTAAAAGAAAACTATTAACTATATACTATCCCTAAACTAATAGCTAAAGTAAGATCGTAAATTAGTATATAACTTAGTGTCTTCGTTTATATATAGAACTAAATTAAGATAATTAGTTAGAGGTTTTACCTATAATTAACTTCGTAGTATCTATTCTACTATAAGATACTACTAAGAAATCTCTTTTCTTTATAGAGAGGGGATACGAGCCTATAATAACCTTTAACTAGAAAGATCCTAAGTATATCTCTACTAATAAATAAGGTATAGTAGATATACTTTTATAACTATAAAATATATAGTCTAAGATAAAGGAGTAGATTAATAAGTCCTAGAAACTCTAGATCTAATAAGTAAATAAATATCGTTAGGAAAAGGATTTCGGGGTAGGAGATTAAGTTTTTATTATAATAAAGGATTAGTTACCTAACGGACTAAGTCGGAAGTTATCTTACTCTATAAATAGACTATATATAATTATAGAGAAGGTTAGGAATTTATATAAGTTAGATCTCCTAGGATCGATAAAGATATACCCTATTTTCTATCTTAGTAAACTATATAAAGTATTAAAAACTAAGCTACTATAAAAGTAATATAAAGATCTAATACTACCTATTACGATAAATAAAACTAACGAATAGGAAGTTAGTAAGATCTTAGATACTCGTATATATTATAGGAAGCTTTAGTACCGAGTAGAGTAGGTAGGATATAATATAGACCTATAATAGTATCTAATAGGCAATCTAAAAAACGTACCGGAAAAGGTTAAGGAATTCTATAAAAAATATCCTATAAAGCCCGGACCCCTAGTACGTCTATACTACTAGATTAAAGCTATAGAAGGCGAGAAGTTATTATAGGATTATAAAGATAACGATAAGCTAGTATTTAGAGACTAAATATAATTTAGATAAGGGAGTATATAATAATCGTGGATAGGAAACTAAGTTACGTATCTATCGCTATCGTAGAGTAGGTCCGAGGTTTATAAAGTTTGTAACCTAAAGACTCTCTAAAACTCGGCGATAGTGAGTTTCCTTTTCCTCTTTTCCTTTCCTTCTCTATCTTAGTATTTTTCGTTAAATTACACTCTTTTATTAAAGATCTGGCTCGTAATAGGCTATACTATTTAGCTTCGTCCTCTCTACTAAGACCTCGAATCCTCGTATAGTCTATTTCTAGTATACTAAGGGGCGAGAGTATCGTGACGATCGCTCGCCTAAGTAGAGGCTTCGTAGGGCTTAGAATTATAATACTAACTACCCCTTTTATAGTACCCTTACCCTCTCGGGAAATAGGGTTTAGCGTGTTAGAATCGTAGATCCTAGTTATAATTATAGTATTATTAATATAGCTACCTCGATTATCGCCCGTAGGCGAGAATTATAACTTATCTCCCTATTCCTTAATGCTTAACTTACGTAGGGTACTACGAACCGTCTTATCCTTACCGGTATCTAGCTCCTTACTAAGGAACGAGGCGAGCTATCCTACCTTCGACCCTAGGATATTGCTAACTACCGGGCTAAGCTTAGTCTCACTAAGCTTTAAGGTCGTACCCCGGTATAAACCCTTTTAATAGACCTTCCGAAGGATAGTAGTTAGATTATACGATATAAAGTTAATATATATAATAACTCGCTTAGTTATCTCTTTTTAATATATTTAACTAACCTCGAGTTACTATAGGCCTATCTATATATTATATAGATAGACTATATATATAAGATTAATAAGTAGAAGATACCTCTACTTAATATTATCGGAGCGTCTCTAGTTAGTAAGACTTTTTACGTTACCTAGGCCTTTATAAGTAATAAGTGATAGGCTATATACCGTAAAGTACTATACTAGCTACGTAATATTTATATAGCTATTAGTACTAATAGTAGTATCCTAACTATCTCTCGCTTAATAACCGAGTTTATCCCCGAAATTATTATAGCTCCTATTTTAGGAGTTAATCTTAATTAGGATAGTCGTACTACTATTACTTAAAGTTAGCTAGAGAGTAATTACCCTAAGAGCTTTTTACTAAGTACGTCGAATATTACTCTATCCTTAGTTCTATCTATAGGGGTTAAATAATCTTATTATAGTCCCTAGACTATTATAATAGATAAGGAAAACGTACTATAGAATACTATTAAGAATATAGTATACTATATCTACTATCTCTATCTAATTTACTAAGCTAATATCTTAATTTTACTATTATATAAATATTTCTAGTATCTAAAGCACTCCTTTATATCTAGTATATTATCTATAATATCGAATACCGTAGACGACTAGCTATCCGTAGCTATCTCTATTAGTACCCTCCCGAGCCCCTCTAAACCTATACTATAGATAGTATTAGTAAGGAGATTAATACTATCTAGTAATAAATAAAGACTAATTAGTATTTAATCGTATTTATAAGGGTAGGGGGTAATAGTAAGGGGGGTTAGACTATTTATATAGAGACTTAGTAGGTACGCTTCTAAGAGAAATATAGGTACTATCTAGACCTTCTATAGTATATTAATAGGGAGTAGATATAAAGCTATAGTAAGCACTTCCTACGTTACTATACTAGTATATTTTTATACCTAGGTAAGACCTTAACTTCTCGGGTAGAAGCTATATATAACTCCTTAAAGCGAGACTTTAATAACTCGACTAAGGATCTATTAGCCCTAACTACTACCTTTAAGATTATAATAAAACGCTATACGTTAAATATCCGTCGTAAGATCTATACGTAGAGGTTCCGGAAACTATATAATATAATACTAATTTTTTATAATATTAAAGGGCTAGTATCTAAGTAGGCTATTAAGAAAATAACTCGAGTTTTTAACTATTATTTACTACTAAGTATAGCTAATATACTAGCTATTCTAGTAACCTACTTATATAGATCCTCGGGAACTAAAGGCACTCCGTATATCTATCGTATATTTAAAGTTTAGGAGAGAGGTAAGAGCCTCTCTTAGATAGACTTCTATCCGTATTACTAGATCTAACCGTTAATACCGGGGGTATATAACTAAGGCTATAAGCGGTAAGTTTAAAATCCGTATATTATACGCTCTCGCGGTTAGCCTATATTAACGTAGATAGTATTATTATAGATAGTATTATCGTAGATAGAATTATTATAGATAGTATTATTATAGACGGTATTATTATAGATAGTATTATTATAGCTAGTATTATCGTAGCTAATATTATCCTCCCGAGTATCCTAGCGTTTTAAGAACTTAACCTATCGAGAGCTTTCCTAATTTAAGTATATCCGATAGGAAGAAGCTACAATTATCCGACGATTAGGGCGGGTACTAGCTAAGAGGCGTTATAATAACTAGACCACTTAAGGGGAGATAATATCTAAGGATGAAATAGCGGTTAGCGAGGTTATAACAAGGGGTAATAGGCGGGGACGGGGATAGGGACGGGGACGGGGAGGTAGGCTAGGACCTATCAATTAAGAATATCTTATAAATCAGAGGTTATTTTAAGAGTTATACGTAGTATAAATTTGTAGCAAGTAAGCTAGGCTAAGATCTATCGATTAAGCATATCTCCCAAAATAGAGGCTATTTTATAATCACGTGACTAATCAAACCCTATATCACTAAACCCCCTTTTTCGGTAGAAAAAAACTCTATTTTTGCACTAGAACTTGATCAAATCAGCATCTAGGAATAGCTTTATTTTTACACTAAACCCCCTTTTTAGTAGGAAAAAACTCGATTAAATCAGTATCTAGGAATAGCTTCATTTTTGCACTAAACCCCCTTTTCAGTAGGAAAAAACTCTATTTTTGCACTAGAACTTAATCAAATCAGTATCTAGGAATAGCTTCATTTTTGCACCAAACCCCTTTTCAGTAGGAAAAAACTCGATCAAATCAGCATCTAGGAATAGCCTCATTTTTGCACTAAACCCCTTTTTAGTAGGAAAAAACTCGATCAAATCAGCATCTGGGAATAGCTTCGTTTTTGCATAATAGTATAGATGGCGTGCAAGATTCTACATTCGCGATAGGGTGCCCTGATAAGATTCGGGTACTGTCCGAAATACTAAGAGAGTACCATATTAAATACGACAGCCTATGAATAAATTATGGCCAGCGGGAAATATCCAAAAAGAGTTTAGTCAATAGTGTGCCGGTAGTAAAAACAGTGTGCCCGTAGTCGGTCTCAATAAAAATAATTTATAGATTAAAATAGTCTCTTAGGGAGTAGTATAAACTACTTTATAATATATTTATATCTATAAGTTTTACTTATATTTAGTTAGATTATTCTATCTTTATTAGATAAAATAGTAAGGCTTTATTATATATTATAATTTATATTAATAACCTACTAGTCTTTTTCCTATTAGAATAAGAGATTAAGGACTTTAAAGTGACTATTTCGAGATACTTTAATACTTCGGATAAAGAGGTCCTTGAGAGATATCTTATAATTAATATATACTAGAAAGAAAATAGTAATAATAATAATAGTTTTATCTATCTTTTTTAGAGTAACTATATTAATAGGATTCTTACCTATTTTAGTCTTAAAAATTATAAACTAGTTACTCTCTTAATAGATAAGAAAATACTCCTTATTATTTTTAATAGTATTACGTTAAGAATCGAAATTAAGGAGTTTTAGATAAAAATTAAGACCCTAATCTAACTAATAGTCTTTATAAGACCGGGTATTACCTTTATTATTATTAGGCTTACAAAATATACTAAAAACCTAAGTACTAGCTATTTTAAAGCGCTAAAACGAGTTTTCGCTACCTTACTAACACTAAGTATCTTATAATTTACTTTTATCTATTAAATAACTCTATAAATAGTTATACTAGAATTAGAGACTATCTTCTTTTCAGTTTCTATAATATAGACTAGGTAGGTCTATATAGTAAGAAAGATCTCTTAATATTTAGTTTTATATTTAAAATAATAGGTAGAGTAATCTTATAGACTTCTAAAAGTAGGCTTATATAGTATTATCTACTACTAAGTCTAAATATATTATAGAGGCTCTTACTACGTAGGAAGCTATCTAATTAATTTAGTTATTAATAGAAATCGGTATTTTAGGACTTTTTTAAAAGCCTATTTCTATTTATACGGATAATAATTATACTATTATACTAGCCTCTAACCTAGAATTTTATACTAATACGAAATATATTACTATTAGATACTATTAACTTCGTAAAGAAGTGTTAGAGAGATAATCCTATATAACTACTTATAAGAAAGAAGTAGACTAGAAAATCTCGTATTACGTAAAGAGAGAAAAGAAAGAAGAAGGAAAGCTAGCTAGACTACGACTAATATACTAGGAGATTACGTATCTTTATAATACCCCTTACGACTAGTACTATAGTCGTAAACTATCTAATTCTATCTAGCTCTCTTTATTTTAAAAAACTAGTATTTAGATAACCCTCTATTTTTAGTATAAAAATTAACGTTTAATTAGTCTTATAGATAGCTAATCCTAGCTATATAACGAATCTTTTAAATATAATCTTCCTAAGGGGTTTCGTTAGTTTATTAGCTACTATCTTAGCGGTAGGAATCTTAATAAAATCTACTATCCCTACTATAACTTCTTTATAAAGTCGATAGTATCTAATAGTAATATATTTCGTATTAATATAAGATTCTAGGTTAGAAGCTAGTATAATAGTACTATTATTATCTATATAAATAGGAATAGGCTTCTAAAAAAGTCCTAAAATACCGATTTCTATTAATAACTAAATTAATTAGATAGCTTCCTACGTAGTAAGAGTCTCTATAATATATTTAGACTTAGTAGTAGATAATACTATATAAGCCTACTTTTAGAAGTCTATAAGATTACTCTACCTATTATTTTAAATATAAAACTAAATATTAAGAGACCCTTCTTATTATATAGATCTACTTAGTCTATATTATAGAAACTAAAAAAAAGATAGTCTCTAATTCTAGTATAACTATTTATAGAGTTATTTAATAGATAAAAGTAAATTATAAGATACTTAGTATTAGTAAGGTAGCGAAAACTCGTTTTAGCGCTTTAAAATAGCTAGTGCTTAGGTTTTTAGTATATTTTATAAGCCTAATAATAATAAAGGTAATACCCGGTCTTATAGAGACTATTAGCTAGATTAGGGTGCTAATCTTTATCTAAAATTCTTTAATTTCGATTCTTAACGTAATACTATTAAAAATAATAAGAGATATTTTCTTATCTATTAGGATAGCGACTAGTTTATAATTTTCGAGGCTAAAACGGATAAGAATCTTATTAATATAATTACTCTAAAAGAGATAGATAAAACTATTATCTTTTCTATAATATATATTAATTATAAGATATCTTTTAAGGACTCCTTTATCGGAGGTATTAAAATATCTCGAAATAGCGAGTTTAAAGTTCTTAATTTCTTAATCCGATAGATAAAGGACTAATAGATTATCGATATAAATTATAATATATAAGAGAGCCCTACTATTTAGAGAAATACTATACCTAATAAAGATAGAATAATCTAACTAAGTATAAGTAAAACCTATAGATATAGGGGAATACTACCACCACCCCCCCTCGGATAAGGCCACCCCCCCTTGGATCTGACCACCCCCCTCTAACCCGATTTAGTAGAAATCCTAACTGCCTTTCTCACCGCCTTTATCTTTGATTGACCGCTTTCGTTAGTCATTTATAGTAATACTAACGGTGCCTCTATTTACTATATAAAACCACCACTAAATGTAAGTACCCCTTATATAACTATATAAAAATTAATTTCGATATCAATTTTATATCTTCTAACCTTAGGGACTACCTCTCTCTCTATTAACTTCTACTTCTTTTCTCCTTTATATCTCCTCTACTCACTATAGGGATTTAATATATAATGAGCACTTATATACGAATAAAACTTTAGTTATATAAGAATTAGTATCTTTTTCTAATATTAAAGGTATGTTTTTTACTATATAAATTAATATTTAAAGAAATAGATATTTAGGTAGTAGAAAACGCGGTAGAAAAAAAAGGTTTCTACCAGAATGTTTAGTTAGACACCCAAAAAATTAGGCAGGGGGGTGGTCAGATCTAAGGGGGGGTGGCCTCATCCGAGGGGGGGTGGTAGTAGTATTCCCCTAGATATAAGTATATTATAGAGTAACTTATACTACTCTTTAGAAGACTACTTTAATCTATAAATTATCTTTAGTAATAGACTAATATTATCTAGATACTACTCTTTTAGTCCCTTAGGTAATTCTATCTCGATAGGCTCCTTTAGTTTAGTATAAAGGAAAGCTGTTATAATATTAATATAGTATATCTTCTAATCTTTAGAAGTAGTAATTATAGTAAAGATCTTAAAATATATAGGTTTCGTAACGATAGTATAGATCTTATAGAAGTTAAGTGTTTAGAGTTAGGTGACTCCTCCTTCCTCGCCGTACTATAAGAAGCTCCTTCTCCTAGATAGTTTCCTTCCCTTCTTCTTTTCTATAGACGAATATAGGATTTCTACTCTCTCTCTCTCTCTTCGTAGTATAGAGTCTAGTCCTATCTATTAGGTTATAAGTACTTTACTTCGTATATCTTATAATCTTACGGTCTATATATACCCCTTTAGCTAGGCTCGTCTACTAGTAAGTTTTTCTATTAATAATAAGCTTTTCGCTAAATCGATAACCCCTCCTTTCTACTAATAATAAGCTTTTTACTAAGTTAGTATCTTCTTTCTCGTTAATAATAAGCTCTTACTAAGTCGATATTTTTTACTTTTAATAATAAGCCTTTATACTAAGTCGATAGTCTTTACGTATTAATAGTAAGTTATTTTTTCTACTAGGTTAACGACTTTATCTTCTTTCTTTTAATTATATTACTTTCCCCGTTATATAATTATTCTTTTATTATTAATAATAAACCTCCTAGCTAAGTTAATAATATAGATCTCCTTAAAGCTACTTTTAATAAGGAAAAAGAGTTCTATATTTCTAAAATTATTATTAAACTTAAGGGTAAGAGTAACTTCTTAGTATAGAAATTTAATATTCTTAAGGCTCTTAGGACTATTAACTCTAGTTATATTTTATTTCTTAAAGGGTCTATTCCTAAATCTATAGCTCCTAATCTCCTTAACGTTTCTAAAACGGTAATTTATTAAATACTTACGTTTAGTTCTAAGTTTAAACTAAAGAAGGTTCCTAGTAATTTAGTAAAAAAGAAGATTAGAGTAGTTAAATATTTAAATACTCTAATACTATAGGAATATAATAAAGAGAAAAATATTTAGGATAAAACGAATTCTAGTATCTATCTTTATATTAGATTAACTTTTAAATTTATTTTACTATCTTTAGTTCTATATATTTTAGATATCTAAGAAATTATAGATATTTTAGATAAAAACTACTCTATTATCTTTTATTAAACTATTTTTATATAGTAATAAAAGCTTACTTAACTTTAATACTAAGAGAATAATATATAAGATTTTATATAATATTTCTAAAAAGCTTTCTATAAACTAAAAGAATTTATAAGTAGTATTTATAAATAGTATAAGTTTTACTTTTTTTTTCTATAATTTTAGAAAACCTTTATTATAGTACTTTTATCTAAAATATAGTTATCTTAGATAGCTTAATAGATTAGATTTATCGAGAGTTTATATAGTTTAATAATACTATTAGGGCTTATAAAATTAGTATTAAGACTTTATATTTAGCTAATTCTATTTTAAAAGATAATAAGTCCTTATTTAGTAACTCTAATAATAATAAAAAGTAGGATAATAAGACTAATAATAAAGATAAGAATATATAGGGTTCTAAGAATAATAATAAAAATAAGAAAAAAGATAGAAAATAATAAAGTTAATAATAATATAAGTATAATAATATTATTTATTATAAATATTATAATACTATAATACTATAGATAATTATTTTACTAAGAGATATCCTTTAAGACCTATTTTATTAAATACTATATAAATATAATAATCTACGTAATTATAGTAAACTTAATAAATACCTATATCTATACCTAGTTAGATAATTAGTATAGTTAATAATTAGAGTTAGATAGTTATAATTCTTTCTTAATAGTAATAAAGATCTTAGGTAAATACTATATTTATATAATTTAGATCTTCGGTACTACTTAGACCTTCTATACTACCTAATAATCCTATTTTTAGGGTGATAGTGCAGAGCCCCCCCCTCCTCATACTAAGCCCCCCCTCTGCCTGAATTTTCAGGCTAGGTGCTTGATTGAAGCCTGATTTTCTAGGGTCCTTCATGTTCTCACTGACCGCCTTTCTCACCGCCTTTCTACCAAAATCATAGAATTTTGAGTTTGATGCCTAAGAGTTTGGCCACCTAACTTCCTGAAATGGAAGTAAAGAAGCGAGCTTAATGAGTCAATAAGCATTATATATGGAGAGAAGGCATTATTAGTGTAGAAATCAGCGCGTTTTTCTGATATAAAAGGTGTATTTTTCAGTATATAAACTCGAATTCTATGATCTAGGAATTTAGGTGGCAGAAAATGAGGGGTCACATGATATTTAGGTGGCAGAAAAAAAGATATTCAGAAGTCATATGATTGATTAGGCACCATTAGGCATTAATACCTGAAAATTCAGGCAGGGGGGGGCTTAGTATGAGGAGGGGGGGGGGCTCTACACCATCACCCTATTTTTAAGTATAATAACCTTTTTTCTAATACTATTAGTTTAACTATTTTTTAGGAAGATTAATATACTTCTAATAGAAATAATCCTATTTATTAAATACTTAATTCTAGTACTTCTATTTATATAATACTTTATTAGTCTATATTTAATAGCTTTCACGAATATATACTTCTTATACGAACTATAACTAGCGATATTTTTTATATTAAAAGCTATAGTAATATAATCGTATAATTAAGTTCTATAAATATAAATAAGTATCTAGGTATTTTTTATCTTAAAAAAATATAGCTTACTCTAGCTTTAAAGTCTAGCTTAATTTCTATCTCGGATCTTAATAAAAATAGTATTACTACTCTCTTTAAAAAAGGGGTTTAATAGAGATAATCCTATACGACTACTTATAAGAAGGAGTGGACTAGAAAATCTTATATTATACGCGTAGAGAGAGAAAAGGAAGAAGAAGGAAAGCTAGCTAGACTAAAGTGCTAGGAGGTCATATATCTTCGTAACACCCCCTATAACTAGTGCTATAGTCGTAAACTATCTAATCCTTTCTATCTCTCTTCATTTTAAAAAACTAGTATTTAGATAAACCCCCTATTTTTAGTATAAAAATTAACGTTTAATTAGTTATAGATAGTTAGTCCTAGCTACGTAATAAACCTTTTAAATATAATCTTCCTAAGGGGTTTCGTTAGTCTATTAGTAGCTATCTTAGTAGTAGGAATCTTAATAAAGTTTATAGTTCCTATAGTAACTTCCTTACGAAGTCGATAGTATCTAATAGTAATATATTTCGTAGCGGTATAAAATTTAGGGTTAGAAGCTAGTATAATAGCACTATTATTATCTATATAAATAGGAATAGGCTTCTAAAAAAGTCCCGAAATACCGATCTCTATTAATAACTAAATTAGCTAGATAGCTTCCTACGTAGTAAGAGTCTCTATAATATATTTAGACTTAGTAGTAGATAATACTATATAAGCTTACTTTTTAGAAGTCTATAAGATAGCTCTACCCGCTATTTTAAATATAAAACTAGATATTAAGAGACCCTTTTCGCTATATAGACCTACCTAGTCTATATTATAGAAACTAAAAAGAAGGTAGTCTCTAATTCTAGTATAATAATTAATAGAGTTATATTTCTTAAATAGAGAAAAGTAGATTATAAAATACTTAGTGCTAGTAAGATAGCGAAAAACTTATTTTAACGTCTTAAAATAGCTAGTATCTAGGTTTTTAGTATATTTCGTAAGCCTAATAATAACGAAAGTAATATCTAGTCTCGTAGAGACTATTAGCTAGATTAGGGTCCTAATTTTTATCTAAAACTCCTTAATTTTAATTTTTAACGTAACTCTATTAAAAATAATAAAGGGTATTTTTTTATCTATTAAGGTAGCGACTAATCTATAATTTTTAAGACTAAAACGGGTAAGGATCTTATTAATATAGTTACTTTAAAAAAGGTAGATAAAACTATTATCTTTACCTTTTCTATAGTATATATTAATAGTAAGATATCTTTTAAAAACTCCTTTATCGGAAGTATTAAAATATCTCGAAATAACGATCTTAAAGTCTTTAATCTCTTAATCTAATAGAGATATAACTAGTAGATTATTAACGTAAATTGTAACGTATAAAAAGGCCTTTCTATATTAAGAACTACTATATTAAGAACTACTATACCTAATAAAGATAGAATAATCTAATTAAGTATAAGTGAAACCTATAGATATAGAGACCGACTACGGGCACACTGTTTTTACTACCGGCACACTATTAACTAACCCGTTTTGGGATATTTCCCGCTGGCCATAATTTATTCACAGGCTATCGTATTTAATATGGTACTCCCTTAGTATTTCGGATAGTACCCGAATCTTATCTCGGTACCCTATCGCGAATGTAGAATCTTGTACGCCATCTACACTATCATGCGAAAATGAGGCTATTCCTAGATGCTGATTTGATCGAGTTTTTTCTACCGAAAAGGGGTTTAGTGCAAAAATAAGGCTATTCCTAAATACTGATTTAATCGAGTTCTAGTGCAAAAATAGAGTTTTTTCCTACTGAAAAGGGGTTTAGTGCAAAAATAAAGCTATTCCTAGATGCTAATTTAATTAAGTTTTTTCCTACCGAAAAAGGGGGTTCGGTAATATAGGGTTTAACTGATCACGCGATTATAAAACCCCTTTTTTTAGTAAGAAAAAACTACATTTTTATACTAGAACTCGATTAAATTAGTATCTAGGAATAGCTTTATTTTCGCACTAAACCCCTTTTCGGTAGAAAAAAACTCGATTAAATTAGCATCTAGGAATAGCCTTATTTTTATATAATAGTGTAGATAGCGTGTAAGATTCTATATTCGCGATAGGGTACCTAGATAAGATTCGGGTACTATCTAAAATACTAAGGGAGTACTATATTAAATACGATAGCCTATAAATAAATTATAGCTAGCGGGAAATATCCTAAAACGGGTTAGTTAATAGTGTACCGGTAGTAAAAATAGTGTGCCCGTAGTCGGTCTCTAGTAGATATAGGCTTATTAATAAGATTTTATAGTATATATTTTCTAAAGCTTACTATAAGCTTTACGTATATCTATAATTTAAGTAACGACTAATAGCGGTTCGGGTACGAGAGTTCTCTAGATATAAATAAGGGTTCGGGTATTATAGGATTACTAATTATTAAGCTTATTATCGTACTTTTTCTAAAGTGTCTTATTAATTTCCTTAATCTCCTTTATTCTTTCTCGGATATCTATAGTAGTGATCCTAATATTATTATTAGGTTATACCTCCCTTACTTCTACGAGTAATACCTATTTTATAGCCTATCGAGAGACTTCGAAGTAGTTAGGTTTACTCGGGGAGGGAATACTATAAGAGATTATCCTAGTATAGTATTAGTTATTAGTAATAAGAGCTAGATATATAGCTATTTTCTAATCTCTATAGTTAGACTATTCTTTTAGTTTCGGTACTAAATCTATATAGTTAATTTTATATCGACTAACGACGAAATCCCTAATATTAAAGGACTCTAATATATTAGTAGTCTATATAGGGTTCGGCGGTTAATAGAAAAGTTAAACGGCTAATAAGGTATATAGCGGTTAACGTGAAAGTCGAACGGCTAAAGGTATAATTTCCGATTAGCGGTTAATAGGAAGTCGAACGGCTAATTAGATAATAGGATCTAGTATTCTACCTAGGTATTCGGATACTAGAGAGAAATTAGGATAACTAGGTATATAGGGTATATTAGGTAGGTAGGGTAGGGTATTATCTAGGGCGACTAGTAAAAAGTCTGAAAAACACCCTATAGTAGGTCGGTATGACGTAGTACTAGGTTCTCGTTAGAGGAATTAGAAGATATAAAGCTTATAGTTATATAGAGGCTCCGATAGTAAAGGACTTATAACCTATTAGAGAGATGATCCTATACGACTACTTATAAGAAAGGAGTAGATTAGAAAATCTCGTATTACGTAGAGAGAGAAAAGGAAGAAGAAGGAAAGCTAGCTAGACTACGACTAATGTGCTAGGAGATCATATATCTTCGTAATAAGAAGTTATAGTAGGGATAGTGAATTTCGTTAATATTCCTACTAGTAAAATAGTAGCTAATAGACTAACTAAACCTCTTAGGAAGATTATATTTAAAAGGTTCGTTATATAGCTAGGATTAACTATCTATAAGACTAATTAAACGTTAATTTTTATAATAGGGGGTTATCTAATTATATTTAAAAAGAATACTAGTTTTTTAGAATAGAGAGAGTAAGATAGGATTAGATAGTTTACGATTATAGCACTAGTCGTAGGGGGTATTAAAAGACACGTGATCTCCTAATATATTAGTCGTAGTCTAGCTAGCTTTCCTTCTTCTTCCTTTTCTCTCTCTACGTAATATAAGATTTTCTAGTCCACTCCTTTCTTATAAATTAAATCTTTTAGAAAAGTATTTGCTAAAATAAAGTAAAAAATAGAGAGCCCTTATTTTTTTCTTAAAACTTAATTATAAGCTCTAAGCCTATATCTATAAATAAAATCTAACTTTTCTAAAAACTTAAGAAGAGATAGTTTCTACTATATTAAAATTCTAATAACTCTAAAACTAAAAGATAAAAAACCTAAATAAAAAGCGATAGAATTAATATAAAGAGATCTAGATATAAAGAAAAAAAAGAGAAAATTCGAAAAATATAATAAAGACGGAAACTCTTCTAATAAAAGAAGGGGATTGATATTTATATAGACCCTAGTGGCTAATTATATAGCCCCTACCTAAACTTTTAGACTAATACCTACTTAATCTTTTACATTTTATTATTAAAATAGTAAGACGTAAAGAAGTAGTTAGATATAAGATTAGACTTCCGTAGAACCTAGAAAAAACCTAACCCAACCCGGACCTAACCTAACTTAGGTTGGGTTTTAGGGCTATACCTTCGCACCGGGGTTAGGTCCGGGTTATGGCCTTCGACCCGGCTAGGTTATTAGGGCCCTAAGTTAGGTTACAAATAATATAAATACCTTAAATTATAGGATTTATAACTTATATAGATTTTCCCTATATATTTAAGTATTCACCTTATAATCCCTAATAGGTATAACTATTTTTTATATAGAATCATTTTTTAGTAGGTCTAGGAATATTAATATTATAATACTAATAGATAAATAGTATATTAATAATTAATATCTAATTCGAATATATATAATTATTATCCTCTTAAGTTTTCCGCTTTCTTCCTAAGCTCCGGATCTAGGTCGCCTTAGAAGGTACTAATAAATTAGACCTAGAATTAATATCGATATTAATTAAAGGGGTATTATCCTCTTAGATACTATCCTCTTACTTCTCTATATTATTAATTAGTTTAATCTTAATAACCTTAAGCTTTTCCTCTCTCTCTTTCTTTATAACTTTAATTTCTTCTTAGAAAAAGAACTTTTCTAAAAACCTTAGTTCTTACTTTTCTATATTAAATCTAATTATATAGAGGAATATTATTAGATCTTTAATAGTATAGGACTTTATTCTACTATAGTAGTAATAATAAATATCCTAAACGGTATTAAATAGACGTTTAATATCTATATTAGTTACTAGAAAAGAGAGTATATTATAAGTAAGAGTAGTAATTATTAGGAAATAAATATAGTTTTCTTTTTAGAATATAAGTAGACTAATATAGATAATATTTATCTAGATAAGTAAATTTTTAGTATATAAGTAGATTTTAGACTTACTACTATTAAGATATTAGGTTATTTTATTTAAGACTACCTAAAAAGGTACTTCGCCTTTATCTAATATCTTATCTAACTTTATATTTAAATAAGTAATAAACTATAAGCTCTCTACTTCTTAGTTAGTAGAGAGAAGCTTCTTTTAATATAGAATTAAGGCTTCTTAAAACGATCTTTAATATATATTACGCTATTCTTAGTCTTAGTTACTAATTAAGAAGAATTTAAACTTATTTATAAATATAAATATAGTACTAATTATATATATATATTCTTAAATATTATTAGTCTAAGAGTAATACTTATTAAGCTTTATATACCTAGCTTTAAATACCTATAGTATATCTTTTTTCTATAGAACCTATTTACGTTAGAGCTAGATTATTAAATTTTTAAGGTAGTAAAATAATTTATTATAGACCTTAAAGATATAGTATACTATAATATCTTAGGTCTTAGAGAGCTAGGTAGTATAGTTAAAGAATAGCTTAGTAATATAAAAAAGATAATAAACTTAACGCTATTCTTTACTATAAAATAGGAGCTCTTTATAGTTATATTCTTAATAGAATAAAGTAAAGAAAGACTATAGTTATAGTACTCGACGAAGTATAAGGAATATTAAGTTTTAATAGGTTTATATATTTTAGATTAGGACTAATTTTATTAAGATTATCTAAAGGCTATAAAATATCTTTTAGCGCTAAAAACTAGTATTAATATAGATAGTAAGATAGTAAATTTTATTTAGGGCGACTAAAATATTATACTTTTAATATTATATATTTATATAAGCTAGCCTTAATTACTTCTCTATTTATTTTATTTTAACTAAATTATTTAATAAAGTTATTTTAATATAATTAAGAAGCTAATTTAGGCTTAGTTAGATAATATAGATAAGATAGAGAATTTAGATAATAATAATACTATTAGAGAGAGTCTACTAAAGAGAGTCTACTAAGGTCTTATTATTAGAGGTATTATCTATTATTAAACTAAATACCCTATTCTTAAGGTTATACTTAAGTAAAGTATTTAGTAGAATAGTACTTAGATTCGCTTTAGTATATATACTATAAAGAGGCTTAAAACTAAGAAGTACTTTATAGTAGACCTAATTAGAATTAATAAAATAGCTAGTAATAACTATAAATATCTATAAAAAAAGAGATATCTAATAGTTAAGTATAATTAATATCTTTAATTTAGGAGGTAGTAACTATAGGATCTATTAATACCGGTCTTTAACTATACTCCCTAACTAATAGCGAATAGTATTAGATAATAGAATTAATAGGTTAGATAGAGTTAAGCGGGCCTTAATAATTATATACTTAAAGGTTAGGTATTCGATTAGGTAAAAAGGTAAGCGGTTTAAAGTAAGAAATTATAGAATATCCTTCTCCTAATCTTCTTATAGGAAAGATCTATTCTATATTAAAGGATCCCCTTAGATAGTAAAAGAATTAGAACCTATTAGTATTATTAAACTTTATATATAATACTAGATATACCCCTTTTAAAGGAACTTTATAATCTCGGATTTCTTCCTATCTCTAAAATATATATATATAATAGTCTTAAGATACTTTTATATTATAGATATACTATAATAATATATTTTAGTTATATTATAATTTAGTATAGTTAAATAAGAATACTCTAATATCTTTCTATAGCGTTTATATATAACCTTTAGTATACTATTTATACTATATATAACCTAATAGTAGTTTTACTAAACCTCTATATTATAAGCTAAGTCCTATTTAAACTTACTTTTCTAACTAAAATTAGTTTATAGCTACTAGTCTACTTATTTAGTATATATTATTTAGTTATAGAGGATAAATACCTTCTTTTAATCTAGACTAATACGCTAAAAGGAAAGTAGAATCGGAGGTAGTTTAATTAGATATCTAAAGCTTTTATTAATTATAGAATAGATTAAGGAGGGAGTAGGTAGTTAAACTAATAGATATAAGATATTATTAGCCTCTCCTCTATAAAAGGATAATACGAAATTAGATTACTAGCTTTAAGATATAGATATAAGTATAGCGAAGGAAGTAAGAGAGAGATATTATAACTTATAATTAAGAATAGTAGATAGAGATTAGGGGTAATAGATTAAATAGACTAAGATATTAACTTTATATTAACTAGCTTATAGGCTTATAGAGTATAAAGTAAGTAGGCCCTTACGTAAAACCTAATAAAAACCTAATTCCTATATTAATTTAGAAAATCACTTAAGAATTTTTCACCCTAAATACTTAGTCTTAACTAAATACTTTAGAATTAAGGGATTATTAAGTAAATATAATAATATCTAGGCACTAATAATATTTATTTTTACTAGAAACTACTCTCTAATAAAGAAGATTTATAAAATTAGACTAATTTACTATTATTCTAATTATTTCTTTAGTATTAGAAAGACTACACTAGAACTATATATTATAAATATATATTTCTACTATTTAAATATATAAGTTTTCTAACCCTACTAATTATAGTATTATTTTATAATAAATTTTATATTCTATTAAGTAATTAATATATTACTAGACCTTAAATACTAATAAATAAGGATATTTTATTAAGTTTGACTTACTATACTACTAAATATTAAAGTCTTTCTTAATATAACTAAAATAAGGAAAAATTATAGTGGTCAATTTAGATAAGTAAGGCACTTTATATAGAGAATTATACAAAAGTTAGGTCTAATTAGGTTTTTATTAGGTTATCCGGTGAACCCAACGTTAGGTCCGGTATGGGCCCGGGTCGGGGGTTTAGCACCGGACCCAACCTAGGTCCGGTGCCGGGTCGGGATATTCGACCCAATTCCGGTGCGTGCGGAAGTCTATATAAGATATAGAACGTTCTTATAACTATTATAGATAGTAAAAGAATTATTAGAATATTTATAGAGGATTAATAATAAAACATCCCTCCTCTACTAATCAAACATCCCTTTAGCTAATCAAACATCCCTTTAGCTAATCAAACATCCCTTTAGCTAATCAAACATCCCTTTCGCTAATTAAACATCCCCCTACCTGATTTCTACCTGATTACTGCCTAAAGATGCCTAATAAAATAACAGCCCCCTAATATCATATGACCTTTTCTGCCTAAAGGTATATAATAAGATGACCCCCCTAATATCACATAACCCTTTCTGCCTAAAGGTATATAATAAGATAACCCCCCCCTAATATCATATAACCTTCTTTCTACTAGTTCAATTTCTATATATATTAATAGTGGTTTATATAGTAAATAGAGGTACCGCCTATTTTAGTGGGTTTTAGTGATTTCAAGAGGAAGGCGGTGAAAACAGCGGTAAAGGAAGCGGTTATAGACGTTCCTATTTTTTTAAGGGGGGTCATCCTATTATATACCTTTAGGCAGAAAAGGTCATGTGATATTAGGGGGGTGTCATTTTATCAGGCATCTTCAGGCAGCAATCAGGTAGAAATCAGCCAGGGGGATGTTTGATTAGCGAAAGGGATGTTTGATTAGCCAAAGGGATGTTTGATTAGCAGGGGAGGGATGTTTTATTATCAATCCCCTATTTATATAATCCTATATCGCTATTAATAGAGATCTAAAGATTTTAAATAGTTTAATTCTACTACTAATAATAACTTTAATTAATTAAAAAGTTAATCTCTCTTTACTAAACTAAAAATAATAGTTTAATATCCTTTACTATAAAATTATATCTTATATTAGTTTATAAAAGATTATAGAAACTATATATATATTTATACTATAGTTAAGATATCTAAAGAAGTATAGCTTTTATATAAAGAAGATAAGGGAATAGAAGAATCTCTAAACTTATCTTTAGAACTATAAAGGTTTAATAACGTTTTCTTTTTAAAAAATATATAAACTTTTCCCTTTAATAAAGCTATAGACTATATTATAGATATATTATTAAAAGAAACTCCCTTTTATAGACTAATCTATCCTTTATCCTAAAAGGAACTATATAAACTTTAGGAATATATTAATAAGAATCTAGAAAACGGACGAATCTAATTATCTAAAAGTCATATAGGAGTATTAATCCTCTTTATTCTAAAAAAGGATAATAGGTTATATCTTTATATAGACTATTAGGGACTAAATAAAATATCTATTAAAAACTAATACTTATTATCTTTTATCTTAGAAATCTTAAACTAATTAGTAGAAGCTAAATAGTTTAGTAAAGTTAATATAATCTATATAATATAATCTATATAATATATCTTAATAATATATTAGTATTTTCTCTAATAAAAGAACCTTATATAGATTATCTCTAAAAAGTCCTTAAGAACCTTAGAAAAGGGGGCCTATATATAAAGGCCTTAAAGTATATCTTCTACTAAGAGAAAATAGAGTTCTTAGGATTTATTATAGGCTTAAAAGGTATCTTTATAGACCCTTAAAAAATAAAATCTATTAAGAACTAAGAACTTTTAAAAAGTTACTATAATAAGTATTTATTAGATTCTATAACTTTTATTATTAGTTTATATTATAATTTTTATAGATTATACTTCTATTAATCTCTCTACTAAAAAGGTTAAAAAATAAAAGAAAGCTAGGATAAGTCTAATTTAATATCTATAAAAGATTAGAGTTTCGCTATTTAATTATAGTATTCTAGTTATTAATATTACTATACTATTTTAACTTAAAGAGAGATATCTAATTAGAAACTAATACTTCTAATAAAGGAATAAGAGGAATTATATCCTAAAAGGATAAGGATAAGAAATAGTATTCTAGAGTCTTTTAATCTTAAAAGTTTAGTAAAGCCGAACTTAACTATTCTATACCGGATTAAGAACTATTTATTATCGTTTACTCGTTTAAATATTAGCGCTACTATTTTAAAGGAAGTATCCGATCTATAGAAGTTCTATCCGACTATATAAATATATAGACTTTTATAAAATAACTAAAGCTAAATAGGAGATAAGTAGGATAGTATATATTCCTATCCCTATATACCTTTTTTATTAAATATAGATTAGGAAAGATAAATCTTATAGATATATTATCTTAAAAAATAGATCTAAAACTAAAGAATACTTTAGTAGAAGATCTATTTAGACTATTATATAATATAATTATTATTAGAATATTATTAAAATAGAGTATTACTATAGTTAAATTACTAAATATTAGCGTTTTATATATTAGTAAATCCTAATTTAATCTAGAAGAGATTAATATAAATAGTAAAGAAGCTAATATAGAAGTAGTTAACTAAGCTATATAAAAAGAGTTAGATTATAACTAATAAATACCTTAGAAAATAGTTAGGTATATATACTAAAACTAATATATATATATAGAAAGTATAACTAGATCTATAAACTCTAATCGAGAAAATCTAAGATAGCGATCCTAAGATATATCGCTAAAGGCTTACTATTTTATAGTTAAAACTAGATAATAAGAACTAAAGCGTTAATCTATAGGGTATTATAAGATATAAAGAAAGACTCTATATCCTAATAAGGAAGAACTTAAGGAAAGAACTCCTAAATATTTATTATAATAATATCCTAGCGGGATATTTTAGTAAATATAGGATATTAATATTACTATAAAGATATTTTTACTAATAAAATATATACTAAAACGTTATAGAATTATCTCTAAATATAGTATATTAGTATATTAAAAGAGTATTAAGGTATTAACTTTATAACGTACTTAGAATACTACCGATTCTTATTTAACCCTTCGCCGAACTATTAATAGATTTTATTATTATTAATAGGATAGCGAAATAGGTTTTATTTTTTACTATTTCTATATTAATTAATATCTCCGAACTAATAAAGCTTTTCTATATAGAAGTAGAACTTCGCTATAGACCCTTATAAGGTATCTTATTAGATCGAGGCCTTATATTTATTAGTAAGTTTTAGTCTTAACTATACTATAAAAGTAATATAAAACTATATCTTTCTATTACGTTTTATCTTTAAATAAAGGGGATTGATAATAAAATATCCCTCCCCTACTAATAAAATATCCCTTTCGCTAATTAAATATCCCTTTCGCTAATTAAATATCCCCTTACCTAATTTCTGCCTAAAGATGCCTAAAGATGCCTAATAAAATTATAACCCCCTTAATATTATATAACCTTTTCTATCTAAAGGTATATAATAGGATGACCCCCCCTTAAAAAATAAGAACGTCTATAACCGCTTCCTTTACCGCTATTTTCACCGCCTTCCTCTTAAAATCACTAAAACCCACTAAAATAGGCGGTACCTTTATTCTTAGGATTAAAACTAGTCTTTTTCTTTTAAATATCGTAATAAAGAACTTCCTAGGTTAGCTATATAAATAGGTTTTTCCTATTAGCTAAATCTAGCTAACTAATCTAGCGTTTAAAATATAACTTTTATAAGAGGCTTCGTTAGTCTATCTATAACTATTTTTACTATAGGAATCTTCTTAAATTTAATTTTTCCTATATTAACTTCCTTACGGAGCTTATAATATCTTACCCTAATATACTTAGTATAAGTATAGAATTCCGGGTTACTAGCTAGTATAATAGTATTATTGTTATCTATATATATAGGAATAGGCTTTTAATAAGGTTTTTAATACCTAGTTCTATTAGAAGCTATAATAACTAGATTACTTCTTAAACTATAAGAGTTTCTACGATATACTTACTTTTGGTGCTAGAAAAGATAATATAAGTTTACTTTTTTAAGGTCTAAAAGATTAAATCTTTAATAAGTTAAAAAATAAAACCTAAGATAGATACTCTTTTTTCGGAATATAGACTAGTCTAGTTAGTATTATAAAAACTTAGTAGTTTTATAGAGCTAAGATTAATACTAGCGATCCGACGGCCGTAGGCCGTCGGATAATGGTTGCGGAGCGAAGCGACTAGGTCCGAGGTCATATAGACTAAATGTAAATTAAAGTGGTTACTACTATCCTCTATATAGCTTCTACTCTTTCTCTTTTAAAAGGTTAGTATTTCCTAGTTAAGGAATTTAAATTATACCCCCTATCCGGAGGTGGTTCCGCGCTACGTATAGTACGACTTAGCCTACTATCTTTACTCTTAGTAGATTACGTGATCCGATATACCCTAGCCCGCTCTCCCTTATTCCAAGTAGATTACGTGATCCGATATACCCTAGCCCGCTCTCTCTTATTCTAAGTGGATCACGTGATCCGATACACCCTAGCCCGCTCTCCCTTACTCTAAGTGGATCACGTGACCTTTAAACTTTAAGATACTATACTCTTTTCGGATTAGGCCTAATAGATATCACCTGACATTATTTGCTATGGATTTGGGACCTATTAGAAGGGCCTAGTCACGTGACATACGAAGCCTATGATTTAATTGCGGAGCGAAGCGAAGCAATTCAGATTAAGACTAAGATTAGATTTAGTAGAACGTAATATATATATAATAACTATATCTTTAGTACCTATAAAATAACGAAAAACTCTCTTAAGGATAGTCTTATACTATCTATCTAGATTCTTTATATAATAAGCTAGCTTTATAGTTATAAAAGTAATATCTAGATATATAAAAATTATTAGCTAGATTAAAGTACTAATCATTATCTAGTAAAACTATATTTTAATTATAGTTATAAAACCTTTATTATTAATATAAGAAATACGAACTTCTTTCTTATAAAAGGGAGTTAGAATAGAATTATAATCTACTATACTAAAATATATAAGGTTCTTTTTAATATAATATTTCTAGGAGAGAGAGATAGAGCTATTAAGATTATATATTATATCGATTCTTAGATATCTATCTATAGGATCTTTATCTAAAATATTAAAATATATAAAGATATCTTTTTTAAATTAGCTAATTAGATCCTTAAAAGGGCTTAGAATTAAGAGATTATCTATATAGATTAGTATAAATAAGCGATCTTTTATAAAAACTAAATAATTAGCTTATAGTTTCTAAAAACCTATAGCTAGTAAGGCGTCTCGTAGTAAAATATATTATTCTTAAGAGCTCTACTTTAGTCCGTATAGTATCTCTATTAGTAAACTATACTTTCCTAAGGATTTATTTTATATATTTTTAAGAAGTTCTATTTTAATAGGTTCTCTAATTTCTATATTAAAGAAGATAGTAATAATATTAAGATAGTATATTAGCTAGTCTTTTAATATAGTAATCGTAATAAAGACTTTAAAAGATATTAGTTTTATAATAATAACGTAAACCTTATAAAAATCTTAATCTTTAATCTATTAAAAACTATATACTACTAAGCGAGCTTTATAGCGACTATTATATTTAATAGTCTATATCTAGCGAAAATTAAGACGTTTATAGCGCTTTTTTAATCTTTTAATAACTCTCTAGATACTATTAATAATATATTAAGAGATCTCCTAATATATATTAACTAACTATTTATCTTTATTTTTATAATTTATAGCTTACTCTTAAGTTTTAGGAATATATCTAGACTTAGAGAGAGACTTATTAGACTTATATTTTTTAGATATAGTATATATATAAAGAGCTTCTAAGATATTAGTATTCTTAGTAAAAAATATAGTAATATCTATATTATAAAAAGTATAAGAATCTAGGCTTTCTAGATAAGCCTAAGAAAGCTTTCTAATCCTAGTTAAATAGTATAATTAAGATTAATTAGTCTAATCCGATTATTATATATCTAATTCTCTAGGCTATTAGAAAGCTACCTAAGATTTTATAAGAACCTTTAGTTTATTACCGTTAAAATAAATACTATATTCTTTTATATTTTATATCTTTATACTATTTCTAAAACTACTCTCTATTTTAATAGGTTTAAAAATCGATTAAGTTAGAGGATCCTTAGATAGAAAGAAGGTTTTATCTATAATTACTTCTATTATTAGTATTAAAGAGAGCAAAGGAGGATTAGTAAAAGGATAAGAACTAACCGGCCCCTAAAATTTTATACTAAAATTACGGACCCTCGTAAGCGAGGGTCCGCTACCTAAACCGTATATCCTACCTAAACCGTATATTCTTCCTATATTTTACCTTAACTACTATTTTCTATATAATAATATAGGAAATTAATAGTTTAAAAATCATAGATAAATTAATTTACTATTTAACTATTAGTATATAAGATTATATTAATTTCCCTTATATTTTTATACTCGCCTATACTTCCTAATTTCGATTAATACTTTCTTCTACTTCCGCCTCGTTTTTTCTTAATTAGCTTTCTTAGTTAATTTATACTCTTTTCGCTTTATCTCTTTAACTTAGGATAAATTAATAATACTAGTTATCTAGGTATAGCGCCGAGAAGTATTATATTAGGTATAGTAAGTACCTATAATAGTACTTATTAAGTCGAATTCCTACTATAGTTCGTAAGCTAGTATAGTTTATACTTTAGTATACTTTTAAAGCTTTTCTATTATCTTTTTAAATCTTTATCTCTCTAGATCTAACTAATTAAGCTAATCGCTTATCTTTCTTACTTTATTAGTAGTTTTTAGAGTACTAAACTTAGAGTTTTAGAAGGTAGTTAAAGGTATTTTTAACTAAAAGAGATTATTATTATATAGATTATAAGACTCTAACTTATCTATAATAAGTTTAGAATTAAAAGGCTAAAGACTAATTAATTTAAATCTAAATTTAATTATATTTAGCTAGAAGGTTTTCTATCTAATTTCTTTAATTAAATATAAAAACTTATTCTTTAAGAATTTATAGTATCTAGTTATTATAGTAATTTCTATAGTCTTACTATATTAATATTTATATATACTAAATACTTTAATATTAAGAGGCTATAATATATAATTAATATATAAAAATAAAAAGAATAAAATAATATTATTCTTTTTATAAAATTTAATAAATTAGTATATTAAATATAATCTAAAAAAGTTATATAAAATAAGTCTTTTCTTTCTAATTATTTAATTAATTATTTATTTATAGAAAAGTTAGATCTACTAATATATTAGAGTATTATCAATATATCTAATATTAGTTATAGAAATATACTTATTATCTTTAATAGTATTAAACTAATATAATAAAACCTATTAAGTACTTAGAATTATAAATAGTAGATAGATAAAATTATTAATAAAAACTATCTCTAAAATAATAATAGATCTATAATTTATAATAAATCTATTAAATAGTTTCTTTTTTAAATATCTAGTAATAATAAATTAATTATATCTAACCGGCCCCTAAAATTTTATACTAAAATTACGGACCCTCGTAAGCGAGGGTCCGCTACCTAAACCGTATATCCTACCTAAACCGTATATTCTTCCTACATTTTACCTTAACTACTATTTTCTATATAATAATATAGGAAATTAATAGTTTAAAAATCATAGATAAATTAATTCACTATTTAACTATTAGTATATAAAATTATATTAATTTCCCTTACGTTTTTATACTCGCCTATACTTCCTAATTTCGATTAATACCTTCTTCTACTTCCGCCTCGTTTTATCTTAATTAGCTTTCTTAGTTAATTTATACTCTTTTCGCTTTATCTCTTTAACCTAGGATAAATTAATAATACTAGTTATCTAGGTATAGCGCTAAGAAGTATTATATTAGGTATAGCGAGTACCTATAATAGTACTTATTAAGTTAAATTCCCGTTATAGTTCGTAAGCTAGTATAGCTTATACTTTAGTATATTTTTAAAGCTTTTCTAATATCCTTTTAAATCTCTAACTCCTTAGATCTAACTAATTAAGCTAGTTACTTATCTTTCTTACTTTACTAATAGTTTTTAAAGTACTAAACTCGGAGTTTTAGGAGGTAGTTAAGAGTATTCTTAACTAAGAGAGATTATTATTATATAGATTATAAGACTCTAACTTATCTATAATAAACTTAGAATTAATAGACTAAAGACTAATTAATTTAAATCTAAGCTTAATTATATTTAGCTAGAAGATTTTTCGTCTAATTTCTCTAATTAAATATAAAAGCTTATTCTTTAAGAATTTATAATATCTAGTTATTATAGTAATTTCTATAATCTTACTATACTAATATTTATATATATTAAATACTCTAATATTAAGAGACTATAGTATATAATTAATATATAAAAGTAAGAAAAATAAAATAATATTATTCTTTTTATAAAATTTAATAAATTAATATATTAAATATAATCTAAAATAGTTATATAAAATAAGTCTTTTTCTTCTAATTATTCGACTAATTATCTATTTATAGAAGAGTTAGATCTATTAATATACTAAAATATTATTAATATATCTAGTATTAGTTATAGAAATATACTTATTATCTTTAATAATATTAAACTAATATAATAAAGCTTACTAAGTACTTAGAATTATAAATAGTAGATAAATAAAACTATTAGTAAAAACTACCTCTAAAATAGTAATAGATTTATAATTAGTAATAGATCTATTAAATAGCTTTTTTTTAGATACCTAATAATAATAAATTAATTACGTCCGATACTAATTTAAAAGCTAGTTTTATTAAAATTATAAATATCTTATTAGTATATACTATATTTAGATATAATATATTAATAATTATTAAACTATCTCTTAACTATAGTTTTATTAAGTATAATAGCTCGCTTAATATTAAGAGCTTACTATCGTCGTATATAGTACTTAGGATTACGTTTAAGGAAGCGTTATAGCTAGTAGTTACTAATTATTAAAGGTACTATAGTTTTATTATAATAGTCTTCTTCGAGAATTAAATTAACTACCATAGTAATTTAACGGCGGTTTATCGAGGCTCTAACTATATTAAAGTAGTCGATATAGTCCCGTAAAGCTTACTCCTATATAGGATTAAGCTTCCGACTATTAGGTTATTATTAAAAAAGCGACTTTCCTCCTTTCTAGCGGTATCGTAGTTAGTTTATAGGAACCGCGAATTCTCGCGTAGTTTTCGCGATATTAGGTTTAGACTACTTAGAGAGAGACTTAAGAGCTTTAAGAAGCTAATCCTCTATCTCCTTATTATTTTTAGGTGTTTTTAGTAGTATAGTTTAGGATCAAAGTGAGAGAGAGAGTAGGATATAGAAAGAATATACGGTTTAGGTAGGATATATAGTTTAGGTAGCGGACCCTCGCTTATAAGGGTCCGTAATTTTAGTATGAAATTTTAGGGGCCGGTTAATACTAATTTAAAAGCTAGTTTTATTAAAATTATAAATATTTTATTAGTATATACTATATTTAGATATAATATACTAATAATTATTAAACTATCTTTTAACTATAGTTTACTTAAGTATAGTAGCTCGCTTAATATTAAAAGCTTATTATTATTATATATAGTACTTAGGATTATATTTAAGGAAGCGTTATAGCTAGTATTTACTAATTATTAGAGATACTATAGTTTTATTATAATAGTCTTCTTTAAGAATTAAATTAATTACTATAATAATTTAATAGCGGTTTATTAAGGCTTTAACCGTATTAAAGTATTTAATATAGTCCTATAAAGCTTACTCCTATATAGGATTAAGCTTCCGACTATTAGGTTATCGTTAAAAAAGCGACTTTCCTCCTTTCTAGCGGTGCTATAGTCGGTTTATAGGAACCGCGAATTCTCGCGTAGTTTTCGCGATATTAGGTTTAGACTACTTAGAGAGAGACTCAAGAGCTTTAAGAAGCTAATCCTCTATCTCCTTATTATTTTTAGGTATTATTAGTGGTATAGTTTATAATTAAAGTAAGAGGGTAGGATATAGAAAGAATATACGGTTTAGGTAGGATATATAGTTTAGGTAGCGGACCCTCGCTTATAAGGGTCTATAATTTTGGTATAAAATTTTAGGGGCCGGTGAATAAGATACCGGATAAAATAATATAGACCTTATTAGTATAGGAATAGTATAAGCTAGATTGAAAGATATATCTTTAGTATAGAATTAAAGAGAACTAATATTAGTATAATTAGATATAGACTTATATTTATATACTAACTATAAAAAGTTAGTAGAAATAAACTTTTTAGATAATAGATTATTATAAGATCTTTTATACTAATTATTATAATACTATTGAATACGATCTAGCCTATAAGCCGAAGCAGATAAAATAGTTAGAAATAGAGACTTATTAAAAATAATATTATAAGATCTATCTAACTTTTTAGTATATATATTATATAAAATATAATATCCTCTCTTATTATAGCTTATTAGTCTTACTTTCTCTATATAAGGATCGAGCTTAGTATTACGTTTTTCCTTTAGAATTAGAAACTAATATTAATAATCTAAGACTTATAGGTTTAAAATATTAGGCTTTTTACTAAAAAGAGCTTCGTAAAGAGTTATCTAAACCCTACTATAAAATAGATAGTTTATAGTATAGTTAATACCTTTTAATAGTAGACCCTATAGGTATTTAGGTAACTAATATTCCGCTATAATTATAATAAGAGGTTTAATAAGATAGCGATTTTTAATCTTAGCTATACTATTTAACTACTTAGTATAAGAAAGAGTTAGATCCTCAATAATCCTCCTATTTATTAGATATTTAGTAAGTAGTTTATACTTAACTATATTATTACTATAAACTCTCTTAACTATATAGTTAAACTAAGTCTATAGATAGATCTCGATCTATATATAATATTCTATAATCTCTAAATAAGACTTAAGTAAGAAAGTCTATATAAAATAGGATATATTATCTATAAACGTTATAAAATAACACTCTTCTCTATATAAAATAATAGAAATTAGGCTCTAAATATTAATATAAAATATATCTTTAGATTTAGTATAAATAGCTTTTTCTTTCCTAAATAAGAAGATATATCTTTTTTGTTAATATATAGTATATAAAGATAAATTACTTCTATATTTAGAATTAGATATATATTCTTAGCTAAGGCTTCTATCTTTCTTATCTTAGCTTTACTAATATAATAGATATAGTAATAAGCTAAATCGATAGTAATAGGTTTTATATAATAAGAAGTAGAAGCTCTAGATATAAATACTAGAATAATATACTAAATTAGATTCGCTTCTAATATAATATTAAGTCTATCTATACTAAGATAATTTAGCTAATAATACTCGCCTTTAATACTAACCGGCCCCTAAAATTTTATACTAAAATTACGGACCCTCGTAAGCGAGGGTCCGCTACCTAAACCGTATATCCTTTCTATATCCTACCCTCTTACTTTAATTATAAACCATACCACTAATAATACCTAAAAATAATAAGGAGATAGAGAATTAGCTTCTTAAAGCTCTCGAGTCTCTCTCTAAGTAATCTAAACCTAATATCGCGAAAAGTATATAAGAATTCGCGGTTCCTATAAACCGACTATAGCACCGCTAGAAAGGAGGAAAGTCGCTTTTTTAACGATAACCTAATAGTCGGAAGCTTAATCCTATATAGGAGTAAGCTTTATAGGACTATATTAAATATTTTAATACGGTTAGAGCCTTAATAAACCGCTATTAAATTATTATAGTAGTTAATTTAATTCTTAAAGAAGACTATTATAATAAAACTATAGTATCTCTAATAATTAGTAAATACTAGCTATAACGCTTCCTTAAATATAATTCTAGGTACTATATATAATAACGATAAGTTTTTAATATTAAGCGAGCTACTATACTTAAGTAAACTATAGTTAAAAGATAGTTTAATAATTATTAGTATATTATATCTAAATATAGTATATATTAATAAAATATTTATAATTTCGATAAAACTAACTTTTAAATTAGTATTAGATATAATTAATTTATTATTATTAGATATCTAAAAAAGAAGCTATTTAATAGATTTATTACTAATTATAAATCTATTATTATTTTAAAAATAGTTTTTATTAATAATTTTATCTATCTACTATTTATAATTCTAAGTACTTAGTAGGTTTTATTATATTAGTTTAATATTATTAAAGATAATAAATATATTTCTATAACTAATACTAGATATATTAATAATATTTTAATATATTAGTAGATCTAACTTTTCTATAAATAGATAATTAGTTAAATAATTAGAAGGAAAAGACTTATTTTATATAATTATTTTAGATTATATTTAATATATTAATTTATTAAATTTTATAAGAAAAATAATATTATTTTATTCTTTTTACTTTTATATATTAGTTATATATTATAATCTCTTAATATTAAAGTATTTAGTATATATAAATATTAGTATAATAAGATTATAAAAATTATTATAATAACTAAATATTATAAATTCTTAAAGAATAAGTTTTTATATTTAATTAGAGAAATTAGATAAAAAAACCTTCTAGCTAAATATAATTAAGCTTAGATTTAAATTAACTAGTTTTTAGTCTATTAATCTTAAGTTTATTATAAATAAGTTAGAGTCTTATAATCTATATAATAATAATCTCCTTTAGTCGAGAATACCCTTAACTACCTCTTAAAACTCTAAGTTTAGTATTCTAAAAACTATTAGTAAAGTAAGAAAGATAAACGATTAACTTAATTAGTTAGATCTAAGGAGGTAAAGATTTAAAAAGATACTAAAAAAGCTTTAAAAGTATACTAAAGTATAAGCTATACTAGCTTACGAACTATAGCGGGAATTCGACTTAATAAGTACTATTATAGGTACTCGCTACGCCCGATATAATGCTTCTTAGCACTATATCTAGATAACTAGTATTATTAATTTATCCTAAATTAAAGAGATAAAGCGAAAAGAGTATAAATTAACTAAGAAAGCTAATTAAGAAAAAATAAGACGGAAGTGGAAGAAGGTATTAATCGAAATTAGGAAGTATAGGCGAGTATAAAAACGTAAGGGAAGTTAATATAATCTTATATACTAATAGTTAAATAGTGAATTAATTTATCTATAATTTTTAAACTATTAATTTCCTATATTATTATATAGAAAATAGTGGTTAAGGTAAGATATAGGAAGAATGTACGGTTTAGGTAGGATATACGGTTTAGGTGGCGGACCCTCGCTTACGAGGGTCCGTAATTTTAGTATGAAATTTTAGGGGCCGGTTAGTATATATAATTTTAATTCCTTACTTTAGTAGTTTTATAACCCCTTTTTTAAAGAGAGTAGTAATACTATTTTTATTAAGATCCGAGATAGAAATTAAGCTAGACTTTAAAGCTAGAGTAAGCTATACTGTTTTAAGATAAAGAGTATCTAAACGCTTATTTATATTTATAGAACTTAATTATACGATTATATTATTATAGCCTTTAGTATAAAAAATATTATTAGTCGTAGTTTATATAAGAAGTATATATTTATAAAAACTATGAAATATAGAATAATAAGATATTATATAACGTATTCGGTAAGCGAGCTGCGCCCGGAAGCGAGCTACGTAACCCACTCAAAACGCGTCTTCTATTTAACACTTAATTAAATCAACCACCCACTATACCCCTAATTCGACCCCGAAGCTCTTCAAACTCTATAGGGTAGGAGGGCAGGCTATTATTAGCTATCTAGGCTTTAAAAAATTAAGAAATATTAGCTATTCGCGAAGTAGTACGCCGATTTAACGTACCCGAATCTACCCTTCGTACCCGTATCCGGGGCACTAAACCTCGCGCGATTTCTCGCGCTAATTCGTATAAATTAATAGAAATTAAAAAGGAGTCTCTTTAAAAATAGATACTCTTACTTAACGCTCGCGGAGCTACCCCCCGCCCCTTTACCGTACGAGAAACTACGAACCTTCTTCTTACTATATATAGAACTATACTAGTTTAAATAGTCGGGGAAAAATAGGTTTATAACTTCCTAAAAAGGTATCCTATTCTCTCCTTCTAATTCTCGAGACGTTATAATTACGAACGAGTAAAATACGAAGACCCGAAAATTATTTAGAAGTAGTTTAATCTTATTTAAAAGATAATTATTTAGTTTAGGATTAACCCTAATAATATTTATAACTTTAATAAGACCGGTTTCGCGATAGGAATAGTTACGACTATAAAGGTTATTACGAGAAATAAATACTATAGTCGGCGATCACTTTTATAACCTAGAAATCGTAAGTAGAGAATAGTAATCGAGTATACGAATACCTTAGGGTAGGTTCTCCCTTTATATATAATTTTTAAAGGGAAAGTCTTTCTTAAGGCTTAGTTCGAGGGACTTCTTACGGATTAGCGATTTAAAGTTAGTCTAAATAGATAGACTTCTAATAAAATTAGACTTCGATAGCTTAAGAAGCTTTTTATTCCTTCGACTTCTTTATAAATAAGAGGGAAATTTCGACTTTTAATACTTAATAGTTATAGAAGTTATTTAACTCCGAAATTCGATAAAATCTATAAGGAAAATTAAGTTATACTAATCTATATATTTACTTATTCTTCTTATCTTTTATAACCTTTCGTTATCGGTTATTTTATAGGTTTAAAACGATTATATAGCCGGTTAGTTAAAATAAAAATATAGAATAGAATTAATTATATTAATAAACTTAATTTCCTTAAAGCTTATCTTTTTACGTAAAGAAAAGCTTTTAAATTAGAGACTATTATTAATAGCTTTAAAGCTTCTAGTTTAGTCTCTTTTTCCCTAGATTAAGTGATTTTAAAACTTAATATTCGTCTTTAAACCCTAACTCCCCCTCTAAGCTAGGATAGCGAATTAAGTCGGAATTTTTCCCTAAAGACCCCTTTTACTAAGAAGTAACTTCTTCGATAAGCTTTGTCTATTAAAGCTCTCCTTCGTATAAGATCTCGAAGCCCGCTAAGCCTATCCGATTACGCGTTAAACTAGCTTATTAAAGGTTACTAAGTTACTATATATTCCGCTATTATACACGCGAAGGAAAATAAGGAATTACGTTCCGCTAACGAGAAGTAGAAGTAAAAACGAGCTAGATCTCGAAGATAAAGACTCGCTAAAAAAGGTCTCTTAGTTTTAGAAGCTTCTTAATTAAATACTAAGTTAAATACTAAGATTAGAGAGGTATCGGAACGCCCTCCCCCTATATAGTAAGGAGCCCCTTTACCCTATCTACGTGCTATTTAACGCTATAGTAGTTATAAAGAAATTAGGTATAAAATAAATAGATGCCTAGCTAGATAAATTAGTTTTTTTATTGAATTTAATCGCGTTTTAATTAAGATAATTAAGTATAAATTTAATATATTAAGTGGGTTACGTAGCTCGCTTCTAGGCGTAGCTCGCTTACCGAATACGTTAAGTAAAAGTACTAAAATTAAGTATCTAATAAGTAAGATTATTTCTATTAGAAGTATATTAATCTTCCTAAGAAATAGTTAAACTAATAGTATTAGAAAAAAGGTTATTATTACGGAGCGAAGCGAAGTAATTAAATCATAGGCTTTGTATATCACGTGACTAGGCCTATCACCTACGGGTCCGAAATCCATAGTTCTAATGTTATCGGTGAGAATCGGTAGAATAATTATTAGCTATCACCATAGTAGGGGATAGAGAGGGCTAGGGTATACCGGGTCACGTAATCTACCTAGAGTAAGAGCTAGGGCGGGCTAAGTAGTAAAGCGTACTATAGCGCGGAACTACCCTAGAAAGCCCCTACCCCTCCCCCCGCGGGGGGGTAGGGGGGGGGGAGGATTTATTCCTTAACTAGGAAATACTAAGCTTATTGTTTAGAGTTAGGTGACTCCTCCTTCCTCGCCGTGCTATAAGAAGCTCTTTCTTCTAGATAGTTAGTTTCCTTCTCTTCCTCTCTTCTCTTCTTAGACGAATATAGGTGATAGATAGGACTAGACTCTACACTACGAAGAGAGAGAGAGAGACTAGAAATCCTATATTCGTCTATAGAAGAGAAGAAGGGAAGGAAACTATCTAGGAGAAGGAGCTTCTTATAGCACGGCGAGGAAGGAGGAGTCACCTAACTCTAAATACCTCCTATAAGCTATACGAAGAAGCTGAAAAACCCCCTATAAGCTAATAAACCCCTTATAAACTCTTAGGATTAAAACTAGTCTTTTTCTTTTTAAACGTAGTAATAAAGAACCTCCTAGGTTAGCTTATATAAATAGCTTTTTCCTATTAGCTAAACCTAGCTAACTAATCTAGCGTTAAAATATAACTTTTATAAGAGGCTTCGTTAGACTATCTATAGCTATCTTCGCTATAGGAATCTTCTTAAAATTAATTCTTCCCGTATTAACTTTCTTACGGAGCTTATAATATCTTACCTTAATATACTTAATATTAGTATAGAATTCCGGATTACTAGCTAGTATAATTATACTATTATTATCTATATATATAGGAATAGGTTTTTTAATAAGACCTTTAATACTTAGTTCTATTAAAAGCTATAATAGCTAGATTACTTCTTAAATTATAAGAGCTTCTATAATATACTTATTTTTAGGATTAGAAAGGGGTAATATAAGTTTACTTTTTTAAGGTCTATAAGATTAATCTTTTAGTAAGCTTAAAAATAAAACCCGAGATAGATAGTCCCTTTTTAGAATATAGGCTAGCCTAGTTAGTATTATAAAAATCTAGTAGTTTTATTAAACTAAGATTAATATTAAGATTAGGACTAAGATTAGATTTAGTAAAATATAAAGTATATATAATAACTATATTCTTAGTATCTATAAAATAGCGGAAGATTCTTTTAAAAGTAGTCTTATATTATCTATCTAGATTTTTTATATAATAAGCTAGCTTTATAGTTATAAAGGTAATATTAGGATATATTAAAATTATTAACTAGATTAATATACTAATCTTTATCTAGTAAAAACCTATTTTAATTATAGTTATAAAACTCTTATTTTTAGTATAAGGAATAAGAATTTCTTTCTTATAAAAAGAAGTTAGAATAGAATTATAGTCTATTATACTAAAGCGTATAAAGTTCTTTTTAATATAATATTTTTAGAAGAAAGAGATAGAGCTATTAGAATTATATATAATATTAATTCTTAGATATCTATTTATAGGACTTTTATTTAAAATATTAAAATATATAAAGATATTCTTTTTAAATTAGCTAATTAGGTCCTTAAAAAGGCTTAGAATTAAGAGATTATCTATATAGATTAATATAAATAAATAATCTTTTATAAAAACTAAGTAATTAGTCTAAAGTTTCTAAAAATCTATAGTTAATAAGGTATCTTATAGTAAAAATTATTCTTAAAGACTTTATTTTAGTTTATATAGTATTTTTATTAGTAAACTATACTTTTCTAGATATTTATCTTATATAATTTTAAGAAGTTTTATTTTAATAGACTTCCTAATTTCTATATTAAAAAAAGTAGTAATAATATTAAGATAGTATATTAGCTAGTCTTTTAATATAGTAATAGTAATAAAGACTTTAAAAGATATTAGTTTTATAATAATAGTATAAACCTTATAAAAATCTTAACTCTTAACTTATTAAAAACTATATATTACTAAGCGAGTCTTATAGCGACTATTATATTTAATAGTTTATATCTAGTAAAGAGTAAGAGATTTATAATACTTTTTCGATTTTTTAATAACTCTCTAAATACTATTAATAATATACTAAGAGATCTCTTAGTATATAGTAACTAACTATTTATCTTTATCTTTATAATTTATAACTTACTTCTATATTTTAGGAATATATCTAGACTTAGAGGGAGACTTATTAAACTATTATTTTTTAGATATAGTATATATATAATAAGTTTTTAGGATATTTATATTCTTAATAAGAAGTATAGTAATACCTATATTATAAAAAGTATAAGAATCTAGACTTTTTAGATAAGTATAAAAAGGTTTTTTAATCTTAGTTAAATAGTGTAATTAAGATTAATTAATCTAATCTAATTATTATATATTTAATTCTCTAGGCTACTAAGAAACTATCTAAGATTCTATAAGAATCTTTAGTTTATCTATATTAAAATAAATATTATATTTCTTTTTACTTTATACTTCTATACTATTTCTAAAACTACTCTCTATTTTAATAAATTTAAGAATTAATTAAGTTAGAGGATCCTTAGGTAGAAAGAAACTTTTATCTATAACTTCTTTTATAATTAATAAGAGAGAAAAGAAGGATTAGTAAAAGGATAGAAACTAATAAGATACTAGATAAGATAATATAAAGCCTATTAGTATAAGAATAAGATAAGTTAGATCTAAAAATATATCTTTAGTATAAAATTAAGAAGAACTAGTATTAGTACGATTAGATATAGATTTATATTTATATACTAACTATAAAAGGTTAATAGGAATAAACCTTTTAGATATTAAGTTATTATAAGATTCTTTATATTAATTACTATAATACTATTAAATAAGATCTAGTTTATAAATTAGAGTAGGTAAAATAGTTAGAGATAGAGACTTATTAAAAATAACGTTATAAGATCTATCTAACTTCTTAATATATATATTATATAAAATATAATATCCTTCTTTATTATAGTTTATTAGTCTTACTTTCTCTATATAAGGATTAAGCTTAGTATTACGTTTTTCTTTTAGAATTAGAAATTAGTATTAATAGCCTAAGATTTATAGATTTAAAAAATTAGGCTTTCTACTAAAAAAAAGCTTTATAAAGAATTATTTAAACCCTATTATAAAATAGATAGTTTATTATATAGTTAATACCTTTTAGTAGTAAACCTTATAAATATTTAGATAGCTAATATTCCGCTATAATTATAATAAGAGATTTAATAAAATAGCGATTTTTAATTTTAGCTATACTATTTAGCTACTTAATATAAGGAGGAGTTAGATCCTAAATAACCCCTTTATTTACTAAGTATTTAGTAAGTAGTTTATATTTAGCTATATTATTACTATAAACTCTCTTAATTATATAATTAAGTTAAATTCTTAGATAGGTCTTAATCTATATATAGTATTTTATAATTTCTAAATAAGACTTAAGTAAGAAAGTTTATATAAAATAAGATATATTATCTATAAAAGTTATAAAATAGCGCTCTTCTCTATATAAAATAATAGAAATTAGACCCTAAATATTAATATAGAGTATATCCCTAGGTTTAGTATAAATAGCTCTTTCTTTCCTAAAAGGGAGGGTATATTCTTTTCCTTTAATATATAGTATATAAAGATAAATTACTTTTATATCTAAAATTAAGTATATACTTTTAGCCGAGATTTCTATCTTTCTTATCTTAGCTTTACTAATATAATAGGTATAGTAATAAACTAAGTTAATAGTAATAGGTTTTATATAATAAGAAATAAAAGCTATAGATATAAATACTAAAATAGTATACTAAATTAGATTCGCTTTTAGTATAGTATTAAACTTATCTATACTAAAATAATTTAGCTAATAATACTCGCCTTTAGTATTAGTATATATAATTTTAATTTTTTAGCTTAGTAGTTTTATAACCCCTTTTTTAAAGAGAGTAGTAATACTATTTTTATTAAGATCCGAAATAGAAATTAAGCTAGACTTTAAAGCTAGAGTAAGCTATACTTTTTTAAAATAAAGAGTGCCTAAATACTTATTAATATTTATAGAACTTAATTATATAATTATATTATTATAGCCTTTAATATAAAAAATATTACTAGTTATAGTTTATATAAGAAGTATATATTTATAAAAGCTATTAAATATAGACTAATAAAGTATTATATAAATAGAAGTACTAGAATTAAGTATCTAATAAGTAAGATTATTTTTATTAGAAGTATATTAATCTTTCTAAAAAATAGTTAAACTAATAATATTAGAAAAAAGATTATTATATTTAAAAATAGGATTACTAAGTAGTATAAAAGATCTAGATAGGACTAAAGATCTAGATTATATAAATATAGTATTTACCTAAGATCTCTATTACTATTAAAAAGGAATTATAACTATCTAACCCTAACTATTAACTATACTAATTATCTAATTAGATATAGATATAAATATTTATTAAATTTACTATAATTATATAGGTTACTATATTTATATAATATTTAATAAGATAGATCTTAAAGAATATTTCTTAGTAAAATAATTACCTATAGTATTATACTATTTATAATAAATAATATTCTTATACTTATATTATTATTAATCTTACTATTTTTTATTCTTTTTCTTACCTTTATTATTATTCCTAGAACCTTATATATTCTTATCTTTATTACTAGTCTTATTATCTTACTTCTTACTATTATTAGAGTTACTAGATAAGGACTTATTATCTTTTAAAATAGAATTAGCTAAGTATAAAGCCTTAATACTAATCTTATAAGCCCTAATAATATTCTTAGATTATATAAACTCTTAATAAATCTAATCTATTAAGCTATTAAAGATAATTATATTTTAAATAAAAGTACTATAATAAAGGTTTTCTAAAATTATAAAAAGGAAGAAGTAAAACTTATACTATTTATAAATACTATCTATAAATTCCTTTAGTTTATAGAAGGCTTCCCGGAAATATTATATAAAATCTTATATATTATTTCCTTAGTATTAAAGTTAAGTAAGCCTCTACTACTATATAAAGATAGTTTAATAAAAAATAATAGAGTAGTTTTTATCTAAAATATTTATAATTTCTTAGATATCTAAAATATATAAAATTAAAGATAGTAGAATAGATTTAAAGATTAATCTAATATAAAGATAGATACTAAAATTTATCCTATCTTAGATATCTTTCTCTTTATTATATTCCTATAGTATTAAAGTATTTAAACGTTTAACTATTCTAATCTTTTTTTTACTAAATTACTAAGAACTTTCTCTAATTTAAACTTAGAACTAAATATAAGTATTTAATAAATTACTATTTTAGAAGTATTAAGGAGATCGGGAGCTATAGGTTTAGGAATAGACCCCTTAAGAAATAAAATATAACCGGAGTTAATAGTCCTAAGAGCCTTAAGAATATTAAATTTCTATACTAAGAAGTTACTTTTACCTTTAGGCTTAATAATAACTTTAGAAATACGGAACTCCTTTTTCTTATTAGAAGTAGCTTTAAGGAGATCTATATTATTAACTTAGCTAGGAGACTTATTATTAATAATAAAAGAATAATTATATAATAGGGAAAGTAATATAATTAAAAGAAAGAAGATAAAGTTATTAACCTAGTAGAAAAAAAAAACTTACTATTAATATATAAAGACTATCGACTTAGTATAAAGGCTTATTATCGAGAGTAAAAAATATCGACTTAGTAAGAGCTTATTATTAATAAGAAAGGAGATACCGACTTAGCGAAAAGCTTATTATTAGTAAAAAGGAGGGGTTATCGACTTAGTGAAAAGCTTATTATTAATAGAAAAACTTACTAGTAGACGAGCCTAGCTAAAGGGGTATATACGGACTATAAGATTATAAGATATATAAAGTAAGGTACTTATAACCTAATAGATAGGACTAGACTCTATACTACGGGAGAGAGAGAGAGACTAGAAATCCTATATTCGTCTATAGAAGAGAAGAAGGGAAGGAAACTATCTAAGAGAAGAAGCTTCTTATAGTACGGTGAGGAAGGAGGAGTTATCTAACTAAATAATAGGATTTCTAGTCTCTCTCTCTTTCTTCGTAGCGTAGAGTCTAGTCCTATCTATTAGGTTATAAGCACCTTACTTTATATATCTTATGATCTTATAGTCCGTATATATCCCTTCTACTAGGTTTATCTACTAGTAAGCTTTTCTATTAATAATAAGCTTTTCGCTAAGTCGGTCTCTTTTACACTCGATAATAAGCCTTTATACTAAGTTAATAGTCTTTACGTATTAATAGTAAGTTTTTCTACTAGGTTAACGACTTTATCTTCTTTCTTTTAATTATATCACCTTCCCTATTATCTAATTATTCTTATCTTACTAATAATAAGCCTTCTAGCTAAGTCGATAATATAGATCTCCTTAAAGCTACTTCTAATAAGGAAAAGGAGTTCCGTATTTCTAAAGTTATTATTAAGCTTAAGAGTAAGAGTAACTTCTCGGTATAGAAATTTAATATTCTTAAGGCTCTTAGGACTATTAACTCCGGTTATATTTTATTTTTTAAAGGGTCTATTCCTAAACCTATAGCTCCCGATCTCCTTAACGCTTCTAAAATAATAATTTATTAAATACTTATATTTAGTTCTAAGTTTAAACTAAAGGAGGTTCCTAATAATTTAGTAAAAAGAAGATTAGAGTAGTTAAATAGTTAAATACTCTAATATTATAAGAATATAATAAGGAGAAAGATATCTAAAATAAGATAAATTCTAATATCTATCTATATATTAGATTAATCTTTAAATCTATTTTACTATCTTTAGTTTTATATATTTTAGATATCTAAGAAATTATAAATATTCTAGATAGAAACTATTTTATTATCTTTTATTAAACTATCTTTACTTATTAGTAAAAGCTTACTTAACTTTAATACTATAAGAATAATATATAAGATTTTATATAACTATCTCTAATAGCTTAATAGATCGGATTTATTAAGAGTTTATATAGTCTAAAAATACTATTAGGGCTTATAAGATTAGTATTAAAGCTTTATACTTAGCTAATTCTACTTTAAAAGATAATAAGTCTTTATTTAGTAACTTAAATAATAGTAAGAAGTAGGATAATAAGACTAATAATAAAAATAAGAGTATATAGGGTTCTAAAAATAATAATAAAGATAAGAAAAAATATAGAAAATAATAAAATTAATAATAATATAAGTATAAGAATATTATTTATTATAAATATTATAATATTATAGATAATTATTTTACTAAGAGATATCTTTTAAAATCTATTTTATTAAATACTATATAAATATAGTAACCTACGTAATTATAGTAGACTTAATAAGTACCTATATCTATATTTAGTTAGATAATTAGTATAGTTAATAGCTAAGATTAGATAATTATAATTTCTTTTTAATAGTAGTAGAGACCTTAGATAAATACTATATTTATATAACTTAGACCTTTAGTACTATCTAGACTTTCTATACTACTTAGTAATCTTATTTTTAAGTATAATAATCTTTTTTCTAATACTATTAGTTTAACTATTTCTTAGGAAGGTTAATATACTTTTAATAGAAATAATCCTACTTATTAGATATTTAATTCTAGTACTTCTACTTATATAATACTTTATTAGTCTATATTTAATAGCTTTTATAAATATATACTTCTTATATAAACTATAATTAGTAATATTTTTTATACTAAAGACTATAGTAATATAATTATATAATTAAATTCTATAAATATAAATAAGCGTTTAGGTACTCTTTATTTTAAAAAAGTATAGCTTACTCTAGCTTTAAAGTCTAGCTTAATTTCTATCTTAGATCTCGATAAAAATAATATTATTACTCTCTTTAAAAAAAGGGTTATAAAACTACTAAACTAAGGAATTAAAATTATATATACTAATACTAAAGGCGAGTATTATTAGCTAAACTATCTTAGTATAGATAGGCTTAATATTATACTAGAAGTAAATCTAATTTAGTATACTATTCTAGTATCTATATCTATAGCTTCTATATCTTATTATATAAAACCTATTACTATTAACTTAGCTTATTACCGCGCTTATTATATTAGTAAAGCTAAGATAAGAAAGATAGAAATCTTAGCTAAAAATATATATCTAATTCTAGATATAGAAGTAATTTACTTTATATATTATATATTAAAAGTAAAGAATATATCTTCCTATTTAGGAAAGAAAAAGCTATTTATACTAAATTTAGGAATATACTTTATATTAATATTTAGGGCCTAATTTCTATTATTTTATATAGAGAAGAGCGTTATTTTATAACTTTTATAAATAATATATCTTATTTTATATAGACTTTTTTACTTAAGTCTTATTTAGAGATTATAGAATACTATATATAGATCGAGACCTATCTACGGACTTAACTTAACTATATAGTTAAGAGAGTTTATAGTAATAATATAGCTAAGTATAAACTACTCGCTAAATATCTAGTAAATTAGGGGGTTATTTAGGATCCGACTTCTTCTTATACTAAGTAGTTAAATAATATAGCTAAGATTAAGAATCGCTATCTTATTAAACTTTTTATTATAATTATAGTAGAATATTAGCTACCTAAATATCTATAGAGTCTACTATTAAAAAGTATTAACTATATTATAAACTATTTATTTTATAGTAATATTTAGATAACTCTTTATAAAGTCTTTTTTAGTAGAAAGTCTAATCTTTTAAATCTATAAAGTCTTAGATTATTAATTTTAGTTTCTAATTCTAAAGGAAAAACGTAATACTAAGCTCGATCTTTATATAAAGAAAGTAAGACTAGTAAGCTATAATAAAAAAGGATATTACGTTTTATATAATATATATACTAAAAAGTTAGATAGATTTTATAATATTATTTTTAATAAGTCTCTATCTCTAATTATTTTATCTACTTTAGCTTATAAGCTAGATCTTATTTAATAATATTATAGTAATTAGTATAATAGATCTTATAATAATCTATTATCTAAAAGATTTATTTATATTAATTTTTTATAGTTAGTATATAGATATAGGTCTATATCTAATCGAACTAATACTAGTTCTTTTTAATTTTATACTAAAGACGTATCTTCGGATCTAGCTTATTCTATTCTTATATTAATAGGCTCTATATTATCTTATTTAGTATCTTATTAGTTCTTATCCTTTTACTAACCTTTTTTTCCTTTTTTACTAATAATAGAAGAAGTTATAGATAAAAGCTTTTTTCTATCTAAGAATCCTCTTATATAATCGATTCTTAAATCTATTAAAATAGAGAATAGTTTTAGAAATAATATAGAGATATAAAGTAAAAAGAAATATAGTATTTATTTTAATATAGATAAACTAAGGGTTCTTATAGAACCTTAGGTAGCTTTCTAATAGGCTAAAGAATTAGATATATAATAATTAGATTAGACTAATTAATCTTAATTATATTATTTAACTAGGATTAGAAAGTCTTTTTAAGCTTATTTAGAAAGCTTAGATTTTTATATTTTTTATAATATAGATATTATTATATTTCTTACTAAGAATACTAATATTTTAGAAGCTTTTTATATATATACTATATCTAAAAAGTAATAGTTTAATAAGTCTCCTTCTAAATCTAGATATATTCCTAAAATATAGGAGTAAACTATAAATTATAAAGATAAAGATAAATAGTTAGTTACTATATATTAAGAGATCTTTTAGTATATTATTAATAGTATCTAGAGAGTTATTAGAAGATCGAAAAAGCGTTATAAATCCCTTACTCTTTATTAGATATAGACTATTAAATATAATAGTTACTATAAAGCTTACTTAGTAGTATATAGTTTTTAATAGATTAAAGGTTAAGACTTTTATAAGATTTATATTATTATTATAAAACTAATATTTTTTAAAGTCTTTATTATAATTACTATATTAAAAAACTAACTAATATACTATCTTAATATTATTACTATTTTTTTTAATATAGAGATTAGAGAATCTATTAAAATAGAACTTTTTACGATTATATAAGATAAATACCTAGAAAAATATAGTTTATTAATAAAGACGCTATATAGACTAAAATAGAGCTTTTAAGAATAGTATATTTTATTATAAGACGCTTTACTAGCTATAGGTTTTTAGAAACTATAAGCTAATTATTTAGTTTTTATAAAAGATCGCTTATTTATATTAATCTATATAGATAATCTCTTAATTCTAAGCCTTTTTAAAGACCTAATTAGTTAATTTAAAAAGGATATCTCTATATATTTTAATATTTTAGATAAAGATCCTATAGATAGATATCTAGAAATTAATATTATATATAATCTTAATAGCTCTATCTCTCTCTTCTAGAAATATTATATTAAAAAGAATCTTATATACTTTAATATAGTAGACTATAATCTTATTCTAACTCTTTTTTATAAAAAGAAATTCTTATTTCTTATACTAAAAATAAAGATTTTATAATTATAATTAAAATATAATTTTATTAGATAAGAATTAGTACTTTAGTCTAACTAATAATTTTAATATATTCTAATATTACCTTTATAACTATAAAGCTAGTTTATTATATAAAAAATCTAGATAAGTAGTATAAATCTACTTTTAAGAGAATCTTCCGCTATTTTATAGATATAAAAAATATAATTATTTTATATATTTTATCTTCTACTAAATCTAATCTTAATCCTATTCTTAATATTAATCTTAGTTCTATAAAACTACTAGGTTTTTATAATATTAATTAGGCTAGTCTATATTCTAAAAAAAGACTATCTATCTTAGGCTTTATTTTTAAACTCGCTAGAGATTTAATATTTTAGACCTCGAAAAAGTAAGCCTATATTACCTTTTTTAGTACTAAAAGTAAGTATATTATAGAAGCTCTTACGGTTTAAGAAGTAATCTAGTTATTATAGCTTTTAACGGAACTAAGTATTAAGGATCTTATTAAAAAGCCTATTCCTATATACGTAGATAATAATAGTATAATTACACTAGCTAGTAACCTAGAATTCTATATAAATACTAAGTATATCGGGGTAAGATATTATAAGCTCCGTAAGGAAGTTAATATAGGAAGAATTAATTTTAAGAAGATTCCTATAGCGAAAATAGCTATAGATAGACTAATAAAGCCTCTTATAAAAGTTATATTTTAACGCTAGATTAGTTAGCTAGGTTTAGCTAATAGGAAAAAGCTATTTATATAGCTAACCTAAGGGGTTCTTTATTACGATATTTTAAGATAAAAAGACTAGTTTTGATCCTAAGAGTTTATAGGGGGTTTCTTAGCTTATAGGGGGGTTTTCAGCTTCTTCGTATAGCTTATAGGGGGTATTTAGAGTTAGGTGACTCCTCCTTCCTCGCCGTGCTATAAGAAGCTCTTTCTTCTAGATAGTTTCCTTCCCTTCTTCTCTTCTCTTCTTAGACGAATATAGGATTTCTAGTCTCTCTCTCTCTCTCTCTTCGTAGAGTAGAGTCTGGTCCTATCTATCATTACTATTATATAAGACTACCGCTTTATTATATAATAGTCGTACTAAGGAGTATTAACGTTAATCCCGCTAGGTAGGGGGATATATATATATACTACGTTATATCTAAGACGATCTATATAACGCCGATACTATATACTTATAGGGTTAGTAAGAGCGATAACGGCCGGAAGAGCGTAATTATTAATAGAGATATACGTTATACTCGCGATTAGAGGGAAGAGGGCTACTATAATAACTCGAAATAACCTATAATAAGAAAAGCGAAACGATAAAGAGGTATAGGAAGAAAAAGCGAAAAGACGAGGAAGTATAGAAAGAAAAAAGCTATAGCGTAGAGAGAGATAAGTAAAAAATATATAAAGAACTTATATTATACGCGACGAAGAGAGATAACGCTTAAAGCTCCGAGTCTATCTATACCTTCCGCTATAAAGAAAAATTACTCCCTTTTAGATAGCTAGATATACGTACTATTTTTAACCTTTTTCCTTCTCGACTATAAGAGATCGACGCTATCCTCGACCCCCGACCCTTAGCTACGAGGTCGTAGCTCTTTAAGGAGGGGGAAAATATTACGACCCTCTACTAGAGAGTGCCTTATAGGCTAGATCCCGCCTAGTCCTATAACCTAGTAGGGGTAGTATAACCCTCCGCTAGAGAGTGTATTATAAAGACTAAGTCCTACCGGGTTAGGTGACCTAGTCCCGTGACCCGCTAGAAGTCATCCCTAAAGAGACTACTAAGGGAACTTAGCTCTTTAGCGATTAGTTTATGAATATACTAGCATTCTGCTATTCCTTCACTCTAGTTCTATATTACCTACTAGGACCCGCTAGTACGCCGGTCCTAACAGTCCGGGTTATGACCTTCGACCCGGCTAGGCTATTAGGGCCCTAAGTTAGTTTATAAATAATATAAATACCTTAAATTATAGGATATATAACTTATATAGATTTTCCCTATATATTTAAGTATTCACTTTATAATCCCTAATAGGTGTAATTATTTTTTAGTAGGTCTAGGATTATTAATATTATAATACTAATAGATAAATAGTATACTAATAATTAATATCTAATTCGAATATATATAATTATTATCCTCTTAAGTTTTCTACTTTCTTCCTAAGCTCTATATCTAGGTTACTTTAGAAGGCACTAATAAATTAAGCTTAGAATTAATATTAATATTAATTAAAAGGGTATTATCCTCTTAGATACTATCCTTTTACTTTTTTATATTATTAATTAGTTTAATTTCAATAACTTTAAGCTTTTTCTCCTTCTTTTCCTTTATAACCTTAATTTCTTCTTAAGAAAAGAACTTCTCTAAAAACTTTAATTCTTACTTTTCTATATTAAATCTAGTTATATAAAGGAATATTATTAGATCTTTAATAGTATAGGACTTTATATAGGACTTTATTCTATTATAATAGTAATAATAAATATCCTAAATAATATTAAATAGATATTTAATATCTATATTAGTTATTAAGAAAGAGAGTATATTATAAATAAAAATAATAATAATTAGAAAATAAATATAGTTTTCTCTTTAGAATATAAGTAGACTAATATAGATAATATCTATTTAGATAAGTAAATTTTTAGTATATAAATAGCTTTTAGACTTATTACTATTAAAATATTACATTATTTTATCTAAGATTATTTAGAGAGATATTTTATCTTTATCTAATATTTTATCTAGCTTTATATTTAAATAGCTAATAAGCTATAAACTCTTTACTTTTTAGTTAATAGATAAAAGCTTTTTTTAATATAAAATTAAAGCTTCTTAAAATAATCTTTAATATATATTATACTATTCTTAGTTTTAGTTACTACTTAAGAAGAATTTAAACTTATTTATAAGTATAAGTATAGTATTAATTATATATATATAGGGGATTGTTAATCTGACTATCCCTACTCCTAATCTGACTACCCCTGCCTGAATCTTCAGGTATTGATGCCTAATAGTGCCTGAACAATCATATGACTTCTGAACATATTTTTTTCTGCCACTTAAATATCATGTGACCCCTCATTTTCTGCCACCCAAATTCCTAGATCATAGAATTCGAGTTTATGTAGTGAAAGATACACCTTTTATATCGGAAAACGCGCTGATTTCTGAAGTAATAATGCCTATTGAGTGATTAACCTCGCCTCTTTACTTCCCTTTTAGGAATTTAGGTGCCCAAAACTCTTAGGCATCAAGCTTATAGTTCTATGATTTTAGTACAAAGGCGGCGAGAAAGGCGGTTAGGGAGAGTTTAAAGAACCCTAGAAAATCAGTCATCAATCAGGCATCAACTAGGGACCCAGCCTGAAAATTCAGGCAGGGGTAGTCAGATTAGGAGTAGGGATAGTCAGATTAACAATCCCCTATATATATATCCTTAAATATTATTAGTCTAAGAGTTATATTTATTAAGCTTTATACGCTTAGCTTTAAATATTTATAGTATATCTTTTTTCTATAGAGCTTACTTATATTAGAGTTAGGTAATTAAATTTTTAAGGTAATAAAATCATTTATTATAGATCTTAAAGATATAATATATTATGGGGATTGATAATAAAACATCCCTTTGGCTAATCAAACATCCCTTTCGCTAATTAAACATCCCCCTGCCTGATTTCTACCTGATTGCTGCCTGAAGATGCCTGATAAAATGACACCCCCTAATATCACATGACCTTTTCTGCCTAAAGGTATATAATAGGATGACCCCCCTTAAAAAATAAGAACGTCTATAACCGCTTCCTTTACCGCTGTTTTCACCGCCTTCCTCTTGAAATCACTAAAACCCACTAAAATAGGCGGTACCTCTATTTACTATATAAACCACTATCAAAATATATAGAAATTGAACTAGTAGAAAGAAGGTTATATGATATTAGGGGGGGTCATCTTATTATATACCTTTAGGCAGAAAGGGTCATGTGATATTAGGGGGGTCATCTTATTATATACCTTTAGGCAGAAAAGGTCATATGATATTAGGGGGCTGTCATTTTATCAGGCATCTTCAGGCAGCAATCAGGTAGAAATCAGGCAGGGGGATGTTTAATTAGCGAAAGGGATGTTTGATTAGCCAAAGGGATGTTTGATTAGTAGGGGAGGGATGTTTTATTATCAATCCCCTATATATATAGCGGTCTTAAAGTATTTTTATATTATAGATATATTATAATAATATATTTTAGTTATATTATAACTTAGTATATTTAAATAAAAATTCTTTAATATCTTTCTATAGTATTTATATATAACCGGCCCCTAAATTTTTTTACCAAAATTACGGACCCTCGCTAACGAGGGTCCTCCGCCTAGCTATCAAAACCCCCCTATTTATCAAAAACTAGCACTTTTATAACTTGATTTACATACTTAGTCCACTACACTCTAAGTTTATATAGTTTTTATATATTAAATAAAAGCAATAGATACTAAATTCGAGAATATAATTAAAAATGAGACCGACTACGGGCACACTGTTTTTACTACCGGCACACTATTGACTAACCCGTTTTGGGATATTTCCCGCTGGCCATAACTTATTCATAGGCTGTCGTATTTAATATGGTACTCCCTTAGTATTTCGGACAGTACCCGAATCTTATCTCGGTACCCTATCGCGAATGTAGAATCTTGCACGCTATCTACACTATCATGCGAAAATGAGGCTATTCCCAGATGCTGATTTAATCGAGTTTTTTTCTACTAAAAAAGGGGGTTTTGTGATCACGTGATTAGTCAAACCCTATATCACCAAGCCCCCTTTTTCGGTAGGAAAAAACTCCATTTTTGCACTGGAATTCGATCAAATCAGCATCTGGGAATAGCCTCATTTTCGCACCAAACCCCTTTTCGGTAGGAAAAAACTCTATTTTTGCACTGGAACTCGATCAAATCAGCATCTGGGAATAGCCTCATTTTCGCACCAAACCCCTTTTCGGTAGAAAAAAACTCCATTTTTGCACTAGAACTCGATCAAATCAGCATCTAGGAATAGCCTCATTTTCGCACCAAACCCCTTTTCGGTAGGAAAAAACTCCATTTTTGCACTGGAACTCGATCAAATGAATATCTGGGAATAGCTTCATTTTTGTATGATAGTGTAGATGGCGTGTAAGATTCTACATTCGCGATAGGGTGCTTAGATAAGATTCGGGTACTGTCCGAAATACTAAGGGAGTACCATATTAAATACGACAGCCTGTGAATAAATTATGGCCAGCGGGAAATATCCCAAAAGAGTTTAGTCAATAGTGTGCCGGTAGTAAAAACAGTGTGCCCGTAGTCGGTCTCTTAAAAATATCAACGTATAATAATACCTACGCGCTTATAGTGCATTTTTAACTCCCTTATCGCCTTCTTCCACTACGGCCTTAGTTTATTTATTGCCTCTAATTCTATTAATTTCGCCTTATTTACCTTTATATTTTTCACTTGATTTTTATTAACGATACTAGTAATATAGATATATCGGCGAGTGATATTATACTATATATAGCGAGTAGCTTATACTATCTCTATCTAATCTAACCCCGTCTATAGGACTTAATATACCTATAATAGTATACCTATATCTTTTTATAGGGCTACTACCGCTTTGAAAAACCGCTTACTTAGTAGATTAAGTAAATTAATCTTATTATTAATATATTATAAGCGCTTAGTAGTTTTAGGGGTATAAACTATAGATCTAGAAGACTATTTATTAGGGGTTTAAGGACGAGAATCTAGATTATAGTCGTATAATATATCTATAATTCTTTTTATATTAATAGGCTAAAGACCGGATAATCTCTAACTAGTTTTTATTATTAAAGCCTTAAAGGTTTTCTAACGGATCTTACTAATTCTATATAGAAATTTATCTTTTATAAAGTATTAATTTCCGGTAACTAATACTTCTTTAATATATATACTATATTAGTTTTTAAATATATTAAAAATACTAATATTAAGAGATTAGAGGATATAATTTATATATAGAAGGAAAAAGAGTTATATTTAGTAATTATCGTAAAAAGTAAGGAATTTAGAAATAAGATATAATCTAAACTAGTTATAAATTAATATTCTCTATATACCTTTTATATATAAAGCTATCTATTTCTTAAATTTTTAAATCTATTAAAATATAAAGATATTATTAATAGGGTGATAGTGCAGAGCCCCCCCCCTCCTTATACTAAGCCCCCCCTACCTGAACTTTTAGGCTAGGTGCTTGATTAATGCCTGATTTTCTAGGGTCCTTTATGTTCTCACTAACCGCCTTTCTCACCGCCTTTCTACCAAAATCATAGAATTTTGAGTTTAATACCTAAGAGTTTGGCCACCTAACTTCCTGAAATAGAAGTAAAGAAGCGAGCTTAATGAGTCAATAAGTATTATATATAGAGGGAAGGCATTATTAGTGTAGAAATCAGCGCGTTTTTCTAATATAAAAGGTGTATTTTTTAGTATATAAACTCAAATTCTATAATCTAGGAATTTAGGTAGTAGAAAATAAGGGGTTATATAATATTTAGGTAGTAGAAAAAAGATATTTAGAAGTTATATAATTAATTAGGCACCATTTAGCATTAATACCTAAAAATTTAGGTAGGGGGGGGGGGCTTAGTATAAGGAGGGGGGGGGGCTCTGCACTATCACCCTATTAATATATCTAATATTAGCTATAGTAAGATTTTTATTAATAAGACTTTTAAACTATTAAAGTATTATTTACTATATACTAAGAATAATTATAGATAGATAAATAAGACTATTAGTACTTATATATTTAATAACTATAGGGGAATACTACTACCACCCCCCCTCGGATAAGGCCACCCCCCCTTAGATCTGACCACCCCCCTGCCTAATTTTTTAGGTGTCTAACTAAACATTCTGGTAGAAACCTTTTTTTTCTACCGCGTTTTCTACTACCTAAATATCTATTTCTTTAAATATTAATTTATATAGTAAAAAACATACCTTTAATATTAGAAAAAGATACTAATTCTTATATAACTAAAGTTTTATTCGTATATAAGTGCTCATTATATATTAAATCCCTATAGTGAGTAGAGGAGATATAAAGGAGAAAAGAAGTAGAAGTTAATAGAGAGAGAGGTAGTCCCTAAGGTTAGAAGATATAAAATTGATATCGAAATTAATTTTTATATAGTTATATAAGGGGTACTTACATTTAGTGGTGGTTTTATATAGTAAATAGAGGCACCGTTAGTATTACTATAAATGACTAACGAAAGCGGTCAATCAAAGATAAAGGCGGTGAGAAAGGCAGTTAGGATTTCTACTAAATCGGGTTAGAGGGGGTGGTTAGATCCAAGGGGGGGTGGCCTCATCCGAAGGGGGGGGGGTGGTAGTATTCCCCTTTCTTTAATAACTTTAACCTATTATATATAGGGGATTGATAATAAAACATCCCTCCCCTGCTAATTAAATATCCCTTTGGCTAATTAAATATCCCTTTCGCTAATTAAATATCCCCCTGCCTGATTTCTGCCTGATTTCTGCCTGAAGATGCCTGAAGATGCCTGATAAAATTATAACCCCCCTAATATCATATGACCTTTTCTGTCTAAAGGTATATAATAGGATGACCCCCCCTTAAAAAATAAGAACGTCTATAACCGCTTCCTTTACCGCTGTTTTTACCGCCTTCCTCTTGAAATCACTAAAACCTACTAAAATAGGCGGTACCTCTATTTACTATATAAACCACTATCAAAATATCTAGAAATTGAACTAGTAGAAAGAAGGTTATATGATATTTAAGGGGGGTTATTTTCTTAGGTGTCTTTAGGTAGAAAAGGTTATGTGATATTAGGGGGGGTTATCTTATTAGGTGTCTTTAGGCATCTTTAGGTAGTAATTAGGTAGAAATTAGGTAGGGGGATATTTAATTAGCGAAAGGGATGTTTAATTAGCGAAAGGGATGTTTAATTAGCGAAAGGGATATTTAATTAGCGAAAGGGATATTTAATTAGCTAAAGGGATGTTTTATTAGTAGGAGAGGGATATTTTATTATCAATCCCCTATATATAATATTAATAAGAAAAGGCGCGGATAATATTAATATCTTTATATAGATCTTAATAGTCTATTTATTATTATCTATAAGAGATCTATTAAATAAAAGTATATAGATATTAGTAATTATATCTAGATACCTATAGTTACTAGATACTAATACTTCTAAGTATATTTATAGTAATAAATCAGCCTTTTAAATACTCGAGAAATATAGAAATAGATAAGAATATAAATAGTAGACTTTAGGAAATAAAAAAGTTAAAGATAAGGCTTATAGTAATATTAAATTAAGTCTATAGTAAGATTAATAATATAGTAATGTATATTAATTAACTATTTATTACGTCTATTACGCTAATAACTAATATAATCTTTTCTCTCTCGGAATAGCTAAGAAAGATCTTAGTATATAGTAAGATAGTAAAACTAAGATCTTATATAATAAAAATAATAAAGTTATTAGTTTTATATAAGACTTTTATAGAGTTCCTTTTTTATAACTAGTATTATCTACCGGCTTAGGAGCTATATTAATATCTATAGACCTAGCCTATAGAAGATTAGGTTATATAAGTAGCTATAAAACTTAACTAAATTAAATAGATCTTAGATATAATATTAAAAATTCTAGATCCTTTAACTACGAAGCTTATAGTCTTAGAAAGTCTAAAAGGATTTTATCTAGAATAAATTAAACTTATATTATAAGAGCTAGATATTTCTTTTATATAGATCTATAACTTATTTAACTAACCGGATATAACTATAAAACTAATAAAAATAGGGGATTAATAATAAAATATCCCTCCCCTACTAACTAAATATCCCTTTAGCTAATTAAATATTCCTTTCGCTAATTAAATATCCCCCTACCTAATTTCTACCTAATTACTACCTAAAGATACCTAATAAAATAACACCCCGCCTAATATTATATAACCTTTTCTGCCTAAAGGTATATAATAAGATAACCCCCCTTAAATATTATATAACCTTCTTTCTACTAGTTTAATTTCTATATATTTTAATAATAGTTTATATAGTAAATAGAGGTACCGCCTATTTTAGTGGGTTTTAGTGATTTTAAGAGGAAGGCGGTAAAAATAGCGGTAAAGGAAGCGGTTATAAACGTAGTTATTTTTTTAAGGGTATCATTTTATTAGGTATCCTTAGGTATCTTTAGGTATCTTTAGGTAGCAATTAGGTAGAAATTAGGTAGGGGGATATTTAATTAGCGAAAGGGATATTTAATTAGCTAAAGGGATATTTAATTAGTAGGAGAGGGATATTTTATTATTAATCCCCTAAAAATAATAGAAATTATATAATAGTTATTATAGATAATATAACTCGCTATTATTTAGCTTTTTACTTAGCTATAAAAAGCGAAGTATCTTTAATTTTATAGAAATTTATAATAGAGATATACTATTCTATAGGCTAATAGCCTATAGAATAGAGAATTGATAGAGATCGCGAGTTTATACTTTTATAAATTAGGTAAAAATAAAGATAATAGAAGTAACTCTATTAACCTTATATATATATAAGTAAAATAGAGTTTCTTAGTTTATAGGTTACTATCTTTTATAATTAGCTTCTACTATAAGACTTAATACTAATATATCTTATAAATTATAGTCTAAAGCTATTAATATAGTTATATATATCGATAATCGACTAAGACGATTAGCTAAAAATATAATTTCCTAAGAAGCTCTAATTATTAATTAGCGTAAATTACTAAATATATATATATTAGATAATATCTTATTATCCTTTTTACGAACTTAGTATATAAAAGACTATATATATTTATATCCTAAAAGAACGTAGGATTTAAAGTTAGAAAATAAAAACTAAAGCTTTAATAGGGCTATCTTATAGGTTATAAAGGTAATAATAGATATATTTATCGTATCTATAATCCTAAAATAAAGAAGGGTTCTAAATATAGAGATATCGTTTTTTAGGAATATAAGGAAGTAACCTTATATTATAATAATCGAGATATTATTATAGAAGGAGAAGTTATAGATAATCCTAATATATCTAAAGAAAAATAGAAGATAGGAAACCCTATTATAAAGAGAAATCCGACTATATAGATTATTAGACTAAGAATTAAAGAGATTATAGATAATACTAAGTAATTTATAACTCTAAAACTAATAGTTTTAGTAAAATTTATAAATATAAGGGGTAGACGATACTATTACTAATAGTGATAAAAAGAATAACTATATTAATATCTTTATTAGATATAGTATCTTCCTTAGACCTATTATCTTTTCTACTAAAACTAGAAATACTATTATAAAGATTATCTCGTCGAACTACTAGATAACCTATAGTAAGATATAAAGATAAAGACTAAGAAAGATAAAGTAGAAAAGTATAGCTAGTATCAAATATAGAAATACTAATATCTCCTAACTAGAATAATATATATAGTATTTAAACTCTTATTAATACTAAGACTAAAATTATAGGAAATTAAGATTCTATAAAATTATAGAGAAGCTAAAAAATCTATAGAATAGGAAATTTAGTAAAAGGTAATAGATAAGTAAATTAGTAAGCTAGAAGCTACTAATATATATTAAATTATTAATATACCCCCGAAAAATAGTACTATTCTATTAGGAAAATAGGTATATAATATTAAATATAATAAGAAAGACTTTATTATAGGTTTCTATATAAGATAGGTTATTTACGGAAATAGATAACGAACTAGTTTTAACTTTAATAATATATATATACTTATTATAAGACCTAAAAGTATAAGACTATTTTTAACGATAGTATAAATATAAAAACTAATATAATAATAAATTAACTATATAACTATATATTTTTATGATATCTCTATCTAGATATAAAATATTAGGAATAATATATATACTAAATTAACTACTTTACGGATTACACTAACCGGCCCCTAAAATTTTATACTAAAATTACGGACCCTCGTAAGCGAGGGTCCGCTACCTAAACCGTATATCCCACCTAAACCGTATATTCTTTCTATATCCTACCCTCTTACTTTGATTATAAACTATACTACTAAAAATGCCTAAAAATAATAAGGAGATAGAGGATTAGCTTCTTAAAGCTCTCGAGTCTCTCTCTAAGTAGTCTAAACCTAATATCGCGAAAACTACGCGAGAATTCGCGGTTCCTATAAACTAACTACGATACCGCTAGAAAGGAGGAAAGTCGCTTTTTTAACGATAACCTAATAGTCGGAAGCTTAATCCTATATAGGAGTAAGCTTTATAGGACTATATCGACTACTTTAATACGGTTAGAGCCTCGATAAACCGCTATTAAATTACTATAGTAGCTAATTTAATTCTCGAAGAAGACTATTATAATAAAACTATAATACTTTTAATAATTAGTAACTACTAGCTATAACGCTTCTTTAAACGTTATTCTAAGTACTATATATAACGATAGCGAGCTCTTAATATTAAGCGAGCTACTATACTTAATAAAACTATAGTTAAAAGATAGTTTAATAATTATTAGCGCGTTATATCTAAATATAGTATATACTAATAAGATATCTATAATTTTAACGAAACTAGCTTTTAAATTAGTATCGGACGTAATTAATTTATTATTACTAGATATCTAAAAAAAAGCTATTTAATAGATCTATTACTAATTATAAATCTATTACTATTTTAGAGGTAGTTTCTACTAATAATTTTATTTATTTACTATTTATAATTCTAAGTATTTAGTAAGCTTTACTATACTAGTTTAATACTATTAAAGGTAATAAATATATTTCTATAACTAATACTAGATATATTAATAATACTCTAGTATATTAGTAGATCTAACTCTTCTATAAATAGATAATTAGTTAAATAATTAGAAAGAAAAGACTTATTTTATATAACTATTTTAGATCGTATTTAATATACTAATTTATTAAATTTTATAAAAAAAATAATATTATTTTATTTTTCTTACTTTTATATACTAATTATATACTATAACCTCTTAATATTAGAGTATTTAGTATATATAAATATTAGTATAATAAGACTATAAAAACTATTATAATAACTAAATACTATAAATTCTTAAAGAACGAGTTTTTATATTTAATTAGAGAAATTAGATAAAAAATCTTCTAGCTAAATATAATTAAGCTTAGGTTTAAATTAACTAGCCTTTAGCCTATTAATTCTAAGCTTATTATAGATAAGTTAAAGTCTTATAATCTATATAATAATAATCTCCTTTAGTTAAGAATACCTTTAACTACCTCCTAAAACTCTAAGTTTAGTACTTTAAAAACTACTAGTAAAGTAAGAAGGATAAGCGACTAGCTTAACTAGTTAGATCCGGGGAGTTAGAGGTTTAAAAGGGTACTAGAAAAGCTTTAAAAGTATACTAAAGTATAAGCTATACTAGCTTACGAACTATAGCGGGAGTTCGACTTAATAAGTGCTATTATAGGTACTCGCTACGCCCGATATAATACTTCTCGGCGCTATACCTAGATAACTAGTATTATTAACTTATCCTAAGTTAAAGAGATAAAACGAAAAGAGTATAAATTAACTAAGAAAGCTAATTAAGATAAAACGAGGCGGAAGTAGAAAAAGGTATTAATCGAAATTAGGAAGTATAGGCGAGTATAAAAACGTAAGGGAAATTAATATAATCTTATATACTAATAGTTAAATAGTGAATTGATTTATCTATAATTTTTAAACTATTAATTTCCTATATTATTATATAGAAAATAGTAGTTAAGGTAAAATATAGGAAGAATATACGGTTTAGGTAGGATATACGGTTTAGGTAGCGGACCCTCGCTTACGAGAGTCCGTAATTTTAGTATAAAATTTTAGCGGCCGGTTAGTTAGTAAATCTGTAGTTTAAAACTATTAAGAAAGAACTTATTAAAAAACTATAATTTTAATAACTACCTAACGAAAAATATATTTTTATTAATACTAAGCGAGACCTATAATTACTACTATATATAGATATATACTTTATATAGTATCTTTAATAACTATAATTAACTAATTTAAATAGTCTATTACTTTTAAAATTAAGGTAATAGAGGAACTAATAAGATTTTTAGGATATAGTATTTTAAGATCCTAAATTAGTATCTTTATTAACTAAGGAGCTTATATTAAAGACTTAATTTAAACTACGAGTTTAGAGAGGGTTATATCGACTTATATACTAAAAAAATCTTTATATTAAACTCTATTTATAATATTAGAAGCTAAAAAATTAATAGATATCTTAATAATTAAAAAGACTATATTTAGTAAAGATATTAGTAAAATTATATAGTTAGTTATTTATACTAGACTAGATATTACTTTCGTAGTTAATAGACTATAGAGACGAAGTATAAATCCTAGAAAAGAGGATCTTATAGTACTATCCTAATTTTTACGATATTTATAAAGATCTCTAAACTTTAGAATCTTCTTAGGAAAGTATAAAAATAAGAAATTAATAGGATATATTAATATTTCCTACTATTACTATAAAGATAGTAAATTAATAAAGAGTTTTATCTTCTTTTTTATAGGATCTCTAGTTTCTTAGACTTTAAGAAAATAAGATATCGTTATAACTAATAGTATAATTACTAAATACGTTATAATTAATAGAGTAGTCCGGGAAGATCTCTATCTTATAAAAATCCTAAATTAACTAGATCTAGTCTAAGATAATTATCTAATTATAATTTATATAGATAGCGATAATATAGTTATAATTTTATAAAAAGACTTTTATTATAAAAGCACTAAATAGCTTAATATTAAATATTAAATTATTAAATATACCGTAAGAGAAAGGTTAATTAAGATCTAGCTTATTAATAGTAAGGATAATATCGTAGATACTCTTATAAAAGCACTACTAAGACCTAAGTTTAAAGAAATACGTAAGAAACTAGTTAAAAAGAATATTTCAAATATACTATTTTTAACAAAATTTATAATAAGAGATTAAATTAGAAGATTAATATATATTTAGAATTAAGATTTTTATATATTTTTAGCTTAGTCTAGGGGGGTATATTAATATATTATATCTTAATACCTACCCTTTTAGGTAGTTTAGTTTAATAGACTAAGCTTCTTTAATAGATAGACTCTTTTAGTTACTAGTTTGCTAGTTTCTTAGACTTTATAGACTATATAGTCCCTAGTTTTTGCTAGCTTTAGAGAATATAGCTTTTTCCCTTCTCCTTCTCTCCCTCTCTTAGTAGCCTTATTAATTAGTCTTATATATAGTCTATCTATAAGATATATAGATAGATACGTAGAAGTTAGAGACTAATCTTATATATTTTAAAAAAGATACTAAGAGAGCTATCGGCTATATCTACCTTATACCGAATAATCTAAGTACTATCCTTAGGGAGATTTATTAGTAGATTCTATATCGGGGTACGCCCTATAAGCTAATAGCGGGCTATATAAGCCTATAGATTAGTAATATTACGAGTACGGAGATATAAAATCTAACTATTAGCCTCGGCCTTATCCTTAATAGTACCTATAATATAACGAGTTAAGATACTCTTAGTAATCTAGCTAATAATAGCTAATAGTAAACGCTTAAGCTTAAATCTATAAGTAATAATTATAGTTAATAGATTAATCTAATAATAATTATACTTAGTAATAATATTTTTAACTCTTTATATACTATTATTAACGCGCTAGAGAGTATCTACGAAACTATAGCTTATTACCGGCCGCTTCTATCTATATATTTATATAATTAGGGTATAATCTATCTAAGAGTCCCGGCTACGGCTATAATAGAATTAAATCTTTGTATCTATACTACGTACTATTACGATAGGGAAGCCGAGTAGGAGAGACTATATATTAAACGTTCTTAGTAACTTTTTTTAGATAGTATAGTAGTATTTATACTAGTTTTAATAGTTTAGAAAGAAGGTATAGTATTAGAAAGACTAAGCGTAGAGGGATCTATATTATATAGATTACTAGTTAAAGTTAGCTAGGTCATAATATAGTTAAACTAGGTATTATACCTACCTATATTAATAAAGGTAATAACTATACTAGCTACGTAAGAAAACTCTATTAGTACTATTTTAGAAATTAGTATCTATTTTAAGGTTATATAATCTAGGGGGCCCTATAAAAACTATATACTACTAAACCCTCCTTTTTATAGGGGAATACTACTACCCCCCCCCCCCTCGGATGAGGCCACCCCCCTTAGATCTGACCACCCCCCTACCTAATTTTTTGGGTGTCTAACTAAACATTCTGGTAGAAACCTTTTTTTTCTACCGCGTTTTCTACTACCTAAATATCTATTTCTTTAAATATTAATTTATATAGTAAAAAACATACCTTTAATATTAGAAAAAGATACTAATTCTTATATAACTAAAGTTTTATTCGTATATAAGTGCTCATTATATATTAAATCCCTATAGTGAGTAGAGGAGATATAAAGGAGAAAAGAAGTAGAAGTTAATAGAGAGAGAGGTAGTCCCTAAGGTTAGAAGATATAAAATTGATATCGAAATTAATTTTTATATAGTTATATAAGGGGTACTTACATTTAGTGGTGGTTTTATATAGTAAATAGAGGCACCGTTAGTATTACTATAAATGACTAACGAAAGCGGTCAATCAAAGATAAAGGCGGTAAGAAAGGCAGTTAGGATTTCTACTAAATCGGGTTAGTGTTACGAGCCAGATCTTTAATAAAAGAGTGCAATTCAACGAAAAATACTAAGACAGAGAAGAAAGGAAAAGAGGAAAAGGAAACTCACTGTCGCCGAGTTTTGGAGAGTCTTTGAGTTGCAAACTTCACAAACTCCGGACCCACTCTGCGATAGCTATAGTCACGTGACTTAGTTTCCTATCCACGATCGTTATATACTCCCCTATCTAAATTATATTTAGTCTCTGAATACTAGCTTATCGTTATCTTTATAATCCTATAATAACTTCTCGCCTTCTATAGCTTCAATCTAGTAGTGTAGACGTGCTAGGGGTCCGGGCTTTATAGGGTATTTTTTATAGAATTCCTTAACCTTTTCCGGTACGTTTTTTAGATTGCCTACTAGATACTACTATAGGTCTATATTATATCCTACCCACTCTACTCGGTACTAAAGCTTCCTATAATACGTACGAGTATCTAAGATCTTACTAACTTCCTATTCGTTAGTTTTATTTATCGTAATAGGTAGTATTAGATCTTTATATTACCCTCGTAGTAGCTTAGTTTTTGACGCTTTACGTAGTTTACTAGGATAGAAAATAGGGTATATCTTTATCGATCCCGGGAGATCTAACTTATATAAATTCCTAACCTTCTTTATAATTATATACGGTCTACTTATAGAGTGAGATAACTTCTAACTCGGTCCGTTAGGTAACTAATCCTTTATTATAATAAAAACTCGATCTCCTACCCCGAAATCCTCTTCCCGACGATATTTATTTACTTATTAGATCTAGAGTTTCTAGGACTTATTAATCTACTCCTTTATCTTAGACTATATATCTTATAGTTATAAGAGTATATCTACTATACCTCGTTTATTAGCGGAGATATACTCGGGATCTTTCTAATTAAAGATTATTATAGGCTTATACCCCCTCTCTATAAAGAAAGGAGATTTTTTAATAGTATCTTATAGTAGAATAGATACTACGAAGTTAATTATAGGTAAAATCTCTAACTAATTATCTTAATTTAGTTCTATATATAGATAAAGGCGCTAAGCTATATACTAATTTACGATCTTACTCTAGCTATTAGTTTAGGGATAGTATACGGTTAATAGTTTTCTCTTTATTCCTAGTATTCGATAGAACTCTATCTAGAACTTAGAGATAAACTATTTACCTCGATCTAATACGATAGTCTCCGGTATTCCTAAAATACGAATAACGTAATCTATAAAGAGTTAGGCTATCTACTATATATTTATATCCTTATAATAAGGAATCGAGATTAGTCGCTTACTTAGACGGTCTATAACTACGAATACTACGTTAAAGCTATATCGATCCTTTAGAAATAATCTAAAATCTATCGAAATATACTACTAGGGTCGATTAGGGATAGGTAAAGGATAGAGAAGTCTAAGTATCTTATCCCTCTATAACTTTATCTTTTTATATACTAGATAGTTATCTATATATCGTTATATATTATTAGCCTATCTAGGCTAGTAATAATAGGTAGAGACTAGCTTCTTTATCTTCTTAACGCCTAGGTATATAACTAGAGGCTAGCGATAGACTTTATCTAATAACCGAGTACGTAGATCCTCCTAATTAGGTACTTCTAGCTTATTATTAAATAGTAAGAGTCCTTCCTCTAACTACTAATAAAGATCCTCTCCTTCTTATACCTTTTATCTTAACTCTTCGAGACCTATATCTATATAGTTTACTCGTTTTATACGGTTAACGATCTCTTTTATAGCCGTCTATATTAGCGCTAACGAGGTAGGGTAGATACCTTCCTTAAGATAATTATAGGGAAGTAGAGTGACGAACTTACTCCTATCCTTATATAGTATATCCTTCCTTAAGAGGGTATTAGCGATAACGTTTCGCTTCCTAGAACGATATTTAATTATAAAATAGAATTAAGAGAGGAATTCACTCTATCGAATCTATCGTTAATTTAGATATCTTACTATTATAAAATACTCTAGGGACTAATAGTCTATAAGGATTCCGAAACGATCCTCTCGAGTAAGGCCTTCTAACTCTACGCGCTACTCCTATAAGGTTCGTATAATTACGAGTAACTCCTTATTATATACTTTATAATTAAATTCCGTAGACTATATTAACTTCGAGAAGAAGGTAATAGGATACTAGAAACTATTTTTATAATATTATATTAAGACGCCTCTAAGGATACCGTTAGAGGTATTAGTCTCGACTTAGGTAGGTAACGTTAGATCGTAGTACTATAAGATTAGAGTAGTTATTAGTAGCTCCTTTAGCTTATTAAAAGCTTCTTTATATAGCGGTGTCTATTTAAACTAAGTATCTTATCTAGTTAGACGGTAAAGAGGCTTTATAACCTTACTATATTTTAGAATAAACCTTCGGTAAAAATTAGAGAAACCGAGGAAAGACTAAACCCCTTTAACGGTAGTAGGGATTTTCTAGTCTTTTATAACGCTAATCTTTTCTAGATTAACCTTAATTCCTTTAGTACTAATAATAAAGCCTAGGAACTTAGTTTCCTAGACTCTAAACTCGTACTTATATAGTGCTACTTAAAGTCCTACCTTTTATAGGCGATTTAATACCTCCCGTATATACTTCCGGTAGTCCTTAAGGTTCTTACTATAGATTAGAATATTATTAATAAATACTACGGTATATTTATCTAAGTATTTACGTAGTACGTTATTTATAAACCTCTAGAAAGTTATAGATCCGTTAGTTAACCTAAACGGTATTACCTTATACTTAAAAGATCTATAGCGAGTTCGGAAGGTAGTTAGTTCCTTAGCGGCTCGAGTTAGACGGATCTAATAGAACCCCTATCGGATATCGAGCTTTATAAAAAACTTTACCTTACTAGTTCGTTATAATACCTTATCGATTAGAGGTAATAGGTAATAGTCTTTCTTTATAATACTATTTAGTTTCCTAAAGTCTACGTAGAAACGTAAACCTCTACTAGGCTTCTTCGCTATTAGTATCGGAGATATATATAGAGATAAGCTAGATATAATAAAGCCTTTATTAAGGTTTTCTATAATATACTTCTTTACCGTTTATAATTCCTTAATAGAAAGTTTATAAAGTAGATAGTATCTAGGTCTAGCCTTTTCTTCTAGGATCACGTTATAATCTATACCTAGATAATAGGGAGGAAGCTCGTTAGATTATCTCTTCGAAAATATAGATACTAAGTTATAGTACTCCTTCGGTAGTTTTTAGAGAATCTTAGAGATTTTAAGATTATCGTCCTTCTCTATTCTAGTAGCCTTCTTTTTTATATTAAGAGTACGATCTAGGTTATTAAGAGAGGTTAGAAAGATTTTAATATCTTTTATACCCGCTCGTCGTCGGACTTTATACCTATTAAATATAGACCTTCCGATTATATAAATATTAACGGTAGTTAGCGCTAGTAGTTCTAGTTCCTTCCTTCTCTCTAACTAGGAAGTAGACTACTTAGTAGCTCTCTTTTTAATATCTTTATCGAGTAACCCGTCTCTCTAATCCGCGTCTATCTAATAAATTCGGTCGAGATTCCTATCCGGCTAAAGGATAATTTTTAGTATTAGTACTATAATCTTACTTACTACTTCGTTAAAGATAGATCTCTCCTCGGGCTAGATTATCCGATATCGCTTATAATCTAGTAGGATATTATATATAACGAACTATATTCTCCTAAGAATTATATTATACTATCTAAGGTCGGCTACGAGTATTAGGGCTTAACGTAAAACCCTCCTATCGACGATAAAAGAGAGAAAGGTAATATATATAATAGGCGCTGTAAGTTTTCTATTAAAACCCTTTACTAGATATTCCTTTAGTAACCGTTTAACTTAGATTCTAAAACGCTTACTTAATAGTAGGATTATCGCTTTATTTATAAATATATAACTATTAGCTCCTATATTACCTAGAGTAGAAATATAAAAGGATCGTCCGTTATATATTAATCGTATATTAAAAACTAAACTATCCCTAGAATAGCCTACTAGCTTCTATAAGTTTAATAGATAAAGTAATACGGTATTACCGCTTAGGAGGGAGACTTATCCTAAGTATAAGCTTTTCCTTAGTCGGTATCTAACTTAAGAGCTTTAATCTCGTTAGTAATAGGTATAACCTTTATAGTAGTTATAGCTAGATTTACCTTCTTTTTTAGATATTTACGAGTTATATATCCTTACTTCTTATAGTAGAAGTATCGTCCTTCTTTTATTAATATCTCTTACTTAGTAGCGGATATTAATCCGGTTATAACGGTATTCGATTCTCGCTTAATATAGGTTCCCTAAGACTAAGTAGCCGTAGTAGTCGTAGTACTTCTACTTCCGGTAGTTAAAATTCTAGTTCGGTTCGACTTAGCTTCCTATTATAGATTAATCTCGTACGATATACTCTAATAATACTAAGTAAAGATTTTAAATAATATATTATCTAAGTTAACTACCTATATAACTTATCCTTAAAGGAGGTAAAGAAGCTTTAAGTATAAATTACGCTTCCTATTTTCTTCTATAATAATAGCTTTCTCTACTAACTATATAAATTCCGTAAGGAAATTAGTAAAACTCTCCTTAGGCTTTATTTTAAGCTTATAGTATATAGTATATACTTCTACTCGTCGATTTAGGTTCGTAAAAACGCTTCGTAGATAGTTAATTATATTATTTACGTTAGTATAAGGGTTTATAGAGTTAGTATTTATCCGAGAAGTAATATATAGCTAGGCCTTTCCTTTATAGCGACTCTATATATAGAGTTTACGGTAGATAGGTAAGAGGTAATAATCCGCGTTAGCTTCTAGTTTCTAACGGATAATAGTTTCCTAAGTCTCGAATTAGACTTCCTTTCTATTACTAAGTATCGGAGTATTAAGTATCTTAGTAGTCTTACGAGTAGAAGTCTCTATAGTCGGTACACTCTACTATATATTAATAAGGCGAAAAGTAAGGTCTCCCTATTTATAGATAGTAAGGTCTCTATAAGTAATAGCTTTATCTCGTTCCTATACTACTTATTCTAAGCGGAGCTCTAGGTTAATCTTATCGGCTCGGAGGAAAGAAACTTTCTCTTCGAGTTATTTATATACCCTCGCTAGTTCTATAAAGCGATCCTTAGTAGGAGTCCTCTATAGATATATACGTATAAAGGAACCTTCTCTAATATCGCCTTCCTCTTTTTTAGTATCTTTAAGTCGGATCGTATTATTAATCGGGGTCGTCGGTTAAGGAATATTCTTCTCCTCGGGTTCTTTATTAGAGTTATTTACGGTAGCTCGCTACTTACTACGATCTTTAGTTCGTTAGGTACCTACTATCTTAATAAGTAGGTCTAGTTTTTAGTCGGGGTTCGGGATCTAATCGGGATTAAAAGTTAGTACTAAGAGGCGGAAAGTAGGGATAAGACGGAGCCGGGATCAATCATAATAATAATCCGTATAGCTATACCGTCTTAAGAAATTAAAGAGTGGTCTTAGTATTATATTACGAGCTAGATCTTTAATAAAAGAGTGTAATTCAACGAAAAATACTAAGATAGAGAAGAAAGGAAAAGAGGAAAAGGAAACTCACTATCGCCGAGTTTTAGAGAGTCTTTGAGTTACAAACTTTATAAACTCCGGACCCACTCTGCGACAGCCATAGTCACGTGACTCAGTTTCCTATCCACGATCGTCATAGTTAGAGGGGGGTGGTCAGATCTAAGGGGGGGTGGCCTCATCCGAGGGGGGGGTGGTGGTAGTATTCCCCTTTTTATATAGAATCAATAAGTAGGAATAGCTTTATTTCTATACTAAAAACTCTCTTTTTATACTAAAAACTCCCTATTTCTATACTAAAAACTTCCCTTTTTTATATAGGGTAGTAAAGTAGGAATAGCTTTATAATATTAAATAATAGTAGTGGTAATTTCGTCGTATATTTATACGATCTTAGTATTAGAAATAGAGATTATACTATATTTTATACTACTAGAGGATTAAAGTAAGCGGCTAGCGGGAAGAAATATTTAAATAGGCTTAGCGCTAGGTGCCTATAGTAATTTCGGGTGCCTATAGTAACTCTCTAGTATTATATAATCTAACTAGAAAAAAGATCTCTCTAAATAAGATAATAATACTAATACTAAGAATTTTTTTAGTTAATAAAATAAATTAACTAAGTTTACTAAATAAATATTAACTAATAGGATCGACTCTTCGAAAAAGACTTAGAGAAATAGCCTTAAAAATATTTCTCTAAGTAGAAAGCTTAAGCTCTTCTTATATTAATAGAGGAGAAGGTAAAATATATTAATAAAATAAGCGCTATTTATATTTATAAAGTTAAGAGATAAGAATTACTATTTATATACCCCTAAAATCCACTTTTTTACTATTTATATACCTATTTAAACCTATTTAGGTAAGGTGCTCCTTAGTAGCTAATTTCCCTTCGATTTTATATTTTATACTATATCTATAGAGTATTACCTATACCTCTTATATAATATCGACTCCTTTATAATACTATAATCCTACTATCGTAAAAAAATAAGGCTATTCTTAGTTACTTTCCTAGTGTAAAAATCCTAACTTAATCGAGTTTTGTTTTACCGAAAAGGAGCTATCACTAGTTATATAACTCTAAAATATTATACAAGAGGCTTAGGTAATATTCTATAGATATAGTATAAAATATAAATTCTAAGGGAAATTAGCTATTAAGAAGTACCTTACCTAAATAGGTTTAAATAGGTATATAAATAGTAATTCTCTCTATATTTACCTAATTCGAAGTTTATTAGAAAGTAAATATAAAAGATATTAAGATCTTTTTAAGATTATAGAGATCCTTCCTTAAAAAGCTCTTTAAAGAATATTATAATCTTACATATATATTCTTAAAATAATAATCCGATAAGCTATCTTTATATTATCTTAGTATAGATTATAATATAGTTCTAAAGATAAAGTAAGATCTAGATATTACTTACTTTATAAGCTCTTTCTTAAAGAATTAAAGATAGTAAAGAAGTATATTATAAAATATCTAAATAAAAGATTTATTATACTAAGTTTCGCTTTATATATTTTACTAAGAGAACGACTATAGGTATACTATATTTTTACTACTAGTATACTATTAACTAACCTATTTTAGGATATTTCCCGCTAGCTATAATTTTATCCTAGCCTACTATATTTAATTTAGTACTACTCTAGTATTCCTTACCGTACCCGAATCTTATCTTATACCCTATCTAGAATATAGAATTAAATACCCTCTCTACGCTACCCTATAAAAAGAAAGCTATTCCTAGATACTACGCCTATATAAAAATAGAGATTTAATAGTATAGATTTTTAATATAAAGATAAAGCTATTCCTAGATTATAACTATATAAAAACGTAGACTTAAAAGTACCTAAGGTATAGAGTTTTCGCGGTAAGAAATACTAAGGCCGTACTATATTAGATATAATAGGGTTTAAAGAAATTATAGCTAGCGGGAAGTATCCTAAACGGGTTAATTAATAGTATGCCGGTAATAAAAATAGTATACCTATAGTCGTTCTCTTTTACTAATTTTAAATAGCTAAGAAACTAAAAAAAGTCTTTATTTTTATATAGACTTTAAAAAGCGAAATACGATTATAAAAAAAGACTATTTATCTTTTACTATTAATTAATAAAATATTATAGCGAGTTAGTAAGATAAAGTTCTTTATAAAGCTAGATATTTAGTAAAGATTCTACTAGATATATTTAATCTTTTATATAAAGGAGTTAATAACTTTCTAAACCTAATATAGATCTTTTAAATATAAAGTAATATCTTTTAGATTAATAAATACTTCTATTACTTTCTAAAGATTTATAGATAATATATTAAAAAACTACCTAGATAACTATATAATTCCTTTTATCGATAATATCCTAATCTATAATAATCTAATTAAGGAGTATTAAAAATATATATCTATAAAGTGTTAAATTATTTAAAAGTAATAGATCTCTAAGTTATACTATAGAAAACTAAGTTTCTAGGATTTATTATAAGTATAGATAGTATTATTATTAATCTTAAAAAGATTAAAATTATTAACTTATAAAAGACTCTTATAATATTATATAGAGTTTAGTTATTCTTAGGATTTTATAATTTTTATAGATATTTTATTAAATAATATAATATAATATCGAAGCCGCTTTACTATCTAATAAGATATAATATTTTATTTAAATAGATAACTAAGTATAAAGAAGTATTTATCTAATTAAAGAAATTATTAATAACTATACTTATCCTATATTATTATAATCTAAGTTTATTAACTAAAATAAAGATAGATATCTTAGGTAGAATACTTAATATAGTTCTTACTTAGTTTTATAAAAGTTTTTAATATCTTATTATATACTTCTCTTAATCTATATAAGTTATAGAGTTATAATATAAAGTATAAGATAAGAAACTATTAGTAATTATCTAAATATTAAAAAAATAACGAGCCGAGCTTAAAGATCTTACTTAAAAGGATTATTTTAGAATCCTTACTAATTATTAGTCTTTTAAATATTTTATAATTATAAGACGTCTAAACTAATATTAGAAATAGGGGATTAATAATAAAATATCCCTCCCCTACTAATTAAATGTCCCTTTAGCTAATTAAATATCCCTTTCGCTAATTAAATATCTCCCTACCTAATTTCTACCTAATTACTACCTAAAGATACCTAAAGATACCTAATAAAATAATACCCCCCCTAATATTATATAAGCCTTTCTACCTAAAGGTATATAATAAATTAATACCCCTATAAGACTTAGCTAATATAGCCCCGATTAATATAGTCCCTACGGGTTAAATCTACTATTAATAGTAGAAATCGGCCTAGGTAAGACTTATACGACTTTCCTAGACCTAGTTAATATAATAAATATAATAAATATATAGTATTCCTTTTATTAATATTAACTACTAAAAATAGGGTGATGGTGCAGAGCCCCCCCCTCCTCATACTAAGCCCCCCCCTTGCCTGAATTTTTAGGTATTGATGCCTAATGGTGCCTAATCAATCATATGACTTCTGAATATCTTTTTTTCTGCCACCTAAATTCCTAGATCATAGAATTCGAGTTTATATACTGAAAAATACACCTTTTATATCAGAAAAACGCGCTGATTTCTACACTAATAATGCCTTCTCTCCATATATAATGCTTATTGACTCATTAAGCTCGCTTCTTTACTTCCATTTCAGGAAGTTAGGTGGCCAAACTCTTAGGCATCAAACTCAAAATTCTATGATTTTGGTAGAAAGGCGGTGAGAAAGGCGGTCAGTGAGAACATGAAGGACCCTAGAAAATCAGGCTTCAATCAAGCACCTAGCCTGAAAATTCAGGCAGAGGGGGGGCTTAGTATGAGGAGGGGGGGCTCTGCACTATCACCCTAAAAATATTCTAATAGAATCGGCTTTTTACTACCTATATTAAGTAGTAGATAGTAATTAAAAATACCTTATATCTTTATAATAGCCCCTTTTAAGACTATTATTTTAATATATATAAAGAGAAATAGGCTACTAATAAGCCTTTAGCCTTACTATTTAGTAAGCTCTTAGGATATCTCTATAGCTTAACGCTTAATAGTAGACTCGAAGGATTTAGTAAGAGCTAATAGATTCTTAGTCGATATATTAAGATTACGATACGTAGCCTTAATATAAGACGTCGAGGTCTAATTAAAGTATAGAAAGCGCTTAGTATAGTACCGTAAAAAGGCTCTACTATAGATATAATCGTTATATCTTAGTAGTCCGTCTTAGCTTCTTATACTCTATCTTATCTTCGGGGGTTATTTAAATTCTCTAGTTTCCTATATCTTTTTAAGTATATTCCTATAGAACTTACTCTTTACTTATATCTTAAGTATAAGTTCTACTATAGTTTCTAACGGCTTATAGGTATATATAGTTTCTCTTTTAGCTATTTCTTATATCTTCTTCCGGTTTAATAGTCTATTCCTAACGGGTTTAATAAGGATCTCTATATATATTATAGTTATTATAGCTTATAGTATCTAATAATTTATCTACTATATAGTTAGATCGCCTATTAGGAATATCTATATAGTTCGTCTTCCCTAAGTAGAATATAATAATAAAGTTAAAGCCTATAAATTATTCTATCTAGCATATCTAATATCTTATAAGCTCTTTAGTTATTATAAATTAAATAAAGTTAGTATAATCTATTATTACTATAATTAGGTACTTATTTCCTTTAAGGAAATAATACTATTCCTTAAACCCTATAAAGATTATTAGTATTTTTTAATCGCTACCTTAGTAATTTCTCTCTACTATTAGTATCTTTTAAGAGTAAAAAGCGATAAGATATTAATATCTATCTTCTTAGAGTTATAATATAATTATATAAATAATAACTCCTAATATATCTATCTCTATTATAATCTTTAATATAATATTAAAATATATAAATATTAGTATAGTCTAAAATGTAATTTTAGTTCTTTAGAAAGCTTCTTACGTTTCTTTAATAAAGATAAATCCTTTTTAGCGCTTATTTCTCCCCTTCTTTTATATATCTAGCCCCTTAATTAGATTATTAAGAGAGGCCCTAATTATTAACTATTTCCTAATAAAACGTTAGTAGAAATTAGTAAAGCCTATAAACTATTATATATTAAAAATATAAATTAGTTCTAGTTATTAGCTTATTATCTTTATTTAGATAAGATTTATAATAACTCTATTATAAAAGATAATAAAAGTTAATTTAATTAATATAAAATATATATTTACTAATTTTAATAAATAATTTCTATTTAATTAACTATTTTAGTACTTCTTAAATATAATATATATAAATCTCTTTATCCTTTAAGAAGATTAGTATATTATTAAGATCCTACTAAGTAAATATTAATAAGTCTTACTAAGGCTTTATTAATATATACCTAGAAGGTAATAAGGATATTAGTAAGTCTAAATAGTATTACTATAGAGAACTACTATGGGCACCCAAAATTACTACGGGCACCCAGGGCGCTAAGCCCTTTATGATTTACTTCTCACTGGCCATAATTTATTCATAGCCTGTCGTATTTAATACGGTACTCCCTTAGTATTTCGGACAGTACCCGAATCTTATATGGGCACCCTACCGGTAATGTAGAATCTCGCACGCCATCTACACTACCATACAAAAATGAGGCTATTCCTAGATGTTGATTTGATCAAGTTTTTTTCTACTAAAAAAGGGGTTAGTATAAAAATGAAGCTATTCCCAGATGCTGATTTAATCAAGTTTTTTCCTACTAAAAAAGGGGTTAGTGATATAGGGCTTAATCAGTCACGTGATTACAAAGTAGATGCTGTTTTTTAAAGATAGTGCCAATCGAGGTTTCTCACCATAGTTAATATTATTTTATGATCACGTGACTAATTAAGCCCTATATCACTAAACCCCTTTTTTAGTAGAAAAAACTCAATTAAATTAGCATCTAGGAATAGCTTCATTTTTATATAGTAGTGTAGATAGCGTGTAAGATTCTACATTCCCGATAGGGTACCTAGATAAGATTTGGGTACTATCCAAAATACTAAGGGGGTACTATATTAAATACGATAGCCTATGAACAAATTATGGCTAGCGGGAAGTAAATCGTAAAAGGCTTAGCGCCCTAGGTGCCCGTAGTAATTTTAGGTGCCTATAGTAGTTCTCTTACTATATACTTAAAATATCTATAATAATATCTAAACGCTATCTTCTATTTATCTCTTTATTTTATATAGATCCTATTACGAGCTAGATCTTTAAAGAAAGAGTGCAATTTAACGAAAATACTAAGATAGAGAAAGAAAGGAAAAGAGGAAAAGGAAAACTTACTATCGCCGAGTTTTAGAGAGTCTTCGAGTTATAAACCTTATAAACCTCGGACCTACTCTACGATAGCTAGAGTCACGTGACTTAGTTTCTTATCCACGATCGTTATATACTCCCCTATCTAAATTATATTTAGTCCCTAAATACTAGCTTATCGTTATCTTCGTAATCTTATAATAACTTCTCGCTTTCTATAGCTTTAATCTAGTAGTGTAGATATACTAAGGGTCCGGGCTTTATAGGATATTTTTTATAGAATTCCTTAACCTTTTTTAGTACGTTTTTTAGATTATCTACTAGATACTACTATAGGTCTATATTATATTCTACCTACTTTACTTAATACTAAAGCTTCTTATAATATATATAAGTATCTAAGATCTTACTAACTTTCTATTTATTAGTTTTATTTATTATAATAGATAGTATTAGATCTTTATATTACTTTTATAATAGTTTAGTTTTTAACGCTTTACGTAGTTTACTAAGATAGAAAATAGGGTATATCTTTATTAATTCTAAAAGATCTAATTTATATAAATTCCTAATCTTCTCTATAATTATATATAGTCTACTTATAGAGTAAAATAACTTCTAACTTAGTTTATTAGGTAATTAATTCTTTATCGTAATAAAAACTTAATCTCTTACTTTAAAATCTTCTTCTTAATAATATTTATTTACTTATTAGATCTAAAATTTCTAAGATTTATTAATCTACTTCTTTATCTTAGACTATATATTTTATAGTTATAAAAGTATATCTATTATATCTTATTTATTAGCGGAGATATACTTAGGATCTTTTTAGTTAAAGGTTATTATAGACTTATACCTTCTCTCTATAAAAAAAGGAGATTTCTTAATAGTATCTTATAGTAGAATAAATACTATAAAGTTAATTATAGATAAAACCTCTAACTAATTATCTTAATTTAGTTCTATATATAAATAAAGACGCTAAGCTATATACTAATTTATAATCTTACTTTAGCTATTAATTTAGAGATAGTATATAGTTAATAGTTTTCTTTTAATTTTTAGTATTTAATAAAACTCTATCTAAAATTTAGAGATAAACTATCTACCTCGATCTAATATAATAGTCTTTAGTATTCCTAAAATATAAATAATATAGTCTATAAAAAGTTAGATTATCTACTATATATTTATATCTTTATAATAAGGAATCGAGATTAGTCGCTTATTTAAATAGTTTATAACTATAAATACTATATTAAAGCTATATTAATCCTTTAGAAATAATCTAAAATCTATTAAAATATACTATTAGGGTTAATTAGGGATAGATAAAAAATAAAGAAATCTAAATATCTTATCTTTTTATAACTTTATCCTTTTATATACTAAATAATTATCTATATATTATTATATATTATTAGTCTATTTAGACTAATAATAATAAGTAGAGACTAGCTTTTTTATCTTCTTAATACCTAAGTATATAATTAGAGATTAGTAATAGATTTTATCTAATAACTAAGTATATAGATCCTTTTAATTAAGTATCTCTAACTTATTATTAAATAGTAAAAGTCCTTCCTCTAACTACTAATAAAGATCCTCTCTATTTTATACCTTTTATCTTAACTCTTTAAAATCTATATCTATATAATTTACTTATTTTATATAGTTAATAATCTCTTCTATAGTTATTTATATTAGCGTTAATAAGATAGAGTAGATACCTTTTTTAAGATAATTATAAAAAAGTAAAGTAATAAACTTACTCCTATCTTTATATAATATATCTTTCCTTAAGAGGGCGTTAGTAATAATATTTCGCTTTCTAGAACGATATTTAATTACGAAATAGAATTAAGAAAGGAATTTACTTTATTAAATCTATTATTAATTTAGATATCTTACTATTATAAAATACTCTAAGGACTAATAGTCTATAAAGATTCTAAAACGATCCCTATAAATAAAACCTTCTAACTCTATATACTACTCTTATAAGGCTTATATAATTATAAGTAACTTTTTATTATATACTTTATAGTTAAATTCTATAAACTATATTAATTTTAAGAAGAAGATAATAGGATACTAGAAACTATCTTTATAATATTATATTAAAACGCTCTTAAGAATACTATTAAAGATATTAGTCTCGATTTAGATAGGTAGCGCTAGATTATAGTACTATAAGATTAGAGTAGTTATTAGTAGCTCCTTTAGTTTATTAAAAGCTTCTTTATATAGTAGTATCTATTTAAATTAAATATCTTATCTAGTTAGATAGTAAAGAGGCTTTATAATCTTACTATATTTTAAAATAAACCTTTAGTAAAAATTAGAGAAACTAAAAAAAGTCTAAACCCTTTTAATAGTAGTAAGGATTTTTTAGTCTTTTATAACGCTAATCTTTTCTAGATTAACTTTAATTCTTTTAGTACTAATAATAAAGTCTAGGAACTTAGTTTCCTAGACTCTAAATTTATATTTATATAATATTACTTAAAGTCTTATCTTTTATAGGTAGTTTAATATTTCCTATATATACTTCTAGTAGTTTTTAAGGTTCTCGCTATAAATTAGAATATTATTAATAAATATTATAGTATATTTATTTAAATATTTATATAGTATATTATTTATAAACCTCTAGAAAGTTATAAGTCTATTAGTTAATCTAAATAGTATTATTTTATACTTAAAAGATCTATAATAAGTTTAGAAGGTAATTAGTTCCTTAGTAGCTTAAGTTAGATAGATCTAATAGAATCTTTATCGGATATTAAACTTTATAAAAAACTTTATTTTATTAGTTTATTATAATACTTTATTAATTAGAAATAATAGATAATAGTCTTTCTTTATAATACTATTTAGTTTCTTAAAGTCTATATAGAAATATAAATCTTTATTAGACTTCTTTATTATTAGTATTAGAGATATATATAGAGATAAACTAAGTATAATAAAGCCTTTATTAAGGTTTTCTATAATATACTTTTTTACTATTTATAATTTTTTAATAGAAAGTTTATAAAGTAGATAATATCTAGATCTAGCCTTTTCTTCTAGGATTATATTATAATCTACGTCTAGATAATAGAGAGGAAGCTTATTAAATTATCTCTTTAAAAATATAGATACTAAGTTATAGTACTCTTTTAGTAGTTTTTAGAGAATCTTAGAGATTTTAAGATTATTATCCTTCTCTATTCTAGTAGTCTTCTTCTTTATATTAAGAGTATAATCTAGATTATTAAGAGAGGTTAGAAAGATTTTAATATCTTTTATACCTACTTATTATTAGACCTTATATCTATTAAATATAGATCTTCCGATTATATAAATATTAATAGTAATTAATTCTAGTAGTTTTAGTTCCTTCTTTCTCTCTAACTAAAAAGTAAACTATTTAGTAGCTCTCTTTTTAATATCTTTATTAATTAATCTATCTCTCTAATCTATATCTATCTAATAAATTTAGTCGAGATTCTTATCTAGCTAAAAAATAACCCTTAGTATTAGTACTATAATTTTACTTACTACTTTATTAAAGAGAGATCTCTCCTTAGGCTAGATTATCTAATATCGCTTATAATCTAATAAGATATTATATATAATAAACTATATTCTTCTAAAAATTATATTATACTATCTAAGATTAGCTATAAATATTAAGGCTTAATATAAAACCCTTCTATTAATAATAAAAAAGAGAAAGATAATATATATAATAAGCGCTATAAGTTTACTATTAAAACCTTTTACTAAATATTCCTTTAGTAACTATTCGATTTAAATTCTAAAATACTTATTTAATAGTAGGATTATTACTTTATTTATAAATATATAATTATTAGCTTCTATATTACCTAAAGTAGAAATATAAAAAGATTATCTATTATATATTAATTATATATTAAAAACTAAACTATCCCTAAGACTACCTACTAGCTTTTATAAGTTTAATAGATAAAGTAATATAGTATTACCGCTTAGGAGGAAGATTTATCCTAAGTATAAGCTTTTCCTTAGTTAATATCTAATTTAAGAGTTTTAATCTTATTAATAATAGGTATAACTTTTATAGTAATTATAACTAGATTTATCTTCTTTTTTAGATATTTATAAGTTATATAGTCTTACTTCTTATAATAGAAGTATTATTCTTCCTTTATTAATATCTCTTACTTAGTAACGGATATTAATCCGGTTATAATAATATTCGATTCCCGCTTAATATAGGTTCCTTAAAACTAAGTAGTTATAATAATTATAATACTTCTACTTTCTATAGTTAAAATTCTAGTTTAGTTTAACTTAGCTTCTTATTATAGATTAATCTTATATAATATACTCTAATAATACTAAGTAAAGGTTTTAAATAGTATATTATCTAAGTTAACTACCTATATAACTTATCCTTAAAGAAGATAAGAAAGTTTTAAGTATAAATTACGCTTCCTATTTTCTTTTATAATAATAGCTTTCTTTACTAACTATATAAATTCTATAAAAAAATTAGTAAAACTCTTCTTAGACTTTATCTTAAGCTTATAGTATATAGTATACGCCTCCGCTTATCGATTTAGATTTATAAAAATACTTCGTAGATAGTTAATTATATTATTTACGTTAGTATAAGGGTTAGTAAAGTTAGCGTTTATCTAAAAAGCGATATATAGCTAAGTCTTTCTTTTTATAGTAACTTTATATATAAAGTTTATAATAGATAGGTAAAAGATAATAATCTATATTAGTTTCTAGTTTTTAATAGATAATAGTTTCCTAAATCTTAAATTAGACTTCTTTTCTATTACTAAATATTAGAGCGTTAGATATTTTAGTAGTCTTATAAATAGAAGTCTCTATAGTTAGTATACTCTACTATATATTAATAAGGCGGAAAGTAAGATTTTCTTATTTATAGATAGCGAGATCTTTATAAGTAATAGTTTTATTTTATTCCTATACTACTTATTCTAAGCGGAGCTTTAAATTAATCTTATTAACTCGGGGGAAAAAAACCTTCTCTTCGAATTATTTATATACTCTTACTAGTTCTATAAAACGATCTTTTATAGGAGTTCTCTATAGATATATATATATAAAGGAACCTTCTCTAATATCGTCTTTCTCTTCTTTAGTATCTTTAAATCGGATTATATCGTTAATCGGGGTCGTTAGTTAAAGAATATTCTCCTTCTTAGATTCTTTATTAGAGTTATTTATAGTAGCTCGCTACTTACTATAATCTTCGGTTTATCGGGTACCTACTATCTTAATAAATAGATCTAGTTTTCGGTCGGGGTTCGGGATCTAATCGGGATTAAAGGTTAGTACTAAGAGATAAAAAGTAGGGATAAGGCGGAACTAAGATTAATTATAATAATAATCCGTATAGCTATACTATCTTATAAAATTAAAAGAGTGGTCTTAGTATTATATTACGAGCTAGATCTTTAAAGAAAGAGTGTAATTTAACGAAAATACTAAGATAGAGAAAGAAAGGAAAAGAGGAAAAGGAAAACTTACTATCGCCGAGTTTTAGAGAGTCTTCGAGTTATAAACCTTATAAACCTTAGACCCACTCTACGATAGCTAGAGTCACGTGACTTAGTTTCTTGTCTACGATCGTCATAGATCCTATAATAGATATCTTATAGATCTAATTTAGTATAGATCTAAGCTTCTAATAATCTTACTAAAGACTTATTAATTAATAGTAGAGAATAGCGGTTTTTAATAGTAATCGCGTTTAACCCTTTATAGTCTATATAGAGTCTAAGCTTACTATCTTTCTTTAGTATAAAGAGGATAAATATACCTAATTAACTCTTTAAATATCGGATCTAGCCCTTTTTAAAGTTCTCTTTAATATACTAATAGAGTACCTCTAGCTCCTTAGTAAATAGTATATAAACTAGTCTCTAAAAAGATATCTTATTAAGTATTAGCTTAGTTATATAATCATACTCTATATAGATAGAAAGAGCTATAGTACCTTCTTTACTTACTATTATAGCTAGATCTTAGTATTTAAGCGGGAGTTTAGTTAGTAATTATATTAAATAAAAAGTCTTATCTAAACTTTATATTACCTTAAGTACTACTATAAACTCCTTTATAACCTTATTAAAATTTAAGTATAGTTTTCTAAATATATCTTATAGTCTTACTTTTTTCTTAAAGTCTTTTAATAAAAAGATTTTAATCTTTAATAAGATTATATTTCTATATATTTACTTATTAATTACTTAGTTAATATCTAGATTTACTAATCTAAGCTAATTTATTTCTAAGATTATATTATAAATTATTATATCTATAGCTTTATAGATTATTTTAATAACTCTATAGATTCTATTCCGATCTATTAGGCTAAGTTATACTTCTTAGCTACTATATAAAAAAATCTTACGCCTATCTATAGCCTCTATTAAATAGATATTTATTATTGCGGAGCGAAGCGAAGCAATTAAATCATGGGCTTCGTATATCACGTGACTAGGCCCTTCTACTGGGTCTCAAATCCATAGCAAATAATGTCAGGTGATATCTATTAGGCCTAATCCGAAAAGAGTATAGTATCTTAAAGCTTGAAGGTCACGTGATCCACTCAGAGTAAGGGAGAGCGGGCTAGGGTGTATCGGATCACGTGATCTACTCAGAGTATAAGAGAGAGCGGGCTAGGGTGTATCGGATCACGTGATCTACTTAGCGTATAAGAGAGAGTAGGCTAGGGTATATCGGATCACGTGATCTACTTAGCGTATAAGAGAGAGTAGGCTAGGGTATATCGGATCACGTGATCTACTTAGCGTATAAGAGAGAGTAGGCTAGGGTATATCGGATCACGTGATCTACTCAGCGTATAAGAGAGAGAGTAGGCTAGGGTATATCGGATCACGTGATCTACTTAGCGTATAAGGGAGAGTAGGCTAGGGTATATCGGATCACGTGATCTACTTAGCGTATAAGGGAGAGTAGGCTAGGGTATATCGGATCACGTGATCTACTAAGAGTAAGGATAGCGGGCTAAGTCGTACTATACCTAGCGCGGAACCCCCTCCGGATAGAGGGTATAATTTAGATTTCTTACCTAGGAATACTAACCTTTTAAAAGAGAAAGGGTAGAAGCTATATAATCTAAATATATAGAAAACCGCGCGGAGCGCGGAACCCCCCGGAGGGCCCCCCCCCCCCTAGGTAGGGGGGTATAATTTAAATTCCTTAACTAGGAAATACTAACCTTTTAAAAGAGAAAGAGTAGAAGCTATATAGAGGAGAGTAGTAACCACTTTAATTTACATTTAGTCTATATGACCTCGGACCTAGTCGCTTCGCTCCGCAACCATTATCCGACGGCCGTAGGCCGTCGGATCGCTAGTATCCTAAACTATAAAGTGATAACCCTATACCGGTTTATAAAAAAGTATAGGAACCGCGTATATATCTATACTATAGTAAAAATACCCGAAGAAGTATAGCTCCTATATAAAGAGAAGGGGGATATAGAAGAATCTCCTAACTTACTTTTAGAACTATAAAGATTCTATAATATTTTCTCTACGAAAAATATATAAACCCTTCCCTTAAATAAGGCTATAGACTATATTATTAATATATTATTAGGAGAAAATCTCCTTTATAGACTAATCTATCCCTTATCTTAGAAGGAACTAAAAGAACTTCGAGAATATATTAATAAGAACCTAGAAAATAGACGAATCTAACTATCTAAAAGTCCTATAGAAATACTAATCCTCTTTATTCTAAAAAAGGATAGCGGATTATATCTTTATATAGACTACTAGGGGCTAAATAAAATCTTAGTTAAAAACCGGTATCTATTATTACTTATCTTAGAAATTCTAGACTAATTAGCGGGAGCTAAATAGTTTAGTAAAGTTAATATCTAAGATACGTATTACCGAATTCGTATTAAGGAAGGAGATAAGTAGAAGACTATATTTTATACTCGATATAGGTACTATAAGTATATAGTTATACTATTTAAACTAACTAATACCCTTACTATATTCTAAAGTTATATCTACGATATACTAAGAGACTACTTTAATATAATCTATATAGTATATCTCGATAACGTATTAGTATTTTCTCCGATAAAGGAATCTTATATAAAATACCTCCGAAAAGTCCTTAAAAACCTTAGGAGAGCTAGCCTATACGTAAAGGCCTTAAAGTATATATTCTATTAAAAAAAGATAGAGTTCCTAGGATTTATAGTAGATTTAAAGGGTATCTTTATAGACCCCTAAAGAGTAGAATCTATTAAGAACTAGGAACTTTCTAAAAGCTATTATAATATCTAAGTATTTATTAGATTCTATAACTTTTACTATTAGTTTATACTACGGTTTTTATAGATTATACTCCTATTAACTTCTTTATTAAAAGGATTAAAAAATAAAAGAAAACCTAGATAAGTCTAGCTTAATATCTATAAAAGACTTATATTTCACTATCTAATTATAGTATTTTAATTACCGATATTATTATACTATTTCGACTTAGAAAGGGATACGTAATTAGAAACTAATATTTCTAATAAAGGTATAGGAGGGATTATATCCTAGAAGGATAAAGATAGGAAATAGTACCCTATAGTCTTTTAGTCCTAAAAGTTTAGTAGGGCTAAACTTAACTATTCTACCCTAGATTAAGAACTATTCGCTATTATTTACTTATTTAAATATTAGCGATACTATTTAGAAGGAAATATCTAACCTATAGAAGTTCTATCCGATTATATAAATTTATAGACTTTTATAAAGTAGCTAAAGCTAAATAGAAGATAAGTAAGATAGTATATATTCCTATCTTTATATAACTTTTTTATTAAATATAGACTAAGAAAAATAAATCCTATAGATATATTATCCTAAAAAGTAGATCTAAAATTAAAGGACGTCTTAGTAGAAGATCTATTTAGACTATTATATAATAGAATTATTACTAGAATACTACCGAAATAGAGTATTATTATAGCTAAATCGCTAAGTATTAGCGATTTATATACTAGTAAATCCTAGTTTAATCTAGAATAGACTAATATAAATAGCGATAAAGCTAGTATAGAAATAGCTAACTAGGCTATATAGGAAGAGTTAGGTCGTAACTAATAAATACCTTATAAAACGGTTAAATATATATACTAAAACTAATCTATATATATATAGGAAGTATAACTAGACCTCTAAAACCTAATTAAGAAAATCTAGGATAGTAATCCTAAAATACGCCGCTAAAAACTTACTATTTCCTAGTTAAAACTAAGTAATAAAGGTTAGGGCGTCGATCTATATAGTATTATAAGATATAAAGAAAGACTCTATATCCCCGCGGGGGAGAACTTAAGGAAAAAACTCTTTAGTCTTTATTATAATAATACCTTAATAGGATATTTTAGTAAATATAGAATATTAATATTACTATAAAGATATTTCTACTAGTAAAATATATACTAAGATATCGCGGAATATATATCTAAATATATAGTATATTAAAGAAACGTAGCTCTAAGGTATCGGCTATATAGTATACTCGGAATACTACCGATTCCTACTTAACCCTTCGCTAAATTATTAATAGATTTTATTATAGGATTACTATCTATAATTTATAAAAACGATATAATAGATAGTATTCTTATTATTATTAATAGGATAATAAAATAGGCTCTATTTTTTACTATTTCTATATTAATTAATACCTCTAAGCTTATAGAGCTTTTCTATATAGAAGTAGAACTTCGCTATAGACCCCTATAGGGTATTATCTCTAATTAAGGCCTTATATTTACTAATAAATTTTAGTCTTAACTATACTATAAAAATAAGATAAAACTACGTCTTTCTACTACGTTTTACCTCTAAATAGATAGTTAAACTAAATATATAAATTAAATATTAGAATATTATTTTAGATATTTTATTAATATAGAGTAACTTATATAGCTAAAACTACTACTAATAGTATAATATACCTATAATAACTTACCTAATATAACTATAGGCTACTCTCTATTTATAGCTCTTATAAGCTATAAGCCTAACTTTTATATATATTCCGAGGATAAAATATATAAAAAGAAGATCTTAGCTATAACTAAAAGAATTAAGATTCTAAAAAAGTTATAGGAAGATATAACGGAACGATAGCGAAAAGCTTTTAAATTATCTATAAAATAATTTAACTCCGTTTATAAACCTATAGTATTTAAAAAAGGCGACTTAGTAGGGTTATTAATAAGAAACCTAAAATTTAAAGTCTATACTAAGAAACTAGTCCTAAAATATATTAGACTATTATAGGTCCTAAACCCTATTAGATCTTAGGTATACTAATTAAGTCTCCTAAACTAATACGATAAGATATATAATATATTTTATATCTCTCTCCTAGAACTATAGAAGAGAGAAAAGTCCGAAACCTTACTAATACTAGAATTTAAAAAGTCCGACGAATAGAAAATTAAAAATATTAAAGATAAGAAACTATTTAATAAGAAGAGATACTTCTTAGTAAAATAGAAGGGTTAGTCTACTAAATATAACTAGTAGATCCTAGAAGAAAATATAGGAAATATAAAAGAAGCTATTAAGTCTTTTAGAAAACTTAAGGAAAAGAAGAAGAAAGCTTAAAGTATATAGTTAAATTTAATATCCTATTAATAAAAAGAAGATAATAAATCTAGATTAAAACGAGCCTATTTTATTATTAAAATACCTCCGAGATATTATAAAAGAAATAATCTTTAAAAACGAGAAAATAGAATAATTCCGGAAACTATACCGAATATATAATAAATCTATAGCGTATCTAATATAATCGGAAAGCTAGCCTAGATATTAAAGGAAAATATAAGGCTTATATTAGTATCTTAACTACTTATAATAATCGCTATTATTAGATCCCTAATAAATAAATATTTTATAACGTTCTACGAGGTATATCTTAAATCCTTATAATAGATAAAGTAGTAAATAGAAATATTATAGGCCTTCTACTTAGTTAGTATAGCTAAAAGACTAAAACGAGATAAAGAGGTTAGACCTTAAGAAGAGAGGAACTATTTATAAGCGTTAGTAATATTCTATCGATTTATTAGCGAAATATACCTAAAAAAGAGAAGGTAATACTTACGATAAAAGTCTTCTTTTAAGATAGAGGGAAACTATAAGTAGTTTAATAACTATAGATTAACGCCGAAAAGTTAGAGATTAATCTATAGATCCTACTCTTAATAGTAGCTTAGATAGTAGGCTTATAAAAAAATCGGGACCTATTAACCCTATCTTATTCTATATAGTTAGGGCGATCCTTTAGCTTTTCGAAAAATCGGGTAGACTATTCGATAATTAAAGTTAGATCTATAGTATTACTAGTAATATTACTTAGAACCTATACGATTAGGGTCCGATACTAATAAGAAAGGTAAATAAATCTATACTAAGTTATATACTTATTATTTCTCTATATAATACTAATAAGAGATAGAACTAATAGTCTTAGATTTATATTTAACCTTAAGGGGTTCGTTAGTAACCTACTTCTTTTTAGCTATATATAAATAGATAATATACTAATTTAAGTAATATTAGATAGGATAATTTTATTTTAGATATATAGAAGAACTAGAGTTTTAAGTATAATAAGTAGTCCTAATAGGACCTATATAAGGAGAAGTTAATAGCGGATCTACGTTAGAATAGTTATAAACCTTAGATACTAACTTAGAAGTAGCTAAAGGAGAAGAGAGTATAGACTAATCTATAGATAGGTCGTTAATAGGATTTATACTATAACCCTAATTATAACTATAACTATAACTATAACCGTAATTATAACTATAACCTTATACTATAATAAAAGAAGGTTCTTATAGAAATAAATAGGACTCGTAGAAGATAAGATAATAAGATATAAAGGGATTACCTACGAAATATATAAGAAACTATATATAAATAATAACGAAATAACGTAAAGAAAGAAAGATTATAGTTAGAAAATTAAAATAAATTCCTCTTTTATTTTAAGCTACCTTTATTATAAAAAAGGAACTATATATATAGTACCTTCCCTTTTATCGAGGAGAATAAATTATAAACCTCCTATACTTATTAATCCTAAAAGTATTAAGTAGGATCGTTCCTATAGCTTCCCTAAATATAGCTATAAAAGTATTAGAAACGGACTCTAAATACCTCTATTTTATAATAGTCTAATAAGTATATCCTATATCCCTAGGAAGTAGATTTAAAAGTCTACCCTAATCTAATAGAGTTAAACTATAACTATTAAGTATAGTCTATATATTAGCCTAATAACTATTTATAAACTCGTTATAATTCGCCTAAAATAACTAGACTATTATTAGAAGACGAATTATTAATAAAATAGCTATAAGATATTTATAGCTTATATTTTCTTTATACCTACTAAATTCTAATATAAATAGTAACTAATAACCGCCGCGTTAAATACCTAAGCTAAATTATATAAATTCTTAGTAACTTCTATATAGATCTACTTTAATAACTCTATTTTATTATCTAGAAGAACCTTTAAAAATTTTAGGATAGTAGAAAAATCCTAAGTATCCCTTATTATACTAATAGGTACCTATATAAAATAAGTATAGATCTATTATAATAAAGACCTAAAAATATACTATATCGTAAGTCTTCTTATTTATATAATATCGCTTATAAAAGATAGATACGATTATATTATACTAGTAGGAAATAGAGAAAACCTCCTTTTTAGTAGTATTAAAGGACTTTAAATTAGAACGTAAGTAGCCTAGGCACTAGACTAGTTTTAGTTCCGGTACTAGATCGCTAGTATCCCGCCTATTAGCTACTACTACGGCTATACTAACGAAGCTCCGAATAATAGAAAAAGGGATAAACTCGATAGGAACCCTTCTTACCTTATAACTTATACTTCCCTTTATTTAACCTAAAACCCCGGGACGGGTTTTATAGAGAAGAGGGGATAGTTATTACGGTATTTCTTTATTATACTATTTTACCTTAGGCTCCCTTTCTCTTAGACGGAGGAGACCCCTCCGAATACCCTACGATATCGGGATAGAACTAATATAATCCGGTTCTGAGAAGCGGGGAACCTAAATCATAAAAGGAAGACACCTAGAGGGATAGGGAAGGCAAGATTCAGTCTTATAACCAATACAGAATCGAATACCCTTCGCTCTAACTACGTATCCCTCTCGTATCATTATTCACCTAGTCAACAAGTACTACCTTAACAAATAGTTACCTTAACATTCTCCTAGATAGTTTCCTTCCCTTCTTCTCTTCTATAGACGAATATAGGATTTCTAGTCTCTCTCTCTCTCTTCGTAGCGTAGAGTCTGGTCCTATCTATCAAAAATAATCTAATATTTTAATAGTAGTAAGTCTAAAATCTATTTATATACTAAAAATTTACTTATCTATATAAATATTATCTATATTAGCCTATTTATATTTTAGAGAGAAACCTATATCTATTTTCTAGTAATTATTACTTTTACTTATAATATACTCTCTTTTCTAATAACTAATATAGATATTAAATATCTATTTAATACCGCTTAAGATATTTATTATTACCGTTATAGTAAAATAAAGTCTTACACTATTAAAGATCTAATAATATTTCTTTATATAACTAGATTTAATATAGAAGAATAAGAACTAAAGCTTTTAGAGAAGTTCTTTTCCTAAGAAGAAATTAAGATTATAAAGAAAGAGAGGGAGGAAAAGCTTAAAGTTATTAAAATTAAACTAATTAGTAATATAGAGGAGTAAGAGAAATTAGAATAGTATCTAAGAGAATAATATCCCTTTAATTAATATTAATATTAATTCTAGGCCTAATTTACTAATACCCTCTAAGATAACCTAGATATAGCTTAGGAAGAAAGTGGAAAACTCGAGAGGATAATAATTATGTACATTCGAATTAGATATTAATTATTAGTATAATATTTATCTACTAGTATTATAATATTAATAATCCTAGACCTACTAAAAAATAATAATATCTAGGCCTTAATAATATTTATTTTTACTAGAAACTACTCTCTAATAAAGAAGATTTATAAAATTAGACGGATTTACTATTTATTCTAATTATTTCTTTAGTATTAGAAAGTCTACATTAAAACTATATATTATAAATATATATTTCTACTACTTAAGTATATAAGTTTTCTAACCCTACTAATTATAGTATTATTTCATAAGAAATTTTATATTCTATTAAGTAATTAATATATTACTAGACCTTAAATACTAATAAATAAGGATATTTTATTAAGTCTAACTTACTATGCTACTAAATATCAAAGTCTTTCTTAATATGACTAAAACTAGGAAAAATTATAGTAGTCAACTTAGATAAGTAAGGCACTCTATATAGAGAATTATGTAAAAGTTGGGTCCAATTAGGTTTTTATTAGGTTATCCGGTGAACCTAACGTTGGGTCCGGTATGGGCCCCGGTCGGGATATTCGACCTAATTCCGGTGCGTGTGGAAGTCTAGTCATTTATTTAGGTGATTTAGCCACTTTATGAACGCTAAGACCATAGTTTTATGTAATTTCGAGCCTAAGCGGGGGGAGGGGGACGACGAGCCCCCCCTTCGAGCCAGGGTCCGGGTCGAGCTTGAAAAGTTCGACCCCCAGCTCGTTACGGGTCGGGTTTCGAGCCCGGACCTTGGGCCCAAAGTTGGGCTTTACGGAAGTCTAGTGCTAGCCTCACCAGTGACCACTAGTATTCTTTTACACCCACCTACCCTTATAGAATGGAGATAGGGTCAGTGGCTGATAATGTCCAACCTTGGTGTGTAAAGTCATGAAAAACAAACTACTCCTATATATCTAGCATAAGGGAAGAATATCACGATGACATCATTCATGTTGAAGACCATACAAAATTAGAAATATAATTACATCCGTCAACACAATGGCAGCAGTTGACTGCTTAGCAGGCAGCCTTAATGATTTAGGTCTGCGATTATGGCCCATGGCATCCCTAAAGAAAAAGGGATGCGTATGAGTCACAGTTGAACTAGTTCAAATCCTGGACAGTATATTACTTTGTAGCATATGAGAATAGTGGTTTGTATCTAGCAAAAGAAAGAGAGATATGAGTAGGATATAGGTCAGACCTAGTGTAAGTTACCAGGCCTCACCACAAGAGGATAATGAAGAAAATTGCATGAAAGAGAAAGCATGAAAATCCATACATCCATAGATCCATAGATCCATAAATCCACAAATCCACAAATCCACAAATCCACAAATCCAAATCCACAAACCCACGTACCCACAAATCCACGAATCCACGATAAGGATCTACGCCAATCGATCACATGGGACAGGGGTCAGTGCTCTAAGATGATTGGCCCACTCCTGCGGCCGGTCCTATTAGGTGATTGCCCGCATGGGATGTTGTCATGTGGCAGCAGACTTTAGGCAGGAAATGAGGAAAGGAGAGTCATAGAGCCCAGCGAAAGATCAATACACCACCATTTACCAAAGAGTCCTAGTACTTATCTTGCACGTACTTAGATATGCTAAAACCCAGGGACAAAGGCTTTACACACGTACCTGTACTCAAATTCTATTTTAGGGGTTGGTACCATACTGTACCCAAGTGAGTTCCAAATGATGAGATCAGCTGGTTCTTTCCACCTGGGCAGATGACGCCCAAACCCCTCGGACCCTTAATGCCGCTCTGATGCCCCCCACTAATCCTCTTACAGCCAGTCTATTGGTCTCATGAGTCCTGGAGAAACTCGGACTTTCCATCGCTAAGCGCCACCCCGCAGTTTATCATCACCCTCAGCCCCATCTCAACTGACTCACAGCTCGCTTTCAATCCCGGATTTGTTCATTTCAA